>NC_086446.1:674183329-674783329 GCF_028390025.1 Pseudophryne corroboree
CTCTCTCTCTCTCTCTCTCTCTCTCTCTCTCCATATATTTTTGTCCTTTATTTATATGGAACCACAAGGGTTCCCCAGCACATAACAAAGTAAATAAATGAGCAGAACAAGAAAACAGTGACTTACAGTACAAGACAATGCAGGAAAAGTACATGGTATAAACGCATTGCTGCATCAGTGGTCATAGCACTCAAATAAGCAGGAGGGTGGCAGAAACTGAGGGATAGGTGCTATTGTAGGGAGTAGATGATAATATAAGTAAGGAAAAGGAAAGCACGTGAGGGGACAGGGCCCTGCTTGTGAAAGCTTACATTCTAAAGAGTAGGGGATAAACAGACAGTGATGACACAGATGGGGTATACAGTGAGCATGGGTCACTGTCCATATTCATTCACACCCTGCCTGTCATATCTATCTATCTATCTATCTATCTATCTATCTATCTATCTATCTATCTATCTATCTATTTATTCTCTCTCTCTCTCTCTCTCTCTCTCTCTCTCTCTCTCTCTCTATTTAATTTCTATTGTTTTAATCTATTTCAGAGATATATTCTGATATATTCGGTTTATTAGTTTTCCTTTCATATTTTGTTATATTTCACAAGTTTATCTTAGAACAAACATAAACATTGTAGCAACACAAGGAACTTTCCAAGAAAAAATATCTAGAACAGAGAAGCACTGTCATTATGTATATGTTTCTCTGTGACATTATAAGTACATAGCTCTCTGACATCATATGTACATGTAGCTCTATGACATAAGTACATGTAGCACTATGACCTAATAGTTACATGAAGCTCTCTGACATTGTATGTACATGTAGAACCCTGATATTATGTATCTATCTGATATTATACAGAATATACATGTAGCACTATGACATTATAGGTACATGCAATCCTTTGGCATTACATGTACATGTAGCACTCTGACATTATAAGTACATGTAACACTCTGACCTAATAGAAACATGTAGCTCTGACATTGCATTTACATGTAGCCCCCTGATATTATATGTACATATATCTCTTTGACATTAGGGGTACATGTAGCACTATGACATTATAGGTACATGTAGATCTCTGACATTATAGGTACATGAAATATCTGACATTATATGTGCATGTAGCCCTCTGTCGTATATGTACATGTAGCTCTCTGACATTATATATACATGTAATCTCTGACATTATATGATATGTAGACCTCTGTAACATATGTACATGTAGTCCTCTGATGTTATACTGATATTATAATGTATGTACATGTAGCCCTCTCTAGCATATGTACATGAAGTCCTCTGATGTTATACTGATATTATACTGTATGTACATGTAGCCCTCTCTAGCATATGTACATGTAGCCCTCTGCAGTATATATGTACATGTAGTCATCTGATGTTATACCAATGTCACACTGTATGTACATGTAGCCCTCTGTAGTATATGTACATGTAGCCCTCTGATGTTATAATGTATGTACATGTAGCCCTCTGTAGTATATGTACATGTAGCCTTCTGTAGTATATGAACATGTAGCCCTCTGTAGTATAGTACATGTAGCCCTCTGATGTTATAATGTATGTATATGTAGCTCTCTGCAGGATATGTACATGTAGCCCTCTGTAGTATATGAACATGTAGCCCTCTTAATATATGAATATGTAGCCCACTGTAGTATATGTACATGTAGCCCCTCTGATGTTATACTGTATGTTCATGTAGCCCTCTATAGTATATGTACATGTAGCCCCTCTGATGTTATAATGTATGTACATGTAGCCCTCTGTAGTATATGTACATGTAGCCCCTCTGATAATGTATGTACATGTAGCCCTCTGTAGTATATGTACATGTAGCCCCTCTGATGTTATAATGTATGTACATGTAGCCCTCTGTAGTATATGTACATGTAGCCCCTCTGATGGTATAATGTATGTACATGTAGCCCTCTGTAGTATATGTACATGTAGCCCCTCTGATGGTATAATGTATGTACATGTAGCCCTCTGTAGTATATGTACATGTAGCCCCTCTGATGGTATAATGTATGTACATGTAGCCCTCTGTAGTATATGTACATGTAGCCCCTCTGATGGTATAATGTATGTACATGTAGCCCTCTGTAGTATATGTACATGTAGCCCCTCTGATGTTATAATGTATGTACATGTAGCCCTCTGTAGTATATGTACATGTAGCCCCTCTTATGTTATACTGTATGTACATGTAGCCCTCTGTAGTATATGTACATGTAGCCCCTCTGATGGTATAATGTATGTACATGTAGCCCTCTGTAGTATATGTACATGTAGCCCCTCTGATGGTATAATGTATGTACATGTAGCCCTCTGTAGTATATGTACATGTAGCCCCTCTGATGGTATAATGTATGTACATGTAGCCCTCTGTAGTATATGTACATGTAGCCCCTCTGATGGTATAATGTATGTACATGTAGCCCTCTGTAGTATATGTACATGTAGCCCCTCTGATGGTATAATGTATGTACATGTAGCCCTCTGTAGTATATGTACATGTAGCCCCTCTGATGGTATAATGTATGTACATGTAGCCCTCTGTAGTATATGTACATGTAGCCCCTCTGATGGTATAATGTATGTACATGTAGCCCTCTGTAGTATATGTACATGTAGCCCCTCTGATGGTATAATGTATGTACATGTAGCCCTCTGTAGTATATGTACATGTAGCCCCTCTGATGGTATAATGTATGTACATGTAGCCCTCTGTAGTATATGTACATGTAGCCCCTCTGATGGTATAATGTATGTACATATAGCCCTCTGTAGTATATGTACATGTAGCCCCTCTGATGGTATAATGTATGTACATGTAGCCCTCTGTAGTATATGTACATGTAGCCCCTCTGAAGTACATGTAGCTCTCTGACATGGGAGGTGTGTGATATAATTGGGGGTTGGAGATCACGGTCACACCGTAAATTTGTATAAATTGATAACTTGTTATGAGTTTAATCTGCTTTAGTCAGGGCCATACATCTTCCATACACAATTTATGTCAATTACTTTTCAATTGTGTCATTAAGGATTGAGTAATGTTCTGGGGACTGTTTCTCCTTAGAATGTATCATTTGTACTTATTTACTCATCTCCTGACCTGTTAGTAATTATCATCTTTAACTTATGATTTTGTGGATGAGTTTCTTGCACTTTTATCTCTTGTATCACTGGCACATCCTAATCTGTCAGGCGTTTAATCAGTCCCCTTATTGGCAAAGACAGTCTTTCTACTAGGGCAGTTAAGCGCTATTAATTCAGTTTATTTTTTTACTTAATTAGACAATTTTGTCTGTTTTCAAACTAATTTCTGTACTAGTAATGTCTAGTTTGATATCAGAGAGCATGTCAAATGAGCCTGCAGTGATTACAGGTCAGATAATATTCCATGGTAGCAGAAGTTCTCTTCCCAGCCTGGGGCAATAATTAGCGATTCTCTCCTTCCAGTCTTTGCTGTTTTGGTTTGTTATTATTCCTCTAGAACATTATCTCCCACCAGACTGCCACTGTCTTCATTCTTTCCACTTCACTCCAGCACAAAGGGATCCATCATTTCATTGTGCTACATTTTACAATATATTCCAGGCAACTGTGCAAAATGTCAAATAAACTCCACAGAATGCCTCAATATCGGGTCACACAAGCTGCAGAGTCTATTAACTCACAATGCAGTTCATTAAAATACATAAACCATTTCCTGACTGGTCCAAAGTCTTTGTTTTTAGGAATAATTTTTAAATACTAAATTACTAAATAGATGAATAAATGGTATAAGCAGTAATGAAAATATACTTGACAATCAGCAACATTTGGAATTTTAAAACAAGTATGTTTTGCCTGATAATGTGGAAGGTGTCCCTGTAAAATCGTGTAAAATTATGCAATAAGAAGTTGAAGGGGAATTCATTTATATATATATATATATATATATATATACACACACACACACACACACACACACACACACACACACACACACACACACACACACACACACACACACACGTTTATTTGGTATCACTGAATCTATACATTGCGTACCTTCTGTTAATGGTTACAGATGAAACCTTGTAATTATAATGATTGATTAAATGCTTTACTTCATCGCTAATCATAGATTACACGAATTACTTAATTAAACAATATACAGAATTATTATTATTATTATTATTATTATTATTATGAAATCTGCCAAGTGTTAGCAGTGATCGCTTGCCTAGTGACATATTTATAGTAAATGAAATGAAATAAAATCGGATAGATGCATCTAGACTGGTGACTAAACCTCCCTTGCCAATGATTTATTGTACATTATCAGGTGTGTCAGTCATAGGAAGACTGCGCTGGAAGCAATTACTTCACCACATTTTCAGTTATCCATATCTATACACGAGAGAGCTCACTGCTGCTGCAAAAATTATTTTGATGAACCCTCCTCCCATATTAAAATCGGATCCAATATAAATGCATACATCTTGTAACTTTTACACATTATTTGCAAAAGTCTCACTAAAAAACAATGCGATTTTTTTTTTGTTCTGTGTATATTTCGATTTTAGACCCCGAGTGGTTCCGTATAATTTTTCTAATAGTAAATTAATAAATATTAATATAATGTAATTTAAATACTCATCTACGCAAGAAAAGTTGCAATACAATCACATAGATATTTAGTCAAGCATGTGAATTTTATTATATCTGGTTTATAAAGGATCTATAAACATGAGTGTTGTTTAAAAAAGAGGAATTTTTGAATTTCCAAATCTTTCGATGTCTGGCCAACAATCATTCAGTAAAAGTGCAGAATAACAACATTCCGTTTGTGTGTGTTTGGTAAAAGGTTGATGCAATATTTGGGACCAAGATATTACCGTGAGAAAATTTACTTTTCCTCTAGGTTCCAAATAAACTATGCAATAGCTACATAAACGGTATGTATTATCTTTTGTGGAAAAAATTATCTCATTATAAACTGCTGATTTAGCAATACGATATTTGAATTTAACTTTTATTATTTGCAATCTTTAGCTAACCAGAAATAGGAATCAATATAAAGGCCATTGTCCTATGTCTAAAGGGAGAGTATGAAAGCAACATATTTACACAAAATGTATTATTCATGTACAGCCATTGCAAAGATAGTGCAAACAAAATTCTGATAGATATATATATATATATATATATATATATATATATATATTTATTTTTTTATACTGTAATTCCCACAGCAAGTTTTGTATGGCCATATGCAATAAAGTATTTCATTGAGGAAAACGTCTTAATCACGTGTGTGTGTGTGTGTGTGTGTGTGTGTGTGTGTGTGTGTGTGTGTGTGTGTGTGTGTGTGTGTGTGTGTGTGTGTGTGTGTGTGTGTGTGTGTGTGTGTGTCGATTTTGGATTAAAATAATTGCAATTTAACATACTTCAATGGAATTAATCAGCACTGAACATGTATGTTACACACGCCTGAAAATATACACTAAATATATATCTTATACAATCGGGAGGTGCGGGGAGAAGTATATACTGTATATAGGCCCTGTCTGTGTCACAATGCAGACTTCCATCTATATATTGATAAATCTGGAGTGCATTATTGAGAATTGATTGCGCAGCGCTAGGGGGTTATTTCTGTAACATCCCGCATTAATATATCAATATTTCATACGCCATCCGTTTTTTTGTGTGTCTGTCCAGCAATTGCCCGTCATTAAGATTTAATGGGACGTTCCGCCTCCCAGATTAGACGCTTCCATGCCATTAGCGGAAATTTAGAACACTTTCACTTACAGGTAAATAATTCAAAGGCAATACCATCATTTTGCCACCGTGATATCTACTGTTATGAACAACATAATCCCATAACATTTAGATTATATAAATTAGTATCTATCTATCAATCTATCTATCTATCTATCTATCTATCTATCTATCTATCTATCTATCTATCATCTATCTATCCTGTATATATGTATACTGCCATGTAAAGAAGGCAACAAGAGAAACATTAATATCTCCGTAAAAGATCAAGTCCTGTAGGTATTTTAGAATAAACATTTGGAATATGAATGATAATATTAGTAGAACCACCTCTAATGCAGCTACAGTACCAATACAACAATTGCTCCTCCTGCTGCTTCTCTATCGCCAACAGCACACAGCCTAAAGGGGTGTGAATGCAGAATTGAAATAGTTGCTGTTCGTTTATGCTATAACGTATGGCTTATTGCGGCACAATACAGACAACATGTTATCACCATATGGTGACAGTCATATTCAGCAAAGGCTCAGAGAGCTAGGCTCCCATCTGCTAAAAGATACGGACTCAATTCTCCCATAAGGGGAGAAAAAAATCAAAGTCAATTATTGACCACTTTCTGGGGTATAAGCTGTCAATTGCTGCACTTAAGTGCTCAACAAATATTTGTATTCAAGGCTTATTGGGTTCCTTCTCAATCTATGGGAAGGATGGATTACTGCATCACTGTCTACTGGACAGCAAAATGTAGTGAAAATAAAAATATTGTGTAAAACAAACGTGTGTGGTTCTCCATCTGTTTTGGAACTACAAGTCTCAGGATGGCCTGTACGCCCAGGCATGCTGTGATTGGGACATTAGCTCCCCACAGCTGGAGAGTTTGGTGGACTTGGTGTGGCCAGCACATTGTTTATCAGGGACGCTGCAATGACTATTGTCTTATATCTGTAAACCAGGTTACTGACAATTGCTTTATTATATGCATTAGATAAATAATGAGCTGCAGCCAAGTCTGAGGCATCTGGTGCATGCGTCAGAGAAGGTGTCATTATTAAAAGGAAGCCTGAGACATTCTCCACTTGCTGCATAGTTTGAAGTTAATGGAAGAAACAGGATTTCCCCCTGCCTTTGAGGTGTACACAAGCAGAAAGGAGGCACCTTAGCTGAAAGGCCACTTTAGCCGGTGATGGACACAGAGTAAGTGTGTAAGGGGTCTGATCAGCTCTCTGTCTGCCTGGATCTCCCTTCCTGAATCCCATGTCTGCGAGGATCACATTTCCAGCTCTACCTGCCTAGTGAACTCTGCTGGGAACCCTCTGGCGCCAGCTCCATCAACCAAACTTCTTGTGGTTAGGAAGGGAAGAAGCACTCAGGAGGAGAGGAGCTGACGAAGGCCTCCAGCAGCCCCCTCCTCATCAGCCCCCAAGGCATTAACCCTTAGCAATCACCGGCAACACTATGGTTAATGCAAATTCATGCTGCACACCCCACCCCACCAATATACAGGGTTTGTGCCTGAGTAGCCCACACATTCCCACAGCTGTATAGAAAACTTACAGGAGATCGTGTTCTGCAATTTGTCGATGTGGATGATAAATATCTGGGCTCTAGTTTAGCATTGCTATAAAATCCTTTCATTCAGGGACACATATGATTGTATAGTTTCATCTTAAATGTATGATTTAGTATAATGTCCGTTTGGGGGCTGTTGTGAAACTTGTGAACCACAAAATAAACTAAAAATCCCTAGGAACGCAGGAGTACTGCTAAGTAGAAGCAATATGAACAATGACTGCAGGAAATGTTACCATTCGCCCACACCAAATTATAACTGGGCCCTTTAGGTGCCCTTGCAAGTTATTTTGGAAATGAAAAAGGGATTAAGGAAATATTCTGTTCAGTAATGATCCTGTACCCGTTGTTCTGCCAGGCTCTCCATGCAGAGGATGCCAGAGGCCCATAAATCAGCATCGGCGAATCAATGTTATCACGTCATAACGTGTGAAGAACAACTTGCCCCAGTCACACCTAGCACCTTGTAAGGGGACTTCCCCGGGGTAACGTTACAGCTCTAGGTGTACTGGCCAAGGGACACAGCACAGCTACAGGGAACACTCTGGGCTCCTGCTATAGACGGGGGTGGCTGGAGGCATTTTCCAACTACATGACTACTCCGAAAGTCACCATAACCAGAAGATAATTCACACAGGGACAATGTATTCCCTACACAGACTCTTCATTGGTGCACTGCTCAGTGCCTGATCATCCCCAAATTGCTGCGGTGGCTTTCATCAGAACTGATCAATCATTTTCTTGATATTTTAAACAAATATAATAATAATAATAATAATAATAATAAATAACTATGTGATAGATCTGTATATATACAGGGATATATATATATATATATATATATATATACACACACACACACACACACACACATACACACACACACACACACACACACACACACACACACACACACATATTTGTATATGTGTGTGTCTGTGTGTATGAGGAACAAAATACATCTAGTACATTATTATAGCAAGATTTACCCAAGATGAGTATATTGTGTTAAAAGTTTAACAACTAGAAAGAGAGTTGGAAGGATATATATTTCTCCCCATAATAAAATAAATTTCGTTAAACTGTTTTTACTTTCCCTGAATTATTAATCTGTTATTTCATTATCTGATATTTGTACTTCAATAAAGTACCACATTAACTATTCTAAAGTGCAGCAGCCTGTGTTAGCCAAAGCTCCCTATCGGCAACCAAGAGAGATAGAAAATATAGATGCATAAAATATATTGTAAAGGCCAGATGTATTATTATTATTATTATTATTACTATTTTACTTAATTAATTGATTGATTGATTCGTTTCCTCGTTTCCCCTCGGGCTGTTACATTGACACTAGAGTTACACTGTCCATGCAGATTTCCGCCTGAGCGCGTTTCATTACAAGAGCATAGGGCTTGATAATATGCTTATTCCTAAATATTTATTCTAACCGTACATAGATGTATTTATTTGGTCATGCCGATTGATGTTGATAAAGAGTATATTACTCATGATATCATAATGCAATTCTGTCTGTTTTACGCAAGGATACACAATCAATTATCCCATTCAGATGTAATTTAATTTCCACGTTGAAAGGGCAATATTTAATTTGTGATTAGTAATTAAGTATGCATTTAGCTATCACTCATGTCAAAACTCATACTTGTTAACAGCAATGAGAGGTGTAAGTGGATCTCACAGATCGTTCTAGATACATAGTTAAATATAGAGTTTACTCGTGTCATTCTTATAGGGCAAAGCTGATATAAAGGGGCATCTGGACTCCAGACTTGTAGCCAGGCAACCTCGTATGTTATATTTGCTATTACTTTAGTTGCAAGTTTCAGATCAGAAGGTTCAGATCAAACGAAACGTTAGCGTGTAACCGCACATTTCAGATTTAATTAAACTCCACATGTAAAATGAAAATGTATTCAATTGCACGAAAGTCCAAAATTCTCGTCATATTTAAAAAATAAGTTTGCAAACTGTTTAACAACAATCTACCTGTAGACATCATGTGGATCTGCATGTTTCAGGGCTCGCTAAGGACAAGTTTCTTATATGTGATCTATGCGATTAAAATTCTAATACAGAATTATGCCGGAATGTGAAAAATTCTCCTTATAGCTTCATTATTTATTTCAAGGTCTTGTGTCAAATAATGTTATCTGTAACATTTCACTTGATCTATCTATCTATCTATCTATCTATCTATCTATCTATCTATCTATCTATCTATCTATCTATCTATCTATCTATCTAATGTTTAAAGACTTGTTGTCCCATTAATCACAATACATAGCACATTTCAGGCCTCTTCCAAGCTGTTAGATGATGCTTGTAAAACATTTCTCCAGGTCTCTATGCATTATGTGCTCTCACTTCCAATGATCTGCAGTCTGGCTATAATCTCAGTCAAACTGTTCAGTGAAATTTAATCTCACCAGGCATCGATTTGGCTCCATAGACAGCAATTGCCATTAAGCCTGAATTTACTGAAAGTCAATAGCTTTACACAATTTAACATTCTGTCATTTAATTTCTTCCAGTAGAATAAAGTTATCCCTTTAGATCTGGAAGAGAAGGGTTAGACTACACGTGGATTTTCAGCTGCTAGGGAACCACAACTCCCAGTGTGCCTTATTAGCAATGTAGGGTTTGTTGGGACTTATAGTAACCCAACAGATGGATATTTGATTATCTGTGAAGCCATTTAACCCCTAGCACACCAGAGAGAGATGAAACTATATTGTATGTAATAATCAGTATATAATAGAGTATAGTAGACTTTTATATACACTGCTGGCAGAAGCTGGTGTAGTACTGTATACTATGTTAGGTTAACGTTCTATTGAGACCTTACTATGGGATGATATAAAACGCTGTAAATGCCAACCACCTGCCTGTCATGACTTGTGTGTCAGAGCATTTGATTTAAGAAGCTACAATAAAACACTTTATTTCGCTGTGTAACAGTTCTGTATTTATTAGTTTTTGTATACTGTGGCAGAGCATTAACTGATAAGATCCTGCAGCTCCTGAGGGGGTGTTTACATTCATTCCTTCAGTCTGGATTAATAAAGTCACTGGAGAGGGATATGTCAGTTTGATTAAGACAGCAGTGAAAGAGCTTTCAATGTATTCCCATCTCTCCATGATACTAAGAAAAAAAATCACCAAACCCACTGCTTTATAAATCAAATGTATTGTCATTAGAGACCAATTTGACGAGAAAAGATAATGCTGAATCTTAGGAGAAGAGAAGCATTTGGGAGAAATTCCTGCCTGGGCATTCTTTCTCTGAATCAGCTCTGAGGACGAGGGTGGCTGTGCAGAAGTATTGTGACTGAGTGGCAGGTTTAGTGTGGACAGAATACACGTTGTGGCTTCAACCGGTATTCTTCATGGGAGTGTAGTCTATCCATTCACTAGGCTCTAGCTATATTGCTAAATCCCAGTGTGAACTAATAGAATGCATCAACAGGCTCCGCCTACAAAATGTCTGCCTCTACTGTGATATGTGTCATATGTTTATTCACTGACTTACTGGAATATGGACAGAACTTAATAGCACCTAAAAGATAAATGGAAACAAAAAATAAAACTAAATACACTATATATATATATATATATATATATATATATATATATATATATATATACATAATAAAACTGTAAGGGTTTATCTATTTATTTTTTGAGAACTATACTTCTAGGGACTGTGGTAGATGTATTAACCTGGAGAAGGGATGAAGTGATAAAGCAGTGATAAGCGCAAGGTGATAACGCACCAGCCAATCATTACGGATTTGAAAAATGACAGGAGCTGAATGGCTGATGTGTTATCACCTTCCGCTTATCACTTCTTTATCACTTCTTTATCCCTTCTCCAGGCTTAATACATCTGGTCCTGTGTATGAACTATGGATATTTTTTTTTTTGTCAGAATTTTTGTCTGTGTGTTTGTCTGTTTGTCTCAGCATCATGCAAAATCTACCGGATTCATTTGGGTGGCCTTTTCACTATTGTATAGCTTAGTGACCTACAAAGAAACTGAGGTATACATGGTCTCGATGTGACATCAGGAAGCGAAGCAATAACCAGAAAAAAACAGACATTTGATACTTGGTGCATGCAGTGTGCCGGCTCCTCAAGTCCAAAATGACTATATGTATATTAATATATACGTGGCTTGCTCATGAGTTAGTAACCCCAAGCATCTTTTTGTGTTGATCCCTGAAGGAAAAACTGCAAATATTGTTAACAAAGACATTTTGTGAGCAATATAAAATATACATCACAATATTAGATGGCTACTGTCTTTGTAAAATTATTCCTGCTGAGTTATTACAGACATCCATGCAAGTGAAGCCATGGGCAAATGCTAATATATATATATATATATATATATATATATATATATAAAACAAGCCAATTATTCCGGAACTCCAGAAGTCCCCAAGGGACTAGCTTGCTCAGGTGCCTTCCTCCAGGGGGTGACCCCAATGCATAAACTGGAACAAACGAGGCGGCACTCAAAGACTTTGAAATGCAAAAAACGTGTATTGGTGCTATCTACGTGTCGGGGACCACCTCCCCTTCATCAGGATAACTGCACAAGTGAAAACAACAGGTTTAAATAACAATAGACTTCCCCCCTTGCATGATTCCCCCACACTCGATCTCCTCTGACCACGCCACCCAGGCATCCCGTTCGGCGTCACCGCTCGCACCAGCGGAACCGGAAGTGACGTCGCGGCTCCCTTCTGTGTGGCCATGGAGACGCTATAAACAAAACATACGTGTCATGTATTAACACCAGTGTCTATATACGAACCTGCTAAATGTGATCCACTTTACGGGTATTAAGTGCACACTGCAATTGCATTAAGAGCGTATCAGCATAGCGATTACTACAAAAGTGCATAGTGCTTGTAAACAAGATTAATATACATTCAAAGTGCAATATTCATAGATCTATAAGTAATTTAAAAATTATGTGAACAATATATTAAAAACTCTATAGGCAGACAACAGCAAGCCAGGATATATGAACACAATATCTAAACAGAATATAAAATAAATATTCCACTTAATCTAAAACCTGAACTGTCGAACTTATTAATCTTTCCTCACCTCAACTATCACGAGGGGGCACAATATGAATAGGTGAACCTATAGAACCTCAGCAATGTTACAGAAAATTAATGAGTCCTAGATTGTCATTTAGCCCACCCGGTTTGAGTGTATTGAGTCTATGTATCGTATGTATCGTAATACGATCCTGAGGTTTGACAGTTTCCACCCCAGATCCACGTTACAGGGTTTGCCATTCTCTCAATTTCTCAGGGTCTGTAGAGTTAATAACAACAATACAGTGAGAGATGCACAATTGGAAGAAATGGAGCTTAGGTTTGTCAAAAGAGGTTACCCCCTTGACCTTCTCAAATCAGCCAGGCAGAAGGCTGTAGCCAAAAGCAGGGAGGAGTTACTGAAACCCACCCTGGCACGGGATATGTCCAAAGTCATCCCGTGGGTTAAAGAATTTAATGTAAATAGTGAGCACAATACTAAGAAGTTGAAACAACTGTGGCCATGGTGTCCACAGACCCGGATTTAAAAATCTTCCGGGACAAGAGGGTCATGCCTAGTTACGCTAGAGGCCGAAACATCAAAGACATGTTAGTCAAAACAGACATGGCCAAATTCAAGACACCCCTTTCTAGACATTTTTTGTCCCGCAGGAACGGCTGCTTCAAATGTACGGGATGCACCACGTGCACACATCTCTCCTGGTGATAGCATTTCACATCCCTTTTCCAGTAAAAAATCAGCATCAGATGGCCCCTCACAAGTACTTCTAAATTCGTGGTGTACGCTATTTTTTGTCCATGCGGGCGCTATTATATCGGTAAAACCGAATGCCAATTTAAAGTGAGGATGGCATAGCATAGATTGGCTATAAGGAGTGCGTTGGCATCTGGCAATGGGGAACAGCCGGTAGCCAAACATTTCTTGGAACATAGACATAGCATGGCCACTTTCAAACACCGCATCACAGACCATGACCCTGAGTCTCCCCGGGGGGGCAATAGGGGCAAAAAATTGCTTCAGCTTTGGTCTATGTGGATACATAGACTCAATACACTCAAACCGGGTGGGCTAAATGACAATCTAGGACTCATTAATTTTCTGTAACATTGCTGAGGTTCTAAAGGTTCACCTATTCATACTGTGCCCCCTCATGATAGTTGAGGTGAGGGAAGATTAATAAATTCGACAGTTCAGGTTTTAGATTAAGTGGAATATTTATTTTATATTCTGTTTAGATATTGTATTCGTATATCCTGGCTTGCTGTTGTCTGCCTATAGAGTTTTTTAATATATTGTTCACATAATTTTTAAATTACTTATAGATCTATGAATATTGCACTTTTAATGTATATTAATCTTGTTTACAAGCACTATGCACTTTTGTAGTAATCGCTATGCTGATACGCTCATAATGTAATTGCAGTGTGCACTTAATACCTGTAAAGTGGATCACATTTAGCAGGTTCGTATATAGACACTGGTGTTAATACATGACACGTTTGTTTTGTTTATAGCGTCTCCATGGCCACACAGAAGGGACCCGCCACGTCACTTCTGGTGCGAGCGGTGACGCCGAAAGGGATGCCCGGGTGGCGTGGCCAAAGGAGAACGAGTGTGGGGGAATCATGCAAGGGGGTAAGTCTATTGTTATTTAAACCTGTTGTTTTCACTTGTGCAGTTATCCTGATGAAGGGGAGGTGGTCCCCTAAACGTAGATAGCACCAATACACGTTTTTTGCATTTCAAAGTCTTTGAGTGCCGCCTCGTTTGTTCCAGTATATATATATATATATATATATATATATATATATGGACCTGGGTCACTTCAGTCTTCCCCACCCACTCCACCTTTGCCGTCCACCACTGCTCCTCTCTGTCCCCCACTACCCCAGCTCCATCCCGCCACCCTGCTCCATCACACCCGCTGCTCTGTGCGGCACCCATCCCTGTTCCTTTTCTGTGGTGCTAGGTCTGTTCCATCTCCCTCGCTAGAAGAAAAATAAAAATGTGACATTTTATTTTAGTTTTATGTATGGTCATAATTTTCTATACTGGCAGATATTGGAACTACATTTTTTCACAGAATTCTCGCCACACCTTGAATATTATACCTTCTACATTTGGTGGCATTCTAATACCTATAGCTGCAGACAGTACTGAAGAAGAAAGTTTAATTATGGACATGTGTTTTATTGATACATATATAGAGGAGAGAGAGAGAGAGAGAGAGAGAGAGAGAGAGAGAGAGAGAGAGAGAGAGAGAGATATTAGCACCTTGAGTGCACCCGGTCTGCAAATACAGTAAAAAGTCATGTACATACTGTAGCAGAAATGTCACGCTTCTTGAAATATTCCTTTTTTGTCCTTAATTCTTTCCAAGTTAGTATGTGAGCAGGTACTGATATTTATCAGGGTTACAATATTTTGGATATTTGTTCTTCCTTCTATGGACAATGTTTCAATGTTTTTGCACTCAGGATTAGAGAGAATTAAGGACATAAGAGGAAAATTATAATATGCACATAGGGGGTAATTCCAAGTTGATCGCAGCAGGAAATTTTTTAGCAATTGGGCAAAATCATGTGCACTGCAGGGGGGCAGATATAACATTTGCAGAGAGAGTTAGATTTGGGTGTGGTGTGTTCAATCTGCAATCTAATTTGCAATGTAAAAATAAAGCAGCCAGTATTGACCCTGCACAGAAATAAAATAACCCACCCAAATCTAACTCTCTCTGCACGTTATATCTGCCACACCTGCAGTGCACATGGTTTTGCCCAATTGCTAACTTTCTTGCTGCTGCGATCAACTCAGAATTACCCCCTCAACTTTTTACTGTTTTTGAAGACTGTGTACTGTACACTGAAGGCACTCATTCTTACCCACTTTTTTGCAATTAACATTGGTGATTTTTGGAACATAATACAGCTGCCACCTCATCATTGAAGGAGTGTATTTTTTTATTTGAATATTTTTGAACATTAGCTTGGTAATTTTCATTGAGACATATCTGGTCACTTTTAACATTTGTTGTCACTTTTAGATAGTCTTGTTGCACTTTTTACACTCCTATTGCACATGTATTATATAGTTCAGTGGTTGTCAAACGTTTTTGAATCATGGAACGCTAGAGCATTGCAAAAAAATTTCACAGCACCCCTAGGCCAAAAGTTTCGTATTGAGACATTTAGAATTTTTTTTTAAATTAAGTAAATTATGTTTATATGTAATCCTTAGGTCAGTTATGTGGTGAGAGACAGAATTTGCTTTTGTTTGCCCACATAGGGGGTTATTCCGACCAAATGCGTGCTAGCTATTTTTTTGCAGCGCTGCGATCAGATAGTTGCTGCCTATGGGGGAGTGTATTTTCGCTTTGCAAGTGTGCGAACGCTTGTGCAGCTGAGAAGTACAAAAAAGTTTTGTGCAGTTTCTGAGTAGGTCTGAACTTACGCAGTCGATGCGATCACTTCAGCCTTTCCAGTCCCGGAATTGATGTCAGGCACCCACCCTGCAAACGCTTGGACATGCCTGCGTTTTTCCAACCACTCCCTGAAAATGGTCAGTTGACACCCATAAACGCCTCCTATCTGTCAATCTTTTTGCGATCAGCTGTGCGAATGGATTCGTCATTAAATCCATCGCCCAGCAACAATCCACTTTGTACCCGTACGATGCGCCTGCATATTGCGGTGCATACGCAAGCATAGTTTTGCCGAGTTTTGACCTGATCGCAGCACTGCAAAAAATAGCTAGCGTGCGATCAGGTCGGAATGACCCCCAAAGATTATGACTGGCAGACACAAGCACTGTTTTTGCCTATTACATTGACCATAAATAATTTGATTTGGTCCTGGACCACCAACTCAGGGCAGCACTTCAAGAGCCCTGCGGCACCCCAGGGTGCCACGGCACACAGTTTGAGAACCATTGATATAGTTACCCAGTCTGCCACAGACAGAATGAAGGACACTAAGTGTACCAATGTTGGATTAAAACTCCACTTCTCTTCACTACAGTGTTAAACACTGATCCTTCATTATTTCTGTCTGCTGCAAACTGGGTGAGTGTGACAATATTACTATATATGGATCATGGCACCATATTTTTACAACCTGGATATGTGTTCTGCAAGTTGAACATACATGTATATAATTGGAGTGAGGAAGAAAGATAGGTAGAGAGAGACACACACAGATCGACAGAAAGAGAGAGAGAGAAGCAGCAGCACACATAGGGAGACATTTACTATGCAGTGTTAAAAGTGGAGAAGTGAGCCAGTGGAGAACCATGGCAACCAATCAACATTGATGTAACATTTATAATTTGCATACTATAAACATATACAGAGGAGCTGATTGGGTGCCATGGGCAACTTCTCCACTGGCTTACTTCTCCACTTTTATCACTGCTTAGTATATGTCCCCCTTAATTATTTAACAACGGGGAAAATTGCTAAGAATCATTTGTTAAATCACCCATAATCGCCACTTATCACTCCTAATCGCTGGAACAAAAAGTGCCTTTAATAACAAGCATTTTCACTTGTGTCTTTGTCTGGATGGTGTACTTAGTTGCATTGTGGCATGTGCAATTTGTGTCAATTTTGTGGTTTTCGCATGGATAATCACTTCAAAAGTCACATCTGACTGCGTTATAATTCACAGTAGAATGCCTCAGAAGGCGCA
The DNA here is from genome assembly GCF_028390025.1 of Pseudophryne corroboree. NCBI lineage: Eukaryota > Metazoa > Chordata > Amphibia > Anura > Myobatrachidae > Pseudophryne > Pseudophryne corroboree. The sequence continues at coordinate 674,200,487 of NC_086446.1, forward strand.
TGGCAACAAAAAGGTAATCACGCCTCAATTTGCACCACAAGTCGCAGTAAAGCCACAACTTCCCTAAATAAATTGTGACCAGCTGGTTCCTCTGTTCTGTTTCTAGCTGCTGGGCCCTGTCATTCAGTTGGTGCAGTCCACATCACTGCCTGCATCCAGGCTCATAGACATGCATCTGCCATTGTTGAGAGCAAAGAGTGAGTTTTGCAAGTAACTTGGTGGGCAGCACTCCGATTGGTTAAGCATTAATTATAATGGTTTTCATATGTTGCTTTTTGCAAGTGGTGCATTGAGGTGCGATTTTTGAGCAGTTTTGGTGGGGATTTTGATGGAACTTAAGGAAGTATATGGTTGTTCCATGTGAACACGCTAAAAAAAATCAGTGCATTGATTTAATGCTTGCGGTACGAGTTTGTCGTGATTTTGGTGTGAAGTGGAGCAATTTGACAAAAATTACTCTTTGAAAATGTAACATTTCCGACAATACTAATGTTACTTGGACAGTGTTTGCACTGATGGTAAATTGCCGCGATTTGGAGTACAAAGTCACATTTGACATGCAACTTCCATACAAATTATTCCCTAGTAAATTAGCAAATTGCAAAATTGTGTCTTTTTGCAAAAAAAATTGCAAATCGACCAAAATCAACTTTTAGTAAACTTTCTCCTAGGTCTGTTGTATGCTGTGTAAAAAACCATAGACATGTAGCAGAGTCACCCAGTCTGATATGAGATGCAAAGATCTGCATCAACTTTGTATGAAAAGAATAAATGTCTTCATTGAATCATATGTTGTCCAATGCCAATTTTATTCAGGAGCAGGCTAGTCCATTGAAATGGAGGTAAGTAGGAGGTGATGATATGCAGTATTTTGTGGTGCTCATTAGTGTGCTCCCTGTATTATATGATGGGTACATGAGCATATCTTTAACAATTGCAGGATTTGAGGTGCATGAGACCATGGGTTCAGGGGGACCCACACCACACAACCTCCACAGTAAATGCTGCAGAAATCACCTGGACAATTGTGTAAGCATAATTTTAAAGCAGATTTGGGCATGCCCAGTAGAATGGTCACCCAAAAAATGGTGCAGGTGCCATGTTACTGCAGATCAGTGCATGCTCAGTAGAGTGATCACAAGGAAAAGGATGCAGGTGCCATGTTCCCGCAGATCTGTGCATGAGCAGTAGAGTAATCACCAGGAAAATGGTGCAGGTGGCATGTTCTCACAGATCTGTGCATGTGCAGTAGCGTAATCACCAGGAAAATGGTGCAGGTGCCATGTTCTCGCAGATCTGTGCATGTACAGTAGAGTGATCACCAGGAAAATGGTGCAGGTGGCATGTTCTCACAGATCTGTGCATGTGCAGTAGCGTAATCACCAGGAAAATGGTGCAGGTGCCATGTTCTCGCAGATCTGTGCATGTACAGTAGAGTAATCACCAGGAAAATGGTGCAGGTGGCATGTTCCCGCAGATCTGTGCATGTGCAGTAGAGTGATCACCAGGAAAATGGTGCAGGTGCCATGTTCTCACAGATCTGTGCATGTGCAGTAGAGTAATCACCAGGAAAATGGTGCAGGCGCAATGTTCCCGCAGATCTGTGCATGCGCATTAGAGTGATCACCAGGGAAATGGTGCAGGTGCCATGTTCTCACAGATCTGTGCATGTGCAGTAGAGTAATCACCAGGAAAATGGTGCAGGCGCAATGTTCCCGCAGATCTGTGCATGCGCATTAGAATGATCACCAGGGAAATGGTGCAGGCGCCATGTTCCCGCAGATCTGTGCATGTGCAGTAGAGTAATCACCAAGGTAATGGTGCAGATGCCATGTTACTGCAGATCTGAGTGTGCACAGTAGAGTGATCACCAGGGAAATGGTGCAGGCTCCAGGTTCTGGAAGATCTGTGCATGCACAGTAGAGTGATTAAGAAAAAAAGGCATTTGGTTTCTCCCAGCACCCTGAATGATAACAGTAACCAGATAAAAATCCCACATAATAATAGAATTCAGAGATCTGCGTCACACATATTTGCGCAAATGTGTGGTTAAGCCCCAAAGCCGCATCAAGGCGTCTCTGTATATTTGGGGTCCCTAGCGCTATATCCAGGTGCAGGGTGTGGCACCCCAAAACACCAGCATAAGCCAGAAAGCCCAGCGTAGTATACCAGTAAAAAAACTATAGTGTTAATAAATTAGTATTTAGGAAGCCAAAGCTATAGAGAGGGTGATACAAACATGAAATGTAATTAAAATAGAGAAATAGTGTTAGAAAATTAATAAGTGAAAAGTGTTAATAGAATGTAAAGGTATGCCACACTAAGGCCATCCAGCTCAGCCAGTCCAGAGGCACCACACCTCACACCTCCATTACCCCAATCTGGGTCTCAGAGTAACTAGCAAGGAGCCACATGATAATGGCTCCTTACTACAATATGTCTAAGTTAAGAGCTACCTACCTTGGAGCAGCCCCATAATGCTCCATGTGGCATGTCAGGGCCTGCACCTCCTCCTAATGCAGGAGCCTCTCTGTCTCTCACAACAGACATATATAATGGTAGATGCTCAATTAGCTTAGTGATATCATTCAGGTGCTCGAAAGGGAGGGGTATTTCTGAGCCAGAAAAAAAGGCACCTGAATTATATCACTGAGCTAATTGAGCATCTACCATTATATATGGCAGTAGAGTGATTACCAGGAAAATGGCGCAGACACCATGTTACTGCAGATTTATGTATACGCAGTAGACTCTGGCACATTTTCTACTTAGCAAATGCATTGGTGAGAGAGGAGCCACATGGAATATGCACACGGACTCCCTACTCTTTTTATCTGCCTCCGGGAGGCCACTATGTTGCTCTCTGTAGTATTTGGCCAAGCGACTAACAAGCTTTATGGTATTAGATAGGCCCTAACCATTGGTTTCCCTGGTGGACCATTCATGCCCATACTAACCCTGATCTCAGCATTACTGTTCTTGCCACAAAATACAATTTTTATTCCAAAGAGGAAATGTTGTGTCAGTAGTGAGAGAAACCTATAGATTAGTCACTTTGCCACAATAGTTGAGATTATTAGCAACAAATTGGATGTAAGACTTTATACTGTTGTATGGAAGGGTGTCTGATGCTACAGTACTCCAGTACCATCTTTACAGAAGCCTCTTGTCACTACTTTGTGCAGTGTCGGTCTCTGCTGCTTCCACTATGAAACTTTATGTGTAGAACCCCCTTTCTTCTAACATTGTGAGTCTGCCTGCATACATAATTGAACAAGTCACATGATGTCAGACTTACCTCCTGACAGACTCTGTGCTGCTGAGAACATTCTAATGATCCAATTGGCTGTTCTGTGCCTGCTCTTTTCAAAATTGGGGACATCCTAACAATCGGGTGGTGGAAATTGGTTACAGCAAGGTAGTGCAGACCCTTCACCGTAGAGATTAGAATTTAAGTGAATTTGCTTATGACTATAAAGGTGCAGATTTTCAGTTATCAACGATCAGTTAGAGTTATAAGGGTCCAATTATTAAGCCTAGAAATGCAATTGGTAAACCTAAAAATTACAGTTTTGGAAGATTGCCTGATTTTTGAGCATAAGGGCTGTTTAATAATGGGGGACCAAAGAAGATATTGGAGATACCCAGAAGTAAAGTATTCTCAAATGCATTTACTTTACTTTTTAGACTTTGTAAGGAGGACAGGCTTTTATCAGATCCATTGTAGTGGCATTTAACTAATAGTAAGTAGTCCCAAAGGAAGCATTCCAGAGGCTACATTTTCGGGCTTCAACTCAATAATGAATAAATAAATAAATAAATAAGTTCTATAAAATGTGCACAGAATAGCATATCTGTTTTTTTTTTAATCCAGCAGGTTCTTACAGACAAACTAATTACATCTAGCTCAATTTATATCCATTTAGAATTCACTTGCATGCAGCCTTTCAAGATCACTGGAGAGCATAGAAAAACAGGACAAATGTGTATTAACATTATGCTAACCCAATCGTAAGAAAATAAGATATACGTTTTATTTATTCTCATGGTATTGAGATTTTAACCAGTATTCACAATACCTCCATTGCGCTTGTTTGTAAATATATGGGTATAGAATTTCATGTGATACATTGTTTGTGTACAGTACTTTGATTCAATCTTGTGCAATAAAGGTGTGGATTTGTGCTGGAGAAAAATGGAATGAATCAGTTCAACAAGTTGAAACAGGGAGTAACATAAAGAGGGAGCAGATGTTTCCTATGTGCCATAAACAAAGACAGAAAATATACTATACAATAAGTGTGATGGGGCAGTGTCTGTATGGAATGGAGAAGGAAGACATAGGGCCTTATTCAGGTTGGATCGCAAATCGCGATCCAACCGGAATTTTTACGATCGGCCCGCGGGCGCATGACAGTGCCCGTCCTGTGCATGAGCCTGCACTTTCTGCAGGGGGGGGGCACAGAAAATGCGATCGCCGCTGCCTGTCAGTCAGATTTAGAGATGTGGGTGCCTTAGGAGAGGTCCAATGGTCTGGGGCAAAGTTGGCTGACGCGTTTCGCTGCTCCTGGCAGCTTTATCAAAGGGTCTTCTAAGGCACCCACATTGTTGGACTCAATCTCAGGATGACCCATCCGATTTGCATAAAGTGAACCAGGATCTTCCATTACCATCACATGGTCCTTATGGGATACCATCCATCAGGATTCTCACTATTGGAACACAACGTGCAAGACAATTAAGTGCCATCCTCACAGACTGTGAACCAGAATCCGCTTCACCCATTTCAACTTTTTCACGGACCTTCGATTTTGGATCCCTGCATTGGAACACAAGTTGGGTAAAGTGTCACACCAGTCCTGATTATTGGTTTTAGACTATATGTCCTATCCATTACATGGACTTTTTGCCTTTAAATGAAGTTGCCTTTAGGAGTACATTGTATGTCCAATAACTGGTCTCTGGTCAATTGAGTGCGATAGCAATATCATCTTCTCTCATTTATTGCTCAGGTTTTTAAATGATTTTTATATAGTTATTAAATATATCAATTTTCAGTATCTTTTGTATAGCGCTGTATTCTTTCTTGTATGCTAGGAAAAGGATAGCAAATTCTGCTAATTAGCAGAATTTGCTATGCTTACTGAATTAGGCCCATAGCCTCTGTAGATAACGGACTATGTATTCCAAGATTAGGATGGAAGCAGCTACAGACCTCGTGCTATCTTGGGAGACATGTATCAAACTTTCTAAAGAGGACAAGTAGATGCAGAACCTAGCTATCATTTATCTATTACAGTCAATAAAATTATAGCTATAATTCTAATTGGTTGCTATGGTCAAGACCTACTTTAATTATTTTTATAAGGTTTGATAAATCACCCATTGTGGAGATTTCTATGACATGGGGTATGGCATGAGAAGTTGCTGATACCAAGTAACAGGGCTAGGGTCACACCTAGCTTTGACAAGTTCTAGTGGGACAGATGGGGAAACCAATGAGGGTATGGAGCTCTGACCTTATCCATGCACTTAGTTATTGTAGATCTGGGAAAGCGACTTTACATACCTATACCTTCCTATTAGTCTGCTCTGTCATAGAAACATAGAATTTGACGGCAGATAAGAACCACTAGTCTGCCCCTTTTTTTTAACATATTTTTTTTTATCTCAAAACTTATTTGATCCTCATTTCTTTGTAAGGATCTCCTTATGTCTATCCTATGCATGTTTAAATTGCTCTACTGTCTTAGCCTCTACCACCTCTGATGGGAGGCTATTCCACTTGTCCACTACCCTTTCTGTGAAGTAATTTTTCCTCAACTTTCCCCTGAACCTTCCCCCCTCCAGTCTCAGTGCATGTCCTCGTGTCCTATTGCTTCTCTTCATTTGGAGAATGTTCCCCTCCTGGACTTTGTTTGAAAGTTTCTATCATGTCCCCCCTTTCCCTTTTCTGCTCCAAACTATACATATTGAGATTTCTTAGTCTTCCTGGGTATGTTTTGTGATGTAGGCCATGCACCATTTTAGTTGCCCTTCTTTGTACAGTCTCTAATGTATTAATATTCTTTTGAAGATATGGCCTCCAGAATGGAACACAGTATTCTAGATGAGGCTGTACCAATGACCTAGACAGTGGCAATATGACTTCTTTCATTCTGCTGCTGATCCCTCTCCCAATGCAGCCAAGCATCTGACTAGTCTTCCTCATTGCTTTGTTACATTGCTTACCTGCCTTTAAGTCACCTGAAATAGTGACTCCTAGATCCCTTTCCTCCTCAGTAGTTTCCATTGTAGTGATGTTAATAACATATTTAGCCTTTGGATTTTTGAGACCCAAGTGCATGATTTTAATTTTTTTGCCATTAAACTGTAGTTGCCACACTCTTGACCATTCCTCTAGTCTACCTAGATCCTCAATCATTTGCTTTACCCCACCTGGTGTGTCTACCCTGTTGCATACCTTTGTGTCATCTGCAAAAAGGCATACTTTCCCTTTAATGCCATTTGCAATGTCACCAATAAAGATATTAAAAAGCACTGGTCCAAGTACAGATCCCTGGGGTACTCCACTGGTAACATTTCCCTCCTGTGAATGCACTCCATTTACCACAAGTCTCTGTTTTCTATCCTGCAACCAAGATCTTATCCATTCAATAATCTTAGTATCAAATCCCAAACTTTCAAGTTTATTTAGCAGTCTGTCACATATTTAATGGCTGTGAACATACCACTGGTCTTTGCAAAAGAAGAATACACAGCCTAGGATGTTCCCATGTGGTCACTGTTACCACCTATAGACTGTGCACACAGCATTGGTATTAACAAAAGCTAAGGCCCAGATTTATCATGCCTTGGAGAGTGATAAATTGCACGGTGTTAAAATATCTACGAATCAGCTCCTAACTGTATTTTTTCAGTTTAAAACAATTTTATTAAAGATGCTTTAGAACAGTATAATCTGACATAATACAGCTTCAATTTTCAAATATTGTTGTAAAACATAATAGTAATTTACATAATGTACCATAGAGATGTAATACAATTTAACATCTTGTAAAAAAAAGAATAAATACATTTAACAGGGGATCATAAAATTAAATACCTCCCAACCCCCCCCCCCCCAGTATCCCGGCACAGCTGGATAAATACTAGAGATGTGCACCGGAAATTTTTCGAGTTTTGTATTTTGGTTTTGGATTCGGTCCCGCGGCCGTGTTTTGAATTCGGACGCGTTTTGGCAAAACCTCCCTTAAAATGTTTGGTCGAATTCGGGTGTGTTTTGGATTTGGGTGTTTTTTTTTCAAAAACCCCTCAAAAACAGCTTAAATCATAGAATTTGGGGGTTAATTTTGATCCTATAGTATTATTAACCTCAATAACCATAATTTCCACTCATTTCCAGTCTATTCTGAACACCTCACACCTCACAATATTATTTTTAGTCCTAAAACTTGCACCAAGGTCGCTGGATGACTAAGCTAAGCGACCCAAGTGGGCAGCACAAACACCTGGCCCATCTAGGAGTGGCACTGCAGTGTCAGACAGGATGGCACTTAAAAAAATTGGCCCCAAACATCACATGATGCAAAGATAAATAAATAAAAAAAGAGGTGCAAGACGGAATTGTCCTTGGGCCCTCCCACCCACCCTTATGTTGTATAAACAGGACATGCACACTTTAACAAACCCATCATTTCAGCGTCAGGGTCTGCCACACGACTGTGGCTGAAATGACTGGTTGGTTTGGGCCCCCACCAAAAAAAGAAGCAATCAATCTCTCCTTGCTCAAACTGGCTCTACAGAGGCAAGATGTCGATCTCATCATCATCCTCCGATTCCTCACCCTATTCACTGTGTACATCCCCCTCCTCATAGAGTATTAATTCGTCTCTACTGGAATCCACCATCTCAGGTCCCTGTGTACTTTCTGAAGGCAGTTGCTGGTGAATGTCTCCACGGAGGAATTGATTATAATTCATTTTGATGAACATCATCTTCTCCACATTTTGTGGAAGTAACCTCGTACGCCGATCGCTGACAAAGTGACCGGCTGCACTAAACGCTCTTTCAGAGTACACACTGGAGGGGGGGCAACTTAGGTAAAATAAAGCCAGTATGTGCAAGGGCCTCCAAATTGCCTCTTTTTCCTGCCAGTATACGTATGGACTGTATGACGTGCCTACTTGGATGCTGTCACTCATATAATTCTCCACCATTCTTTCAATGGTGACAGAATCATATGCAGTGACAGTAGACGACATGTCAGTAATCATTGGCAGGTCCTTCAGTCCGGACCAGATGTCAGTTTTCGCTCCTGACTGCCCTGCATCACCGCCAGCGGGTGGTTTTGGAAATCTGATCCTTTTCCTGGCAGCTCCAGTGGCGGGAGAAAATGAAGGAGGAGCTGTTGGCGGGTCACGTTCCGCTTGACTTGACAAGTGTCTCTCAGCAGCAGGTCTTTGAACATGGTCAGACTTGTGTCTGCCGGAAAGAGAGATACAACGTAGGCTTTAAACCTAGGATCGAGCACGGTTGCAAAAATGTAGTGCTCTGATTTCAACAGATTGACCACCCGTGAATCCTGGTTAAGCGAATTAAGGGCTCCATCCACAAGTCCCACATGCCTAGCGGAATCGCTCCATTTTAGCTCCTCCTTCAATCTCTCCAGCTGCTTCTGCAAAAGCCTGATGAGGGGAATGACCTGACTCAGGCTGGCAGTGTCTGAACTGACTTCACGTGTGGCAAGTTCAATGGGTTGCAGAACCTTGCACAACGTTGAAATCATTCTCCACTGCGTTTGAGTCAGGTGCATTCCCCCTCCTTTGCCTATACCGTGGGCAGATGTATAGGCTTGAATGGCCTTTTGCTGCTCCTCCATCCTCTGAAGCATATAGAGGGTTGAATTCCACCTCGTTACCACCTCTTGCTTCAGATGATGGCGGGGCAGGTTCAGGAATGTTTGCTGGTGCTCCAGTCTTCGGCACGCGGTGGCTGAATGCAGAAAGTGGCCCACAATTTTTCGGGCCACCGACAGCATCTCTTGCACGCCCCTGTCGTTTTTTAAAAAATTCTGCTCCACCAAATTCAATGTATGTGCAAAACATGGGACGTGCTGGATATTTGCCCACATGTAATGCACGCACAATATTGGTGGCGTTGTCCGATGTCACAAATCCCCAGGAGAGTCCAATTGGGGTAAGCCATTCTGTGATAATGTTCCTCAGTTTCTGTAAGAGGTTGTCAGCTGTGTGCCTCTTATGGAAAGCGGTGATACAAAGCGTAGCCTGCCAAGGAACGAGTTGGCGTTTGCGAGATGCTGCTACTGGTGCCGCCGCTGCTGTTCTTGCTGCGGGAGGCAATACATCTACCCAGTGGGCTGTCACAGTCATATAGTCCTGAGTCTGCCCTGCTCCACTTGTCCACATGTCCGTGGTTAAGTGGACATTGGGTACAACTGCATTTTTTAGGACACTGGTCAGTCTTTTTCTGACGACTATGTACATTCTCGGTATCGCCTGCCTAGAGAAGTGGAACCTAGATGGTACTTGGTACCGGGGACACACTATCTCAAGAAATTCTCTATGTCCCTGTGAACTTATGCCGGATACCGGACGCACGTCTAACACCAACACAGCTGCCAAGGCCTGAGTTATCCGCTTTGCAACAGGATGACTGCTATGATATTTCATCTTCCTCGCAAAGGACTGTTGGACAGTCAATTGCTTACTGGAAGCAGTACACGTGGTCTTACGACTTCCCCTCTGGGATGACGATCGACTCCCAGCAGCAACAACAGCAGCACCAGCAGCAGTAGACGTTACACTCAAGGATCCATCGGAGGAATCCCAGTCAGGAGAGGACTCGTCAGACTTGCCAGTGACATGGCCTGCAGGACTATTGGCGTTCCTGTCTAAGGAGGAAATTGACACTGAGTTTGCAGGAGCTTGGGTACAAGAGGAAGGGATTTAGTTGTCAGTGGACTGCTTCCGCTGTCACCCAAAGTTTTTGAACTTGTCAATGACTTCTGGTGAATGCTCTCCAGGTGACGTATAAGGGAGAATGTTCCTAGGTGGTTAACGTCCTTACCCCTAATTATTACAGCTTGACAAAGGCAACACATGGCTTGACACCAGTTGTCCGCATTTCTGTTGAAATAATTCCACACCGAAGAGGTGATTTGTTTTTGTATTTTGACCAGGCATGTCAATGGCCTTATTCATCCCACGGACAACAGGTATCTCCCCAGGTGCCTGACTTAATCAAACCACCTCACCATCAGAATCCTCCTTGTCAATTTCCTCAGCGCCAGCAACACCCATATCCTCATCCTGGTGTACTTCAACAGTGACATCTTCAATTTGACTATCAGGAACTGGACTGTGGGTGCTCATTCCAGCACTTGCAGGGTGCGTGCAAATGGTGGAAGGAGCCACCTCTTCCCGTCCAGTGTTGGGAAGGTCAGGCATCGCAACCGACACAATTGGACTCTCCTTGGGGATTTGTGATTTAGAAGAACGCACAGTTCTTTGCTGTGCTTTTGCCAGCTTAACTCTTTTCATTTATCTAGCGGGAGGATGAGTGCTTCCATCCTCATGTGAAGCTGAATCCCTAGCCATGAACGCAGTCCAGGGCCTAACCCGTTCCTTACCACTCCGTGTCGTAAATGTCACATTGGCAAGTTTACGCTTCTCCTCAGACGCTTTAATTTAGATTTTTGGGTCATCATTTTACGGACCTTTTGCTTTTTGGATTTTACACGCTCTCTACTATGACATTGGGCATCGGCCTTGGCAGACGACGTTGATGGCCCTGTACTACTATATATACTGCTCACAAAAATGCAGCACAGATATGGAATGGATACTTGCAGTGACACGGAGCTGCAAGATACAGCAATGGCCTACTGCACTGTACAACTATATACTGTTGGTCACCAAAATGCTGCACTATACTACTATATATACTGCTCACAAAAATGCAGCACAGATATGGAACTACACTGTACTACTATATATACTGCTACAGATGCGTATCTAGGGTAAGGCGAGTGGGGCACGTGCCCTGGGTGCCTTGGCAGGCCCAGGAGAGGGGGGCGCCGCCGGCGGCCAGGGCATCATGCCCCACTCGCCCCTGTCAACCCGAGATGTGAGGGGAGGAGAGCGCACCATCTCTCCCTCCCCTCACCGCCGCTGGAAGGCCTAGCAGCTCTGCCAGTAGCGCTGCTGTGTCCGCCCGGTCTCCGGCGTTAGCCAATCAGAGCTTGCGGACCGGCTCCTGATTGGCTGCCGGTCCGCGAGCTCTGATTGGCTAGCGAACCGGCGCCAGACAGCTGCCAGGGACCTGGAGCAGTGAGGGGAAGGAGAGGCACTGCGCTGCGTTCTCCTCCCCTCACATAGACACAACAAGCGGCCGGTGAGTGACCAGGGGGGGGGGGGGGCAGCCGGCGGCACAGTGGGGCATGTAAGTGGCACTGAGTGGGGCCTGGCACTGTGGGGCATATAACTGGCACTGTGGGGCATGTATCTGGCACTGTGGGGCATGTAACTGGCACTGTGGGGCAATGTAACTGGCACTGTGGGGCATGTAACTGTCACTATGGGGCAATGTAACTGGCACTGTGGGGCAATGTATCTGGCACTGTGGGGCAATGTGTCTGGCACTGTGGGGCATATAACTGGCACTGTGGGGCATGTATCTGGCACTGTGGGGCATGTATCTGGCACTGTGGGGCAATGTAACTGGCACTGTGGGGCAATGTAACTGGCACTGTGGGGCAATGTAACTGGCACTGTGGGGCAATGTAACTGGCACTGTGGGGCAATGTATCTGGCACTGTGGGGCATGTATCCGGCACTGTGGGGCAATGTAACTGGCACTGTGGGGCAATGTAACTGGCACAGTGGGGCATGTAACTGGCACTGAGTGGGGATTGGCACTGTGGGGCATATAACTGGCACTGTGGGGCATGTATCTGGCACTGTGGGGCATGTAACTGGCACTGTGGGGCATGTATTTGGCACCAAATGGGGCATGTAACTGGGGCCTGGCATTGTGGGGCATATAACTGGCACTGTGGGGCATGTATCTGGCACTGTGGGGCATGTAACTGGCACTGTGGGGCATGTATCTGGCACTGAGTGGGGCAATGTATCTGGCACTGTGGGGCAATGTATCTGGCACTGTGGGGCAATGTATCTGGCACTGTGGGGCAATGTATCTGGCACTGTGGGGCAATGTATTTGGCACCGTGGGGCAATGTATCTGGCACTGTGGGGCATGTATCCGGCATTGTGGGGCAATGTAACTGGCACTGTGGGGCAATGTAACTGGCACTGTGGGGCAATGTATCTGGCACTGTGGGGCATGTATCTGGCACTGTGGGGCATTGTATCTGGCACTGTGGGGCAATGTAACTGGCACTGTGGGCCTTTTTTAGTGGCCACACCCCTTCTGGGGTGTGGCCACGCCCATTTTTCTTTTTGTGTGTGTGTGTGTGTGTGTTTTTTTTGGGGGGGCGCCATTTTCCATCTTGCCCTGGGATCCGGAAACCCTAGCTACGCCTCTGTACTGCTCACAAAAATGCAGCACAGATATGGAATGGATACTTGCAGTGACACGGAGCTGCAAGATACAGCAATGGCCTACTGTACTGTACAACTATATACTGTTGGTCACCAAAATGCTGCACTGTACTACTATATATACTGCTCACAAAAATGCAGCACAGATATGGAATGGATACTTGCATTGACACGGAGCAGCAAGATACAGCAATAGACTACTGTACTGTACTACTATACTGGTCGTCACCAAAATGCTGCACTGTAATACTATATATAATATATATATACTGGTCACACAACAATGCAGCAGATATTGAGCACTGATGATCTGGATACTGTCTAGAACTGAGTCTGACACGGAGCTGCAAGATACAGCAATGGCCTACTGTACTGTACTATAATTATATACTGGTGGTCCCCACAATGCAGCACACTGATCAGATATTTGCAGCACACTGAGCACAGATATGGAGCTTTTCTGGCAGAGAACGTAGATATTTGCAGCACACTGAGCACAGATATGGAGCGTTTTAAGGCAGAGAACGTAGATATTTGCAGCACACTGAGCACAGATATTTGCAGCACACTGAGCACAGATATTTGCAGCACACTGAGCACAGATATGGAGCTTTTAAGGCAGAGAACGTAGCCACGTCCTCTCCGTTCAAACACCAATGCATGAGTGAAAATGGCGACGCGCAGCTCTTTATATAGAATACGAATCTCGCGAGAATCCGACAGCAGGATGATGACGTTCGGCCTCGTTCGGGTCAACCGAGCAAGGCAGGAAGATCCGAGGCTGCCTCTGAACCGTGTAAAATAGGTGAAGTTCGGGGGGTTCGGATCTCAACGAACCGAACCCGCTCATCTCTAATAAATACTCTTAAATAATAGGGAAAAATACAAATGTTAATACTTAGCTCATGTTTCGATATAAATACCGGTCAGTATTTTCAAATTATTTTAATACATGAGATAGAATTTAATTATTCCTTTCTCAATATCAGTAAAAGTAGCTCTTCTATCAAAATATAGTAACTGTAGCAACATAGATTTAACTTCTTGTAGGAAGGGAGAAGAGGAAACAGTCCAGTTACGTAGTATGGTCTTTTTGGCTACCGTTACAATTAAAGTAATCAAAAGCTGAAGTTCCTTTTTTCGACTTTGTAAATCCCAGTTATTAAAATTTGCGCAAAGCATCACCAAAGGGTCTTTTACCAGCGAAATCTTACATATCTTATTAATAAACATCATTATTTTATCCCAGAACTTCCTAATCTTCCCACATTCCACATATAATGATAAAAGGATGCTTGTGAACATTTACATTTTAAACAATTACCCAATATTCCTGGGATAATGTATTTTATCTGGCTCTGAGAAATATATGCCCTATGTAGTGTTTGTAAATACAGAGGCATCACTTACACCTTGTACACCCGGTGCTGCGCCGCCAGAAAAGGGGATGGGGTTTCGCTGAGGGGGGCGGGGTTTCATGGGAGGCCGAGGGGCTTTGCTTTCCGACCGCCGCTTTTTGTCACTTGGGGGGTTCGGGAGGTGCGTGCTGCCTCCCGCAGAGTGCTGTTTCTGCAGTGCTGGCTCCTGCTCAGTTACAGGAGCCGAGTGCTGCATATAATGTAACAGTGCAGCACTCGGCTCCTGTCATTGAGCAGGAGCCTGCATTTTGGTGTCACCCCGCGGCGGGTGACACCAGGTTGCGGGTCGCACCCCCCTCCTACCCCCCTTGTGATGCCACTGCGTAAATGTACTTCATGTAACAAGGTTGAATTTATTATTTTTAATGTTTTTTCTGTATATTTAAGAAGAATAGTAGATGATGTAATTTGAGGTATATCTTCTGTCCATTTCCGTACACATTTAGACCACAATTTCTCAGGCGTAGAAAACAACAAATCTGTGTATAAATATCTTATTTTATAAGGTTGAGTACCACACAACTGAAGTAGGGATTGCAATTTATCAGGAGTGTCTGGGGAAAGCATGGGCAAAGAAGTGGTTTGAATAAAGTCTCGGGATTGTAAAATCTTGTAAAATTCTTTTTGTGAAGTATTGAACTTTGAACATAGTGACTGAAAAGGATATAAATTTCCACAAGGATCAAACACATCTTTGATAGCACTGATCCCTTTCAACCTTCATTTAAGAAACAAAGCATTTTCTAACCCTGGTGGAAAAGATCGGTTACCCCAAAATGTAGTATTTGGAGACATTGTGACATCTACCTAATTTGTAGTTTATTTGTAGCCAAGCAAAATATGTATCCTTAAACAAAACATTATTGAGAGCAATAGGAGGTAATTCAGATTGTGGGACATGTAGGAGAGCAGCTAAAGAATAAAGATATACCAGGGCTTCCTCTAGATCAGGAATTGTGTATGAGTCAGTGAACCAATCTGTGATATATCTAAAAAAACACTGCATCCGTTAATGCTAGGATATTCGGTACTCCCAATCCTCCTTCTTTTTTACTCAAAAACAGTTTAGCCCTAGCAATACGGGGTTTCTTCCCCTGCCAAATGAAACAAGAAAATAGACGTGTGACAATCTGAGAATCTGAGCGGGAAATTTTTATAGTCAGCATCTGGATGAGATATGCCAGTTTAGGAAAAATAACAGACTTTGGTAATGCTACTCTACCCATCAGTAATAAGGATAGAAGATGCCAACTATTTAGTAATTTTGTTATTTCTGCTATGATTGGGGGGAAGTTTAGCTTATAATAATAATAATAATAATAATAATAATTTTATTTATATAGCGCTCTTTCTCCAATAGGACTCAAGGCGCTTAACAGATATATAGCATGATATAATACAGAAAATAATGAAGTACATTTTCATAAAATACGGAAGCACGAAGATACTAAAAGGGACACTATGGAAATGCTTGAGTAAACAGGAAAGTCTTGAGTCTACTTTTGAAGGATTCTATAGTTGGGGCCTCTCGCACTGTGCGGGGAAGTGAGTTCCATAGAGTCGGAGCCGCATGACTAAAAGCTCGACCCCCAGATGAATTACGGTAGATTCTAGGTACAGCTAAAAGTCCTTCATCTACAGATCGCAGTAATCGAGTGGGGCAGTATGGGGTCAGAAGCTGTTTCAGGTACCTTGGGCCTTGGTCATGTAATGCTTTGAAACTCAGTAAGCCAATCTTGAAGATGATTCGCCATCTTACAGGCAGCCAGTGAAGGGAGTAGAGGATGGGTGTTATGTGGCTAGAACGGGGCTGGTTGGTTAACAGCCTGGCAGCTGTGTTTTGCACCAGCTGTAAGCGTTGCAATTCTTTTGCTGGTAGACCAAGGTAGAGGGCATTACAGTAGTCTAATCGAGATGATACAAATGCATGTATGACTTTTGGCAGATCATCTGAGGGAATTAAGTGCTTGATTCTGGCTATGTTCCTCAGGTGAAAGAATGAGGATTTGATTGTGGCTGATATCTGATGTTTAAGTGTCAAGCCACCATCCAGGACAACGCCAAGATTCCGCACACGATCACTGGTCTGTAATTCTGAATCCCCGAGTGTAAGTCCAGTTGGTTGGCTATGCTGCAGTCCTGTCCTTTGATGTTGCGGTCGTATTATAAGGACCTCTGTTTTATCCGGGTTCAGTCGTAGCCAGCTGGCGCTCATCCACTCCTGTAGTTCAGCTAGACAGCCATTTAGGGTTGCTATTGGGTTATCAGTGCCCGGAGCAAAGGACAAGTACAATTGTGTATCATCTGCATAGCAGTGGTAGACCAGGCCATGGCGCCTGATTATTTCGCCCAATGGGAGCATGTATACTGCAAAAAGCATGGGGGATAGTATAGAACCTTGTGGGACACCACATGGCAATGGCACTGGTGGTGATGAGTATAATCCAGATGATACTCTCTGTGACCTGCCTGTGAGAAATGATTTGAACCAGCTTAGGACTGTGCCATCCAAACCACAGAAATGTATCAGTCGCTCAATCAGAAGCCCATGGTCCACGGTATCAAATGCTGCCGAGAGATCCAGAAGGATTAATATTGAACAGTCACCTCTGTCTTTTGCCATCAGAAGATCATTTAACACACACACCAGGGCTGTTTCAGTGCTATGTCTTCTCCTGAATCCTGATTGAAATGGATCATAAATATCATGGGTTGTCAGGCGGGTTTCCAGTTGATTTTCCACCACTTTCTCAATAACCTTTCCTAGGAAAGGAAGGTTTGATACCGGTCTGTAGTTGGTCATGCAGTCGGGATCTAAATTAGGTTTTTTAAGAAGCGGTCTAACAATTGCTTCCTTTAGGGGTCCAGGAAAAATGCCTGTCTGCAAAGAGCATTGAACAATTTTTGCAAAGACAGGACCAATTATATCCATACAACCTATTAGAAGCTTTGTTGAGGCTGGGTCCAGACCACAGGTGGTGGGACGCAAAATCCGAGCAATTTCAGCAGTGTCCTTTACATCCACTGGGTCAAAGCTGGTCCATGAAGGCAGGTAGCTTATATTGGCAGGCTTTGTAGTTTGGCACTCCTTTGATGGCACTGTGGAGATTCCAGCCCGGATGGTGGATATTTTATCTGCAAAGAAGTTTGCAAACTCGTTGCATCTTGCCTGGGAAAGGGTCTCATCAGTCTGCAGGCATGCTGGCTTGCAAAGCATCTCCACTGTGCGGAAAAGTTGAGCTGGCCTATTGTTTGCTGCTGTGATCTCATTTGACAGGAACTGTGATTTCTTACGAGTGATTGTCGATTGATATTCTTCGTTATGCTTTATTAGTTTTATTTTGTCATCCACTAGGTTAGTCTTCCTCCATCGTCTTTCCAGTCTACGCCCCCTTTTCTTGAGCTCACTAACACTGTTGTCGAACCATGGAGCTTGACGTTGTGGTTTGCGAGGTCTTATACGCACAGGGGCGATAATATCAATTGCAGCCATAACATCCCTATTATAATAACGGACTAGGGAACAGGGATCTTCACAGGCACCCAGTATAGCAGCTTATAATGATCAGATATGTGATTAGGAACATTTATTCCAAGATACAGGTTGAGTATCCCTTATCCAAAATGCTTGGGACCATAGGTATTTTGGATATGGGATTTTTCTGTATTTTGGAATAATTGCATACCATAATGAGATATCATGGCGATGGGACCCAGGTATAAGCACAGAAGGCATTTATGTTACATATACACCTTATACACACAGCCTGAAGGTCATTTTAGACAATATTTTTTATAACTTTGTACATTAAACAAAGTGTGTGTACATTCACACAAATCATTTATGTTTTATATACACCTTATACACACAGCCTGAAGGTCATTTTAATACAATATTTTTAATAACTTTGTGTATTAAACAAAGTTTGTGTACATTGAGCCATCAGAAAACAAAGGTTTCACTATCTCAAACTCACCCTTTTATAACCCTTTTATTTGGAGTAAATAATATACAGCACAGGACACCACCACTGGACTGATGCAGCACAAGACAGCACCACTGGACTGAACTAATACGGCAGTACCCCTGGACTTATACGACAGTACCCCTGGAGTTGTACGGCAGTGTCAGACAGGATGGCACTTTAAAAAACTAGTCCCCAAACAGCACATGATGCAAAGAAGAAAAAGAGGTGCAAGATGGAATTGTCCTTGGGTCATCCCACCCACCCTTATGTTGTTTAAACAGGACATGCACACTTTAACAAACCAATAATTTCAGCGACAGGGTCTACCACATGACTGTGGCTGAAATGACTGGTTAGTTTGGGCCCCCACCAAAAAATAAGCAATCAATCTCTCCTTGCACAAACTGGCTCTACAGAGGCAAGATGTCGACCTCATCCTCATTTTCCTATTCCTCACACCTTTCAGTGTGTACATCCTCTTCCTCAAAGATTATTAATTCGTCCCCACTGGAATCCATCATCACAGGTCCCCATGTACTTTCTGGAGGCAATTGCTGGTAAAGGTCTTCCTGGAGGAACTTATCATTAATTTTGATGAACATCATCTTCTCCACATTTTGTGGAAGTAACCTCCTACGCCAATCACTGACAAGGTAACCGGCTGCACTAAATACTCTTTCGGAGTACGCAGTGGAGGGGGGGGGGGGGTAACTTAGGTAAAATAAAGCCAGTTTGTGCAAGGGCATCCAAATTGCCTCTTTTTCCTGCCAGTATACAAACGGACTGTCTGACATGCCTACTTTGAACTGTCACTCATATAATCCTCCACCATTATTTCAATGGTGACAGAATCATATGCAGTGACAGTAGACATGTCAGTAATCGTCCTTCAGTCCAGACCAGATGTCAGCACTCACTCCTGACTGCCCTGCATCACCGCCAGTGGGTGGGATAGGAAATCTTATCCTTTTCCTCTCAGCCCCAGTTGCAGGAGAAAATGAAGGAGGAGCTGTTGGCGGGTCACGTTCCGCTTGAGTAGACAATTTTCTCACCAGCAGGTCTTTGAACCTCTGCAGACTTGTGTACTTTCTGGAGGCAATTGCTGGTGAATGTCTCCACGGAGGAATTGATTATAAATCATTTTGATGAACATCATCTTCTCCACATTTTGTGGAAGTACCTCGTACGCCGATTGCTGACAAGGTGAGCGGCTGCACTAAACACTCTTTCGGAGTACACACTGGAGGGGGGGCAACTTAAGTAAAATAAAGCCAGTTTGTGCAAGGGCCTCCAAATTGCTTCTTTTTCCTGCCAGTATACGTACGGACTGTCTGACATGCCTACTTGGATGCGGTCACTCATATAATCCTCCACCATTCTTTCAATGGTGACAGAATCATATGCAGTGACAGTAGACGACATGTCAGTAATCGTTAGCAGGTTCTTCAGTCCGGACCAGATGTCAGCACTCGCTCCAGACTGCCCTGCATCACCGCCAGCGGGTGGGCTCGGAATTCTTAGCCTTTTCCTCGCAGCCCCAGTTGCGGGAGAATGTGAAGGAGGAGCTGTTGACGGGTCACGTTCCACTTGACTTGACAAGTGTCTCACCAGCAGGTCTTTGCACCTCTGCACACTTGTGTCTGCCGGAAAGAGATATACAACGTAGGCTTTAAACCTAGGATCGAGCACGGTGGCTAAAATGTAGTGCTCTGATTTCAACAGATTGACCACCCGTGAATCCTGGCAAAGGGAATGAAGGGCTCCATCCACAAGTCCCACATAGTTTGAGGAATCGCTCCATCTAAGCACCTCCTTCAATTTCTCCAGCTGCTTCTGCAAAAGCCTTATGAGGGGCATGACCTGACTCAAGCTGGCAGTGTCTGAACTGACTTCACGTGTGGCAAGTTTGAAGGGTTGGAGAACCTTGCACAAGACGGAAATCATTCTCCACTGTCCTTGAGTCAGGTGCATGTATAGGCTTGAATGGCCTTTTGCTGCTCCTCCATCATCTGAAGCATATAGAGTCTTGAATTCCACCTCGTTACCATCTCTTGCTTCAGGTGATGACAGGGCAGGTTCAGGAGTGTTTGCTGGCACTCCAGTCTACGGCGCGCAGTGGCTGAATGTCGAAAGTGGCCTGCAATTTTTCGGGCCACCGACAGCATCTCCTGCACGCCCCTGTCATTTTAAAAAAAAATTCTACACCACCAAATTAATTGTAAGTGCAAAACATGGGACGTGCTGGAATTTGCCCAGATGTAATGTACGCACAATATTGGTGGCATTTTCCGATATCACAAATCCCCAGGAGAGTCTAATTGGGGTAAGCCATTGTGTGATGATGTCCCTCAGTTTCCATAAGAGGTTGTCAGCAGTGTGCCTCTTACGGAAAGCGTTGATACATAAAGTAGCCTGCCTATGAATGAGTTGGTGTTTGCGAGATGCTGCTACTGGTGCCGCCGCTGCTGTTGTTGCTGCGGGAGGCAATACATCTACACAGTGGGCTGTCACAGTCATATAGTCCTTAGTCTGCCCTGCTCCACTTGTCCACATGTCCGTGGTTAAGTGGACAGTGGGTACAACTGCATCTTTTAGGACACTGAGGACACTTTTTCTGACGTCTCTGTACATTCTCGGTATCGCCTGCCTAGTGAAGTGGAGCCTAGATGGGATTTGGTACCGGGGGGACACTACCTCCATCAATTCTCTAAGTCCCACTGAACTAATGGCGGATACCGGATGCACTTCTAACACCAACATAGCTGTCAAGGCCTCAGTTATCCGCTTTGCAACAGGATTACTGCTGTCATATTTCATCTTCCTCGCAAAGGACTGCAACAGCAGCAGTAGGCGTACCACTTAAGGATCCTCCAGAGGAATCCCGGTTAGGAGAGGAGGAAGTTGACATTGAGGGAGTTGGTGGTGTGGCTTGCAGGAGCTTGGTACAAGAGGAAGAAGAGATTTAGGTGTCAGTGGAGTGCTTACGCTCTTACCCAAAGTTTCACAACTTTACACTGACTTCTGATGAATGCACAGCAGGTTTTGTGATACCATCTTAGAACGCAAAGTTCTTTGCTTTGCTTTTGCATGCTTAACTGTTATCATTTTTCTAGTGGGAGTTTTGCATGCTTAACTAATATCATTTTTCTAGCGGGAGGATGAGGGCTTCCATTGTCATGTGGAGCTGAACCACTAGTCATGAACATAGGCCAGGCCCTTAGCCGTTCCTTGCCACTCCATGTCGAAAATGGCATATTGTCAAGTTTACGTTTCTCCTCAGACCATTTACATTTATTTTTTAGGGGTCTTTTTACTGAACTTTGGCTTTTTGGATTTTACATTCCCTCTACTATCACATTGGGCATCGGCCTTGGCAGATGACGTTGATGGCATTTCATCATCTATGTCATGCCTAGTGGCAGCAGCTGCAGCACTAGGAGAAAGTGGTTCTTGATCTTTTCCTATTTTATCCTCCAAATTTGTGTTCTCCATTATTTTTCTGGAGTTATATAACAATATGTGAGACAGGAGAGCGTACCTCTACACCACACAGGGCAAACCCTGTGAAAATTATTTGGATTAAATATTAAAAACCCCTTTATTTGGAGTCAATAATATACAGCACAGGACAGCACCACTGATCTTATATGGCAGCACCACTGGACTGGATTTATACGGCAGTACCACTGGAATTATACGGCAGTATCACTGGAATTATATGGCAGTACCACTGGACTGGATTTGTACTACAGTACCACTGGACTGGATTTATATGGCAGTATCACTGGAGTTGTACGCCATTACCACTGGAATTATACGGCAGTATCACTGGAATTATACGGCAGTACCACTGGACTTATACGGCAGTACCACTGGACTGGATTTATACGGCAGTATCACTTGATTTATATGCCAGTACCACTGGAATTATACGGCAGTATCCCTGAAATTATACAGCAGAATCACTGGAATTATACGGCAGTACCACTGGAGTTATAGGGCCATACCACTGGACTGGATTTATATGGCAGTATAACTGGATTTATATGCCAGTACCACTGGAATTATACGGCAGTATCACTGGAATTATACGGCAGTACCACTGGACATATACAACAGTATCACTGGACTGGATTTATACGCCGGTACCAGTGTATTTATATGCCAGTACCACTGGAATTATATGGCAGTATCACTGGAATTATACGGCAGTACCACTGGACATATACAGCAGTATCACTGGACTGTTTAAATGGCAGTACCACTGGATTTATACGGCAGTACCACTGGACATATACGGCAGTGTCACTGGATTTATACGGCAGTATCACTGTACATATATGGCAGTATCACTGGACTGCATTTTTACGGCAGTACCACTGAATTTATACGGCAGTACCGCTGGACATATACTGCAGTTTCACTGGACATACACGGCAGTTTCACTGGACTGGATTTATACACCAGTACCACTGGACATATACGGCAGTATAACTGGACATATACGGCAGTATCACTGGAATTATATGGCAGTACCACTGTACATATACAGCAGTATCACTGGACTGGATTTATACGCCAGTACCACTGGACTTATACGCCAGTACCACTGGAATTATATGGCAGTATCACTGGAATTATAAGGCAGTACCACTGGACATATACGGCAGTATCACTGGACTAGATTTATACAACAGTACCACTGGATTTATACGGCAGTACCACTGGATTTATACGGCAGTATCACTGGATTTATTTGTCAGTACCACTGGACATATACAGCATATCACTGGACTGGATTTATATGCCAGTACCACTGGATTTATACGGCAGTATCACTGGAATTATACAGCAGTACCACTGGACATGATTTATACACCAGTACTGCTGTAATTATACGCCAGTACCACTGAAAAATGTATACGGTAGTATCACTGGAATTATACGGCAGTACCACTGGAATTATACGGCAGTACCACTGGATATATACCGCAGTATCACTGGTCATATACTGCAGTATCACTGGACTGGATTTATATGCCAGTACCACTGGATTTATATGGCAGTACTACTGGACATATACGGCAGTATCACTGGATTTATACGGATTTATACTGCTTGACATATACGGCAGTATCAATGGACATATACGGCAGTACCACTGGACATATACAGCAGCACAGGGACACTACCACTGGACTGATGCAGGATAACACAGCACTACTGCAATGGACTGGATTTATACAGTAGCACTTGACATATGGCAGCAGAGGACACCACCACTGTGACTGGACTGATGCAGCACAAGACACTACCACTGGACTGATGCAGGAAAACAGAGCACCACTGCAATGGACTGGACTTATACAGCAGCACTGGACATATGGCAGCAGAGGACACCACCACTGTGACTGGACTGATGCAGCACAAGACACTACCACTGGACTGATGCAGGAAAACAGAGCACCACTGCAATGGACTGGACTTATACAGCAGCACTGGACATATGGCAGCAGAGGACACCACCACTGTGACTGGACTGATGCAGCACAATACACCACAACTGAACTGATGCAGCACAAGACAGCACCACTGGACTGGATTTATACAGCAGCACTGGACATATGGCAGCAGAGGACACCACCACTGTGACTGACCGATGCAGCACAAAATACCACCACTGGACCGATGCAGCACAACACAGCACCACTGGACTGGACTTATACAGCAGCACTGGACATATGGTAGCAGAGGACATCACCACTGTGACTGGACTGATGCAGCACAAAACACCACCACTGGACTGATGCAGCACAACACAGCACCACTGGACTGGACTTATACAGCAGCACTGGACATATGGCAGCAGAGGACACCACCACTGTGACTGAACTGATGCAGCACAAAACACCACCACTGGACAGATGCAGCACAACACAGCACCACTGGACTGGACTTATACAGCAGCACTGGACATATGGCAGCAGAGGACACCACCACTGTGACTGGACCGATGCAGCACAAGACACTCCCACTGAGGACACTGAGGACGGAGACACATCTTCTCACTACACTCTCCAATGCCGGAGTGAAAATGGCGGTGGCACGCGGCTCCTTATATGGAATCCAAACCCCGCGAGAATCCGACAGCGGGATGATGACATTTTGCCTCGTTCTGGTTTCTGAGTCAGGCGGGAAAACCCGAGCCTTACTTGGATTCGTGCTCGGGTAGTGAAGTTCAGGGGGGTTCGGTTCTCAGGGAACCAAACCAGCTCATCTCTAATTTTTATTTGCTAGTGTAGGTGAACATTTAAATCTGCTAAAAGTCTCAGTAAGGGCTTCCTGCGACTTTATGCACAGATTTGAAAATTCTTTACAATATTTAGGGGGTAATTCAGAGTTGATCGAAGCAGCAATTTTTTTTTGCGGTTGGGCAACACCATGTGCACTGCAGGTGTGGCAGATATAACATGTGCAGAGAGCGTTAGATTTGGATGGGTTATATAGTTTCTGTGCAGAGTAAAAACTGCCTGCTTTATTTTTACACTGCAATTTAGATTTCAGTTTGAACACACCTCACCCACTCTCTCTGCACATGTTATTTCTACCCCCCCCTCCTGCAGTGCACGTGGTTTTGCCCAACTGCCAACAAGTGTGCTCCTATGATCAGGTCTGAATTACCACCCTTGGATACATATGATATTATTTCTCCCCGCAACACTGACTTAGCAGTTTGCCATATTAGTAAGGGATCTGATGGATGAGCCTGGTTATTATGTATGTACTCTTGCCATTTTGATTCCAACATATTTCAGTATTTTAGTGAAGAAGATAAATATGTGGGGAATCTCCACTGATGGTTAGATCCTACATATACAGCAGTAGAAATAGTACACCAGATAAGTGCATGATCAGAAATTCATATAGGAGTAATTCCAGTATCAATCATTTTGACAAATAGAGATTTATATCAGATATTGAGTGCGGGATATGGTGCCATGTGCTGCAGAAAGGCATGTATAATCCCTGTCTGTGGGATGATGTACTCGCCAACAATCAACCAAATTAAGCTGTTCAGTAAACTGTTTCATGGCCAAATCTGGCTGAGGGGGAGATTGTTTTGGTATCTTAGATTTATCCATAGCAGGTAGTGCAGTGAGATTGAAATCCGCTCCAACAAATACCTGGGCATCATCATATGGTAGTAATTTAGCTATTCATTTCTGAAAAAACTTTACAGAGTAGTTGTTGAGAGCATATAACTTGCAAATAACTACAGATTCAGTCAATAAATTGATTTTACTGATAGTGAAACGCAGGGCCGTCTTAACGGCAGTGTAGGCCTCTGGGCACAGCAATGCATTGGGCCCCCTAGCCATCTTCCAGCGGCAGGGGTGGGGTGTGCTATCAGCGGCAGCTTTGATGTCCCGCGGGTGTTCTATCTTCCGCTCAGTATGTAGAACCTGGAGCAGTAATTTCTACTAATTGCTCCTTTACTGCACAGATGGTGGGAGGGAGAACACTAAACTGTAGAAGGGGACATTGGGCTGAATGAAGGCGCCCTGATACATGACTTCCGGGGTGGTAAGGGATGTTTAATACGCAGGGGAGGGGTGGATAGTGGAGTGAGATTAATATTTATTATTTTACGGTGGGAGTGCAGCTTGCTCGACTGCAAATATCTCAAGTTCCTGAAAATATATTTCTTAGCTTTGAATGTGATAAAAAACTAGAGAGTCTCACCTTTCAGAAGGTTCTAGGGACTTGGGGATCAGAGGTCAGGAGTCAGAACAATCCACCAATGAATATATAAAACTGTATACCAGACGTGTGTAGCTGGAGCAGGGAGCAGCTGCTGGAAGGTTGATATATTTGGTTCTGGGCACAGTAGAGAAAAGCTGCCAGTGTCCAGCAAAAGGGGAAGTCCCAGCTTTTGGATTCTACCCTCAGAAAAACTCTAAGCCAGCCAGAACCTGAGATATCTGGCTGGGAAGAGCAATTAACAGGCTCGGATGGGGACCACTGCTTTCACGTTGGATATCTCTGGTTCTCCAAGGCCGATTTTCAAAAATCTGGTACCCCTGGAAAGAGGGGACCCTCAGCTATCAGCCTAGGGCCTTTATACTCCTGGGGCCCTTGGGCAAGAGCCCATTGAGCCCATACATAAAGACTGCCCTGGTGAAACGTCCTTCAGGATCAGATAGATTAACCTTTACTTTGGGGTTTAAACTGTTCTTAATTAACAGAGCCACTCCCCTTTATTTAGAGTTATAAGAGGCATGTGCAATTACTGTATAGCCTAATGTAGATAGTTTCACATGGTCTGTGTCAGTGAGATGTGTTTCCTGTAATAGTGCGGTATCAATGCACATTTTTTTATATATATTAATTTTTTTTCCTTTTTACTGGGGAATTAATCCCACCCACATTCCACGAACATATTTTTAACTTTGAAATAATGTGACATATTCATATTTAAGATATGTGTGGAGGAAAATATAAATATTATAAATGTATAAATTACTTCTCTAAAAGAAAATATTAACCAGCTGTACCGAAACCAATAACCCATCGATGAACTTAAGGCCACCCATGTGAATATCTGTAATATAATGAGGAAATATATAATGATTAGATTAGAATGATTATTAAAACTTAAATGAGAAAGACACCTACTCATTTTACTCATAGGAGTACTATATGTCTTCCGTAAATGCTTGAAATGAAGCGAAAAGCACAGAATGTTTTCTTACTGAGGGGACGACCAGAGGAGTAATATCACACAATTATTGTTGTAAGATGAAATTGTAATGTAGCAATTTGATCTAACACTAGACTTGGAAAGCCATATAAATAGATTCAAAATACCAGTAAGCATTCAGTATCAGCCCAGTTATGGGTTGAATGCAGGGGCGGATTGGCCATAGGACTCACCAGGAAGATTCCTTGTAGGCCGATGTATCTGTGGGCCTGTTTTGTGTGTTGCCATGTGGCCTCACCCCCCACATGACAGGCAGCCTGCCACACTCAGTACACTGCATTGTTCCTATTCATTCTATTATTCCAAATCAGCAGTACAGCAACTCTGCCATCCAGTGATGCTGCCATGTCTACACGTATGTTATACTTCTTGTGCTGCCCATGTCGGACCATTTCTACATTTTAAAGGGCAACTATTAGTTCCCAATCCGCCCCTGTGCTCAGACACAACTGCAGCAAAAGATGCAGGGAAGGCCACAATTGTTTACAATCAGGCCCTATGAGAAGGGATCCGGCCCCCTCAACAGACTCCACCCCCTCATCAGACCGCACCCTTTTAGGGCTGTTTCCATAAATTTCCCGGGCTGGTTTTCTATCCCAATCTGCCCCTGGTTGAATGCATATAACTTGGCTTGGCTTTATATTTATTCAATCTTTATGAAACGGTAATTTTTCAAATACAGCCTGTAACATGACAGGAGTTGGTTGGTTGGTACAGTACTTTATTTCTCTCCAAGGTTTGGTACATCTCCCCATGAGGGGTCTATATACAATGGGCTTCGTTGCACTCGACACCCCCCTTGCCAGCAATCTACACACCGAGATACCGGCATCGGTATGGTGACCGGCGGTATCCCAACCGCCAGTCACCCATACCCAACCCATATCCACAGCCATCTCAGATCATCACCAATCACTTCCTCTGTGATAGAGCTGGTGGCGAGTACGTCTGTGTGTGTAGCATGTTTTGCAGGGATCTGTACTATGTGTGCTCAGAAAATGAGTGCAGGTAAATATGAACATGACGTGTATATACAAGAGAGGCAAACATGCCTCCATACAGAGTTGTGTTGCCACCGTTGTGGAGGAGGGATGAGGCCATGATCTCTGTAAGAGGACGGAGATTTCCTGGCCAGTGGCCAGCTTGCAAGACCGCATGGTGGATCATGCAGCTGGCCAATGGTGTCAGAAATGATCCAATACTACGTCCATGAATGCAGCTTGAATCAGTAATGCCAGCAGGAGGCGTGACGTCCCCTGCTGCATTATCATATTAGAGTTATTGCTGCTGCTTCTATGGGCATATCTTTGCACCTACTATAAGACAGACGGAAGTACAGTACACATTATAATGATGACCTGTAGTAAGCCAGGCACAGATGCTGTTGATGCTGTAGCGTGCGTATATTGAGATGTGTATAGCTGAGCACATGTGCGGTAATAGGGAATAATGATACATTTATGCTTTGTCTGCAATGCTTTCTGCCCTGAGAAAATTGCACATGTAGACAGACGGAACAAAACGGGATGACCAGCAAAGGCTGCTGACACATTGTAGCTTGGAGGAAAGCATTAAGCACTGGCCCATGAGCAGCAGATTATTCTTAAAAAGGTGGTTTTAGATTTTGAATATGGGCAGATTCACAAAAGGGCAAATAGCCACCTTGCTGAGAAACTATTGCATGCAGAAAGGCCAGTAAAGTGATTTGCAGATTTGGCTAATCTGAAACAATATACAACCATATTTATTGATAGACGGAACACACACATAACAGTCTGAGAAATAGTTATCAATATACAGTACATGAAAGTGCCAATAGATAGAAAATAATGGATTAGCAGGCAAAAGAATACTTTGTCTTTCAAAATGCAATGTTTTCCTGATGTCAAGTAGTGGTGACCAAGTGTTGCCTTGTAGTGCCAATCCCAAAGATTCAAGTCATTGAGGAGTCCTAACAAAAAAAAAGGTATCAATATCCCCAGTACGGGTTAGGACTGGAGACCCCCAAGTTGTTTGGGCCGCTGTGTTCATGTTGCTATGGACCGCTGTCTGGTCCAGCAGTTTCTGATGCGGTTTGATTCTGGTGATGTCTGTAAAATCGCTCTGTGCTAGTATATGATCAGCTGTTCTGCTCAGTTATTAAATCAAATCTTGGCACTGTCAGCAGGAGTGGAAGTGTCAATGCTGGGGCTACATATGTGGACAGCAAAGGTTGTGTCTGTGTAAACTAAATTACCAAATGCTGCCTCACTATGACTATATGTGGCATAGTGGCCCATGTTGTGTAGCCTCATACCTACAGGTCAAGAGCACTAATCATGGCACCAACCTAACAGGCATCTCCTACCCATGCTCTGACATAGCCCGTCCCTTTGACAGCCATGTAAATGCATCCTTAAAATAATCTATCAGGGTGTGTAGGTTCATTACTAAAGATGTTATAGCTAGAGA
The DNA here is from genome assembly GCF_028390025.1 of Pseudophryne corroboree. NCBI lineage: Eukaryota > Metazoa > Chordata > Amphibia > Anura > Myobatrachidae > Pseudophryne > Pseudophryne corroboree. The sequence goes on from NC_086446.1 coordinate 674,229,669, forward strand.
CCAGTGTTTATCAACCACTAGTGTGCCCTGAGCAGTCTCCTGATGTGCCGCCATAAAAGCAGAGCCAGGCACATCAGGGTTTTGCCACTACTGAGGCCCTGGAACTATCAATACTGGTGGGTTTAGTGGTTGCAGAGCCAGTTCTAATTTTGGGCCCGAGCAGTGTTGGATTCTTCTGGCTTTCTCAGATGTGGCTCAGGCGTTACCTATGGAGAAGCTGCGACATGACATCCTAGGACATGCAACTGCACCATGCATCACCATTATATTTGAGTGTGCCTTGGCAATATTTAAAACTTGTTCAGTGTGCCGTGAGTTGTAAAAGGTTGAAAATCCTTGCTATAGACCATTACATCCCCATGTAATGTGGCAAATGTACTAGTATATATATATATATATATATATATATATATATATACTGGACCTAGCTCTGGATGGGGAATAAATGTTGGCAAATCTACTAGGGTTTATAGATACAGGTGCTAGCTCTGCTGGTCAGTCTAGAATACTGGTAGTAAAGCCTGTAATTTCCCACCTGTTGAAGCACAAAAGACTCAAGAGTCTTGTAGCTTTACACATCTTGAATGCCATAGGTTGTCTGCATCTGATCTAGCCCCAATAAAGTAAAAATAATTTTAATGATGGGCTTTGCTGAATTACATTCAATACAGCATTTCAATAGTAATATTGACACAGCATTATTCTCTTACATGCTATGAAGTAGATTTGTGGCTGAAGTATATTAATCATGGCTCAGTGCTAGCAGATGGCAGCTGAACACCTTTAAGCTGATATAGAGTGGATGGACAGTCACAGGTCTTGCAAAAGTGCAATTGCATTACAATGATGAATTGATTGTAAAAGACAGCAAGTAAACATCATTGTAAGTTCAGCATTATTTGGAGTTTAAGGACAAGACTGGGCCAGTGAAATGTATAAGTTGTCTAGGTGGCAAGAACAGAAATAATGGCTATTTCTTCAGTATATGACAATTAAATCATAGTATAAGGCTGAATGAAAAATAAGCAATCCCACTATAAATGTCGTACCTCCCAGAGACCTGGAATGCAGCATTTTTGTCTGTGCACCTACAGTAAGATAGTTATATTTACTAATGATGACCATAACGTCCTCTATCTCTTTATGAGCAAATGCATGCCTTTCTGCAAGCATAATAATTATACGCAGCAAGTCATAAAACTCAAGAACATTGGTGTGGCATCAACTTAAAGTATTTTATGCCTTCAACCTTTTCTTATTTTTACCTTTTGTGTTATTGAGAGTTGGTGGATATTCCAGAAACCATGCAAGGTCCGGGGCACTGAAGGTGAAAACTTCTCACTCAGAAGGTTTGCTACCCATCACCTTTGCTTCTTATTACTTTGGCAGGTTAGAGAGGGCTCAGCTTGGATTTCAGTGTCCGGCGCAAGCAGAACACATGGTTTCTGCATTCTCAGCTCCTCAGAATTTTCTGCTTGGCTGTGACAGCATGCTACATTGCTAGTGTCAAACTGACACGTAGGACCGCTTCCAACATGTAAGATACTTCTCCTTAATGTAAGTTGTTGGACTTCTATTAGAAGACACCATCCAACCATTTAAAATTGCTGGATGAGTGAGACTCATGATGATTTGTCACTCATTCATTGTTTTAGGCACCTCCTGAAATTTGTCATCCTAGGAAACCACTTGGTTCACCTAATTGTAGTGCTGGCCTGAGATGTCCCTGTTTTTTTACTCCTGTTCTGAAACAACTTAGAGCATGAATATTTTCAACAGATACTGTGAGGAGGAAGTTTGGACTATTGGCTGGGCCAGGTCTTATCAAGAAGTTTGTGGGCCCCATAGCAACATTTTGTAGGGGATCCTGCTCAAACACTTCTAGAGAGACATCTATGCACAGCAGTTGCTAACTTTATGTTCCATAATAATGCCTTAGTTAATGTTATGCCCATTAGTAGTGCCCTAGTTTATTATATGAACCATAGTAATTCCATAGTAGTTTATTATATGAACCACAGTAGTGTTTACATTATGTCACATTGTAAGGTTTCCAGTACACATTATGCAACACAGAGCCTGAATCTTGTTTGTAAGTAAAGAAAAAAAAACATGTAACTTTGTGTCTGGGAAAAAACAATGTTGCCATACAATGGGATCAAATACATGTATCTTTTTTTCTGTGCAGGGTAAATACTGGTGCTTTTGCATGTAGCCCACAAATATTAGACAACTTAATTTTTACACTGTAATTTGGATTTCAGTTTGAATACATGCCACCCAAATCTAAATATCTCTGCACATGTTAAATCCTAATTCACATTATGACATACAGTGTCCCTAGTTCATATTATGTCACAGTACAGTGTCCACAGTTCAAAAAGTATTATGCTACTTTACGGTGACTGAGTTCATATTATGTAATATTATAAATCACAGTACAATGAGCAGGGGGCATAACTAGAAATATTGTAGGCCCCAAGGCAAAAGTTTGTACGGCCCCTAATTTTGACAGGGAAGGTGGGCTTATTTTAGCTCTAGGCCCCATAGCAGTTGCACTCCCTGCCCCTATGGTAGCTACGTCCCTGAGTTGGGCCATTATATAACCATCTCTCTCTTGAACAAAGTACATTTTCAGTTCATGGAGTCCTGTCAACTTTTGTTTTATGGGAGACTTATTACATAAAAAAGCTGAATAGAGTATAGTACTCAACACGTCATTCCACTCTTCTTGGTCTTTAGTTAATGTCTAATGTTCTGCAGGGATAACTAGATGAATATTGCATAACACACTGAGTGGCCTTTAAAACAGGTAGTGTTAATTCCTGGCATATTCATTGTTTAGAACATGTATGTGTGTAAAAATCTTCAGGGCAAATGTAAACCTGGATTCATTAATGCGAATCAGTGTTTGTTCTAAACTTCTACATGCTATCGATTAACATTCAAGTTACTTTATTGGTTAACTGAGTAATATCTTGTGAGTTATTATCCATAATTGAGTGATCTGAAATCAAAGCACCAATATCCCAAATATCCAAAACTGATGCCCACTTTAGCTCTAGAGGTATAGAGGGAAATATCCATCAAGCGTCAATAGTACAACCTGAAGGAGGAAAGTTCTGGGGAGAAAAATGCTAAGGGCTCAGCATGTGTCTTTAATGTGGAAGCACCCAACTCTGGAATTTATATGAGAAAAATTTCAAAGTGTAAGCTAGCTAGATCTTACAGGAAAAGTCCCAATTGTAGGACCATGAGTTCTAGTAATAGTGCATCATACAAGGATTTATGCAGTGGTCTTAGGGATGTTCCTCACAAGGTTTATGCAATTGGAGATGAAGAATCTTGGATAAGGGCACAATAATGGCTGCTATGCACATTACAGAGGTAAACACTAGTAGTATTTCCCTTTTTCCCAAAGAAGCAATTCTGGGGAAACTCTAGACATCGTTTCAGACCACACCTTGAATAACTGGTATAGTAAAGTATATAAAGGTTCTGATGGCCAAATTGTATATCCCAGAACCAGCTTCCTGATCTGGACTTTTAGTACTTCCTGTAATAGTACCAGCCAAAATTGTTGGAATAGGAAGGCTTCGGAGTGGAGAAGATTTTCCATGGAATGGATAATGCATTCACTTTACAAGCCATCTCTGTCCAGAACTAAAAGAAAAATCTCTGGGTCTTGGCTGTTGTTGCGGAGGCAAAATCTTTATATCCCTTACTGAAGTTTGATCAATTTGAAAAGTGTTTGTAATAACCCTTTCACATTGAGCCTCTGACCCGGGATTCTGTTGGGGGAAACGTGGGGTGACATGTAATAGGATGAGATTTTTAGTAAGATTCTGAAATCGCCCCCTATCGCATGTTTTGAAATCGTTAATTTTTTGTCTAAATCGCAAACTGAAACATGCAATGTTATGTGATTTGATGCGATATTATGACCTGGTAATGTGCACTTTTCTGACCAACCAGAATGCAGCAAGCCTGGACGATCATCACTACTTTAGGTGGTTGATAAAGTAGTGTACCTGATGACCGGTCCAAACACCTGAAACGACTTTTCAGCACCCCAAAAGTGCGTTCCACAACATTGCGGGTGGCAATGTGTGCATCGTTATATTGGTGCTGTGAAGGGCCTTGTGGATTACGCAGAGGTGTCATGAGCCACGGTAGACACCCATACCCTGAATCCCCTGCAAAACATAAGTTGTGGTTGTGAATGATTAATTACATTTGTTTTCAGGTATTTGTTACACACTAAGGTATAGTTAATTACCAGACCCTAGCAGTCAGTTATTACTACACATATGCACACTCATTAGAGTAATGTAAGTTGACTTAATGGCACAAATAAGTGTGTTACTGACTAACTAAGCACACCATTATGGTTCAGGGTCATGCTGCATTGTTAGGCAGTAAAACAGTACTTTTTAAAGGACATATTAGGAAATACATTAAAAGATAACTTAAATGTACCTACCAAGTAGCCATCCCTCAGGCATGGTGTGCTGCTGAAAGCGATCCCAAAGGGATGAGTGATGCAGGATATAGGCATCATGGCAAGACCCTGGGTAACTTGCAACCACATTGAGAATTCTAAGGTCAGCATCACACACCACCTGCACATTGAAAGAGTGATGCCCACGTCGATTGACAAAGACATACCCCCTCACGTGTGGTGCCCGAATCCCAATGTGGGTGCAGTCTATGGCCCCCAGCACATTAGGGAATGCTGAGAGCCTATAGAATATGCCACCTTCCCTTCAGGTCCTGCCACTCGGACTCAGAACTTGGGAATGTGATATATGTGTGCCACAGCTTCTTCAAGGCATATAACACTTGAGTTAAATGCCTTGAGGAAGTGACTTGTGTAACCCCCAGCACCCAAGAGTTTACAGACTGAGTGGTGCCTGTGGCAAAAAAGTGCAGGGCACACATTAATTTTTGCAGGCCAGACACTGCATAGTTTGCAGAGCCATATGGCTCCAAATCATGTCTCACCTGCTCATATAAGCTCAAGAGTTTTGTGCAGGTTCAGCCGAAACATCTCCACCACCTCTTGATCTGAGAGGGAGTCCAGGTACACCTTTGCACGGTACCTAGTGATAATGTCGATATTATCTTAAACCATAAAGCTATACCTATAAACACACTCTTACCATGGAGCCGCTGCGGCCGCTATACTTAAGATACACGCTACGCACTTTGTACGCTATTTGCGTACAGAGTCCCGTACGTCATACGTACTTAGCGTACACACGCCGCGCTGGGTGTACAGAGTACGCACAGCGCGCGCACACTCTTGATAAACTTTAAACCTTATTCGTGATGCAATGCAATGTTATTCTTACACTCTAAACCTTGTGCCGAAAAGCACTGTAATGATGATACACCTTAAACCTTTACGCAGCGCTGAAGGTATAAAGTACCCGCTATGCGCACACTCCTTATCAATACACTTTAAACCTTATACAGTTAAATACACTTTAAACCCTAGCAGGGAAATGAGGACGCAACACCGATATGTAGTGAACCACAGAGTTCTAAGGCCACAGTGGATTATTTGAAAGGGGATAACAGTACAAGTTATACACTACAGAGCTAACAAGATAAATCTAAAACAGAATAATGGCTACAGTCAATGTACATACGTGAGAATGTTCGCTTGCGCAACCCGGACGGTCCTCCGCTTGTCAGGTAGAAAGCGTTCAGAGTCTTCTGACCGGCCAGGTAACAACAGGCTTTTTATACACAACTTCCATATACAATACAATGGTCACTGTAATCCCTTTGTCTATTGGACACAGAGATGCATCTCTACATTACAGGAGAGGTCATAGGTTGATTTGAAAAGGTGGGCGATGTCTTTCTCAACTGCTCTTGTGGGTGGTATCCACTGGATTCCCGCCGCATACATAATATACAGTAAATACAGTTATATTCTATATTCTACTTCTGCACATAACTATACGCAGGAACATGCGATCTTTCTCTAACCAACACCAGAATGTTACCCTTAAAATACCCTACAGCTGGATACTAGACATCACCTTATAACCTTTGTCTGTCCCTTCCTATCATGCAAAGGTGAATCCCTTAGTCCTGGAATCATTTAAACTGTTGATACTTGCTTATGTGGTGTAGGGGAGCTATGTGTACAAAATGCACTATTTGGGTTAAATATGTAATGTTCTGATAACCCTCTATACGCTCACAAACTCCGCTGTAAATACCCATACCACGCGCATGATCGCAGGAGCGATCCTACGCAAATTGCGGATATGTGCATGCACGGCGGAATAAGTGCACGCGCAGCGGGCATGTGTATGGGGTTAGTACATGGTGTATGCATTACAATATTTTTCGACTTTGACAGTCCACCCTTTGGCAGTCAACAATAACTGCCACTATCTAAACATTAAACAGAAAAATATACAATACAATATCTACAGATGATTGGACGGTATGAGGAGAGGTGTAGGTTGGAAATGTATGAGCTAGTGAGATAGTAAAAGCATGTATGTATGAATCCATGTCTGAGGGGCATGTATCATCGTGCCGTATATGTTCTAGATAAGCTTTGAGGTATTGCGAAGTATACATTAAATCCTTCTCATCCCGTATTAAGGGTATGTAAGTGGGCCAACAAACACTACCGAGCTCTTGTCGGCTTCTTGTTCCAACAAATGGGGTACACATTTAGATGATGATACATGGAGGGGGAACATATGTGAGTGCTAATATATGTGGATATCACCTGTCGACTATGTGTGTCACTAACTGAAGGTTGTAGTGATGAAGATAAGACACATATGTACAATACATTCACGTAACATTTGCGTAATCATTCTTGGGTGTTGATCGAAGTCTCTTCCGGATGGGTGTATTTTTGCTGAGGGGGAAACACAGGAAAAACGGGTGAAAGAAACGGGCCGTGGAATTCATTTGCAATCCTTATCACAACATCGTTTCTATAGATGGATCATAAATTTTAATCTGCTGCTGTACCAATGCCCCCGCTCCTTAAACTCATCAATTTTGTACTGCGCTTGCGCCGTGTTAAAATTCGAACACACCTAAATATCAAACCAATAATTATGACAACTCAAAGGATACAAAGGAGAAACTTTCCTACACTCATAATAACATTTTGAGCCCATTCTCCTTAACCTGGGAACCAATTGCGTGGGTTCAACCATGAGACCCAGCCGGTCAGTTCATTACTCACAGCAGTCAGGGTAAGGTTGTGTCTCCTTCGGAACTCAACTGCAAGATATCGTCCATCTTTTGATCAATGATCTCAGTTGGGTCATCAGTGCTGTTTGTAATATACGTGCACCACTTCACACCATGGGGTATATTTACTAAGGTCCCGATTTTGACCGAGATGCCGTTTTTTCTTCAAAGTGTCATCTCGGTAATTTACTAAGCAAAAATCACGGCAGTGATGAGGGCATTCGTAATATTTTGGAAGTCCTAGGAAAAAAATCACAAATCAATACACCATCGGTCAAATACACCTGTAATTTGGTAGAAATCGGGAATTTACTAAAAAGTGCAAAACACAAACACTGCCGACAATAGCCAAACACTGCCGTGAAGAAATACAAATAGTGAAAAAGTGCTAAAAAAAACCAGACCTGCTTTTTTATCCCGTGTTTGGATAGGCATGCACGGATCCATGAGATCCGTGCATGTTTTTCAGTGGGGAAGGGTGGGAAATGTTTGAAATTTAAAAAAAAAATTGCGTGGGTCCCCCCTCCTAAGCCAAACCAGCCTCGGGCTCTTTGAGCCGATCCTGGTTGCAGAAATATGGGAAAAAAAATGGACAGGGGTTCCCCCATATTTAAACAACCAGCATTGGGCTCTGCGCCTGGTCCTGGTTCCAAAAATACGGGGGACAAAAAGAGTAGGGGTCCCCCGTATTTTTTAAACCAGCACCGGGCTCCACTAGCTGGACAGATAATGCCACAGCCGGGGGTCACTTTTATACAGTGCCTTGCGGTTGTGGCATCAAATATCCAACTAGTCACCCCTGGCCGGGGTACCCTGGGGGAGTGGGGACCCCTTCAATCAAGGGGTCCCCCCCCAGCCACCCAAGGGCCAGGGGTGAAGCCCCAAGGCTGTCCCCCCCATCCAATGGGCTGCGGATGGGGGGCTGATAGCCTTTTTTCAAAGTGAATGATATTGTTTTTAGTAGCAGTACTACAAGGCCCAGCAAGCCTCCCCCGCAAGCTGGTACTTGGAGAACCACAAGTACCAGCATGCGGCGGAAAAATGGGCCCGCTGGTACCTGTAGTACTACTACTAAAAAAAATACCCCAATAAAGACAACACACACACACCTTGAAAGTATAACTTTAATACATCCATCCACACCTCCATATACACATACTTACCTTATGTTCCCACGCAGGTCGGTCCTCTTCTCCAGTAGAATCCATGGTGTACCTGTAGAAAAAATTATACTCACATAATCCAGTGTCTTAGGCTCCTCGGTAAATCCTTTTGTAATCCACGTACTTGTAAAAATAAAAAAACGGATACCCGACCTCGCACTGAAAGGGAACCCATGTTTTCACATGGGTCCCCTTTCCCCGAATGCCAGGAACCCCCTCTGACTTAAGTCCAAGAAGGTTCCATCAGCCAATCAGGGAGCGCCACGTTTGGCACCCTCCTGATTGGCTGTGTGCTCCTGTACTGACTGACAGGCAGCACACGGCAGTGTTACAATGTAGCGCCTATGCGCTCCATTGTAACCAATGGTGGGAACTTTTTGCTCAGCGGTGAGGTTACTCTCGGTCAACCGCTGAGCAAAAAGTTCCCACCATTGGTTACAATTTGGTTTTTCCCCATATTTCTGCAACCAGGATCGGCTCAAAGAGCCCGAGGCTGGTTTGCCTTAGGAGGGGGGACCCCACGCAATTTTTTTTTAACATTTAAACATTTTTTTTTTTTTACAAGGTGCACAATGAAGCCCAGCACGGATCTCTCAGATCCGGCCGAGATTCATTGTATTAAAGTCGGCAGTGTTTTACAAGTCACTCACGTAAAACACTGCCAAAAAAACCGAATGACATCGATATCGGAAAACCCGAAAATGCAGAATACGGCAGCTTAGTAAATTAGTCGTAATCAATTCAAAAAGTTGCATATTTACACTTTCGATGTCATTCGTGATTGAACTTTGACCTCAAACGGGAAAATACGAATCTTAGTAAATTTACCCCCATATTGAGTTGCCAGTGTGACACAGTACCCACCCGTCACGGCTGTGATATAATTGAGGACTATCCTGTGCTGGATCAGTTCTGTTTTGTACGCTTGCAATTCCCTTCCCGTATACCTGAAGATGTCGTCATACATCTCAGTGATATTATCTATCAGGTTCGCTAGCGCATGGATATACCTATAATTTATAATTCCTCTGGCAGTACGGGTGATATCTAATGCGAGAAGGAATTGAATCCCGGTGGATTAGTGGATCAAATCAGAGGCTACGTGCTCTGTCCTATCTATGAGGTGTCTCTTAACGATGTGTTCATAAAGAGTATGAGTATAAGGAGCTTGGGCACTGCGGTGAACGTCTTTCATCTTATCATGGGTTATGGTCATAACCTCTGGCAACACTCTTCCGATGTAACACAATCCCTCTGAGTTTGGGGCAAGCCACTTATACGCCTTCCTCCCACATATGAAATAAGCATCATCAGGGAGAACATATGGGACAGAATATGACATTACCGTATTGCAAACTTTCCAAGTGAAAAATCCTATCCCTAACTCTCTCATCTGTTCAGTACACGTATCAGGCTGTATGATATGCGCACAGTATCCTGGTGATACTTCTCCAACCCGCATGGTCTTACTTCCTTGAGTATACCTATAACGAAAATACCTTCCACTATTGGCTATTTGGCGTATAAGTTCAGAGTCTACGGGTATCCTATCAGCTCTGTGCAAAAATGCCATGGTCTGGTTATTCCATGTCACCTCCCAATTTCCTGGCTTTCGGGAATTGGAAATATTGAAACATACTAAGGATCTATCTACATGGTACTGGTGGAGCTTCAAACTTGGGGGCCTAGAAATATTAAATTTCTTGTCCACCGGTCTCCCACCCCGTAATTCGAGTGCCTCATCTATTGCTAAAGGGTACGGTACTAATCCTGACTTGCTCTGACCTAGAGGTACTTGTGAGCACACCCAGCATTCTGTCTGGTTTAAGACCTTACCCACTAGTGAGTGGTAATCACTCAATGGATGACGGTCCATGTTGATATTAAGGCTGGACTGACATCTCTGGATGCACCCATTCTCAACTATGTTTTCACAATTCCTACAAATGTAATCTTCCTCAGCCAATAACCCTTCACAGTGCCTCCTAGTTTCTAGACTACCAGATCGTTTTCTGATACTCGCATTTGCTCGATGGATGTGTTGCTCTTGGAATTCTACAAATCCGTCCTTGCCATCAGAACCCATTCCAGATCCTTTCTCGACCTCTCTGGTACTCTCACCGAAACAGACTGTTCTCGTCAACAACAGGATTAACAGGAAAACCTGGAATGCAGTCTCTTGGGGTAAGTCCATCTTGTTAAGGGGAGAGAAAGGGAACAAAAAGGGGGAGGAAAGGAAGGTAATGGGAGATGGAGAAAATAATAAAAAGGAAAAAGAAAACTGGTGCGACAACCGCCTCTGATCTTTTTGTTCTCCGCGCTCAGGTGCCGTGACAACAGTCCTGCCTCTCAGCCTTCCTGGAACAGACACTCCAGTGATACGATGTTCTCTACACTCTGCTCTTTGTCACGGGCTCTCTCTGGGTCAGCGACCTACTTACAGTGGGACGAGTGGACCCAAGTCTCTCTCTCGGCAACCTTTAATGCTGTCGTGCTGGTTAGTAAGACTTGGTACGGTCCTTCCCACCTGTCAATGAGGCAACCTGAGCGAAGAAAATTTAGAATCATTACATAATCCCCAGGTTCAATGTCATGACAATTACTGTTTGGTAGGTCAGGAATCACCAGCTTTAGATTTCTGTTTTGATTCCTCAACTGCTGGCTCATCTTAACCAAATATTTTACAGTCACTTCGTTATTGCATTTCAAATCATCCTGGGGGTCAATCATTACATGGGGTTGTCGACCAAAAAGAATCTCAAAGGTTGATAGGTTAAGTGGGGACCTGGGAGTGGTTCTGATGCTTTACAATACAAGTGGCAAAGCTTCTGACCACAACAATCCAGTTTCAGCCATCACTTTGCTCAGCTTGTTCTTAATAGTGCTGTTTACTCTTTCCACCTTCGCGCTCGCCTGTGGGCGGTACGGAGTATGCAGCTTGCTATTAATTCCCATCAGTTTACACATAACCTGAAAGACTTCACCTGTAAAATGGGTACCCCTATCGCTTTCAATTATTCTAGGGATACCGTATCTGCACACAAATTCCTGCACAATTTTCTTTGCAGTTAACGTAGCAGTATTTGTGGCAGCAGGGAACGCTTCTACCCAATTAGAAAACACGTCAATACAGACTAACACATATTTTAAATTTCTGCAGGGTGGTAACTGTATGAAATCAATTTGTATTACCTGAAAAGGGCCGTCTGTCGGCGGGATATGGGATGGTTCTGTTGGTATTGACTTTCCAATATTCTTCCTCAAGCAGATAAGACATGTCATTGCTCTCTTACCCGCATGAGAAGAGAATCCTGGCTCACACCAGTAAGCTCTCACCAGCTTACACATACCCTCTTTACTCAGATGAGTCAGACCGTGTGCCGCCTCAGCTGAGCTTGGAAGATATGCTCTGGGGGCTACTGGCTTACCATGTCCATCTGTCCAGAGTCCTGAGGACTCCTGGCCATATCCTTTTATTTTATTTTTTTAATTTATCCACTTAATTTTTGTGTGTTGACGGTGTTGAATACCATCAGTGGTGTGATATCTGTTTGTATGGGGGTGCTGGCTGCTGATTTAGCAGCTTCGTCTGCCTGGTTGTTACCAAGTGACACTGGGTCTTGACTGTAAGTGTGGGCTTTGCACTTGATAACAGCCACTCTGTCTGGTTCTTGTATCGCTGTTAGAAGTCTTTTTATATGGGATGCATGCGCTATAGGTGTGCCAGCTGCCGTCATGAAATTTCTGAGGCGCCATAGGGCCCCGAAATCATGCACTACTCCAAAGGCATACCTAGAATCTGTATATATATATTGGATGACTTACCCTTGGCCAATTCACACGCTCTGGTCAGGGCGACCAGCTCAGCAACTTGTGCTGAGTGTGGTGGGCCCAGGGGTTCAGCTTCTATGATACCTCTGTCATCTACGACTGCATATCCAGTACACAGGTCTCCCGAGTCCGTCTGTCTGTGGCAACTACCATCAGTGTAAAAAGTAAAATCTACGCCTTCCAGTGGGTTGTCACTAATGTCGTGCAGTGAAAGTTTGGTTCAGATATTCCATACAATCATGTGTGTCAGTGTCTGTACTTAATCCTCCTTCACCATCATTCTCATCCTCCACCCTTTGTGCCTGTCCAGGCACACCTGGTAGATAAGTTGCAGGATTAAGTGCGCTGCATCTCTTTATGGTGATGTTTACAGGGGCCATTAGTGCTAATTCCCACCTTGTAAACCGTGCAGATGAGACATTCAGTAAGGCTGACACTGCATGAGGTGTATGGATGGTCAGGTTGTGTCCTAACACTACGTCTTCACTTTTACTCACTAGCAAGGCTATCGCTGCAACACTTCGCAAGCATGTGGGGAGAGACCGCGCTACGGTGTCCAACTGTGCACTGTAGTAAGCTACCGGCCTGCTGGCATCACCATGTCTCTGGGTTAGGACACCTGCCGCGCACCCAGCACTTTCCGTACCGTACAACTCAAAGGGTTTCCCATAATCTGGCATGCCTAATGCAGGTGCCTGTGATAGGCACTGTTTAAGTCTCTCAAATGCCAGTTCGGACTCATCTGTGTGAGAGATCCGATCTGGTTTGTTTGAGGAGACCATTTCCTGCAAAGGTACAGCCAATATGGAGAACCCTGGGATCCAGTTTCGGCAGTACCCACACATTCCAAGAAAAGTGCGGATCTGTTGCTGGGTTTGTGGCAGAGTTATGTCGCGAATCGCCTGTATTCTATCAGCGGTGAGGTGTCTAAGTCCTTGTGTCAAGCAATGTCCCAAATATTTTACCTTGGTCTGGCACAACTGCAACTTGTCCTTTGACACCTTGTGTCCCGTATTAGAAAGGTGAAACAGAAGCTGTTTCGTGTCTTTCAAGGATGCTTCGAGTGAATCAGAACACAGCAGTAAGTTATCTACATACTGTATTAATATTGACCCGCTCTCAGGTTGAAAGGATTGTAAACAGTCATGCAAAGCCTGGGAGAAAATACTTGGGCTGTCAATGAAACCTTGGGGTTGGCGAGTCCAGGTGTACTGTACTCCTCTGTATGTGAATGCAAACAAATATTGGCTGTCAGGGTGCAGAGGGACCGAAAAGAAAGCAGAACAGAGGTCAATTACAGTGAAAATTTTTGCAGTAGGGGGGATTTGCATGAGAATGACAGCTGGATTTGGCTCTCAACTATCTTGTTTATCCCCCTAAGATCCTGTACTAGCCTGTAACCCATCCCCCCACTCTTTTTCACAGGGAAGATGGGACTATTGGCAGTGATGGACGTCCTAACTAGGATGCCCTGTTGTAGCAAGCGCTCTATGACTGGGTACACTCCTAATTCCACCTCTGGCTTCAGAGGATACTGTGGGATTTTTGGAGCTATCCTACCATCTTTTACTTGCACTACTACAGGAGCTACATTTGCCATCAATCCAGTGTCTTGTCCATCTTTCGTCCAGAGGGATTCCGGTATCTGGGAGATCATTTCCTCTACCTTGGATGGACACTTGTCTATAACAGCAGAGTGTGACATTAACCTTTGTGGGGTGTCTAACATATACTGCACTTCCTGAATGTGATTCTCAGGTATATCTAAGAAGACACCCTCAGGAGTACAATATATGACACACCTCATCTTACACAACAAATCTCTCCCAAGTAGATTAGTCGGAGCCGATGCAGCTAGCAAAAAGGAATGCTTGGTCTGCAAAGGCCCTATCGTAATCTCCGCTGGTCTACTTAAAGGGTAGTGTTGCACTATTCCTGTTACTCCCATTGCTGAAATTGTTTTACCCGTGGTTTTCATACCTACCGTTGAATTTAACACTGACCTGGCCGCACCTGTATCTACAAGAAAAGGTAGTGATCTACCAGCTACATCAACTTTGACCTCAGGTTCACTACCTAGGCTAGCAATCAACTTCACTGGCTGCAGACTACAGGTGTGACCTAACCCCTATTGTATGTTGTGACCCTCCCTCAGCGCGCTAGCAGCTACAATATGTGAGGGGGGTAGCTGAGAATTTTCAGAGGTCTGCCAGTCCCTCCTAGGTGGGTACCTCCTTGTTTCCCCTGCATGTGGCTCATAACTCCTCCTATGCGATCCCTGATCCCTATTACGTGTATCATAATGTGGTTCATGTTCTGGTCTAGGGGGTCGATATACCTTATGTGTGTCCTTATACCTACAATTCCGTGCATAGTGTGCTTCCTTCTGGCAGTTATAACGTTTTACTACATACGACTTACCATCAGGGGTCTGGGGTTTTGGCTGATGTGGCTTCGTTGTCAGGGCTTTTATACTTACTGTCATCAGCTTATCCCCCTGTGACTCCCTGTGCTTAATGATGTTCCGACCATGCTCGATAGCGGACTCTCTTAATGCAGCCACCGAGATACCTCTCCAGTTAGGTTGAGTGGTTTGTACCCTTGTACTCAATGTTTCCTTTAAGCCGTCCTTTAATACTGACACAGCTACCTCCCTGTGGTGTACATTTTCCTTAATGTCCTCAACCCCAGTGTATCTAGCCATTTCCTGCAGTGCTCGATGGAAATATTCAGATGCCATTTCACCTTCTTTTTGTCTTATGGAAAAGATTTTATTCCGTTTGACAACAGTAGGGAAATATACTCCTAATTGTAGATTGATCTGTTGTACATTCTCCTGAGTGTATTCATCAGTGAGAGGTACTTCTACGTCTAAAAAAAATAAATAGATACAAAGTAACTTGCGCCCTAGCTTCAGCTCGGCAGATCTCCAAAAAAGAGCACCACTCCTTTACAGACACAATAGTAATAGAAAGAGGCGATCTCCCAGCGATGCTATATACAGATTCCAGATGTATATATTCCTGTACCTCAAACAGAGAACACAATATACAGCATGTCCATTAGTTAATGTGAATTTTTTTCTCACAGACTTCCAAGGTCACTATTCTTTGTGACTGACCTGTTCTAAATGAGATGCGTTCCCATAAAGGTTTCTTTCACACTTCATATGTAAACAGCCTTCCAACCCATGGCTTATCTACACCAGGCTTACCTTCAGGATAAGCCCTATATGCGCTGAAAGGTATCTTTTCCAGTTCTTATTCGTATCTGGACCTTTGTTACCTCCACTCAAATGGCTCCAAACGACAGCAAATGGTGAAAAAATGTCTATTTTTATTCCAAAGAGAATTTTCCCACAAGAATACGGGAATAAAAACAATATACAGAATATATAAAAAATATAAAACAAAATACAAGAGGTACCCTATTTTAAAGATAGCAGGGCCACTTCCAATGGTACCGGTAGGATGGACTTGGTAAATTCTCCCAACTGTAAGGGGTTTGAAGAGAAAAAAATTACCCACAAGATAACGCCAACCACCATGGAAGAGTATAGCCCAGGGTCCTCCTGTAAAACACCAACGCGTTTCGGATAAAATCCTTCCTCAGGGTATGCAGTGGAAGTGACCCCCCTAGTCTCTTTATACCCATCTGACTATGTCACATGTCTGTCTTGGCCAATCGGGTTCCACTGTTTCTAAAAACATATTACTCATCCTCTTATTCTTATACAGATGTTATATAAGCTTCACATATACAAATATCACCACATTAAGCTGTCTATATATTATAATATCCTAAATAATTCCATATAAATTCCTAATTTTATTTAATTGGTTTGGTGTACAGTCCAAAATGGATCACTGGAATAGTCCTTTCTTAGGGGTAAATGTGCCTCATCCCGGGATCCATAGCCAAAGTTTCCTTGGGGTCCAATGATCATGTGATCCTGCACGTTTCCGCCCGGAAGTTCCTTCTCTTATTATGTTCGTTGGTCTCCTAGGAGATCGCACGTCTCCCCTCCCCGCCACCTACAGCGTGTATCGGCCGGAAGTTGCCGTCACATGGTATGTCTCACTTCCGGTAATTGAACCGCAATGCGGAAGTCCAATACCGTCGCATTGACCCGCAGGGCAATATTATCCTCCATCCGTACAGAGTTTACATAGGGAAACAAAAGCACATATCAGTATTTTTCTTCTTTACTCATAACATTCATATTCACACAGAGAGTATTTTATAATTGTGGAATTCATTCAATTCTAATCAGTTATTACTGTAAAGATATATTTATACAAATCTCCTAAATATAATACTATATATCCTCTCCTTATATGAATATCCATTCTCCATAAATCCCATATTATCAGAGGATTATTGAAATAATATTCTCTCATATGTATGGGGGACCATTCCCTCCATATTGGTCACCTTAAGCAAATATATACTTAATATAAACCAGTGATCCTTAATTAATCATTTTATCCATATACAGGATTAAGCCATAGAGAGATCTATAAAAACCACTTGGTCTCAAAGTCTAAATTGAGACCTCTTGGATGTAGTGTTTTGAGTTCGTAGATCTTTCTCATTTCTGCCCTTGCTAATCTTTCTTCATCATCATTTTTGCGCCAATTGGGGTGAATACTCATGATGGCACAAAAACTTACAAGATGATTGATATTGCACTTATGTGCATTTTTAAAATGATGAGACACACTATGTGTTTCCAGGCCTTTCTTAATATTGCGGACGTGCTCCGCCATCCTCACCTTAAGTGCCCTTGTCGTGCGTCCTACATATTGTATGCCACACTGGCATTCTAATAGATATATACAATTTTTTGTGGAGCAGGTCAAAAATTGTTTTATTGGATATACCACATTGGTTTGTGTGGATTTGTATTCTGTTATTTTACTTCCACTTCCCTTACAATTCCGGCACATAATACACATGCCGCATCTATAGAAGCCTTTAGATTTAATCCTGGTTTGCATTTTAGGGGCAACCACTACACTGCTAACCACATTTTCTTTTACATTTTTGGCCTTCCTGTATATAAAACTAGGTCGAACAGATATATGTTCTTTTAACATAGGGTCCCTAATTAAGATATCCCAATGTTGTTTCAAAATTTTTTCAATTTGTTTATGTTGACTATTAAAGTCAGTAACAAATGATATCCCCCTACTACTGATGTCATTTTTCTGTTTGACAGTATTTAGACATACATCTCTATCCAAATCTTTACCGAGATCCCTAGCTGTTTTTATGACCTCCAAATCATATCCTTTCTGTGAAAACTGATCCTGTAGGATATCTGCATGTCTATCGTATTCCCCAATATTGGTGCAATTACGTCTGATACAATGGAACTGACTTTTAGGGATACTGCGTAACCAATTGTGATGGTGGTTACTGGTGTAGTCAATGAAAGAGTTACAGTCAGTACTTTTCGTATAATTGCTGGTTTTGACTCTCCCATCCCCCACATAGATCCTTAAATCTAAAAAATTGACCTCAACTTCACTTATATCGAAAATAAGTTTTATATTAAATTGGTTATCATTAAGATGCATACAGAAGGCGTCAAGAATATTCCTATCACCACCCCACACGAAGATGACATCATCGATATAGCGATGCCAAGACACCAGACTGGCACCCAGCTGATGGCCACCCCACACTGCTTGTTCTTCCCAATGTGCCATAAATAAATTAGCATAGCTGGGTGCCAGTCTGGTGCTCATCGCTGTTCCCGTAAGCTGTAAGTAGAAACTATCCTGGAACCAAAAAAAAATATTTTTCAAGATTAGAGAGATACCATCCAGGATGAATTCCTTTTCATTCTCATCTGTCCCTACTTGATCAAGAAAGAATTTTGTGGCTGCCAACCCATGTTCATGTTCAATGATCGTGTACAGCGATTGTACATCGGCTGTAACCATCAAAAATCCGGGTTGCCAATTTACCTTCATCAATTTATTAATGATACTTATAGTGTCCCTCAAGTAGGACTTGGTAGATTGAACTATAGGCTGTAGTAATCTGTTAATAGCCTGGGACAGATTGGAGAGACATGAGTTGGTTCCGGCAACTATGGGGCGTCCAGGAGGTTTCTCGCAATCTTTATGGATCTTGGGGAGGATATAGAGTACAGGTATTGATGGATTTTCTATAATAATGGACTTACTGTCCTCCTCCTCGATAACCCCTTTGGACAAATACAAAGCCAAAAAGCACTTTAATTTATCCATAATGCTATTCCCCGGGTTTATCCTGAGTTTTTTATATGTATCACCTTCATGTAGTTGCCTGCAATCCTCCATGTTGTAATCCTCCAGGTTCATAATCACCACACTCCCCCCCTTATCTGCGGGTTTAATGACTATATTTTTATTCTCTCTCAGAGATTTAATAGCCATACGTTCTTCTTTACTTAAATTCATTCTCCTGTTGGGTTTTAGTTCTATACTCTCCAAATCATTTTTTACAGCCTTTTCAAATGCCTCAATAAAACTACCTTTCTTGTGTTTCGGATAGAATGTAGATTTCCGTTTTAGGTTGAATTTACCTTCATTATGAGGAGCAACGGTTCTGATTTATCACTAAAAAACCTTTTCAAGGTAAGACGTCTGATAAATTTCTCTACATCCACAAACACATTGAATTTGTCGCATCTGTTTGAGGGGGAGAATTTTAAACCCTTTTCAAGAACACTAGTTTCATACACTGATAATTGATAGTTACTGAGATTGTAGATTTTAGTATTTTTATTAATCTCCAAATCCATTATGTGTTCTTTTTCTTCCACATTCACATTGGTGGGGGCACTATTAGATCTAATAGTGCCCCCACCAATGTGAATGTGGAAGAAAAAGAACACATAATGGATTTGGAGATTAATAAAAATACTAAAATCTACAATCTCAGTAACTATCAATTATCAGTGTATGAAACTAGTGTTCTTGAAAAGGGTTTAAAATTCTCCCCCTCAAATAGATGCGACAAATTCAATGTGTTTGTGGATGTAGAGAAATTTATCAGACGTCTTACCTTGAAAAGGTTTTTTAGTGATAAATCAGAACCGGTTGCTCCTCATAATGAAGGTAAATTCAACCTAAAATGGAAATCTACATTCTATCCGAAACACAAGAAAGGTAGTTTTATTGAGGCATTTGAAAAGGCTGTAAAAAATGATTTGGAGAGTATAGAACTAAAACCCAACAGGAGAATGAATTTAAGTAAAGAAGAACGTATGTCTATTAAATCTCTGAGAGAGAATAAAAATATAGTCATTAAACCCGCAGATAAGGGGGGGAGTGTGGTGATTATGAACCTGGAGGATTAAACCATGGAGGTTTGCAGGCAACTACATGAAGGTGATACATATAAAAAACTCAGGATAAACCCGGGGAATAGCATTATGGATAAATTAAAGTGCTTTTTGGCTTTGTATTTGTCCAAAGGGGTTATCGAGGAGGAGGACAGTAAGTCCATTATTATAGAAAATCCATCAATACCTGTACTCTATATCCTCCCCAAGATCCATAAAGATTGCGAGAAACCTCCTGGACGCCCCATAGTTGCCGGAACCAACTCATGTCTCTCCAATCTGTCCCAGGCTATTGAAAGATTACTACAGCCTATAGTTCAATCTACCAAGTCCTACTTGAGGGACACTATAAATATCATTAATAAATTGATGAAGGTAAATTGGCAACCCGGATTTTTGATGGTTACAGCCGATGTACAATCGCTGTACACGATCATTGAACATGAACATGGGTTGGCAGCCACAAAATTCTTTCTTGATCAAGTAGGGACAGATGAGAATGAAAAGGAATTCATCCTGGATGGTATCTCTCTAATCTTGAAAAATATTTTTTTTTGGTTCCAGGATAATTTCGACTTACAGCTTACGGGAACAGCGATGGGCACCAGACTGGCACCCAGCTATGCTAATTTATTTATGGCACATTGGGAAGAACAAGCAGTGTGGGGTGGCCATCAGCTGGGTGCCAGTCTGGTGTCTTGGCATCGCTATATCGATGATGTCATCTTCGTGTGGGGTGGTGATAGGAATACTCTTGACGCCTTCTGTATGCATCTTAATGATAACCAATTTAATATAAAACTTACTTTCGATATAAGTGAAGTTGAGGTCAATTTTTTAGATTTAAGGATCTATGTGGAGGATGGGAGAGTCAAAACCAGCAATTATACGAAAAGTACTGACTGTAACTCTTTCATTGACTACACCAGTAACCACCATCACAATTGGTTACGCAGTATCCCTAAAAGTCAGTTCCATCGTATCAGACGTAATTGCACCGATATTGGGGAATACGATAGACATGCAGATATCCTACAGGATCAGTTTTCACAGAAAGGATATGATTTGGAGGTCATAAAAACAGCTAGGAATCTCGGTAAAGATTTGGATAGAGATGTATGTCTAAATACTGTCAAACAGAAAAATGACATCAGTAGTAGGGGGATATCATTTGTTACTGACTTTAATAGTCAACATAAACAAATTGAAAAAAATTTGAAACAACATTGGGATATCTTAATTAGGGACCCTATGTTAAAAGAACATATATCTGTTCGACCTAGTTTTATATACAGGAAGGCCAAACATTTAAAAGAAAATTTGGTTAGCAGTGTAGTGGTTGCCCCTAAAATGCAAACCAGGATTAAATCTAAAGGCTTCTATAGATGCGGCATGTGTATTATGTGCCGGAATTGTAAGGGAAGTGGAAGTAAAATAACAGAATACAAATCCACACAAACCAATGTGGTATATCCAATAAAACAATTTTTGACCTGCTCCACAAAAAATTGTATATATCTATTAGAATGCCAGTGTGGCATACAATATGTAGGACGCACGACAAGGGCACTTAAGGTGAGGATGGCCGAGCACGTCCGCAATATTAAGAAAGGCCTGGAAACACATAGTGTGTCTCATTATTTTAAAAATGCACATAAGTGCAATATCAATCATCTTGTAAGTTTTTGTGCCATCATGAGTATTCACCCCAATTGGCGCAAAAATGATGATGAAGAAAGATTAGCAAGGGCAGAAATGAGAAAGATCTACGAACTCAAAACACTACATCCAAGAGGTCTCAATTTAGACTTTGAGACCAAGTGGTTTTTATAGATCTCTCTATGGCTTAATCCTGTATATGGATAAAATGATTAATTAAGGATCACTGGTTTATATTAAGTATATATTTGCTTAAGGTGACCAATATGGAGGGAATGGTCCCCCATACATATGAGAGAATATTATTTCAATAATCCTCTGATAATATGGGATTTATGGAGAATGGATATTCATATAAGGAGAGGATATATAGTATTATATTTAGGAGATTTGTATAAATATATCTTTACAGTAATAACTGATTAGAATTGAATGAATTCCACAATTATAAAATACTCTCTGTGTGAATATGAATGTTATGAGTAAAGAAGAAAAATACTGATATGTGCTTTTGTTTCCCTATGTAAACTCTGTACGGATGGAGGATAATATTGCCCTGCGGGTCAATGCGACGGTATTGGACTTCCGCATTGCGGTTCAATTACCGGAAGTGAGACATACCATGTGACGGCAACTTCCGGCCGATACACGCTGTAGGTGGCGGGGAGGGGAGACGTGCGATCTCCTAGGAGACCAACGAACATAATAAGAGAAGGAACTTCCGGGCGGAAACGTGCAGGATCACATGATCATTGGACCCCAAGGAAACTTTGGCTATGGATCCCGGGATGAGGGACATTTACCCCTAAGAAAGGACTATTCCAGTGATCCATTTTGGACTGTACACCAAACCAATTAAATAAAATTAGGAATTTATATGGAATGATTTAGGATATTATAATATATAGACAGCTTAATGTGGTGATATTTGTATATGTGAAGCTTTTATAACATCTGTATAAGAATAAGAGGATGTGTAATATGTTTTTAGAAACAGTGGAACCCGATTGGCCAAGACAGACATGTGACATAGTCAGATGGGTATAAAGAGACTAGGGGGGTCACTTCCACTGCATACCCTGAAGAAGGATTTTATCCGAAACGCGTTGGTGTTTTACAGGAGGACCCTGGGCTATACTCTTCCATGGTGGTTGGCGTTATCTTGTGGGTAATTTTTTTCTCTTCAAACCCCTTACAGTTGGGAGAATTTACCAAGTCCATCCTACCGGTACCATTGGAAGTGGCCCTGCTATCTTTAAAATAGGGTACCTCTTGTATTTTGTTTTATATTTTTTATATATTCTGTATATTGTTTTTATTCCCGTATTCTTGTGGGAAAATTCTCTTTGGAATAAAAATAGACATTTTTTCACCATTTGCTGTCGTTTGGAGCCATTTGAGTGGAGGTAACAAAGGTCCAGATACGAATAAGAACTGGAAAAGATACCTTTCAGCGCATATAGGGCTTATCCTAAAGGTAAGCCTGGTGTAGATAAGCCGTGGGTTGGAAGGCTGTTTACATATGAAGTGTGAAAGAAACCTTTATGGGAACGCATCTCATTTAGCACAGGTCAGTCACAAAGAATAGTGACCTTGGAAGTCTGTGAGAAAAAAATTCACATTAACTAATGGACATGCTGTATATTGTGTTCTCTGTTTGAGGAACAGGAATATATACATCTGGAATCTGTATATAGCATCGCTGGGAGATCGCCTCTTTCTATTACTATTACTTCTACGTCTAGTTTACAATCAGTAATGAATTTCACGGGGTCAATATTGGAGGGTAAACATTTCCGTAGCACTGTTCGCCAATCTTTGTTTGTGGGTTCGGTGGCGTTACCTAATTCTCTAATAAACCTCTGACATGCGGCTAGATCCTTTCTGGGATCGGGAAATTCAGACATGATTGTCCTCAATTCTGTCCGGGACCAAGGACAATGCATAGCAGTGTTCCTGATGGGAGTGACTCCCTGAGCGTCAGTCCTCCCATTGGGGACTGCGATCACCCTGACAGGATTTAGTTCAATTACATCATTCTGAGTTGCTTCTACAATGTGAGGTGCAATTGTCTCTGCATAATGTATTGTGGACAATACCTGTGGACACAACCTCACCTATCCCTCCGCTAGGGGCCTTCACTACTCTTATTGGTTGGTCCATGCCTACCTGGGTGTCTTGTATCGTGGCTGCTAGACAGAGTGCCGATATGGTGCTGGGCTCATCTTCTTGCTCGCAGTCCTGAGGGAAGTTTAAAATGGGATACAACTTGCACGGGTTAGCATTAGTACATTTATCAACTTTACTCTTATCATATATCAGTATGCCATTGTCTGTAGCCACTTTCTCCCCTGTAATATACGGTGGTGGTGGTGCGGTTGCCATCAGTTTCCGGCTAGGTTTGGAACCGGCTGCGTGAGCTAGTTCCCTCTGCATATCACCCTCTTGCTGCCATAAATGTAAACAGTTTGTGTGTCTGACCCTTTGTTTTCGGGATTTTATCAGACATATCCTAAACCTTAAATTCTGCAACACCTCTGGTTCAAAACTGTCTACCCTAGGGAATGGTTCCCTATCTTCCGCAGTCATACGTTCCCATTCATTGCATAAAACCTCTGTGTGTGATCCATACTTCTCACACATTATGTACCTCGCTGACCCCCTGGGCCGCGGAATATCAACCTAAACCCTGGTTGCACGTCCCTTACTTGAGCAACTGGCCCCCATATTTTTTTGCAGGTATTGCCTTCTCAGCTAATTCCTACAAAAAAAACCAAAATACTCAATATAAGGCAACGGTGAAAGTTCAACGAGTGCTCTCACCCACTCACGCCCACGTTGGACAATACTACCAAATGTTGTCGTCAGCGAAGTTAGTATCCAACCTAGGGCCCCTGTGTAACCTCTATTTACTGAAAGTATATGGGAGTGACTTACCCTTCCCAGTAAATATTGGTTGTTGGAGATTTCCTGAGTGACCAGCGAAACTCCCTTAAAACAAAAAAAAAATTACACAAATTACGCTTGCGTATGCTACACCCAGCGCTAATGATCCCGCGATTTTACGCAAAGCTCGTAAAAAGGGTATCACGTTGCGCTAAGTATTGCACTCACGAACGCGTGGTACAATCACACAGCGTATAGGTAACTGTTACTTATCCGCCGTACGACCAATGGAATAGTTTTTCAGGCTGCGAAACCTCAGCCGGAGCGTATCAATCAAATGGCCTATATGGGTTTCTTCGCTAACCCCTTTTGGTTGCGGCACCTAAACAAAACCTCGCTGACCTTTAGGTCTGCGGTACTCTAAACCTTCGCTGACCTTTTGGTCTGCGGTATCTGCTACCTTGCTCCTTTGTACCTTAATCTATGTTAACGTGAGCAAGCCAGTCTCACGCCACCAAGTGTCCACTCACCTGGTGTGGTCTCCTACGGGATCCCGAATTCCCTGGGTCCACAAAACCTTTATTGTTTGCACACTCACGTTCGTTCACTCAAATACACTTTGGTTTTACTGTACAGAAAATTAACTTTCATTCAGTTGAACAGCCCTAGTACCAGAGGTAATACAGTAAAAAAGGTTTTATTTAAACTAAATCTTGGACACTGAGCAATTTGTGCTATTACCGCGTGGCTACCGTTTCACTCCTAAACTAAATAATGCTATTGTGTAATTAGTACTTAGCGGCCGTATCCTTACGCACGTTGCGTAACCACGCGATCGTGCGTACGTCTTTACGTTGCGTACGCAGTCCCGTACTTTATCCGAGACACGTGTACAAAGACCGTACGTCCGCAATAGTACAAATCCCACACTTCTATAAATGTAAGCGGTATTATCTATAATCGTTTACTTAACACAACACAGTATTTTCCTGTATAAACCTGTTTAACTAGGCCAGACTGTATTTGTGTTTTACGTTTTACTCCCTTAATATCTAGTCTATATTTAAACTAAATAGCAACAAATTTCTCAGCACAGGTCAAAATGAATCTAATAATCAATACTTATGGCAGCAATGCGAGCAGATATGCAAAGTACAAAATACAGGTGTATGCGTGTGTTGCGTGCGCATTTGGCGCCAAACAGAAATTCACAGACTTTAAAAATAGCTTTGTGTATTTACCTTACGGAACCCACCAGCATCCCTACAAACCATGCAGAGCAGCCGCTTATCTTATCAGCAATTGAGAAAGAGTTTACCAGAGTATCCACCAACCAGGAGAAGGCTTACGTGGATACCTGTCCGCCCTTTGCTGATAGATAAAGTCTGCTGTACCCTGCTAGGCTGTGGGTATGAGGAAAAACAGGACGATGCCCCCAATTGATAATGTCGATATTATCTTAAACCATACAGCTATACCTATAAACACACTCTTACCATGGAGCCGCTGCGGCCGCTATACTTAAGATACACGCTACGCACTTTGTACGCTATTTGCATACAGAGTCCCGTACGTCGTACGTACTTAGCGTACACACGCCGCGCTGGGTGTACAGAGTACGCACAGCGCACGCACACTCTTGATAAACTTTAAACCTTATTCGTGATGCAATGCAATGTTATTCTTACACTCTAAACCTTGTGCCGAAAAGCACTGTAATGATGATACACCTTAAACCTTTACGCAGCGCTGAAGGTATAAAGTACCCGCTATGCGCACACTCCTTATCAATACACTTTAAACCTTATACAGTTAAATAAACTTTAAACCATAGCAGGGAAATGAGGACACAACACCGATATGTAGTGAACCACAGGGTTCTAAGGCCACAGTGGATTATTTGAAAGGGGATAACAGTACAAGTTATACACTACAGAGCTAACAAGATAAATCTAAAACAGAATAATGGCTACAGTCAATGTACATACGTGAGAATGTTCGCTTGCGCAACCCGGCCGGTCCTCCGCTTATCAGGTAGAAAGCGTTCAGAGTCTTCTGACCGGCCCTGTAACAACAGGCTTTTTATACACAACTTCCATATACAATACAATGGTCACTGTAATCCCTTTGTCTATTGGACACAGAGATGCATCTCTACATTACAGGAGAGGTCATAGGTTGATTTGAAAAGGTGGGCGATGTCTTTCTCAACTGCTCTTGTGGGTGGTATCCACTGGATTCCCGCCGCATATATAATATACAGTAAATACAGTTATATTCTATATTCTACTTCTGCACATAACTATACGCAGGAACATGCGATCTTTCTCTAACCAACACCGGAATGTTACCCTTAAAATACCCTACAGCTGGATACTAGACATCACCTTATAACCTTTGTCTGTCCCTTCCTATCATGCAAAGGTGAATCCCTTAGTCCTGGAATCATTTAAACTGTTGATACTTGCTGATGTGGTGTAGGGGAGCTATGTGTACAAAATGCACTATTTGGGTTAAATATGTAATGTTCTGATAACCCTCTATGCGCTCACAAACTCCGCCGTAAATACCCATACCACGCGCATGATCGCAGGAGCGATCCTACGCAAATTGCGGATATGTGCACGCACGGCGGAATAAGTGCACGCGCAGCGGGCATGTGTATGGGGTTAGTACATGGTGTATGCATTACAATATTTTTCGACTTTGACACTACGTGAAGCACGAAGTGGTCTGAGGACCCTCCCTCCCTTATTGTGGGTTTGAGCAGCACAAGTCAACATACAGATTTACAATTTGAGGTTACTACCATGGAAGTGCAACAGGATGAGGGGGATATTTGTGCAGCTGACGCTGTTGCTAATAAGGGGGTTGATGATGAGGATGTTGTTTGTGTAAGTCAGGCACCAGTAGAAGCAGTTCTTGCCCGAGACAAGAAGAAGGCCATTGTGTCATACCTGGGCATAAGACCAAAAAATCCAGCTCTTATGTGTGGAATTATTTTTACCCAGATCCTGACAACAGTTGTCAAGCCACCTGTAGCATTTGTAAAACCACAGTAAGAAGAGGTAGGAACGTTAACCATCTAGGAACCTCTCCCCTGTTATGTCAATTTCAATGAGATCATGAAAAGAATTTGTCAAAATCGGAAACTTATGCTAATAAAAACCATAAAGCAGACCAGCATCAGCTAGCTCCCTTCTCAGCTAGACGACAGAACCTGCAATCTCTACCACCAACACCTTCATCATCAATATCCTCATTAATGATCAGACGTAGTCTCGCATCCAATTTAATAAGGCAACCTGACTCCTCCCCTATCAAGGATTCCTCAGAAGAATCCTTGAGCATTAGGCCTGCTCCTGCTGCTGATGGGGGTGGCTTTTCATCCAAGAAGGAAATCAAGAAGACTACTAGTAGTATTGTAAAGAAAAAAACAACTGACTGTGAAACAATCCTTTGCATGAGGAATCAAGTATGACAGCTGTCACCCAGTCACACAGCGGATCACTGATGCCATGATGGCTATGCTAGACTTAGATCTGTGACCAATGGGCCTTATTAAGCATCATTAGCTAATGTGATGCGATCGCATTATGCCAAAAATGGGATCTCTGCGCTCGCGCAGAACCCATTCTACACATGCTCTTGCCAGCAAATGCGATTGCATCACATTAGCAGTAAGCAGTGGCATTCTCTGGGAGGTCGGGGGTGGCAACATAGCACTGCGGGGGCATGGTGCCTGTAACGCAGGAGAGTCCGAGCCATTTCCAGGATGTCCATGTATTGTCACACAAGGCTGCTGCAAAGCAAAACATGGCAGCGCTGTGCACCTGTCTTTGCGTCTGCCTGCAGCTAGGCTGCACAGACAGGGAGCTACCCTTGTTTTGCGGGATCTGTGATGCAATCGCAATTGAATTGCTATCGTATTGCTGGCAGCATTTAGCATGCTGGGTGGCCTTGTCCTGTGCTGGCCAGCTCCCAGCCAGTTGCAGTTTTGTTAAATTAGCAAAACTGTAGCTAAAGCTGAATGTGGTTCAATATTCGCTATTAATGCAGCAGGTTTTGGACAGTTAATTGAGGTCCTGTGTCCACACTACAAAATTCTATCTTGGTTCCATTTTACCCCAAAAAGCAATTCCTCGCCTGCACCAGGATGTTAAAAAATTTTTTTATTGGCCTACAAAATATAATTTTACTCACTGTCTATATAACCACAGATATGTGGAGAAGTAGAACCGGGCAAAATAAAGATTACATGACTGTGACAGCCCACTGTGTAGGTGAATCACCTTTAACAGCAGCATTTAACAAACAACGTCAGCTCATTCAGAGTCAGGCTACTCTCTGTATCACCGGCTTCACTAAAAGACATACTGCTGACAGGGTTCAGTATGAATGACCACCGGATGGATGCTGGCGGTCAGGAAACCGATGCCGGCATCCCGATTTGTGAAATCCCGACAGGAGCAAGGTAAGTATGTTCCTGCCTCTTCCCTACCCCCTAACCCTCCCTTTCTGCACCTAACCCTAAACTTCCCCCTTAATGCCTAACCCTAACCTCCCCCTTAGTGCCTAACCCTAACCTCCCCCCAGTGGTGCCTAAACCTAACCCCCCTTCTCCACAGCCTAACCCTAACCTTCCCCCTTAATGCCTAAACCTAACCTCTCCCCGGTGATGCCTAACCCTAACCCCTTTCCCAGTAGCCTAACCCTAACCGCCCCTCCCACAGCCTAACCCTAACCTGACCGCTATACTTAAGGTCGAGATGCTGGCTGTAGGGGATCTGCCGTCGGTCTTCTGACCCTGTTGGGAGTCCAGCGTCAGGATTCCAGCATCAGGAATGCAACTGCCGGTATCCCGACAGCTGGCTTCTTAAACACATCCCCTGCTGACAACCTCTGTCATAACAAAATGGCTTACTCCGCTTGGACTTTCCTCAGGATTTGAGATTTCTGATGACAGCAGTAATATTGTGAGAGTATTACAGCTGGGTGAATTCAAAAACATCTCATGTTTTGCCCACACAATCAACTTAGTGTTACAGATTTATATTTTTTAAAATTACATGGGCATGCAGGAGATACTGTCTGTGGCCCGAAAAATGTTGGGACTTTTTTGGCATTCAGTAGCTGCATGCAGAAGACTGCCTTACTTGCAAGAACAGTTCAATTTGCCCTGCCATCAACTGAAGCAAGAGCTAGCAACAAGTTGGAATTCCACCCTTTATATGCTTCAGAGGATGTAGGAACAGCAAACATCTGTCCAAATCTACACAACAGGTCATGGCATTAGGAGAGGAGGGGGAATGTACCTTAGTCCAGCACAGAGTAGAATAATTTCTGTGTTGTGCAAGGTGCTGAAACCATTCTAAGTAGTCACCTGTGCAGTGAATTTAGACACTGCCAGCTTGAGTCAGGTCATTCACCTAATTAGACTTTTGGAAAAGTAGCTTGAGAAATTGAAGAAGGAGATGAAAATAAGTTATTCCGCTAAGTATGATGGACTTGTAAATCAAGTCCTTTATTCACTTTGCCAGGATCCAAGGGTAGTCAATTTCTTGAAATCGGAACACTACATTTTGGCGACCATGCTTGATCCTAGGGTTAAGTCTTTCTTTCCAACTGACCCAGATCTTAAAAGATGCAAAGAGCTTGTGGTGAGCAAGTTGTCAGCACATGACACAACAAAGTCTACTTGTTCAGTTGGAGGTGTTGCCAGGGAAAAACTGAACATTCCCAAAAGACTCAGTGGTGATGATAGTGACAACGATCATTGACAGCACTGTGAGATTAGCTGCCTTAAGCCAGAGCCGGCCTTAGGCATAGGCAAACTAGGCAAATGCCTAGGGCATTTGGTATGCTTAGGGGCACCAGCAGCTTCTGCTGATTAAAATGATATGCGGCATGCCTATATTCTGTGTGCGACTGTGGCTGTATCTGCATACGAAATGCTGCGTTGCATTGTATTCCTGCAAATCACTGTAATGTAGCATTTCGTATGCAGATACAGCCGCAGTCGCACACAGAATATAGGCATGCTGCATATCATTTTAATCAGCAGAAGCTGCTTGTGCATCCTACCCATATTGTAATGCAAATAGTAATGCAAATAAGATGCATTTTCATAAACAAAAGGCGCCCGACGTTAGCAGAGCTGCCAGCTGACTCATGCCAGGCATCTCCTGCAGAACTAGCGGCGGTGCTAGGGGGCACCAGTCAAAATCTTGCCTAGGGCATCATATTGGTTAGGGCCGGCTCTGCCTTAAGCCCATCATTGTCTTCAACACCTTTAGCTGCCTTACGCCATAGTTCAGAGGCAATTCCAAAGCTACTATTGTACACATATTGGTCAATGTTTAGTACTGTGCATGCATCTGAGCTGCAGTGCGAACGCGCAGCAAGTGAATTGCGACAGCAGTCGTACAGAGGAAAGTGAGCAACAGGAAGACGTGTTTCAAACAGCCTGTAAAATGGCCTGTGGAAATTGTTTTCTGGTACTTTATCTCTCTCCAATGGGTAAACTAACTATCAATTGTGTTTGCCTGGGATTGCAGTCTCAGGCATGTTTAGCCTTTTAAAAAAAAAAAATCTGAGATTTACTAAAAGCAAACACGGGAGTAAAACCATGATTTGAACTGCAAAACATGTCCGAATCTGCAAACTGAAATCAATACATCATCAAACCAACTCAAAATAATACAACACAGAAATTTACTAAGAATCATGTATTTAAACACGGAGCAAAATATACTTTTCAAATAGAAGTCCACCTGAGCTTAGAGACCGGTGCTGGTTCTAAAAATAAAGGGGGCCCCTACTCATTTTTCCCTCTGTATTGTTAGAACCAGGGCTGGCTCCAAGAGCCCAATGCTGGTTCATTAAATATGAGGGATCCCTACACATTTTGGGGTCTATTTACTAAGCCTTGGACGGAGATAAAGTGGCTGGAGATAAAGTACCAGCCAATCAGCTCCTAACTGTCATTTTTCAAACTAAGCCTGTAACATGGTAGTTAGGAGCTGATTGGCTGGGACTTTATCTCCGTCCACTTTATCTCAGCCCAAGGTTTAGTAAATAGTAGAGATGTGCACTTGAAATTTTTCGGGTTTTGTGTTTTGGTTTTGGGTTCGGTTCCGCAGCCGTGTTTTGGGTTCGACCGCGTTTTGGCAAAACCTCACCGAATTTTTTTTGTCGGATTCGGGTGTGTTTTGGATTCGGGTGTTTTTTTCAAAAAACACTAAAAAACAGCTTAAATCATAGAATTTGGGGGTCATTTTGATCCCAAGGTATTATTAACCTCAAAAACCATAATTTCCACTCATTTTCAGTCTATTCTGAATACCTCACACCTCACAATATTATTTTTAGTCCTAAAATTTGCACCGAGGTCGCTGGATGACTAAGCTAAGCGACCCTAGTGGCCGACACAAACACCGGGCCCATCTAGGAGTGGCACTGCAGTGTCACGCAGGATGGCCCTTCCAAAAAACACTCCCCAAACAGCACAGGACGCAAAGAAAAAAAGGCGCAATGAGGTAGCTGTGTGAGTAAGATAAGCGACCCTAGTGGCCGACACAAACACCGGGCCCATCTAGGAGTGGCACTGCAGTGTCACGCAGGATGGCCCTTCCAAAAAACACTCCCCAAACAGCACATGACGCAAAGAAAAAAAGAGGCGCAATGAGGTAGCTGTGTGAGTAAGATAAGCGACCCTAGTGGCCGACACAAACACCGGGCCCATCTAGGAGTGGCACTGCAGTGTCACGCAGGATGGCCCTTCCAAAAAACACTCCCCAAACAGCACAGGACGCAAAGAAAAAAAGAGGCGCAATGAGGTAGCTGTGTGAGTAAGATAAGCGACCCTAGTGGCCGACACAAACACCGGGCCCATCTAGGAGTGTCACTGCAGTGTCACGCAGGATGGCCCTTCCAAAAAACACTCCCCAAACAGCACATGACGCAAAGAAAAAAAGAGGCGCAATGAGGTAGCTGTGTGAGTAAGATAAGCGACCCTAGTGGCCGACACAAACACCGGGCCCATCTAGGAGTGGCACTGCAGTGTCACGCAGGATGGCCCTTCCAAAAAACACTCCCCAAACAGCACATGACGCAAAGAAAAAAAGAGGTGCAATGAGGTAGCTGTGTGAGTAAGCTAAGCGACCCTAGTGGCCGACACAAACACCGGGCCCATCTAGGAGTGGCACTGCAGTGTCACGCAGGATGGCCCTTCCAAAAAACACTCCCCAAACAGCACATGACGCAAAGAAAAAAAGAGGCGCAATGAGGTAGCTGTGTGAGTAAGATAAGCGACCCTAGTGGCCGACACAAACACCTGGCCCATCTAGGAGTGGCACTGCAGTGTCACGCAGGATGGCCCTTCCAAAAAACACTCCCCAAACAGCACATGACGCAAAGAAAAATGAAAGAAAAAAGAGGTGCAAGATGGAATTGTCCTTGGGCCCTCCCACCCACCCTTATGTTGTATAAACAGGACATGCACACTTTAACCAACCCATCATTTCAGTGACAGGGTCTGCCACACGACTGTGACTGAAATGACGGGTTTGTTTGGACCCCCACCAAAAAAGAAGCAATTAATCTCTCCTTGCACAAACTGGCTCTACAGAGGCAAGATGTCCACCTCATCATCATCCTCCGATATATCACCGTGTACATCCCCCTCCTCACAGATTATCAATTCGTCCCCACTGGAATCCACCATCTCAGCTCCCTGTGTACTTTGTGGAGGCAATTGCTGCTGGTCAATGTCTCCACGGAGGAATTGATTATAATTCATTTTAATGAACATCATCTTCTCCACATTTTCTGGAAGTAACCTCGTACGCCGATTGCTGACAAGGTGAGCGGCGGCACTAAACACTCTTTCGGAGTACACACTTGTGGGAGGGCAACTTAGGTAGAATAAAGCCAGTTTGTGCAAGGGCCTCCAAATTGCCTCTTTTTCCTGCCAGTATAAGTACGGACTGTGTGACGTGCCTACTTGGATGCGGTCACTCATATAATCCTCCACCATTCTTTCAATGGTGAGAGAATCATATGCAGTGACAGTAGACGACATGTCCGTAATCGTTGACAGGTCCTTCAGTCCGGACCAGATGTCAGCATCAGCAGTCGCTCCAGACTGCCCTGCATCACCGCCAGCGGGTGGGCTCGGAATTCTGAGCCTTTTCCTCGCACCCCCAGTTGCGGGAGAATGTGAAGGAGGAGATGTTGACAGGTCGCGTTCCGCTTGACTTGACAATTTTCTCACCAGCAGGTCTTTGAACCCCAGCAGACTTGTGTCTGCCGGAAAGAGAGATCCAAGGTAGGTTTTAAATCTAGGATCGAGCACGGTGGCCAAAATGTAGTGCTCTGATTTCAACAGATAGACCACCCATGAATCCTTGTTAAGCGAATTAAGGGCTCCATCCACAAGTCCCACATGCCTAGCGGAATCGCTCCGTGTTAGCTCCTCCTTCAATGTCTCCAGCTTCTTCTGCAAAAGCCTGATGAGGGGAATGACCTGACTCAGGCTGGCAGTGTCTGAACTGACTTCACGTGTGGCAAGTTCAAAGGGCAGCAGAACCTTGCACAACGTTGAAATCATTCTCCACTGCGCTTGAGACAGGTGCATTCCACCTCCTATATCGTGCTGAATTGTATAGGCTTGAATGACCTTTTGCTGCTCCTCCAACCTCTGAAGCATATATAGGGTTGAATTCCACCTCGTTACCACTTCTTGCTTCAGATGATGGCAGGGCAGGTTCAGGCGTTTTTGGTGTTGCTCAAGTCTTCTGTACGTGGTGCCTGTACGCCGAAAGTTTCCCGCAATTCTTCTGGCCACCGACAGCATCTCTTGCACGCCCCTGTCGTTTTTAAAAAAATTCTGCACCACCAAATTCAAGGTATGTGCAAAACATGGGACGTGCTGGAATTTGCCCAGATTTAATGCACACACAATATTGCTGGCGTTGTCCGATGCCACAAATCCACAGGAGAGTCCAATTGGGGTAAGCCATTCCGCGATGATCTTCCTCAGTTGCCGTAAGAGGTTTTCAGCTGTGTGCGTATTCTGGAAACCGGTGATACAAAGCGTAGCCTGCCTAGGAAAGAGTTGGCATTTGCGAGATGCTGCTACTGGTGCCGCCGCTGCTGTTCTTGCGGCGGGAGTCCATACATCTACCCAGTGGGCTGTCACAGTCATATAGTCCTGACCCTGCCCTGCTCCACTTGTCCACATGTCCGTGGTTAAGTGGACATTGGGTACAGCTGCATTTTTTAGGACACTGGTGACTCTTTTTCTGAGGTCTGTGTACATTTTCGGTATCGCCTGCCTAGAGAAATGGAACCTAGATGGTATTTGGTACCGGGGACACAGTACCTCCAACAAGTCTCTAGTTGGCTCTGCAGTAATGATGGATACCGGAACCACGTTTCTCACCACCCAGGATGCCAAGGCCTCAGTTATCCGCTTTGCAGCAGGATGACTGCTGTGATATTCAGGGCCGGTGCTAGGGTGTCCGGCGCCTCCCTGCAAACAATAAATTTGCGCCCTCCCTCCCATATGTAAAAAAGGGACAGGGCTCGTCAAAGGGGCGTGGTCTCACATGGAAGGGGCATGGCCACATAATAGTATCCCCAATTAAAATTACGCCACACAGTATCACAATCGCATTCACATTATACCACATGTAGTGCCCCTGATTCATATTGCACCAGTTAGTTGTGTACCTAATTCACATTACGATACACAGTAGTGCTCCTTATACACAATACCCACAGTAGTAGTGCCACACAAAATGCCCACAATGATAGCGTGCCTAATACATAATGCTCACAGTAGTCGTGCTACACAGAACGCGCACAGTAGTCGTGCCACACAGAGCGCCCACAGTAGTCGTGCCACACAACGCACACAGTAGTCGTGCTACACAGAGCGCCCACAGTAGTCGTGCCACACAGAGCGCCCACAGTAGTCGTGTCACACAGAGCGCCCACAGTAGTCGTGCTACACAGAGCGCCCACAGTAGTCGTGCCACACAGAGCGCCCACAGTAGTCGTGCCACACAGAACGCACACAGTAGTCGTGCCACACAGAACGCACACAGTAGTCGTGCCACACAACGCACACAGTAGTCGTGCCACACAGAACGCCCACAGTAGTCATGCCACAGAGCGCCCACAGTAGTCGTGCCACACAGAACGCCCACAGTAGTCATGCCACAGAGCGCCCACAGTAGTCGTGCCACACAGAACGCCCACAGTAGTCATGCCACAGAGCGCCCACAGTAGTCGTGCCACACAGAACGCCCACAGTAGTCGTGCCACACAGAGCGCCCACAGCAGTAGTGATCCACAGAGAGCCCACAGTACTAGTGCCACAGTATATATATATATATATATATATATATATATATATAAATATATACATACACACACACATATATATATATATATACACACAGACACAACACACAGATATATATATATATATATATATATATGCACACATACACACACACACATATATATATATATGTGTGTATATATATTTGTCTGAGATCATAAAATTCACATTTAATTAATAACAGTAGAAAATAAAAGTTTCAAAACAGCCTATCTTACTATTGCAGACAGACAGGCTGTAACACACTCCACAGCTCTCTTGCACATTTCACTCTACTGCTGGTGTCTCTCTCTCTCTCTCTCTCCCCGAGTCCCCCGGGGCCCCATCCTTAATCTGGCTCTGAGTGGGGTGAAGAAGGGGGTGGGGAAAGGCTTTGGTAACTTGTCCCCTGCCTCTGCCCCCTCAATCTTGTTAAACGGATAACTGTAAAAATGAAACTGAAAGTAAATTACAGCTCCCGGCAGCAAGGGCTGCTGGGAGATGTAGTTTATGTTCAGTTTCATCCCGACGGCTGCTGCACAGGGAGGGGAGCATTAGGGGGGATCGGCGCCCAGGTGACATGCCTCCCTAGCCACGGCCATGAGGAGGTCAGAGGTGGTGGAAACAGGAGGGAGGGAGCCGGAGCCGCGCTTCACGTTGCCTGCGTCTGTCATACAGTGTGACAGACGCAGCGGCAACCATTAGCCAGCAGCAACAGCAGAGCAGGGAGAGCGCCTCTTCCGACCAGCGCCTCCCTGCTTTGCAGGAGCTGCTGAGCGGGTAGCGCCGGCTCTGGTGATATTTCATCTTCCTCGCAAAGGACTGTTGGACAGTCAATTGCTTGGTGGAAGTAGTAAAAGTGGTCTTACGATTTCCCCTCTGGGATGACCATCGACTCCCAGCAGCAACAACAGCAGCGCCAGCAGCAGTAGGCGTTACACGCAAGGATGCATTGGAGGAATCCCAGGCAGGAGAGGAATCGTCAGAATTGCCAGTGACATGGCCTGCAGGACTATTGGCATTCCTGGGGAAGGAGGAAATTGACACTGAGGGAGTTGGTGGGGTGGTTTGCGTGAGCTTGGTTACAAGAGGAAGGGATTTACTGGTCAGTGGACTGCTTCCGCTGTCGCCCAAAGATTTTGAACTTGTCACTGACTTATTATGAATGCGCTGCAGGTGACGTATAAGGGAGGATGTTCCGAGGTGGTTAACGTCCTTACCCCTACTTATTACAGCTTGACAAAGGCAACACACGGCTTGACAAATGTTGTCCGCATTTCTGGTGAAATACTTCCACACCGAAGAGCTGATTTTTTTGGTATTTTCACCAGGCATGTCAACGGCCCTATTCCTCCCACGGACAACAGGTGTCTCCCCGGGTGCCTGACTTAAACAAACCACCTTACCATCAGAATCCTCCTTGTCAATTTCCTCCCCAGCGCCAGCAACACCCATATCCTCCTCATCCTGGTGTACTTCAACACTGACATCTTCAATCTGACTATCAGGAACTGGACTGCGGGTGCTCCTTCCAGCACTTGCAGGGGGCGTGCAAATGGTGGAAGGCGCATGCTCTTCACGTCCAGTGTTGGGAAGGTCAGGCATCGCAACCGACACAATTGGACTCTCCTTGTGGATTTGGGATTTCGAAGAATGCACAGTTCTTTGCGGTGCTTTTGCCAGCTTGAGTCTTTTCATTTTTCTAGCGAGAGGCTGAGTGCTTCCATCCTCATGTGAAGCTGAACCACTAGCCATGAACATAGGCCAGGGCCTCAGCCGTTCCTTGCCACTCCGTGTGGTAAATGGCATATTGGCAAGTTTACGCTTCTCCTCCGACAATTTTATTTTAGATTTTGGAGTCCTTTTTTTACTGATATTTGGTGTTTTGGATTTTACATGCTCTGTACTATGACATTGGGCATCGGCCTTGGCAGACGACGTTGCTGGCATTTCATCGTCTCGGCCATGACTAGTGGCAGCAGCTTCAGCACGAGGTGGAAGTGGATCTTGATCTTTCCCTAATTTTGGAACCTCAACATTTTTGTTCTCCATATTTTAATAGGCACAACTAAAAGACACAGAGGTAGCTACAGCCGTGGACTACCGTACTGTGTCTGCTGCTAATATAGACTGGATGATAATGAGATGAAATCAATATATATTATATCACACTAGTACTGCAGCCGGACTGGTAGATATATTTATTATGTAATGACTGATGACGGACCTGCTGGACACTATCAGCTCAGCAGCACCGCAGACTGCTACAGTAAGCTACTATAGTAGTATGTATAAAGAAGAAAGAAAAAAAAAAAACCACGGGTAGGTGGTATACAATTATGGATGGACGAGCGACTGCCGACACAGAGGTAGCTACAGCCGTGGACTACCGTACTGTGTCTGCTGCTAATATAGACTGGATGATAATGAGATGAAATCAATATATATATATAATATCACACTAGTACTGCAGCCGGACAGGTAGATATATTTATTATGTAATGACTGATGACGGACCTGCTGGACACTGTCAGCTCAGCAGCACCGCAGACTGCTACAGTAAGCTACTATAGTAGTATGTATAAAGAAGAAAGAAAAAAAAAAAACCACGGGTAGGTGGTATACAATTATGGATGGACGAGCGACTGCCGACACAGAGGTAGCTACAGCCGTGGACTACCGTACTGTGTCTGCTGCTAATATAGACTGGATGATAATGAGATGAAATCAATATATATATATAATATCACACTAGTACTGCAGCCGGACAGGTAGATATATTTATTATGTAATGACTGATGACGGACCTGCTGGACACTGTCAGCTCAGCAGCACCGCAGACTGCTACAGTAAGCTACTATAGTAGTATGTATAAAGAAGAAAGAAAAAAAAAAACCACGGGTAGGTGGTATACAATTATGGATGGACGAGCGACTGCCGACACAGAGGTAGCTACAGCCGTGGACTACCGTACTGTGTCTGCTGCTAATATAGACTGGATGATAATGAGATGAAATCAATATATATATATATAATATCACTAGTACTGCAGCCGGACAGGTATATATATTTATTATGTAATGACTGATGACGGACCTGCTGGACACTGTCAGCTCAGCAGCACCGCAGACTGCTACAGTAAGCTACTATAGTAGTATGTATAAAGAAGAAAGAAAAAAAAAAAACCACGGGTAGGTGGTATACAATTATGGATGGACGAGCGACTGCCGACACAAAAACCACGGGTAGGTGGTATACAATTATGGATGGACGAGCGACTGCCGACACAGAGGTAGCTACAGCCGTGGACTACCGTACTGTGTCTGCTGCTAATATAGACTGGATGATAATGAGATGAAATCAATATATATATATATAATATCACACTAGTACTGCAGCCGGACAGGTAGATATATTTATTATGTAATGACTGATGACGGACCTGCTGGACACTGTCAGCTCAGCAGCACCGCAGACTGCTACAGTAAGCTACTATAGTAGTATGTATAAAGAAGAAAGAAAAAAAAAAAACCACGGGTAGGTGGTATACAATTATGGATGGACGAGCGACTGCCGACACAGAGGTAGCTACAGCCGTGGACTACCGTACTGTGTCTGCTGCTAATATAGACTGGATGATAATGAGATGAAATCAATATATATATATATATATAATATCACTAGTACTGCAGCCGGACAGGTATATATATTTATTATGTAATGACTGATGACGGACCTGCTGGACACTGTCAGCTCAGCAGCACCGCAAACTGCTACAGTAAGCTACTATAGTAGTATGTATAAAGAAGAAGAAAGAAAAAAAAAAAAAAACGGGTAGGTGGTATACAATATTATATATATATTATATACAATTATATATATATATTATATATATTAAACTGGTGGTGATTATTAAACTGGTGGTCAGGTCACTGGTCACACTATCAGCAACTTGCAAGTAGTACTCCTAAGCAGACAATCACAATATATATTATACTGGTGGTCAGTGTGGTCACAATGGCAGTGTGGCACTCTGGCAGCAAAAGTGTGCACTGTACGTTATATGTACTCCTGAGTCCTGCTCTCAGACTCTAACTGCTCCCCACTGTCAGTGTCTCCCCCACAAGTCAGATATACATAATACAGTCACACTATCTATCTATCACTTCAGCAAGTAGTAGTACTCCTCCTAATGCTCCCCAAAATTACTACTGTGTCTCTCTCTACTCTAGTCTCACTCTCTTCTCTATAAACGGAGAGGACGCCAGCCACGTCCTCTCCCTATGAATCTCAATGCACGTGTGAAAATGGCAGCGACGCGCGGCTCCTTATATAGAATCCGAGTCTCGCGATAGAATCCGAGCCTCGCGAGAATCCGACAGCGGGATGATGACGTTCGGGCGCGCTCGGGTTAACCGAGCAAGGCGGGAAGATCCGAGTCGCTCAGCCCCGTGTAAAAAAAAATGAAGTTCGGGCGGGATCGGATTCCGAGGAACCGAACCCGCTCATCTCTAGTAAATAGACCACTTTGTTTCCCGTAGTTTTTGAACCAGGGTTGGCTCAAATAGCTAGAGGTTGGTTATGCTGGAAGCAGGGACCCCACACTTTTTTGTGTGCTTTTTAACACTTTGTTTACACACAGAGAAGCACTGCACATATCACACTGGATTCTGCAGAACATGCTGCTCCCAGGCAGGAGTTTACAATTCGGGCATAAACACGTCTGAACACTCACACTATAAAACATTATTGCATACACCGTTGGAAAATACTATTTTGTCAAACACGATTCTTAGTAAATTTGAGTGTTTGATCTTGAAAAACTCTCACGTATACCAGCGATGCCAACCATGTTTAAACTCAGAACAAACATGTTTCTTAGTAAATATACTTCCAAGGCTGTGTCTGTTCTGGGTACTGTCCTTACCTCTCTGCCAGGGTGTGGTACAGCAAGAGAGCATCTCTGGTAAGAAGCTGACCAAGAACCAGGTACGCCCAAGTTGTACTCAACGCACCCATTACACCTCACCACCCAGGGTACCACAAATCTCCTATGATTTGCTCTAGCCAAAGTAAGT
Source organism: Pseudophryne corroboree (assembly GCF_028390025.1). Lineage (NCBI taxonomy): Eukaryota > Metazoa > Chordata > Amphibia > Anura > Myobatrachidae > Pseudophryne > Pseudophryne corroboree. Next base: position 674,270,253 of record NC_086446.1, read on the forward strand.
GGCATAGAACCATCACTGCAGTGGTCTGCCCAGTTAGCTTACAGTAAATAGCAATCTTGGAAAAGAATCAATCAGGAAACAGCAAATCATTCACTCGCCTACTTAACAGTCTCCAATAGAAGGAAAGGTTCACACAGAAAATAACCAAACAGGCAAGTCCACAGGTGCATCTCTGCCTTTAAAAGACAGCTTTCAGAGCATCAAGATGGCATTCACTACCTAGGAGCAGTAGCGGATTTACCGCTATGCGGCCAAAGCTGCCATTTAGGACCCGGCGTGTCCCTGGGGGCCTGCCAACATAGCTGAGTCTGTTTTTACTTCCAAGCCCCGGCAGACTGAAAGCGCATTAATTGGAGCGTGTCAGCCGCCAGGCAGGGCCATCTTAACAGCAGTGTGGGCCCCTGGGCACAGCAATAAACTGGGGCCCCTACCCATCCTCCATGGGTGGGGGTGCTATCAGCGGCAGCTTTGATGTCTCGCGGGCGGTAGGGGGTGCTCTATCTTCCGCTCAGCATGTAGGACCTGGAGCAGTAATTTCTGCTAATTACTCCTTTACTGCACAGATGGGGTGGGAGGGAGAACAGTAAACTTTAGAAGGGGGCATTGGGCTGAATGAAGGGGCCCCGGTACATGACTTCCAGGGTGGTAGGGGGTGTTTAATACGTAAGGGAGGGGTTGATAGTGGAGTGGGCTTAATTTTCATCATTTTCTGGTGAAAGAGCAGCTTGCTTGACTGCAGATATTTCAAGTTTCTGGAAAAAGATTTCTTATCTTTGCATGGGATAAAAAATTAGAGTGTCTCACCTGTCAGGAGGTACTGGGGACTTGGGGATCAGAGTTCAGGAGCCAGAGCAATCCACCAACAAATATATAAAACTGCATATTAGGCGTGTGGTGCTTGCGCAGGGACCTGCTTGAAGGCTGATATCTCTGGTTCTGGGCATACTAGAGACAAGCTGGCAGTGTCCACCAAAAGTGGAGAGTCCCAGCTTTTGAAATGTACCCTCAGAAAAACTCTAAGTCATACAGAGCCCGAGATATCTGGCTGGGAAGAGCAATTAACAGGCTTGGATGGGGACCACTGCTTTGAAGTTTGATATCTCTGGTTCCCTAGGGCCGATTTTAAAAAATCTGGTACCCCTGGAAAGAGGGGACCCTCAGCTATCAGCCTAGGGCCATTATACTCCTGGGGCCCTTGGGCAAGAGCCCATTGAGCCCATACGTAAAGACGGCCCTGCCGCCAGGTACCTGCTCTGACTCCAGAGCATGCCGCTGTGCTCTCCACTGTGTGGTGCTGTGTGACTTCCTGAGGATGCTGCTACACGCACTTGTCGCACAGAAGGAGAGGAGCCAAGAAGAGATGGTAAGGTGCGCTGCCATTGAGCCTGTATACAAGATTACAACACAAGTTATAAGGTGTGGGAGGGGGAGGGGGGTGGACTACAATAAATGCAAAACAGCCAAACTGGACTGTGTATCACAGTGTAGGAATAGTTTGTTTAGTTTTATCTGTTTCAGTGCAAGGTCTTTCTTGGTATGTAAAGGATCATGTGTCTTTATATAACTGACACATGGACCAGCGCTCCCCCACGTGAAGACAATCTCGTTCCAGTGCCCTCCGAAGGTAATTGACGCAATATAGATACAGACTTAGTGACACTCAGAGACTTTCAAAGATCAATGTGTATTTCTATATACAGTAGAAGTTGCAGGCGGCACTCAGGAGACTTGCAAGGTTAGACCATTTTGAATGCATGCAGTGCATCCAACATATGTATAGACGGTAGGATATAGCATGAGCAGTGGCGTGCGGTGAGGTCAGTGGCTGGTGAGGCACTACAGCCATAATGTCCGCCGAATCCTGCCGAAGACCCCTACCGCTGCCGAGCCAATGCCCGCTACTGCCCCTGCGCCGATGCCTGCTGCCACCGCCAATGGCTTACAAACTCGCCCACCATCAACTGACCCAGCCCTCCATCACTAATTTGCATCTCAGTCCGATGCCGCCAATGCCTGCTGCCTACCTGCTCATCATACTTGTGAAATATGGTACATTTTTATAGAAAAAAAAAATTAGTGTTTGGAACTGGGAAGGGAGTGGGAGGAGGACATGAATGCAATTTTGTTGTCCAGGGTTTCCATTAGTCAAATTACGCCGCATAGTAGCGCCACTTAAACAAATTACGCCAGGCAGAGCTCCCTTTTACACATTACGGCAGGTAGAGCTCCCTTTTACACATTACGGCAGGTAGAGATCCCTTTTTTCACATTATGGCAGGTACAGCCCCCTTTTACACAGTACGGCAGGTACAGCCCCCTATTACACATTACAGCAGGTAGAGCCAGTGGCGGAACTAGCGAGCGGTGGGCCCAGGTGCGCCAAAATGCTTTGGACCCCCGCCATCCCATCCATGTCCACCCCCTCACCCCTGGAGAGGATATGGTGAGGGGGAACTGCTCAGGGCCAGGGAAATGGATACCTAACAACAGTGCCGTAACTAGACATTTTAGCGCTGTGTGCAAGAAACAGCATCAGAGCCCCCCCCCTTTATGTAAAACAGGAGCAGTGCGTGCCGCAGGCGCACGCAAAATATATAGGGGCGTGGCTTTGTGGGGAAGGGGTGTGGCCACAAAATAATACCAATTCATATAACGGTGCACAGTGGTCTCTATTATTCAAATTACGCCGCACAGTAGCACCACTACACCAGGTAGAGCCCCTTTTACACATTACGGCAGACAGCGTCCCCTTTTTACACATTACGGTAGACAACGTCCACCTTTTTACACATTACGGCAGACAACGTCCACCTTTTTACACATTACGGCAGACAACGTCCACCTTTTTACACATTACGGTGGACAGCGTCCCCTTTTTACACATTACGGCAGACAACGTCCACCTTTTTGCACATTACGGCAGACAACGTCCACCTTTTTACACATTACGGCAGACAACGTCCACCTTTTTACACATTACGGTGGACAGCGTCCCCTTTTTACACATTACGGCAGACAACGTCCACCTTTTTACACATTACGGCAGACAACGTCCCCCTTTTTACACATTACGGCAGACAGCGTCCCTTTTTACACATTAAGGCGGACAGATTCCCCTTTTTTACACATTATGGCAGACAGCGTCCCCTTTTTACACATTACGGCAGGCAGCGTCCCCTTTTTACACATTACGGCAGACAGTGTCCCCTTTTTTTACACTTTACGGCGGACAACGTCCACCTTTTCACACATTACGGCAGACAACGTCCCCCTTTTTACACATTACGGCAGACAGCGTCCCCTTTTTACACATTACGGCGGACAGCGTCCCAATTTTACACATTACGGCAGACAGCGTCCCCTTTTTTTACACATTACGGTGGACAGCATCCCCTTTTTACACATTACGGCAGACAGCGTCCCCTTTGTACACATTACGACAGACAGCGTCCCCTTTTTTACACATTACAGCGGATAGTCCCCCTTTTTTGTACACATTACGGCAGGTAGAGCACTTTACACCGCCCCCCCCTCTACCCTTAGGGTGTGGAGTGGTGTAGTGTAGTATAGTGTAGTGTAGTGTAGTGTAGTGTCAGCCACTTACATGATTTCTTCTTCCGGCTGCAGGCTCCTGACCCGGCGCTTCCTCGGTCTGTACATTCATTGCACTGCAGGCCAAGGGGAGTGGGGGGGGGGGGGCGCGGGAGCTCAGCAGTCAGCACGGGGGTCCAGGAGAGGAGGCAGGCCATTGAGCACAGTGGGGACAGAGCGGGAGGCCGAGGCCGGGAACACGGGGGCTAAGGGAGCGGGGGGGGGGGCGCGGGAACGCAGCCGAGTTCGCGAGGGTTAAGGGAGGGGGGGGCGAGACAGCGCAGGACACAGCGGCTCCCACTGGTCCTGCAAGAGCGGATCGGGGATGGGAGGAGCGGCTGAAAGCAGTGTGGATATGCGGCCACTCGGGATGGGGGCATCTGACTCTGCCCATCCATTCCAGCCCACCCGCTGCCGCCGTCCATTGATTTGACAGGGGTGTGCCTTGATGTGAGCTCAAGGCACAGCCCCCTGTCAATGAGGCAGATCTGCTGTTGCCGCAGTTCATTCAATTTTCAATGGGCTTTTCCAGCCCGTGATTTGGCTCCGCTCCCTGCCCGCCCCCCTCTTCAGACACTTCACTATTGTCACTGGGAGGCAGCACTCTCGCTGCCTCCTATAGAGATTTAGCTGCATTCTCAGGTGAAAAATGATTAAAATAATACAAAGTATAATGTGTTATTATCTTTGTATTATTTTAATCATAATGACAGGGGAGGCACTGCCTCCCCTGCCTCCCCTGACTGCACGTCCCTGAGCATGAGATATTACTGGGGGTCATATAACTGGAAGGAGCTGAGGTAGCTCTCTTGAAAGCTTGCCACGCTGCTGACAATGGCCCTAATTCTGAGTTGTTCGCTCGCAAGCTGCTTTTAGCAGCATTGCACACGCTAAGCCGCCGCCTACTGGGAGTGAATCTTAGCTTATCAAAATTGCGAACGAAAGATTAGCAAAATTGCGAATAGACACTTCTTAGCAGTTTCTGAGTAGCTCCACACTTACTCGGCATCTGCGATCAGTTCAGTGCTTGTCGTTCCTGGTTTGACGTCACAAACACACCCAGCGTTCGCCCAGACACTCCTCCGTTTCTCCAGCCACTCCCGCGTTTTTCCCAGAAACTGTAGCGTTTTTTCGCACACACCCATAAAACGGCCTGTTTCCGCCCAGAAACACCCACTTCCTGTCAATCACATTACGATCACCAGAACGAAGAAAAAACCTCGTAATGCCGTGAGTAAAATACCTAACTGCATAGCAAATTTACTTGGCGCAGTCGCACTGCGGACATTGCGCATGCGCATTAGCGACTAATCGCTCCGTTGCGAGAAAAAAATAACGAGCGAACAACTCGGAATGACCCCCAATGTGTGGACTGCCTCTTGCACATCAGTGGTGTAGAAGGCATGAGTTTAAAATAGTGGCAGTCAGAAGACCGTCAACGGGATCCCGACGGACAGAATCCAGAGACATCCTGTATGTAATTGCAGGGGTTGGGGTTAGGCACTAGAGGGAGGGCTGGGGTTAAGCTGCATGGGTAGGAGAGGATAGGGTTAGGCTGGGAGGGGTTAGGGTTAGGGTGCGGGAGGGGTGGGTTAAGATTAGAGGTAGGAAGAAAATACTTATAGGGATGTGTTGGGATTCTGTACATTGAGATCCCAACTGACTGGATTTCGTACCCAACCCCTGTAGAATATCTGATGTATTTCTAATTTCCAGCACAGTAGGCAGAGAAATTGGTGAGTTCCTGTCACAGAAGAGCTAATGCATTCTGCGAATGCTGTCTATAATGTCCATAGAGTATACTAGTATTTGTGTGACACAGGCTTTGCACTTACACTATCTACATAATGTAGGTAAATACAATGCCATGAGTACTGAGTTATTAAAATACGTTTACGCAAAGAGTCCATATGTCATTAGCTTTAGATGCAGGGTCACCAATAAAAGTGTGTTGTGATTATTGGGTCCCTTTTTATGTGACTTTGTGGAGCTGGAGGGTGTGTAGTCACAAAGTTTTGGTGGCATGACTGTGCCATCCTCCAGACACCCCCGCTAAGGGGTTATACAGGAACCTAGTGATGTGCACCGGAAATTTTTCGGGTTTTGTGTTTTGGTTTTGGGTTCGGTTCCGCGGCCGTGTTTTGGATTCGGACGCGTTTTGGCAAAACCTCACCGAAAATTTTTTGTCGGATTCGGGTGTGTTTTGGATTCGGGTGTTTTTTTCAAAAAACCCTCAAAAACAGCTTAAATCATAGAATTTGGGAGTCATTTTGATCCCAAAGTATTATTAACCTCAATAACCATAATTTACACTCATTTTCAGTCTATTCTGAACACCTCACATCTCACAATATTATTTTTAGTCCTAAAATTTGCACAGAGGTCGCTGGATGGCTAAGCTAAGCGACCCAAGTGGCCGACACAAACACCTGGCCCATCTAGGAGTGGCACTGCAGTGTCAGACAGGATGGCCCTTCAAAAAAATTGTCCCCAAACAGCACATGATGCAAAGAAAAAAAGAGGCGCAATGAGGTAGCTGTGTGACTAAGCTAAGCGACCCAAGTGGCCGACACAAACACCTGGCCCATCTAGGAGTGGCACTGCAGTGTCAGACAGGATGGCACTTCAAAAAAATACTCCCCAAACAGCACATGATGCAAAGAAAAAAAGAGGCGCACCAAGGTCGCTGTGTGACTAAGCTAAGCGACACAAGTGGCCGACACAAACACCTGGCCCATCTATGAGTGGCACTGCAGTGTCACGCAGGATGGCCCTTCAAAAAAACACTCCCCAAACAGCACATGATGCAAAGAAAAAAAGAGGTGCAATGAGGTAGCTGTGTGACTAAGATAAGCGACCCAAGTGGCCGACACAAACATCTGGCCCATCTAGGAGTGGCACTGCAGTGTCACGCAGGATGGCCCTTCAAAAAAATACTCCCCAAACAGCACATGATGCAAAGAAAAATGAAAGAAAAAAGAGGTGCAAGATGGAATTGTCCTTGGGCCCTCCCACCCACCCTTATTTTGTATAAACAGGACATGCACACTTTAACGAACCCATCATTTCAGTGACAGGGTCTGCCACACGACTGTGACTGAAATGACTGGTTGGTTTGGGCCCCCACCAAAAAAGAAGCAATCAATCTCTCCTTGCACAAACTGGCTCTACAGAGGCAAGATGTCCACCTCCTCCTCATCCTCCGATTCATCACCCCTTTCACTGTGTACATCCCCCTCCTCACAGATTATTAATTCGTCCCCACTGGAATCCACCATCTCAGGTCCCCGTGTACTTTCTGGAGGCAATTGCTGCTGGTGAATGTCTCCACGGAGGAATTGATTATAATTAATTTTAATGAACATCATCTTCTCCACATTTTCTGGAAGTAACCTCGTACGCCGATTGCTGACAAGGTGAGCGGCTGCACTAAACACTCTTTCGGAGTACACACTGGAGGGAGGGCAACTTAGGTAGAATAAAGCCAGTTTCTGCAAGGGCCTCCAAATTGCCTCTTTTTCCTGCCAGTATATGTACGGACTGTCTGACGTGCCTACTTGGATGCGGTCACTCATATAATCCTCCACCATTCTTTCAATGGTGAGAGAATCATATGCAGTGACAGTAGACGACATGTCAGTAATCGTTGCCAGGTCCTTCAGTCCGGACCAGATGTCAGCACTCGCTCCAGACTGCCCTGCATCACCGCCAGCGGGTGGGCTCGGAATTCTTAGCCTTTTCCTCGCACCCCCAGTTGCGGGAGAATGTGAAGGAGGAGCTGTTGACGGGTCACGTTCCGCTTGACTTGACAATTTTCTCACCAGCAGGTCTTTGAACCCCTGCAGACTTGTGTCTGCCGGAAAGAGAGATACAACGTAGGTTTTAAATCTAGGATCGAGCACGGTGGCCAAAATGTAGTGCTCTGATTTCAACAGATTGACCACCCGTGAATCCTGGTTAAGCGAATGAAGGGCTCCATCCACAAGTCCCACATGCCTAGCAGAATCGCTCTGTTTTAGCTCCTCCTTCAATGTCTCCAGCTTCTTCTGCAAAAGCCTGATGAGGGGAAGTTGCAGTGTCTGAACTGACTTCACGTGTTGCAAGTTCAAAGGGTTGCAGAACCTTGCACAACGTTGAAATCATTCTCCACTGCGCTTGAGACAGGTGCATTCCACCTCCTTTGCCTATATCGTGGCCAGATGTATAGGCTTGAATGGCCTTTTGCTGCTCCTCCATCCTCTGAAGCATATAGAGGGTTGAATTCCACCTCGTTACCACCTCTTGCTTCAGATGATGGCAGGGCAGGTTCAGGTATTTTTGGTGGTGCTCCAGTCTTCTGTACGCGGTGCCTGAACGCCGAAAGTGGCCCGCAATTCTTCGGGCCACCGACAGCATCTCTTGCACGCCCCTGTCGTTTTTTAAATAATTCTGCACAACCAAATTCAAGGTATGTGCAAAACATGGGACGTGCTGGAATTTGCCCAGATGTAATGCACGCACAATATTGCTGGCGTTGTCCGATGTCACAAATCCCCAGGAGAGTCCAATTGGGGTAAGCCATTCTGCGATGATCTTCCTCAGTTGCCGTAAGAGGTTTTCAGCTGTGTGCGTATTCTGGAAAGCGGTGATACAAAGCGTAGCCTGCCTAAGAACGATTTGGCGTTTGCGAGATGCTGCTACTGGTGCCACCGCTGCTGTTCTTGCAGCGGGAGGCAATACATCTACCCAGTGGGCTGTCACAGTCATATAGTCCTGAGTCTTCCCTGCTCCACTTGTCCACATGTCCGTAGTTAAGTGGACATTGGGTACAACAGCATTTTTTAGGACACTGGTGAGTCTTTTTCTGAGGTCTGTGTACATTTTCGGTATCGCCTGCCTAGAGAAATGGAACCTAGATGGTATTTGGTACCGGGGACACAGTACCTCAATCAAGTCTATAGTTGGCTCTGAATTAACGATGGATACCGGAACCACGTTTCTCTCCGCCCAGGCTGCCAAGGCCTCAGTTATCCGCTTTGCAGCAGGATGACTGCTGTGATATTTCATCTTCCTCGCAAAGGACTGTTGTACAGTCAATTGCTTACTGGAAGTAGTACAAGTGGTCTTCCGACTTCCCCTCTGGGATGACGATCGATTCCCAGCAGCAACAACAGCAGCGCCAGCAGCAGTAGGCGTTACACTCAAGGATGCATCGGAGGAATCCCAGGCAGGAGAGGACTTGTCAGAATTGCCAGTGACATGGCCTGCAGGACTATTGGCTTTCCTGGGGAAGGAGGAAATTGACACTGAGGGAGTTGGTGGTGTGGTTTGCAGGAGCTTGGTTACGAGAGGAAGGGATTTACTGGTCAGTGGACTGCTTCCGCTGTCGCCCAAAGTTTTTGAACTTGTCACTGACTTATGATGAATGCACTGCAGGTGACGTATAAGGGAGGATGTTCCGAGGTGGTTAACGTCCTTACCCCTACTTATTACAGCTTGACAAAGGCAACACATGGCTTGACACCTGTTGTCCGCATTTGTGTTGAAATAATTCCACACCGAAGAGCTGATTTTTTTTGTATTTTTACCAGGCATGTCAATGGCCATATTCCTCCCACGGACAACAGGCGTCTCCCCGGGTGCCTGACTTAAACAAACCACCTCACCATCAGAATCCTCCTTGTCAATTTCCTCCCCAGCGCCAGCAACACCCATATACTCATCCTGGTGTACTTCAACAGTGACATCTTCAATTTGACTATCAGGAACTGGACTGCGGGTGCTCCTTCCAGCACTTGCAGGGGGCGTGCAAATGGTGGAAGGCGCAAGCTCTTCCCGTCCAGTGTTGGGAAGGTAGAGGCATCGCAACCGACACAATTGGACTCTCCTTGGGGATTTGTGATTTCGAAGAACGCACAGTTCTTTGCTGTGCTTTTGCCAGCTTAAGTCTTTTCTTTTTTCTAGCGAGAGGATGAGTGCTTCCATCCTCATGTGAAGCTGAACCACTAGCCATGAACATAGGCCAGGGCCTCAGCCGTTCCTTGCCACTCCGTGTCGTAAATGGCATATTGGCAAGTTTACGCTTCTCCTCAGACGCTTTTAATTTTGATTTTTGGGTCATTTTACTGATCTTTTGTGTTTTGGATTTTACATGCTCTGTACTATGACATTGGGCATCGGCCTTGGCAGATGACGTTGATGGCATTTCATCGTCTCGGCCATGACTAGTGGCAGCAGCTTCAGCACGAGGTGGAAGTGGATCTTGATCTTTCCCTATTTTTTTCACCTCCACATTTTTGTTCTCCATATTTTAATGCGCACAACTAAAAGGCACCACAGGTATACAATGTAGATGGATGGATAGTATACTTATGGACGACGAGTGACGACACAGAGGTAGGTACAGCAGTGGCCTACCGTACTGCTATATACAGTATAATAAATGGACCTGGTGGACACTGTCAGCAGACTGCTAAACTAGTACTACTAGTATAAAAAAAAAGCCACCACAGGTATACAATGTAGATGGATGGATAGTATACTTATTATTATTAATGGATGACGAGTGACTGACGACACAGAGGTAGGTACAGCAGTGGCCTACCGTACTGCTATATACAGTATAATGGACCTGGTGGACACTGTCAGCAGACTGCTAAACTAGTACTACTAGTATAAAAAAAAAGCCACCACAGGTATACAATGTAGATGGATGGATAGTATACTTATGGACGACGAGTGACGACACAGAGGTAGGTACAGCAGTGGCCTACCGTACTGCTATATACAGTATAATGGACCTGGTGGACACTGTCAGCAGACTGCTAAACTAGTACTACTAGTATAAAAAAAAAGCTACCACAGGTATACAATGTAGATGGATGGATAGTATACTTATGGACGACGAGTGACGACACAGAGGTAGGTACAGCAGTGGCCTACCGTACTGCTATATACAGTATAATGGACCTGGTGGACACTGTCAGCAGACTGCTAAACTAGTACTACTAGTATAAAAAAAAGCCACCACAGGTATACAATGTAGATAGATGGATAGTATACTTATGGACGACGAGTGACGACACAGAGGTAGGTACAGCAGTGGCCTACCGTACTGCTATATACAGTATAATGGACCTGGTGGACACTGTCAGCAGACTGCTAAACTAGTACTACTAGTATAAAGAAAAAAAGCCACCACAGGTATACAATGTAGATGGATGGATAGTATACTTATGGACGACGAGTGATGACACAGAGGTAGGTACAGCAGTAGCCTACCGTACTGCTATATACAGTATAATAAATGGACCTGGTGGACACTGTCAGCAAACTGCTAAACTAGTATAAAGAAAAAAAGCCACCATAGGTATACAATGTAGATGGATGGATAGTATACTTATTATTATTAATGGATGACGAGTGACTGACGACACAGAGGTAGGTACAGCAGTGGCCTACCGTACTGCTATATACAGTATAATGGACCTGGTGGATATTGTCAGCAGACTGCTAAACTAGTATAAAAGAAAGCCACCACAGGAGTGTTTTTCAGGCAGACAAACGTATACTGGTGGTCACTGTCAGCAAAACTGTGCACTGTACTCCTGCTATAGCTGGTCCCCAGTCCCCACAATTAAGCAGTGTGAGCACTCAGCACAGATATATCATGCAGCACACTGAGCACAGATATGGTATGGAGCATTTTTTTCAGGCAGAGAACGGATAAAAAAAAACTGGTGGTCACTATCAGCAAAACTCTGCACTCTACTCCGAGTCCTAACAGCTGCTCCCCAATCCTCCCCACAATTAGTAATAAAACAAGCAATCAACTGTCTCTTCTACAATTATAAACGGAGAGGACGCCAGCCACGTCCTCTCCCTATCAATCTCAATGCACGTGTGAAAATGGCGGCGACGCGCGGCTGCTTATATAGAATCCGAATCTCGCGAGAATCCAACAGCGGGATGATGACGTTCGGGCGTGCTCGGGTTAACCGAGCCATACGGGAGAATCCGAGTATGGCTCGGACCCGTGTAACCGAACCCGTTCATCACTAGGAACTATATAATAATGTAAACAAATGGACTTACACACACACACACACACACACACACACACACACACACACACACACACAGACATACAGAACGACTTTTCCCTGGAAATCATTGCACACCTATCTTTAACCCTTGGTTGTCCTAATTTTATGGATGCTGCCAACAGGCCCGGCGCTACCCGCTCAGCAAAGGGATGCAGTGCAGGGAGGTGCCAGGGTGGAGAGGCGCTCTCCCTGCTCAGCATCCCCACTGCTGCGTCTGGGCCCCCTGATGCTGCTGCCGGCTGCTGTGCCTGTCACACTGTTTGACAGGCAGCGGCGCCGGCAGCTTGAAGCTATCCCCTACCCCCCTGCAGTGTCTGTCAGTGTCCTGGGCTCTGGCCGATAAGGGTGCGGAGCTAAATGGTGCTGAGGGGCGGAGCTACACAGGACCAGGCTGAGGAGAACAGAAACTGTTACAAATCCAGCCAGCCAGAGGGTATGTTCAAGGAGCGTGAGTGAGAAAGTGTGTGTGTGTGTGTGTGTGTGTGTGTGAGTGTGTGTGTGTGTGTATCTACGGTATGTGTGTGTATGTTTATGTGTGTGTATCTATGTGTATGTGTGTGTGTGGAAGGCAGTGTATATCGCACTGTGAGGCATTGTGTATCAGGCACTGTAGGGTACTGTGTATCTGCACTGTGGGGCAATGTGTATCTGGCCCTGTAGGGTACTGTGTATCTGGCACTGTGGGGCACTGTGTATCTAGCACTGTGGAGCATATCTGGCACTGGGTTCATATGTGTATCTGGCACAGTGGGGTGTATCTGGCACTGTGGGGGCATATATGGCACTGCAGGGGGCATTTGTGCATCTGGCACTGTGGGGCTTGTGTATATGGCACTGTGGGGCATTCATGTATCTGGCACTGTGAGGGCATATCAGGCAATGTAGGAGCATATCTGGCACGGTGGGGGCATATGTGTATCTGTCACTATTGGGGTCATATGTGTATCTGCCCCCCATATGTGTATCATGCCCTTTTTTCATTGGACACCCCACATGTGGCATTTGGCCATACCCATTTTTTTACCACTGAGACATTTTTTCTACTTGCACCGCTGGTGGGAGTGGGGGGCATTATTTGTATAAATGGCATTTCTTAGGGTATTACATATAACCAGCGCTACTACAGGGACTATTATGTGTATAACTGGCGCTACTACAGGGGCTATTATGTGTATAACTGGCGCTACAACAGGGGCTATTATGTGTATAACCGGTGCTACCACAGGGGCTATTATGTGTATAACCGGCGCTACTACAGGGGCTTTTATATGTATATCTGGCGCCACTACTATGGACATTATATGTATAAACAGCACTACTATGCGCAGGGTAATGTGAATAAGATTGTGCTACTGTGTGGCGTAAATTGAAATGGGGGTACTATTGTGTGGCCACGCCCTTCCTTGTGAGACCACACCCCTTTTTGATGCACGCTGTCCCTATGTAAAATATATCGTTTGCAGGGGGGGGCGCCGAACAACCTAGCACCGGCCCTGGCTGCCGATACACTCCTCAAGAGAGGGAATTGTAATAAAACAAACTGCTTTCCATTGTATGTCCTTTTTTATTTCTCTGGCCTGACTTGACAATTTAATTGAGTTGCACTTGACAATGTTCCCATCTCCTTGATCTATCCAGCTTACTACATGAATTGACAATGCTTCGGAGCATTTTACGCAATATGGAAAAGGTACATGATTCTACAAATACAGAGCAATATACTTTGCAGTGTATTTCATATTAATGACAATATTTTATCTAATAGTCTAAAAATAGATTAGCTTTAGAAAATATTTGGCAAGAGATAACATAAACTGTGAGATTATATATACTTTATAAGATTTTTTTTGTATTTTTTATAAAGTACTAAATAATATTGAACATTTATGGCTGTTGTGTACAAACTGAGTAATACTGTATATACTTATAGGTATCTAATATCGCTAGTATCGATAATGCATATCAGTTTATTTTGTTTTGTATTATGTTCCCTCCTCAATTTGATTAGTTCATTGGCTATAAAAAATCAGTTGTGGAAATAATGGACATATACTAGACCATTATCACTATTGTTTGGGCAAGAATCAAATCTTTCTAAATTTTATTAACAGTTCACTATTTTATTTTGCTACTTAAAATGAAATTTGGGATTAGTAACCTCTGATATCTTTGAAACAACAGTATTAGAACATTTAAATCACACCAGTGTGAACTATGCTATGAATTATAGTAACAGTAAAGCTGAGTATATACTGGCCAGTGGCGGAACTAGCGAACGGTGTGTCCAGGTGCAACAAAATGCTTTGGGCCCCCCTTCCCTGATCCTGTCCAAGTTCCCCCCTCACCCCTGGAGAGGGTCTTATGAGGGGGGCCTGCTCAGGGCCAGGGAAATGGATACCTAGCAACAGTGCTGTAACTAGACATTTTAGTGCTGTGTACAAAAAATGGTATTGCGCGCAAAAAATATAAGTGTGTGGCTTCATGGGGAAGGGATGTGGCCACAAAATAATACCAATTCATGTTACGGTGCACAGTAGTCTCCATTATTCAAATTACGCAGCACAGTAGCGCCACTACACCAGGCAGAGTACCCTTTTACACGTTGTGGCAGACAGAGTCCACCTTTTACACATTACGGCAGACAGCGTCCCCTTTTTACACATTACGGCAGACAGCGTCCCATTTTGTACACATTACGGCAGACAGAGTCCCCTTTTTTACACATTTTGGCAGACAGCGTTCCCTTTTTTACACATTACGTTAGACAGCGTCCCCTTTTTACACATTACGGCAGACAGTCCCCCTTTTAACACATTACGGCAGACAGTCCCCTTTTTTACACCTTACGATAGATAGATAGATAGATAGATAGATAAATAGATAGACAGACAGACAGACAGAAAGAAAGAATAGATTATACCTACTGTCTCCGCTGGCTCATACAGTCAGGCAGATAGATGATAATCCCGGGCAGGCAGGGAAGGAGGAGGGAGGGAGACTCGGGAGCCACAGCAGCGCTATGTAATTGGTGGAGGCGCCGCTGCAGCTGTCCTCTCCTTCCACATAGGCTGGCCGCCGCTGCTGTGATGAGGGAAGCGCATCCCAGCATTAACAGCGGTGGCAGCCAGCCTATGTGGAAGGAGAGGGACAGCTGCAGCAGCGCCACCACCAATTACACTGCACTGCTGTGGCTCCCAAGTCACCCTCCCTCCTCCTCCTCCCCATGGCTGCCTCCCTGCTGCTCCAATCCTCTGGCCCACAACGGCAGGCAGCATGTGATGAGTCAGTTTGACTCATTACATGCCGCGCTGGCTTTGGGCCCCTTCACAGTGGCGGGCCCCAGTACAAGGCACCGCTTGCACTGGTGGTAGTTCCGCCAATATATCGGACGTTCAAGCAAATGCCCTATATATTTGAGCCTGTTGGTGAGTGTGTACCACCGATATGTTTGTGAACAAC
Organism: Pseudophryne corroboree; assembly: GCF_028390025.1. Lineage (NCBI taxonomy): Eukaryota > Metazoa > Chordata > Amphibia > Anura > Myobatrachidae > Pseudophryne > Pseudophryne corroboree. Next base: position 674,285,387 of record NC_086446.1, read on the forward strand.
TTCATTCACAGACACATTGCATTGGCCCTGCAGCACAGCCGATGGCTGATATACGTATCTGCAGATATATCGGCGCATCTGGTTTCCGCCCGCCCAGTTGCGACGTCAGGCACGTCACATCAGATGAACAATTGGCAAGTGTGTATGCACTTACCAATCGTCGGATCTGATGGCCAGGTGTGTACTCAGCATAATTCTAATCAATAATCTATATTTTCAAACCATTAAAAAAATACCTTCCCAAAAAGCATGATCACTGGTATCATATAAATTGGTGGAAAGTAAATATTTCTTAACTCCATCTGACACTTGTAATTGCTCACTGTAGAGGTTCATTGAGTTCTTAGACCTGTGTATCTATATGGGCAAGTTTATGACTTAATGACAGTGGTTACATCTCCACATTTCATATATCCAGTATACACTAGGTTAGTGCATTTTCACCTCATTCATCATGTTACAATAAACATTACAAAAAGGTATATAAGAGCTGGGGCAGATCTAGACTTACATTTGAAGTGGGGGTGAAGTTTTGCAAAGCCTCCCCTAATATCTATTTGTGTACAAATCAGCGCCATCATTCTGTCTCTTCACTGCTCTTATGCCTTGTGACGGCATCCTGCTCTTTGACTGGTGGATAGTTTTAGCCAATCACCATTCAGTGGGTGTAGACTGCAACTCATCATCCATTCACCAATCAGTATCCCACTGGAGATGACTTATTATAAACAGTAACTGCACAGATACAGCTACATGGTTTTGTCTGGCGACTGAGAATCAGGCAGAGCTGGGTGGGATCTGGGGACCTAGGTCCCTATACTATTTTATTATAAGGGGCTTTAAATAGTCTCAGACTCACCATGAAACAGGACTTTTCCCGTCCCCTAATTTAACAATCGTTTACTCTATATACATATCCAAAGAGACCAAAGCTCACATTTTTTATTACTTTCAAATCTTGCCCCTTATTCTAATATTTAAATTTTACATATGAAATTTTATTCTAATTTGACTTTGCTTTAGGCAGGGTGATAGGTTTTATTATGTCTTTCCATTCCACACATTAGCATCTTCTCTCACCTTCAGCAAGCTGGATATAGTATATGAACTCTGCTTCCCATACAGGTACGTTACACATACATTTATCTCTTAATGCAAGAATAACATAACTCCATTCAATCCACAATTCAACCATAGGCACACATGGATATTACTGCAGTGGCAATCAGAATCCAACAGAGAAATAGATGCAATTAGAGGGGATTTATTATTACTCCTTAGAGGGGCATTAATCCATCTGGGTAACTATTCCCAGGGCTGCCAAGAGAGTTCCTGGGCCCCGGTACAACAACTTCCTGGGCCCCCCTGCCGCCACTGGAGGGGGTGTGAACACAGCATACTAAGGGCATGGTCACTCCTCTTTTGGGGGCATGTCTAGCATATCAGAATTACCCACTCACAGGAGCATGGCCCAGGTACTTTTCAGGGGGCATGGCCTAATCAAAGGAGTCATGGACCTGGGCCCCTCTATCAGACCTGGGCCCAGGTAATTTGTATCCTCTTCCCCTCTCTCTCGGCGCCACTGACTATTCCATGCTCTTTCTTCCATGTAACAAGGCCTTAGATCAATGCATACAGCTCTCCTAGGTTTGCGGAGTAAAGGATATTAGTGCTGGGGGGATGAATGGCGTTTCCTGGATATCTGACATTGCAGATCAGGGATGTTAAACCTTAAGATCATTCTTCCATTCTGCATGGAGCTTTTGCTCTGTAATCCCTTTCCTGATGTTGAGATCATTGTGTCCTTTACTACTATTTCCTGTTGCAAATCCTAGTATTGTATTGGCATAAGGAACTTTGTTGCCCCCTTCCTCTTATCCACGGAAGCAGTTGTGTTCTGTATCCACAGTATGATGTGAGTAACTAGTAAAAGCATTTTTTGAAAGCTTTGGCAGAGGGCTCACATTTGCTTCTACTGCTCACTGGTGTTGTAAATGACATGAATCATATTGGAAGAAATGTAACATCACAATACAGGGCCAGATAAACAATGGGGCAGATGGGACTACAGATCCAGGTCTCCACAAAAATGAGCCCTGTCATCATGACAGCATTATGATGATCAGCCACACAGCTGGCCACATGGTCTGCCATAAATCAGAAGTATCAAAACTGTCTTTTTGTTATTTTCCTTACTACATGATGCAGTTATTCTACATTTACATATTGAGGAAGACCTTGGTATAGGGGTGTACACGCCCACATGGTACTGGTCACACCCACACATTACTGGGCAGTGGTCACAGATCTTCTGCTTCTCACAGGCCCTTGATCATTTTCAGCCCCAGGCCCATGTGACAATTAATCCAGAAGTTAGGATCTGATTGGTTGGTAATGTATCTCTTTCCACTTTATCTCCCCCCAAGGCTTAGTACATCTATCACTTTAATCTCTGTCAGTCTAATCTCAAAGTGTTTTTACTCAGCCCTGATGTCTCCACCTCACAAGATGGCCACCACAGCAGTTCTACTCGTTACACTTTCCCCAGACCAACTGCTACTCACCAACTGCCGCTCACCAACTGCCTTTACCCTTCCACCAACTGTCCCCATCCTTCCACCTGACCTATCATGGGGCCTCTCTCTACTTGCACATGTACAGAAAAGCACATTGCTGTGTGCCATCCTTAATACCTCAAATATGGGGGGCAGGTGCATAGCTAGACCTATGGGGGCCACATAGCAATATTTCCACAAGCCCTCCCCATTACAATCTGACTGCCCCATTATACACACTATAGCACTTACCCTCATGTATTAAATGCATTGGGGGTTGATGTAAGAAGCAAGTCATTGCTTCTCAGCAGGAAATTTAAAAGGGCAATACCATTCAAAGCAGCCATTACCATTTTAAATTCCCTGCATAAAAGCACAGAAAAGTAGCAGCTTGGTACATTTACCCGCTATCACCGTACAGCTCGTCCGCGTGCGAGCTGGACCCTCTTATCCCATTGTCTGTCTATTATGTGCCTAGGGGATGCCTGACCACTAAATCTGTCCCTGATTTTCCTATCATAGTTACCTGCTATGTACGCAGAATATGATCCCCCTTTGTGTGCCACATCTTCCTTTTAAGTGCCAAATGCCATTCCAGTGGCATTTCTTATACACAGTGGTAGCAACTATTTTATGGACTGAATCATTACTAATCCTATAACTTCACTACTAACTAGTGACATCACTTATTCTGGAAAAATAGAAGTAATCCAAGCTGTGGGAAAGCGTTCAACCTGCCTTAAAGAATTCTAGGAAAACAGACAGGTGACATAACAGCCCCACATGTATAAAGCAATAATTATAGTGGCCTCTCATCATAACTGTCATCCATATAGCGTTTGCCAGGCACTTATTAGTGGACTTAGGGGGTCTATTTACTAAGCCTTGGATGGAGATAAAGTTGACAAGATAAAGTACCAGCCAATCGGCTCTTGACTGCAATGTCACAGGCTGGGTTTGAAAAATGACAGGAGCCGATTGGCTGATTCTTTGGGCTAGATGCATCATCGCTTGGAAAGTGATAAAATGGAGAGTGAAAAAAAGTACCAGCCAATCAGCTCCTAACTGCCATTTTTCAAACACAGCCTGTGACATGGCAGGTAGGACCTGATTGGCTGGCACTTTTTCACTCTCCATTTTATCACTTTCCAAGCGATGATGCATCTAGCCCTTTATCTACTTTATCTCTGTCCAAGGCTTAGTAAATAGACCCCTTATTAGCAAAAATTTTGCCATTAAAGCAATTGGGTGAGGTTCATGAATTTGTCATTTCAAACCCATTTACAAAGAAAATCAAAAAAGTTTCAAAGTTCACTTATCTTGTTACATGAAATAGAAACTATTCTCAAATATATGTAAAAATGGGGGGATATATAGCAGCCTTCCAATACCTAGGAACAAAACACTGGGGGTAATTCCAAGTTGATCGCAGCAGGAAATTTTTTAGCAGTTGGACAAAACCATGTGCACTGCTGGGGGGGGGCAGATATAACATTTGCAGAGAGAGTTAGATTTGGGTGGGTTATTTTGTTTCTGTGCAGGGTAAATACTGGCTGCTTTATTTTTACACTGCAATTTAGATTTCGGTTTGAACACACCCCACCCAAATCTAACTCTCTCTGCAAATGTTATATCTACCACACCTGCAGTGCAAATGGTTTTTCCCAACTGCTAAAATATTTGCTGCTGCGATCAACTCAGAATTAGGCCCACTGATGTTCCAAATGTGTAAAGAATTTAATAATTTTTTTGTCTTTTTACTATGTATGTCCCCTATGTTCATATATAGAGGGTTCACAATGTAAACATTTTAAATGGGAGGTAGCGCCATGCCCTTTACCTAAACTATTTGAATGAAATATAAACTGGAAGCAGTTTCAGTAACTTCAGTGACTTGTCAGCGATGAAAATTAAATAAACCTAAGATCATTAAATGGTTTCAAACCCTTTGACTGAGACCCACAGAAGAATGCTGTCACTTTCCAGTGCTCCTCTATGGATGGCTGCTGTCTACATCAGTACGGAAAAGGTAATTTTTTATTTTTTTATTTTGTTATACCCATATTGCTGTTGAGGATGAGCAGTCTCCGCAACGAAGGGGTTAAATATTGAGTGATGGAAATGCTGTATCATAGGATATATCTGCTAAACTATAATACATTGCAAAGTACTGTAGTTATATTTGCTAAATAAACTGCTTCTTATAACATATTTGAAAATCTTACATTTATGTAAAAAAAAGACCAGTTTGAAAATAAATTAAATAATAGAATAAAAATGAAAAATCAATAATATGTATATATTGTATTTCTACTTCTGTAGTTATTTTCCCCATTTTGTTTTTTATCTCAAGAAAAAACATAACAACTGTGTAAGCCAAAACAATATCTAAAGAGCTGGTATTTCTGTTAAAGACACACTTGAAACCTGAAGAGCATTTGTAGAATGTAAAAGGCAATTAACACCATTTGGGGAATTTTTAATTGCTCTATAAAGTATAGAGTAAATAATTAGCCCCAGCTCATTTGATCCCATGAATTTCAACTTGACAGCTGTAATTTATGACTGGTAAAGTGTTTTTGTATACCTATTTATTCAGCATCTCATGTTATTTCAGTAATTGCTTAACAATGATTTTATTTTTTAATGAGTTTAAGTATAAATTACTCATTGAGCTCATTTAACCTTATATATTTTTTTAAACTGATAATTCTAAATAACTATTTAACAAAAAAAAAAAAACCCACAACAACAGTTAAAATAAGATTTTACTTACCGGTAAATCTATTTCTCGTAGTCCGTAGAGGATGCTGGGGACTCCGTAAGGACCATGGGGAGAGACGGGCTCCGCAGGAGACATGGGCACTTTAAGAAAGAATTTAGTTCCTGGTGTGCACTGGCTCCTCCCTCTCTGCCCCTCCTCCAGACCTCAGTTAGAGAACTGTGCCCAGAGAAGATGGACAGTACGAGGAAAGGATTTTTGTTAATCCAAGGGCAAGATTCATACCAGCCACACCAATCACACCGTATAACTTGTGATAACAACCCAGTAAACAGTATGACAATAACATAGCATCAGTTCACGCCCGATGCAACAATAACGTAACCCTTATTGAAGCAATAACTATATACAAGTCTTGCAGAAGAAGTCCGCACTTGGGACGGGCGCCCAGCATCCTCTACGGACTACGAGAAATAGATTTACCGGTAAGTAAAATCTTATTTTCTCTAACGTCCTAGAGGATGCTGGGGACTCCATAAGGAGCATGGGGATTATACCAAAGCTCCCAAACGGGCGGGAGAGTGCGGATGACTCTGCAGCACCGATTGAGCAAACATGAGGTCCTCCTCAGCCAGGGTATCAAATTTATAGAATTTTGCAAAGGTGTTTGTACGCGACCAAGTAGCAGCTCGACACAGCTGTAGTGCCGAGACCCCTCGGGCAGCCGCCCAAGAAGAGCCCACTTTCCTAGTGGAATGGGCCTTGTCCGATTTTGGTAACGGCAAACCAGCCGTAGAATGCACTTGCTGAATCGTGTTACAGATCCAGCGAGCCAGAGTCTGCTTTGAAGCAGGGCCGCCAAGCTTGTTGGCTGCATACAGAACAAACAGTGCTTCTGTTTTTCGGACTCTAGCCGTCCTGGCTACATAAATCTTCAAAGCCCTGACCACATCAAGGGACTCGGAATCCCCTAAGTCCCGTGTAGCCACAGGCACCACAATAGGTTTGTTCATATGAAAGGATGAAACCACTTTTGGCAGGAACTGAGGACGTGTCCGCAATTCCGCTCTATCCATATGGAAAACCAGATAGGGGCTTTTATGTGATAAAGCCGCTAATTCCGACACTCGCCTAGCCGAAGCTAGGGCTAATAACATGACCACCTTCCAAGTGAGATATTTCAACTCCACCGTTTTCAGTGGTTCAAACCAGTGTGACTTTAGGAAGTCCAAGACCACATTAAGGTCCCAAGGCGCCACCGGAGGCACAAACGGAGGCTGAATATGCAGCACTCCCTTAATAAAAGTCTGAACTTCTGGGAGAGAAGCCAATTCTTTTTGAAAGAAAATGGATAGGGCCGAAATCTGGACCTTAATGGAGCCTAATTTAAGGCCCAAATCCACTCCAGTTTGTAGGAAGTGAAGGAAACGGCCCAGATGGAATTCTTCCGTAGGAGCATCCCTGGCCTCACACCAAGAAACATATCTTCGCCATATACGGTGATAATGTTTTGCTGTTACTTCCTTCCTAGCCTTTATCAGCGTAGGGATAACCTCAACCGGAATACCTTTTTCCGCTAGGATCCTGCGTTCAACCGCCATGCCGTCAAACGCAGCCGCGGTAAGTCTTGGAACAGACAGGGTCCCTGTTGCAACAGGTCCTGCCTTAGAGGAAGAGGCCACGGATCTTCCGTGAGCATTTTCTGCAGATCTGGATACCAGGTCCGTCGTGGCCAATCTGGAACAACGAGGATTGTTCTCACTCCTTTTCTTCTTACTATTCTCAACACCTTGGGTATGAGAGGAAGAGGAGGAAATACATAGACGGACCAGAACACCCACGGTGTCACGAGAGCGTCTACCGCTACTGCCTGAGGGTCTCTGGACCTGGCGCAATACCTCTGTAGCTTTTTGTTGAGGCGGGACGCCATCATGTCTATCTGTGGCAGTTCCCACCGACTCACAATCTGTGCGAAGACTTCTGGATGAAGTCCCCACTCTCCCGGGTGTAGGTCGTGTCTGCTGAGGAAGTCTGCTTCCCAGTTGTCCACTCCCGGAATGAACACTGCTGACAGTGCGCTTACATGATTCTCCGCCCAGCGAAGAATCCTGGTAGCTTCCGCCATTGCCGCTCTGCTCCTTGTGCCGCCTTGGCGGTTTACATGAGCCACTGCGGTGATGTTGTCTGACTGGATCAGAACTGGTTGGTCGCGAAGTAAGGCCTCCGCTTGACGTAGGGCGTTGTATATGGCCCTTAGTTCCAGGATGTTGATGTGCAGACAAGTCTCTTGACTTGACCAAAGACCCTGGAAATTTCTTCCCTGTGTGACTGCTCCCCAACCTCGGAGGCTTGCATCCGTGGTCACCAGGATCCAATCCTGAATGCCGAATCTGCGGCCCTCGAGAAGGTGAGCTCTCTGCAGCCACCACAGGAGCGACACCCTGGCCCTGGGGGACAGGGTGATCAACCGATGCATCTGTAGATGTGATCCCGACCACTTGTCCAACAGATCCCATTGGAAAGTCCTCGCATGGAACCTGCCAAAGGAAATGGCCTCGTATGAGGCCACCATCTTTCCCAGGACTCGAGTGCAATGATGCACGGACACCTGTCTTGATTTCAAAAGGTTCCTGACCAGAGTCATAAGTTCCTGGGCTTTTTCTATCGGAAGATAAACCCTTTTCTGGTCTGTGTCCAGAATCATGCACAAGAAAGGCAGGCGAGTCGTAGGAACCAACTGCGACTTTGGGATATTGAGAATCCAGCCGTGTTGTTGTAACACTTTCAGTGAAAGATATACGCTGTTCAGCAACTGCTCTCTTGATCTCGCTTTTATGAGGAGATCGTCCAAGTACGGGATAATTGTGACACCCTGCTTGCGCAGGAGCGCCATCATTTCCGCCATTACCTTGGTGAAAATCCTCGGAGCCGTTGAGAGACCAAACGGCAACGTCTGAAATTGGTAATGACAGTCCTGTACCGCAAATCTTAGGTACGCCTGATGAGGTGGATAAATGGGGACATGAAGGTACGCATCCTTTATGTCCAGTGACACCATAAAATCCCCCCCTTCCAGGCTGGCGATGACCGCTCTTAGCGATTCCATCTTGAACTTGAACCTCTTCAAGTATAGGTTCAGAGATTTTAAATTCAATATGGGTCTGACCGAACCGTCCGGTTTCGGAACCACAAACATGGTCGAATAATAACTCCTTCCCTGTTGAAGGAGGGGAACCTCGACCACCACCTGCTGAAGATACAATTTTGGTATTGCATTTAACACTATCCCCCTCTCTAGGGGGGAAGACGGTAGGGCCGATTTGAAAAACCGGCGAGGAGGCACCTCTTCGAATTCCAGCTTGTAACCCTGAGACACAAATTCTATTGCCCAGGGATCCACCTGGGAGTGAACCCACATGTGGCTGAAATTCCGAAGACGCGCCCCCACTGGCCCCGACTCCACCAGTGGAGCCCCAGCGTCATGCGGTGGATTTTGCAGAAGTCTGGGAAGACTTCTGTTCCTGGGAACTAGCTGTATTGTGCAGCTTCTTTCCTCTGCCCCTCCCTCTGGCAAGAAAGGACGCACCTCGGACTTTCTTGTTTCTTTGTGAACGAAAGGACTGCATTTGATAATGCGGTGCTCTCTTAGGCTGTGAGGGAACATAAGGCAAAAAATTTGACTTTCCAGCCGTAGCTGTGGAGACCAGGTCCGAGAGACCTTCACCGAACAATTCCTCACCCCTGTAAGGTAAAACCTCCATATGTCGTTTAGAGTCGGCATCACCTGTCCATTGCCGAGTCCACAGGACCCTTCTGGCAGAAATCGACATAGCGTTTATTCTAGAACCCAGCAGACTAATGTCTCTTTGAGCATCTCTCATATAAAGGACAGCGTCTTTAATATGCCCCAGGGTCAATAAAACAGTATCCCTATCTAGGGTATCAAACTCCTCTGATAAGGTATCAGTCCATGCCGCTACTGCACTACACACCCAGGCCGACGCGATTGCCGGTCTGAGCAAGGTACCTGAATGTGTATAAATGGACTTCAGGGTACCCTCCTGTTTGCGATCAGCAGCATCCTTGAGGGTAGCCGTATCCTGGGATGGCAGGGCTACCTTTTTGGATAAGCGTGTTAAAGCTTTGTCCACCCTAGGGGAGGATTCCCATCGTAACCTGTCCGTTGGCGGGAAAGGATTCGCCATAAGAATCCGTTTGGAAATCTGCAGTTTTTTATCTGGAGATTCTCAAGCTTTTTCACATAACTCATTCAGTTCGTGTGAGGGGGGAAAAGTTACCTCAGGTTTCTTTCCCTTATACATATAAACCCTTGTGTCAGGGACAGGGGTTTCCTCTGTGATGTGCAAAACTTCCTTAATTGCTATAATCATATATCGGAGTGATTTAGCCAACTTTGGCTGTAACTTTGCATCATCGTAATCGACACTGGAGTCAGAATCCATGTCGGTATCTGTGTCAACAATTTGGGATAGTGGGCGCTTATGAGACCCCGACGGTCCCTGCGACATAGGATCAGGCAAGGGTTGAGACCCTGCCTGTCCCAATGCATCAGCCTTGTCTAATCTTTTATGCAAGGAATTTACATTATCATTTAAAACCTTTCACATATCAATCCAATCAGGTGTCGGCGCCGTCGGCGGAGACACCACATTCATTTTCTCCCGCTCCTCTCCCACATAGCCTTCCACATCAGACATGTCGACACAAGCGTACCGACACACCACACACACAGGAAATGTCCTTTCTGAAGACAGTTCCCCCACGAGGCCCTTTGGAGAGACAGAGAGGGAGTATGCCAGCACACACCCCAGCGCTATATAACCCAGGAATAACACAGTAACTTAATGTTAACCCAGTAGCTGCTGTTTATATACTTTTTTGAACCTAATTATGTGCCCCCCTCTCTTTTCAACCCTCTTCTACCGTGTATCAGCAGGGGAGAGCCTGGGGAACTTCCTCTCAGCGTGCTGTGGAGAAAAAAATGGCGCTGGTGAGTGCTGAGGGAGAAGCCCCGCCCCCTCGGCGGCGGGCTTCTGTCCCACTTAAATTTTATTTCTTTGGCGGGGGCTCCTACATATATACAGTGCCCAGCTGTATATATGTGTTCATTTGCCAGAATGAGGTCCCAAATGCTGCCCAGGGCGCCCCCCCCCCTGCGCCCTGCACCCTAACAGTGACCGGAGTATGTGTAGGTGTGTGGAGCAATGGCGCACAGCTGCAGTGCTGTGCGTTACCTCCAGTGAAGATCACGAAGTCTTCTGCCGCCTGTGAAGTCTTCTTGCTTCTCATACTCACCCGGCTTCAGTCTTCCGGCTCTGCGAGGGGGACGGCGGCGCGGCTCTGGGACGGACGGCGAGGGTGAGATCCTGCGTACCGATCCCTCTGGAGCTAATGGTGTCCAGTAGCCTAAGAAGCAGGACCTAGCTTCAGAGAGTAGGGCTTCTTCTCTCCCCTCAGTCCCACGATGCAGGGAGTCTGTTGCCAGCAGAGCTCCCTGAAAATAAAAAACCTAACAAAATACTTTCTATCAGCAAACTCAGGAGAGCTCACTGAAAAGCACCCAGCTCCTCTGGGCACAGAATCAAACTGAGGTCTGGAGGAGGGGCAGAGAGGGAGGAGCCAGTGCACACCAGGAACTAAATTCTTACTTAAAGTGCCCATGTCTCCTGCGGAGCCCGTCTCTCCCCATGGTCCTTACGGAGTCCCCAGCATCCTCTAGGACGTTAGTGAAACATATTCTAATGTCAAACTAAAGCCCTCGTCCCATTTTTGTTTCTGAACGGAAAATTAGCAGACCTAGCAACTCCCCCTAAAAACAAAAAAACAAAAACTCTGCTCTTAAAAGGTTATGAATACATTTGGCTGAATTACACCATTTAATGAATTTGACAATTATGGGGGTTGATTTGTCAAGCAGTGTAAAATGTGGAGATGTGCACCAGAGGAGAATTTGCTGATAAAAACTAATAAGTTTCTACCTATCATTTTATAGAATGTACTTGATAAATGCTACCTCACAGTTGATTTGTTGCTATGGGCAACTTCTCCACTGGCACACTTCTTCCTTCTTTTCACTGCTTGACACGTTAACCCCTATGTTTGGTACCAGCATGGATGTACCTGGAGGAAGAGAGCATCACATGTGTGGATTTCAATTGATCATGTGACTTTCAAATTCAGTCATGTGATGACCTAAATCCTGCTGCTGCTGAGTTTCCCAGTTGATCGTGTTGACTAATGAGCTATGGATAAGTGATACTTTAAATAAATCAGTTAATTAGGAAAAATGTGAAATCAGCTGAAAACTACTAGATATGCTTAAGCTTTGGAGTCCCACTCTTCATATGTTTTCCAAGCCTTGTCTCCAAGTAAAATACTCATCATTCTTTAAAATCCACTCATACCAGTCACTCATAAAATCCACTCATATCAGCATGTGTAGTACCGCCCAGCAATGCGATTACAATTCAATCACATCACAGAAAGTGGCACATAGAGGTTAACTCCTGTATACGCAGCCAGGCCATAACCTGAGGGGGAATATAACCATGTGGCGATCTAAGGTTGCCACTAGGCCCGAAGCATGGTGAGCGCAGCGAGCCTGCAAGGGGACACACTGCGCTTGCCTCAGAATCCCGGCGACAGTCTCCTGACCGCTGGGATCCCGACAGTCGAGATATCATACTGTATCCAGCAGAACTACTAACTTCAGTCTTGAGACATAAGGCTCATTTTATTATAGAATCACAAGTAAACCATTGTGGAAGGAGGCATGAACTGTGTGATGTAGTTAAATATTAGTTTAAGGGGTTAGACCATTCCCTGGCTACGCAACTAATCTTACTATCAGAGGGAGACAATATCCCTGTATTTAGCACCATCCATCTTTCCCTCGACTCAAAACAGTTTCCCAGTCCCTGCTGCTGAAAAACATCCACACAGCATGATGTTTCACTGTGGGGATGGTGTTCTTGGGGTGATGGGATGTGTTGAGTTTGCGCCAGACATAGAGTTTTTCTTGGTTGCCGAAAAGTTACATTTTAGTCTCATCTGGCCAGAGCACCTTCTTCCATACATTTGGGGAGTCGTCCACATGCCTTTTGGCAAACTCAAAACGTGCCTTCTTATTTTTGATACTAAGTAATGGCTTTTTTTCTGGCCACTCTTCCAGTTCTGAGAGGTGTACGGCTTATTGTGGTCACATGCGCAGATACACCAGTCTCTGCTGAGGAACTCTGCAGCTCCTTCAGGGTTACCTTTGGTCTCTGTGCTACCTCTCTGATTTATGCCCTCCTTGCCCGGTCTGTGAGTTTTGGTGGCCGGCCCTCTCTTGGCAGGTTTGTTGTGGTACCATGTTCTTTCCATTTGAAGATGATGGATTTGATGGTGCTCCATCAAAGATTTGGATATTTTTTTATAACCCAACCCTGACTTGATTTTCTCAACAACTTTGTCCCTGACTTGTTTGGAGAGCTCCTTGGTCTTCATGGTGTGATGCGTCTTACTTAGTGGTGTTGCAGCCTTTGGGGCCTTTCAGAAACGGTGTGTTTATACTGACAGATTATGTGACACTTTGATTGCAGACAGATGGACTTCATTTCACTAATTATGTGACTTCTGAATTGACTTCTAATTGGTTGCACCAGAACTTTTGAGGGGCTTCATAGCAAAGGGAGTGAATACATATGCACGTGCCAATTTTCAATTTTTATTTATCAAAATTCTTTTTTATATAAATTTTTCTCATTTCACTTCACCAACTTAGATTATTTTGTGCAGATCCATCACATAAAATTCAGATAAAAAAAATAAAAAATTACAGGTTGTAATGTAGCAAAATAGGTAAAAAGCCAAGGGGGTAAATATTTTAGCAAGGCACTGTATCTATGATGCCACCTACAGCCAGCAACATCCAGTGCTTTAGATTCAACTAGACAATGGGTAGCCCAGGCCAGAGCCGTAACTAGACTTTTTGGTGCCCTGTGCCAGAAAGAGAATTGGCACCCTCCCATTTTTCCAATAAATAATAATAAATGACAAATTTCAATATACTGCCCCACCCAGGACTCAAACTCACAACCTGCTGCATCCCAGCCAAACACCCACCCACCAAACCACTTGATTCTGCATAAAAACTGAGATTTCTAAGTATATGAAGCTATATGTACCCTGTAAAAAATAACCAGCTCCATAATCTAGCAGATCTATGTAGGGTGCAGCCATACATCTAATCCCTTTCAGCCACGCAACACTTAGATCTGCCCAGCCGCAACTCTGATCACCCCTGCACACAAGGTAAGCTTCAAATAGTTAAAACTCTCCAGCTTGGAATTCTCTAGCTCTCTATGTAAGGGCAGATAGCTTAATGAATAGAGTGTCCGACTGCAATGCCCTAGGCAACGGGTTTGACTCCTGGGCCCATCTGCATCCCGAAATGTAATAAAGGACAGTGTGACTGATCAACAAAGAGCTCCCAAGTCATTATAATGGTGGGAGTAGGAGACAGAAGATGCTGGACTTCAAAAAGGGGTGAAGCTGCAAGTGAAAGTAATTAGATAATGAATAATTGACAAGTACTGCCAACACCGCCCCCTACCCTGCAGAGCACACTCTGCACACACCTAGTTACGGCCCTAGCCCAGGCCCTTTAAAGCTGCACTCCCATGGGTAATATATTTTACAAGAGTGCCTCCCTCAGGCCCTAGCAAGAGACTGGGGATAGCTATATGCAGCTAATTCTCTTGGAGCATTAACAGTTCTGCAATATAGAACCAGCAAATCAATTTACACAGCTATCCACATGTAACAGTTGGCAGAGGTAGGATGTGAGTAGGAGGACCAATCACAAGCTGCTATCTCTATCTTGTGGGCTTGCGATTGGTCACCTTACTCATACACTCACTCATTCAATTATCATGGTTGTGTCAATAAAACAGAATAGAGGAGGTCTTCTGTAAAAATGTGTTACTAGGCCATGGCTAGTGCCATATTAACAACTGGCTGGTCGCTCAGGGAACACAAACCCTCCTCCACGTCCCCCCCCTCCCCACACACACACACACACACACACACACACACACACACACACACACACGTCTACATCACCAATGTGAACTGGTGGATTTGTGTGAAATAATGTGAACTTGAGGTACTACAGAAGCAAATCTTGTCCCTCATCATGTAACTGACACTAAGGATGCCATATAAAAACAATTTACGTAATTTGAGATTTCTTTGTAAGTTTCTCAATAAGAAACTATTGACCTAGGGGTGCGGTAACAAAAAGCTGTGATTCAAAAAACATTTTGGAACCACTGTTCTAACCGCATTTACCAAGTTGCAGAGATAACCGGCCAGTACACCCACATGGCAGTGCTTGTTGCTCACATCGGACATTGGCATGACATTATACATACCTCTCAACATGACCCTCTCCAGGAGGGACACAGTGTTCTGCTTCTGGACCTTTTTCTTCATTTAGGATTGCCAGAACCTGTTTTGAACAGGTTACTGGACAATAAAGAATTTTCACCACAGGTGAGGTCATCATTTATTAGGAGGGAAGTCCAGGAGCAGAATGTGCCGATCGCCACAGGGACTCAGGAGGGGTAAGTATAATTATTATAGATAAGCTAATGTGTGTGTGTGTGTGTGTGTATGTATGTATATGCACCTTACATACAGTGAAAATTCATATCCGTGTGTATATATGCATATCTACACACACACATATGCAGTGTGTGTGTATATGTGTGTGTGTGTATATATATATATATATATATATATATATAGAGAGAGAGAGAGAGAGAGATCATACTAGCCTACTCTCACGGAAGCTGCCGGAGGCTCCCGTTTTTTGGGTTAGCCACCCGCACCCCCGGAAGAGTAGGCAGGTCTCCCGCATCCTGCTCGCACACTAGTGATGCAGGCAGGATGGAGATAATCTCCCGTATTCGCCGGTCCATGGGGTGGGGAAGGGGTTAAAATGACGCAAATCGCATCATTTTAGCCCTGACCCCTTCACATGGACCCTCAAATAGCAACGTTTCCCGTTGTGGGGGCGGGGCTTGATGATGTCAAAACCTGGCCCTGCCCCCCGAAGTCTTCTGCAGCATCTCCTCTCCGGGCCTCTCCTGGAGAGGAGAAACGTAAAGTAGGTAAGTATGATATAGATAATGTTTGTTTATGTGTGTGTTTGTCTGTGTGTACGCTGTGTACCTTTATAGTATTTGTTTTTGTAACGCATCATAAAGTTTGTTGTATTCTTTAGCATCAGTGGGGCATCCATTTCAACGTTATTTATTAACAGGTATTTGCATAACTCCAGTAGCTCTGTAATATACAACATCAAATGTATTCACATAATGTTAAATTAAATAGATGGCAATTTCACTGCAGTGCGTTAACATTCAGACCAATCTTTCAATAAAACTATTACAATTTGCTAGGGTTAACACAGAGTTCTATGAGACCGCATGAACAGTGAATAAAAAGGTGAGTGCAGCGCATTTAAACACCATATCAGATCAAGCACTTGCAGATAAGTAATTGCCTTTTATTCGCAGCTATTTTGTAAAATACAGACAGGCAGTTGGTTTTATTAAGACAATATTGGGCAGGTTACACAATCTGCGTCTGGTGAGTGAGATTTATGGAAGTACTAATAAATATTTATAGGCTTTCTCTTACAAAGAGCATCTGCCTTAGGACTTATTGTTATTTTTGTAAAGGTTTCTCTCCACCATCCAACACAGCAACTACATCTAATTTAATTAGTGTTGTTTGTGAATATGTGACCTGCACTGCACCAGTCAGCATTAATGGACAAAGTGTCTTTCATTCCTCTAGGCACTGCCTTGGGCAAGCCACATCTCCTTTTACTCTGCTATATGTTCCTCCTCTAACAAATTAAATTTGTCCCATTGAAAATAAGACAATTTAGTACCAATGAGCCCCAATTGGACAGGGACTGTGTGATTAATGTGAACAGTAATAGCTTTGACACCAGGAGTAGAAATCTAGACATCGGCTTCAGCTGCTCGGCTACATCAGGTGCTGATTTTTATTTTTCTCTTTTACAATTTTTTCTGCACTTTCATGCTGCCTGAAACAAAATGAGATTGATGGTTTTATCTTGTATCAGAAGGTCTCAGTTGCTTTCTGCGCTGTTTTTGCTTTGCCAAGGTCTGACTTTGCTGCTGCAAAATGTACAGGGATTTGTGGGTTGTTGTTTTTTTTTTTAATTTAGTGTGATATCACTGTAATATAATGCAGAAAGGAACATTTTTACCTGATGAATAAAACAAATTTAAAAAAATGCTCATTTTAGCACCTAACAATCGCTGCAATTTATATTACCCATATGTTTTATTATAACAGGTATTATTATATAGGTATTTTCATCCATGCACCTTTTATCAGTATCCTCCACCAATCAGAAAATACCTGTAGTGGAAAACCTTTTAATCTATATCTTTTTATCTATGTTGTCACTAATTGTAGATTGAGTTAGTTGCGAGATTCGTTCACACAATACAACACAAGTTATCCATGTACAAAACACTTCACTTGTTTCTGCTCAAGCCCCATAGAGGTGTGTGAAACTACAAGGGAGGTTAACCTCTAGTAATTACCAAACTTCAAGATTAATTTAATCTAACCCTTGCAAGACAAAAACAGCTACAGCCTAAGTAATATGACTAATTAAACTAGAAGGACACTAGGTGGCGCTGTCTTAAATTGTCACTGTGTAGCCTCTTTTTGTTGTGATAGTATACTCTCTGTAGTAGAATATTCTTGCTAATCCTAGGTGCTATAACATTTTAAATGCACTGGTCACAGTAAAATTTATTTCACAATCTTTTCTGTTTGATACGTAAACAAAGAAGCATATTCTGAAACACTAACCAGAGCCCAGAACACGGACAAAAGAGACAAGTTCAGCAGCTGAGAGAGCAATAAAGCTAACAGTCATTAGTAAAAAAAAATTAGCACATTTTTCAGTGAAATCTATAAAAATATGGAACATTTTTAATTTACAACAATTATACGTAATTAGCATCCACCACAGCAATGACTTTGGATCTGAATAAGTTAGCTATCCATTCTTTTTACTCCCTGACTACTTTTGTTAAATATGCTGCTTTCATAGGTTTAACTATTTCAAAAATAGAATGTTAGTTTGCCAAAACTTCGACAGAAGACCCCATCCCAGACACTTAACCCATTTTAATTCCTTCAAATTCACCATTTCTTACACTCCCTACCACCACTCTCTGTTCTCCAAGCCCTTACCCCTTTTGAGAGTAAGTGTAAACATCACCCCTTACCTAAGAGCCACTGGCATAACTACAGCCCCTGCAGCCATCGTGGTGGTTTGGGGGTGCCGGGCTTGTAGTTGCTGGCTCTGTTTATGCAGATTCCCATACGGACTAGCGATCTGCATGTAAATATACTTAAGATTTCCCTCCAAAAATGGCCGCCGCCTCAGAGGAGACAGATGTTAAGAAATGCTACTTGACCTTTAGCATCTGACAGGGAGCACAGCACTACAGCATTATTGGGAAGTTCCAGGACGCTCAGCACTCTCCACCAGGAGAGTATGCATCTTTCTGCAAAGCTGCATCTTCTGCCATGAAACCCCTGGCAATGAGTATTACACATCTGGCAATGAGCACGAACCCCTGGCAACAAGCATGGAACCCAGAGCATGAAACCCCTGGCAACGAGCATGGAACCCAGAGCATGAAACACCTGGCAACAAGGATGGAACTCAGAGCATGAACCCCCTGGCAATGAGCATAGAACCCAGAGAATAAAAACCCCTGGCAATAAGCATGGAACCAGAGCATGAAACCCCTGGCAATGAGCAGGTAATTTAAAAGTAATTAGAAGCCTTACTGTGGGGCATAACATGTAATGGCATTACGGTGTGTGGCATAATGTGTCACAGACATTACTGTCTGTGGCATAATGTATAATGGAAAATATACATAAACATTTCTCCTGAGGAAGCCGCTGACTGTATAGGCGGAGAAACGCGTTGAGAGGTCTAAGGCACACTGACCTGGCATTGTGTCTATCTGTGGACATCACTACGCTAACGGATCTGAGGTGTGGCGGGACTCAAGGGAGGAGTCGGTTGTGGAGACCCTGACACAGTAAACAACTAGCTGGTCGGTGAGAACCCTTAACAACCAAGCCCGTTCAGTAACCAATGTCCAGGACAGATTATTAGAGCCCAAGTTAGAGGGCATCATATCAGTGTGGTTCCATACCCATGCTAATTCTGAGTGGACCGGAGTGACTTATTAACCTGATGCTAATATAACCTAGGTTATGGACATTGCTGGCTAAACTAACAAACTAACTCATTATGATATGGATGCATATGTGCTAAATTCCTAATCTACATCTATGGACATAGCTTTTGACAGAATATTGGATGCTATATGCTGTGGACGTTCATAGCCTAATTACCTTTGTGTTACAAAGTGACTGAAGGAAAAGTTCTAATCACCAGGGGCCCCTTGGTCAATTATATGCATTTAACTGTTTGATCAATGCGTTATATTAGTGTTGTAACATTTATTGGTGATAAATGAAATGGAGGTCATTCTATGATATATGAAATCTGTATGGGTTGATGATGTTTTTAATTAATTTATAAATTCATAGATATTTTAACACAGACCGGGTTCATGTGTGTGTTATGTTTATGTTGTTTGTTGATTACATTGTGTGATTAAAATAATATAAATTGATTCCAGCTATGCAGCGCTTTATTTAATATTTTTCTTGTAGTTTTCACTTTTTTGGAGATTCAGTGATCTCTTTGATAGAGCTGCAGCATACCCGGAATATTAGTGTTTGCGTACAGGAGATCCCTTACTAAGTCAGCGCCGAGAATTCCTTTTTCATAATGTATCATGGGCATTGTGGTTTGGGACATATTGTGTCCGGGGCATTGTGGTGTGTGGCATAATGTATCACGATCATTACAGTATGTGGCATAATGTATTACGGGCATTGCATTGTTTGGCATAATGTATCATGGGCTTTACGGTGTATGGCATAATGTGTCACAAGGATTATGGTGGGTGGCAGTATGGGTAAGGGGCATTGCAGTGTCTGCCATAATGTGTCATGGGCATTACGATGTGTAACATATTGTGTAAAGGGCATTAAGGTGTTTGGCATAATATGTAAGGGGCATTATGGTGTGTGGTATAATGTATCACGGGCATTATGGTGTATGGTATAATTTGTATTTGGCATTTCAGTGTGTGGAATAATGTGTAAAGGGTATTACTATAAGGAGGAAAAATTACAAATAATGTAAGGGGCATAAATCAGGATTTTTTCTTTTCCTGTGGTTGGCAATGTCTGGGTGTGCAGGTTGCAGAACTGGGGTATAATGCCATGCCCCTTGCACTGAGGCTACTCCCTTTGCAGAGAGGCCCCTTTTGTATTTATTTCCTTTTCATACGGCAATGGGGGGGCACCAGAAACTTTTTTGGCAAAGGGGAGCTGAATTTATAGTTACACCACTAAGGGTTTCATCTCCCAGATGTATGCCCTGCTTTTAGATGTCATCCTCCCCTCACTGAGATCCTGTGAAATTGCTTGGGAGCAGTGTCTTAGACCTCTTCCAGATGATGAGGCCTGGGCAGGGGCGTTTCTACAGAGGAGGGGGCCTGTGTGCACCTCTGGGTGGGCCCCCTCCTCTGAACGGCGCTGTAGACTCTGGCATTGTGCTGGAGTCTACTGCGCATGCGCAGGTCTCCGAAAACATGGCGCCCGCTATGATCCGGAGACCAATTTGCTACCGCACATGCGCGGTGGCCATTTTGGCGGTGATTTCTGCCACGAACGCTGTGCCCGCCGCTGGACTCCGGTAAGGTAAGTATTTAAATGGGTGCAATGTGTGCTGTGTGGGCCCCCCTGGACCCAGGGGCCCATGTACACCGCACACATTGCCACCATAATATAAACGCCAATGGGCCTGGGATGTCACGAGACATGGGATAGCCAACAGCTGTCTCTTAACCCAAATAAAAAAAGACTGCATATAAGATTTATTATCACTGGTGTTATACCCCTGAGCGACTTAATAAAATGTTTATGTCTTCTTCACCTGATTGTTGTCGGAGTTGTGGCTGCAGGAGTACTATGATCCATATATGGTGGACCTATCCGATTATTGTTCCCTTCTGGGACTTGGTTCATGGCTTCCTGAATGACCTTCTGGAGGCTCCTATAACAAAGGATCCCTGGATATTTTTATTGTGCTACCCACACCCGGACCTCTGCACATTTTTCCAGAAAATTGGCTAAGCACATTTTGGCAGCAGTGAAATCCCTGAATGCTCTAAATTGGAAGAAGCCCTTTTCCCCCCGCTTCTCTCTGCACTTAAAACCCAGATCTGCAGCCTTGGAGAAAATAACTTCATGATCGGGGACATGTTATTACACAAGCTTGGGCTTCCTGGTTGTTTGCTGAGCGTAGACTCCCACCCCCTTCCTCTTGAGTGCTAACCTAATACGTGGACTCATGGACAGCAAATGTGGTTTCCTCTTTATTTCTTATGATATTGTTACGTGCCGCTCCCCTCCTCTCCTCCTCTTACCCTAATACCCCCCCCCCCCCGTACTCCCCATTTTATGTGTGTCACCTGACTTTTGTTGTTTTCTTTCTGCTTACAAGCATAGTTTACATTTGGTCTGTATTGGGCTCTTGTCGTCCTTTTTTCTGTATTTTAACTGACCATTCAAAATAAAGGATTATGTAAGGAAAAAAAGATAGTGTGTTAGTAAAGTATGTTGACTATAAGTAAGATTTCACAAAACTGCCATTAAAATTTTATGAGGATTGTCAGACATCAGGAGGACAATCACTTCAGAAAATAAGGGTCACATATTGTTTCTTATTAAAAAACTCTAAGCAACTTTTTTTTTCTTTTGTTATTTTATAGCATGTTTAGTACCTTTGCAGCGCGAGGCTGGTCATTTTCTACAGGTTACCCTTGATGATGCAGTCTTCCTTAGGAATATTTATCTGCGTGAGGGAGATGTATCAAACCTTGGAGAGAGATAAAGGGGAAGTTGTACTAAGCTTTGAAGAGTGATAAAGTGTGTAGAGATAACTGCCATGTACCAGACTATGGGGTATATGCAATTGCGGTCGAATTGCCGCAAATGTCAAAAAACAGGGCATTTTCGACACAAAAAAATGATTCGACAATGCAATACAGTACTTTTCGTCAAAAAAAGTCAGTTTCAAATGCGACTTTTTGCAGTTCGACAGTTGTCAAATTCGACATGTCTGCAATAGTAAAAATGCGGCTTTTCGACAAAAGTATATTCAATTGAAGAATGTCGATTCGACAACAGTGCTTTTCAACAGTCATTTCGTCAGTTTCAGTCTGCCTCATTTTGCTGGCGGGATCTAATAAAAAAAATTAATAACATGTTTTTTGTGTGTTTTTTTATTGCTAATATCATATCTATTTATATTAGAAGGGATTATCTACTTGGTTTGTCTATTAGGAGCCACAAGTATTATTTATATATTTTTTAAAAGAATATTTTTTTTTTACTGACTAAAATAATATGGAGAGATCAGAGCATGTTTTTCAGTGGGAAGGGGTGGGAATGTGTAAAAAATCCTAAAAAAAAGGTGTGGGGTCCCCCCTCCTAAGCATAACCAGCCTCAGGCTCTTTGAGCCGGTCCTGGTTGTAAAAACACGGGGAAAAAATGACAGGGGATCCCCCGTATTTTCACAACCAGCACCGGGCTCTGTGTCCGGTCCTGGTGCCAAATATATGGGGAACAAAAAACGTAGGGGGCCCCCGTATTTTTAACACCAGTATCGGGCTCCACTATTCAGAGAGATCATACCACAGCTGGGGGACACTTTTATATCAGTCCCTGCGGCCGTGGCATTAAATCACTAACTAGTCACCCCTGGCCGGGGTACCCTGGAGGAGTGGGGACCCCTTAAATCAAGGGGTCCCAACCTCCAGCCACCCAAGGGCCAGGGGTGAAGCCCGAGGCTGTCCCCCCCCCATCCAAGGGCTGCGGATGGGAGGCTGATAGCCAAGTGACAAAAATAAAGAATATTGTTTTTTGTAGCAGAACTACAAGTCCCAGCAAGCCTCCCCCGCAAGCTGGTACTTGAAGAACCACAAGTACCAGCATGCGGGGGGTGGGGAAACGGGCCCGCTGGTACCTGAAGTTCTACTGCAAAAAAATACCCAAATAAAAACAGTACACGCACACCGTGAAAGTAAAACTTTATTACATACATGCACGGCGACACACACATACTTACTTATGTTCACACGCCGACTCGGTCCCCTTCACCAGTAGAATCCGTGAAGTACCTGTAAATAAAATTATACTCACAAAAATCCAGTGTAGATCTGTCCTCTTCTTGTTTGTAATCCACGTACTTGGCAAAATAATAAAACGCCAAACCCAGACCACGCACTGAAAGGGGACCCATGTTTACACATGGGACCCCTTTCCCTGACTGCTGAGACCCCCCGTGACTCCTGTCACAGAGGGTCCCTTCAGCCAATTAGGGAGCGCCACGTCGTGGCACTCTCCTGATTGGCTGTGCGCGTATGAGCTGTCAGACGGCGCATAGCACAATGCCACTCCATGGTAATGGCTCCTACAGCATCTGAGAGCCATCTTACCTGGAGATACCCCTAGTTTCTCCTATGGCAGTCTAGAGTCAGCAATCCCTCCTAATGCTGACCCACTCGGTGTGCATTAGGGAACCATTGTTTTTTCCTACACAGAATTACCCCTCCCTTTTAGCACCTGAGTGACATCACTATCTGATTGAGCAGCTCACCATTTTTTGTATTGTATTGAGAGGCATGGATGGGTCAGCATTAGGAGGGATTGCTGACTCTAGACTGCCATAGGAGAAGCTAGGGGTATCTCCAGGTAAGCTGGCTCTCAGATGCTGTAGGAGCCATTACCATGTGGCCTTACACTGGGAATTCAACCCAGACATATTTGTAATTATTTATGGGGTGGATGTGGGGTGTGGTGGCCCCTGTGTCGGTATGGCTGGGCTGCTTCAGGTCGGCACACCCTAACACTTTATTAACACTTATGATTTTCCCTATCACTTTGTATATATTTTTGTATTATTTTAATCACACCACTTACATAGCACTTCTGTGCTTCTTATTAACCCTTATTAATTTTCACCTGTGTGCTGACCTGGGGTAGCCGACCTGTGCCAACATGATGGGGTCCTGCACCCCGGACCCATACCTAGTATTAGGGACCCCCAGTGACGGAGAGGCCTTGTCGATCGACCTGGGGGCTTAACCCTATATCTGCAGATATACGTAACCAAGATCTCCGTATCATCTGACTATTATGTAGTAATATTTTTCACTCGGTGTGCATTAGGGAACCATTGTTTTTTCCTACACAGAATTACCCCTCCCTTTTAGCACCTGAGTGACATCACTATCTGATTGAGCAGCTCACCATTTTTTGTATTGTATTGAGAGGCATGGATGGGTCAGCATTAGGAGGGATTGCTGACTCTAGACTGCCATAGGAGAAGCTAGGGGTATCTCCAGGTAAGCTGGCTCTCAGATGCTGTAGGAGCCATTACCATGTGGCCTTACACTGGGAATTCAACCCAGACATATTTGTAATTATTTATGGGGTGGGTGTGGGGTGTGGTGGCCCCTGTGTTGGTATGGCTGGGCTGCTTCAGGTCGGCACACCCTAACACTTTATTAACACTTATGATTTTCCCTATCACTTTGTATATATTTTTGTATTATTTTAATCACACCACTTACATAGCACTTCTGTGCTTCTTATTAACCCTTATTAATTTTCACCTGTGTGCTGACCTGGGGTAGCCGACCTGTGCCAACATGATGGGGTCCTGCACCCCAGACCCATACCTAGTATTAGGGACCCCCAGTGATGGAGAGGCCTTGTCGATCGGCCTGGGGGCTTAACCCTATATCTGCAGATATACGCAACCAAGATCTCCGTATCATCTGACTATTATGTAGTAATATTTTTCACTCGGTGTGCATTAGGGAACCATTGTTTTTTCCTACACAGAATTACCCCTCCCTTTTAGCACCTGAGTGACATCACTATCTGATTGAGCAGTTCACCATTTTTTTGTATTGTATTGAGAGGCATGGATGGGTCAGCATTAGGAGGGATTGCTGACTCTAGACTGTCATAGGAGAAGCTAGGGGTATCTCCAGGTAAGCTGGCTCTCAGATGCTGTAGGAGCCATTACCATGTGGCCTTACACTGGGAATTCAACCCAGACATATTTGTAATTATTTATGGGGTGGGTGTGGGGTGTGGTGGCCCCTGTTTCGGTATGGCTGGGCTGCTTCAGGTCGGCACACCCTAACACTTTATTAACACTTATGATTTTCCCTATCACTTTGTATATATTTTTGTATTATTTTAATCACACCACTTACATAGCACTTCTGTGCTTCTTATTAACCCTTATTAATTTTCACCTGTGTGCTGACCTGGGGTAGCCGACCTGTGCCAACATGATGGGGTCCTGCACCCCGGACCCATACCTAGTATTAGGGACCCCCAGTGATGGAGAGGCCTTGTCGATCGGCCTGGGGGCTTAACCCTATATCTGCAGATATACGCAACCAAGATCTCCGTATCATCTGACTATTATGTAGTAATATTTTTCACTCGGTGTGCATTAGGGAACCATTGTTTTTTCCTACACAGAATTACCCCTCCCTTTTAGCACCTGAGTGACATCACTATCTGATTGAGCAGCTCACCATTTTTTGTATTGTATTGAGAGGCATGGATGGGTCAGCATTAGGAGGGATTGCTGACTCTAGACTGCCATAGGAGAAGCTAGGGGTATCTCCAGGTAAGCTGGCTCTCAGATGCTGTAGGAGCCATTACCATGTGGCCTTACACTGGGAATTCAACCCAGACATATTTGTAATTATTTATGGGGTGGGTGTGGGGTGTGGTGGCCTCTGTGTCGGTATGGCTGGGCTGCTTCAGGTCGGCACACCCTAACACTTTATTAACACTTATGATTTTCCCTATCACTTTGTATATATTTTTGTATTATTTTAATCACACCACTTACATAGCACTTCTGTGCTTCTTATTAACCCTTATTAATTTTCACCTGTGTGCTGACCTGGGGTAGCCGACCTGTGCCAACATGATGGGGTCCTGCACCCCGGACCCATACCTAGTATTAGGGACCCCCAGTGACGGAGAGGCCTTGTCGATCGGCCTGGGGGCTTAACCCTATATCTGCAGATATACGCAACCAAGATCTCCGTATCATCTGACTATTATGTAGTAATATTTTTCACTCGGTGTGCATTAGGAAACCATTGTTTTTTCCTCTGCAAAAAAGAAGACAGAGGGATTTTGCTTTACAGTGGTGCACATATATTCAATTGTTAAAAAAATAACCTTTAATTCCCTTTATTTTAAAAAAGAAATGTTAGTGAAATATGACATAAAAAATAAAGAGTAAGTCAATAAAGTTAAGAAGAGTGATTAAAAATGTGAACTCCTGCGTTGCATACGTCCACTGAACTATATGCTTGTTACAATAAATAAATAATACACGTGCAATTGTGTCCTGTTTTGTGTGTCAGTACTTGCATTAAGTGAATTGTGCAATAATCTGTCTGGTGCTGGCAATTCTCTAACACTTTCAATATTGCAATGTTTCTTATAGTTGAAGCCAGCTTTGTGTCACACACTAATATTGTTCATCACATCCTCCAGGACTTAATATTGTGTGACAAAAATGACACAGTGTTTCCAGTGGGGTTGTAATCCCCCACAGGTAATGCACAACAACTATATTCACACTACTAACTGGAATTATCTCTACACCCTAAATGGTGTCCAATCTGTGTCTACACATTAACTTATAAATCAGTGATACAACGTTCTATGTTGATGCGTCATGTTTTCTATAGGATAATTTCCGATTATAATGTCAGTCACTATGTCAGTTAGATAAGTGCCTGTGCAATGTACTAGGGGTCATTTCCTCTTAAAGTGTTCATTCAGTACCACCAGTATTTGTGGGACTTGGTTCAGATCACTGTTGGGATACTGTATGTTCTATATTGATTGTTTAATATTTGCAATTTAAACATACAGCCCGAAGTCCCTCCCTTTATACTGAGGTGTAATGCTGTTCATATCAAAGCTGCAACGGCATGTAGGAGTACAATCTATGCCTCATGTATGATGATACTATTAGAGATGAGCGGGTTCGGTATCTCTGAATCCGAACCCGCCCGAACTTCATGTTTTTTTTCACGGGTCCGAGCGACTCGGATCTTCCCGCCTTGCTCGGTTAACCCGAGCGCGCCCGAACGTCATCATGACGCTGTCGGATTCTCGCGAGGCTCGGATTCTATCGCGAGACTCGGATTCTATATAAGGAGCCGCGCGTCGCCGCCATTTTCACACGTGCATTGAGATTGATAGGGAGAGGACGTGGCTGGCGTCCTCTCCATTTAGATTAGGGTTGAGAGAGAGAGAGAGAGATTGACCTGAGGCTGTGATACTGTAGAAGAGAGTGCAGAGTTTAGTGACTGACGACCACAGTGACCACCAGACAGTGCAGTTGTTTGTTTTATTTAATATATCCGTTCTCTGCCTGAAAAAAACGATACACACAGTGACTCAGTCACATACCATATCTGTGTGCACTGCTCAGCCCAGTGTGCTGCATCAATGTATATATATATCTGACTGTGCTCAGCTCACACAGCTTATAATTGTGGGGGAGACTGGGGAGCACTGCAGTGCCAGTTATAGGTTATAGCAGGAGCCAGGAGTACATAATATTATATTAAAATTAAACAGTGCACACTTTTGCTGCAGGAGTGCCACTGCCAGTGTGACTAGTGACCAGTGACCTGACCACCAGTATATATAATATTAGTAGTATACTATCTCTTTATCAACCAGTCTATATTAGCAGCAGACACAGTACAGTGCGGTAGTTCACGGCTGTGGCTACCTCTGTGTCGGCACTCGGCAGCCCGTCCATAATTGTATATACCACCTAACCGTGGTTTTTTTTTCTTTCTTTATAGTCATACTAGTTACGAGTATACTATCTCTTTATCAACCAGTCTATATTAGCAGCAGACACAGTACAGTGCGGTAGTTCACGGCTGTGGCTACCTCTGTGTCGGCACTCGGCAGCCCGTCCATAATTGTATATACCACCTAACCGTGTTTTTTTTTTCTTTCTTTATACATACATACTAGTTACGAGTATACTATCTCTTTATCAACCAGTCTATATTAGCAGCAGACACAGTACAGTGCGGTAGTTCACGGCTGTGGCTACCTCTGTGTCGGCACTCGGCAGCCCGTCCATAATTGTATATACCACCTAACCGTGGTTTTTTTTTCTTTCTTTATACATACATACTAGTTACGAGTATACTATCTCTTTATCAACCAGTCTATATATTAGCAGCAGACACAGTACAGTGCGGTAGTTCACGGCTGTGGCTACCTCTGTGTCGGCACTCGGCAGCCCGTCCATAATTGTATATACCACCTAACCGTGGTTTTTTTTTCTTTCTTTATACATACATACTAGTTACGAGTATACTATCTCTTTATCAACCAGTCTATATATTAGCAGCAGACACAGTACAGTGCGGTAGTTCACGGCTGTGGCTACCTCTGTGTCGGCACTCGGCAGCCCGTCCATAATTGTATATACCACCTAACCGTGGTTTTTTTTTCTTTCTTTATACATACATACTAGTTACGAGTATACTATCTCTTTATCAACCAGTCTATATATTAGCAGCAGACACAGTACAGTGCGGTAGTTCACGGCTGTGGCTACCTCTGTGTCGGCACTCGGCAGCCCGTCCATAATTGTATATACCACCTAACCGTGGTTTTTTTTTCTTTCTTTATACATACATACTAGTTACGAGTATACTATCTCTTTATCAACCAGTCTATATATTAGCAGCAGACACAGTACAGTGCGGTAGTTCACGGCTGTGGCTACCTCTGTGTCGGCACTCGGCAGCCCGTCCATAATTGTATATACCACCTAACCGTGTTTTTTTTTTCTTTCTTTATACATACATACTAGTTACGAGTATACTATCTCTTTATCAACCAGTCTATATATTAGCAGCAGACACAGTACAGTGCGGTAGTTCACGGCTGTGGCTACCTCTGTGTCGGCACTCGGCAGCCCGTCCATAATTGTATATACCACCTAACCGTGGTTTTTTTTTCTTTCTTTATACATACATACTAGTTACGAGTATACTATCTCTTTATCAACCAGTCTATATTAGCAGCAGACACAGTACAGTGCGGTAGTTCACGGCTGTGGCTACCTCTGTGTCGGCACTCGGCAGCCCGTCCATAATTGTATATACCACCTAACCGTGGTTTTTTTTTCTTTCTTTATACATACATACTAGTTACGAGTATACTATCTCTTTATCAACCAGTCTATATATTAGCAGCAGACACAGTACAGTGCGGTAGTTCACGGCTGTGGCTACCTCTGTGTCGGCACTCGGCAGCCCGTCCATAATTGTATATACCACCTAACCGTGGTTTTTTTTTTCTTTCTTTATACATACATACTAGTTACGAGTATACTATCTCTTTATCAACCAGTCTATATATTAGCAGCAGACACAGTACAGTGCGGTAGTTCACGGCTGTGGCTACCTCTGTGTCGGCACTCGGCAGCCCGTCCATAATTGTATATACCACCTAACCGTGTTTTTTTTTTCTTTCTTTATACATACATACTAGTTACGAGTATACTATCTCTTTATCAACCAGTCTATATATTAGCAGCAGACACAGTACAGTGCGGTAGTTCACGGCTGTGGCTACCTCTGTGTCGGCACTCGGCAGCCCGTCCATAATTGTATATACCACCTAACCGTGGTTTTTTTTTCTTTCTTTATACATACATACTAGTTACGAGTATACTATCTCTTTATCAACCAGTCTATATATTAGCAGCAGACACAGTACAGTGCGGTAGTTCACGGCTGTGGCTACCTCTGTGTCGGCACTCGGCAGCCCGTCCATAATTGTATACTAGTATCCAATCCATCCATCTCCATTGTTTACCTGAGGTGCCTTTTAGTTGTGCCTATTAAAATATGGAGAACAAAAATGTTGAGGTTCCAAAATTAGGGAAAGATCAAGATCCACTTCCACCTCGTGCTGAAGCTGCTGCCACTAGTCATGGCCGAGACGATGAAATGCCAGCAACGTCGTCTGCCAAGGCCGATGCCCAATGTCATAGTACAGAGCATGTCAAATCCAAAACACCAAATATCAGTAAAAAAAGGACTCCAAAACCTAAAATAAAATTGTCGGAGAAGCGTAAACTTGCCAATATGCCATTTACCACACGGAGTGGCAAGGAACGGCTGAGGCCCTGGCCTATGTTCATGGCTAGTGGTTCAGCTTCACATGAGGATGGAAGCACTCAGCCTCTCGCTAGAAAAATGAAAAGACTAAAGCTGGCAAAAGCAGTAGCACCGCAAAGAACTGTGCGTTCTTCGAAATCCCAAATCCACAAGGAGAGTCCGACTCCAATTGTGTCGGTTGCGATGCCTGACCTTCCCAACACTGGACGTGAAGAGCATGCGCCTTCCACCATTTGCACGCCCCCTGCAAGTGATGGAAGGAGCACCCGCAGTCCAGTTCCTGATAGTCAGATTGAAGATGTCAGTGTTGAAGTACACCAGGATGAGGAGGATATGGGTGTTGCTGGCGCTGGGGAGGAAATTGACCAGGAGGATTCTGATGGTGAGGTGGTTTGTTTAAGTCAGGCACCCGGGGAGACACCTGTTGTCCGTGGTAGGAATATGGCCGTTGACATGCCTGGTGAAAATACCAAAAAAATCAGCTCTTCAGTGTGGAAGTATTTCACCAGAAATGCGGACAACAGGTGTCAAGCCGTGTGTTCCCTTTGTCAAGCTGTAATAAGTAGGGGTAAGGACGTTAACCACCTCGGAACATCCTCCCTTATACGTCACCTGCAGCGCATTCATAATAAGTCAGTGACAAGTTCAAAAACTTTGGGTGACAGCGGAAGCAGTCCACTGACCAGTAAATCCCTTCCTCTTGTAACCAAGCTCACGCAAACCACCCCACCAACTCCCTCAGTGTCAATTTCCTCCTTCCCCAGGAATGCCAATAGTCCTGCAGGCAATGTCACTGGCAATTCTGACGAGTCCTCTCCTGCCTGGGATTCCTCCGATGCATCCTTGCGTGTAACGCCTACTGCTGCTGGCGCTGCTGTTGTTGCTGCTGGGAGTCGATGGTCATCCCAGAGGGGAAGTCGTAAGCCCACTTGTACTACTTCCAGTAAGCAATTGACTGTTCAACAGTCCTTTGCGAGGAAGATGAAATATCACAGCAGTCATCCTGCTGCAAAGCGGATAACTGAGGCCTTGACAACTATGTTGGTGTTAGACGTGCGTCCGGTATCCGCCGTTAGTTCACAGGGAACTAGACAATTTATTGAGGCAGTGTGCCCCCGTTACCAAATACCATCTAGGTTCCACTTCTCTAGGCAGGCGATACCGAGAATGTACACGGACGTCAGAAAAAGACTCACCAGTGTCCTAAAAAATGCAGTTGTACCCAATGTCCACTTAACCACGGACATGTGGACAAGTGGAGCAGGGCAGGGTCAGGACTATATGACTGTGACAGCCCACTGGGTAGATGTATGGACTCCCGCCGCAAGAACAGCAGCGGCGGCACCAGTAGCAGCATCTCGCAAACGCCAACTCTTTCCTAGGCAGGCTACGCTTTGTATCACCGCTTTCCAGAATACGCACACAGCTGAAAACCTCTTACGGCAACTGAGGAAGATCATCGCGGAATGGCTTACCCCAATTGGACTCTCCTGTGGATTTGTGGCATCGGACAACGCCAGCAATATTGTGTGTGCATTAAATATGGGCAAATTCCAGCACGTCCCATGTTTTGCACATACCTTGAATTTGATGGTGCAGAATTTTTTAAAAAACGACAGGGGCGTGCAAGAGATGCTGTCGGTGGCCAGAAGAATTGCGGGACACTTTCGGCGTACAGGCACCACGTACAGAAGACTGGAGCACCACCAAAAACTACTGAACCTGCCCTGCCATCATCTGAAGCAAGAAGTGGTAACGAGGTGGAATTCAACCCTCTATATGCTTCAGAGGTTGGAGGAGCAGCAAAAGGCCATTCAAGCCTATACAATTGAGCACGATATAGTAGGTGGAATGCACCTGTCTCAAGCGCAGTGGAGAATGATTTCAACGTTGTGCCCTTTGAACTTGCCACACGTGAAGTCAGTTCAGACACTGCCAGCCTGAGTCAGGTCATTCCCCTCATCAGGCTTTTGCAGAAGAAGCTGGAGACATTGAAGGAGGAGCTAACACGGAGCGATTCCGCTAGGCATGTGGGACTTGTGGATGGAGCCCTTAATTCGCTTAACAAGGATTCACGGGTGGTCAATCTGTTGAAATCAGAGCACTACATTTTGGCCACCGTGCTCGATCCTAGATTTAAAGCCTACCTTGGATCTCTCTTTCCGGCAGACACAAGTCTGCTGGGGTTGAAAGACCTGCTGGTGACAAAATTGTCAAGTCAAGCGGAACGCGACCTGTCAACATCTCCTCCTTCACATTCTCCCGCAACTGGGGGTGCGAGGAAAAGGCTCAGAATTCCGAGCCCACCCGCTGGCGGTGATGCAGGGCAGTCTGGAGCGACTGCTGATGCTGACATCTGGTCCGGACTGAAGGACCTGACAACGATTACGGACATGTCGTCTACTGTCACTGCATATGATTCTCTCAACATTGATATAATGGTGGAGGATTATATGAGTGACCGCATCCAAGTAGGCACGTCACACAGTCCGTACTTATACTGGCAGGAAAAAGAGGCAATTTGGAGGCCCTTGCACAAACTGGCTTTATTCTACCTAAGTTGCCCTCCCACAAGTGTGTGCTCCGAAAGAGTGTTTAGTGCCGCCGCTCACCTTGTCAGCAATCGGCGTACGAGGTTACATCCAGAAAATGTGGAGAAGATGATGTTCATTAAAATGAATTATAATCAATTCCTCCGCGGAGACATTGACCAGCAGCAATTGCCTCCACAAAGTACACAGGGAGCTGAGATGGTGGATTCCAGTGGGGACGAATTGATAATCTGTGAGGAGGGGGATGTACACGGTGATATATCGGAGGGTGATGATGAGGTGGACATCTTGCCTCTGTAGAGCCAGTTTGTGCAAGGAGAGATTAATTGCTTCTTTTTTGGGGGGGGTCCAAACCAACCCGTCATATCAGTCACAGTCGTGTGGCAGACCCTGTCACTGAAATGATGGGTTGGTTAAAGTGTGCATGTCCTGTTTTGTTTATACAACATAAGGGTGGGTGGGAGGGCCCAAGGACAATTCCATCTTGCACCTCTTTTTTCTTTTCTTTTTCTTTGCGTCATGTGCTGTTTGGGGAGGGTTTTTTGGAAGGGACATCCTGCGTGACACTGCAGTGCCACTCCTAGATGGGCCCGGTGTTTGTGTCGGCCACTAGGGTCGCTTATCTTACTCACACAGCTACCTCATTGCGCCTCTTTTTTTCTTTGCGTCATGTGCTGTTTGGGGAGGGTTTTTTGGAAGGGACATCCTGCGTGACACTGCAGTGACACTCCTAGATGGGCCCGGTGTTTGGGGAGGCCACTAGGGTCGCTTATCTTACTCACACAGCTACCTCATTGCGCCTCTTTTTTTCTTTGCGTCATGTGCTGTTTGGGGAGGGTTTTTTGGAAGGGACATCCTGCGTGACACTGCAGTGCCACTCCTAGATGGGCCCGGTGTTTGTGTCGGCCACTAGGGTCGCTAATCTTACTCACACAGCTACCTCATTGCGCCTCTTTTTTTCTTTGCGTCATGTGCTGTTTGGGGAGGGTTTTTTGGAAGGGCCATCCTGCGTGACACTGCAGTGCCACTCCTAGATGGGCCCGGTGTTTGTATCGGCCACTAGGGTCGCTTATCTTACTCACACAGCGACCTCGGTGCAAATTTTAGGACTAAAAATAATATTGTGAGGTGTGAGGTATTCAGAATAGACTGAAAATGAGTGGAAATTATGGTTTTTGAGGTTAATAATACTTTAGGATCAAAATGACCGCCAAATTCTATGATTTAAGCTGTTTTTTAGGTTTTTTGGAAAAAAACACCCGAATCCAAAACACACCCGAATCCGACAAAAAAAATTCGGTGAGGTTTTGCCAAAACGCGGTCGAACCCAAAACACGGCCGCGGAACCGAACCCAAAACCAAAACACAAAACCCGAAAAATTTCCGGCGCTCATCTCTAGATACTATATCAGTATCTAATAAAGGTATCACAGCTTTTATAACTCAGTATTACTGATTCTCTAGTTAGAATCATACGGCACGGGTTACAGCATTCCGTTTGTAGACACGTATTTTAAACGGTTACTTTCTCTCGTTATTGAATACCATAGTTGACACACACGGGTTTTGAACACTATGAGGTCACAATCAGCCCCTTCGGGACATTATGGGTTAGTGACATTAATATCCAACAGAGATGTTACAATTTCCATGGAATTTTAATCTAATGCCCCACAGGTTGTGACACTGTATCGTTCTTCAGTGTAGATGTTGCAGCTTCTATGTTACAATATTGCTAGTGCTCTGGTTGAAGCAGTCTGGCATGAATTGTAACAAGCTGCTGATATATATATATATATATATATATGTATCATATCAGTCATTTTCTCTCGCTGACGGACATGGTGATTGACATATAACTGTACTGACACTGCTAATACATCATTGGCCCTTTCAGGACAGCGGACACATTAAGCACATTTAAAGTACATTTAAATGTAGTAAATGTCAGTGGACTCCGCAACCGCAGGTCACCTGATGTACGTTTCGCTAGGGCTTTCTCAAAGGCAAACCCGATCACCTCCCGGATCTAGTTTAAATAACAGTGGTCATTAGGTCCCCTCCAATTCTTCATTTGCAGCATTTAAACTAACCAATGATGAACTGCCACAAAGCCAGGGAGTCATTCCTCCCACTAATATTTGTACGCGGCTACCATTTGTTCATCCCCGTGTCCCGTTCAGGCCGATCCAATTGAGCTCTGAGCGGGATTGGGATTCGTATTATCATCAGGCCTTAATAATCAAATACTCATCACTGTTATCATGAATGAATTCATGTGTACTTTTTGTGCTCGTTTTCCTCACATTTCTTCTATCAGTTACAAATTTGAATGGTCAATACCTAAAACAACTTACTTAATTATTCTTGATGTATTTTTTTTATTCTTACAATCAGATGATATAAAGTGGAAATCATAATAAAAATAAAATTAAAACAAAATAAAATAGTACAAAAATAATATATATACAGTATAATATATCTGTGATCTGCCAGTGAGAAATGATTTGAACCAGCTTAGGACTGTACAGAATTTTTCAGGCACTCAATCAGAAGCCCATGGTCCACAGTATCAAATGCTGCAAAGAGACCCAGAAGGATTAGGATTGAACAGTCACCTCTGTCTCTTGCCATTAGAAGATCATTTAACACACACACACACACACACACACACACACACACACACACACACACACACACACCAGGGCTGTTTCAGTGCTATGGGGGTAATTCAGGCCTGATTGCTGCTGTGCGTTTTCGCACAGCGGGTGATCAGGCACAAACTCCGTATGCACTGCAATGCGCAGGCGCGTTGCACGGGTACAAAGCAGATCGCCGCTCAGCGATGGGTTTGTGCGACGGATCCGTTTGCACGGGCGATCACAAGGAGATCGACAGGAAGAAAACTGACCGTTTTCAGGGAGTGTCTGGAAAAACGCAGGTGTGTCCATTTATTAGCAGGGAGGGTTCCTGATGTCAATTCTGGTCCTGGACAGGCTGATGTGATGGCAGCGGCTGAGTAAGTCCTGGGCTGTGCAGAGACTGCACAAAATTTGTTTGTACAGCTCTGCTACACATGCTTTCACACACTTGCACAGCTAAAATACCCTCTCCCTGTAGGCTGCAACTATCTAATTGCAGCAGTGCAAAAATTGCTTGCTAGCAATAAGGTCTAAATTAGGCCCTGTGCCTTCTCCTGAATCCTGAGTGGAATGGATCATAAATATCATGGGTTGTCACTCAGGCAGGCTTCCAGTTGATTTGCACTCACTTTCTCTATAACCTTTCCTAGAAAAGGAAGGTTTGATACTGGTCTGTAGTTGGTCATGCAGTATGAATTATGTTTTTTAAGAAGAGGTCTAACAATTGCTTCCTTTAGGGGTTCAGGAAAAATGCCCATCTGCAAAGAGCATTGAACTATTTTTGCAAAGACAGGTCCAATTAGATCCATACACCCTATTAGAAGCTTTGTTGAGGCAGGGTTCAGATTACAGGTAGTGGGATGCAAAATCCAAGCAATTTCAACAATGTCCTTTTACATCCATTGAGTCAAAGATGGTTCATGAAGATAGATGTCTTACATAGGCAGGCTTGGTAGTTTGGCACTCCTTTGATGGCACTGTGGAGATTCCAATCTAGATGGCAGATATTTTATCTACAAAGAAGTTTGCAAACTCGTTGCATGCTTGCAAAGCATCTCCACTGTGTGGGAAAGCTGAGCTGGCTTATTGTTTGCTGCCGTGATCTCATTTGACAGGAACTCTGCTTTCTTACGGGGGGATTGTCAATTGATATTCTTCATTATGCTTTATTAGTTTTATCTTGTCCTCCACCAGGTTAGTCTTCCTCCATCATCTCTCCGGTCTACGCCCCCTTTTCTTGAGATCATTAACACTGTTGTTGAACCAGGGAGCTTGACGGTGTGGTTTATGAGGTCATATACGCACAGGGGTGATAATATCAATTGCAGCCGTCACATCCCTATTATAATAATGGACTAGGGAACAGGGATCTTAACAGGCAAACAGTATTGCAGAAAGATCCAGATTTGCTGCAAGAGCCGTGGGAGTCATACCCCTCCTTGGACGATACCTGGTCAACTTCACAGGCAAAGATCTAATTTGAAGGGTTGCAACTGAGAACCAAAGGGAGTGGTGGTCGGACCACGTGACTGGGTTTATTTTTAGGTCAGTGACTTCTAATCCAATCTGAAAGACAAGATCAAGAGTGTGACCACTTTTATGTGTGGCAGAAGGAATGACTAATGTGAAGCCCAGATCATTCATTGTGCACAGGAGGTATTGGCCAATGGTGTAAGAGCTCATCATCAACCCATGCATTGAAATCCCAGAGGATGAGCTATCTTTGATGCTCCAGAGCCGGCCAGCAACAGTGTCTGCAACTTCTTGCAGAAATATCTTTCCATCTCCAGGGGGGAGGTAAATGAGAAGTACTCTGAAACCTAATCCTGTCAAACTCTGGGCAGCGATGCACTCAAATGAGCAAGTAATTTCAATAGGATGGACCCTAAGTTTAAGTTCTTTTTTAAAGCAGATAGCCACCCTGTCTCCCCTGAGGTCCAATCTTGGGTTGTGGATGACAGAGTAGTTTGTTGGGACCACAACCTCCAATATAGGTGCTGCA
The DNA here is from genome assembly GCF_028390025.1 of Pseudophryne corroboree. Classification (NCBI taxonomy): domain Eukaryota; kingdom Metazoa; phylum Chordata; class Amphibia; order Anura; family Myobatrachidae; genus Pseudophryne; species Pseudophryne corroboree. The sequence goes on from NC_086446.1 coordinate 674,322,364, forward strand.
TTTTCATCTTGCCTGGTTTCTGTAATACAGGCTAGATCTGAAGATTCAATAAGGTCAGCAGTTGTAGCAGTCTTGTTTCTTATAGATCTGGCATTACAAAGGACTGACTTGATTGGGAATTCCAGAGGGCCTGCAATTTTCTTTATGTTAAGTGCAGGAGCTCTGGGTTTGAGAGTCACAAAGCGAGAATTGACAGTTCTGTTCTTCCAAGCACAGGGCCATCTGTTAGTTACCACTTCTATTTGATTGCTCTTTGAAACTGAGGGGGAACAGGTGGGCAAGGGACTTATGGGGGGTACTCACGGAGCGATAATCTAAGCAATCTGACTAGATTGCTTAGATATTATGCATGATCTGTCCGAGTGTACCCCCCACTAGATTGGCCTGCATGCAGGCTTAATCTACGAGGTCGCTCATTTCACCCGTACTGTGCTGAGCGGGGGGGGGGGGGGGGGGGGGGGAGATGTGTCTCTGACCACATCTGCTAGTGAATACGGGCCTTTAGGGCCTAAATGAAGGTATAACATGTGCAGAGAGAGTTAGATTTGAGTGGGGTGTGTTCAAACTGAAATCTAAATTGCAGTGTAAAAATAAAGCAGCCAGTATTTACCTTGCACAGAAACATTGTAACCAACCCAAATCTAACTCTCTCTGTATATGTTATATCTGCCCCACCTGCAGTGCACATAGGTGGTCATTCCGAGTTGTTCGCTCGGTAATTTTCTTCGCATCGCAGCGATTTTCCGCTAACTGCGCATGCGCAATGTTCGCACTGCAACTGCGCCAAGTAAATTTGCTATGCAGTTAGGTATTTTACTCAAGGCATTACGAGGTTTTTTCTTCGTTCTGGTGATCGTAATGTGATTGACAGGAAGTGGGTGTTTCTGGGCGGAAACTGGCCGTTTTATGGGAGTGTGTGAAAAAACGCTACCGTTTCTGGGAAAAATGCGGGAGTGGCTGAAGAAACGGAGGAGTGTCTGGGCGAACGCTGGGTGTGTTTGTGACGTCAAACCAGGAACGACAAGCACTGAACTGATCGCACTGGCAGAGTAAGTCTCGAGCTACTCAAAAACAGCACAGAGAAGTCTTTTCGCAATATTGCGAATCTTTCGTTCGTAATTTTGATAAGCTAAGATTCACTCCCAGTAGGTGGCGGCTTAGCGTGTGCAAAGCTGCTAAAAGCAGCTTGCGAGCGAACAACTCGGAATGAGGGCCATGGTTTTGCCCATTACAGGAAAATGTTGTATTGCAATCAACCTTGAATTAGGCCCTTAGGTTATTATAGAGGAAAAGAGAATATTTTTTTAAAACAACTGAACCTCCAAACTTAGTACACATGCCCCGAAGTACCATCTAATCAGCTCCTGCTATTTTTCAAATATAGTTTAGTTCTAAACTGATCTGCAAATATTAATCTCGTTCAGCATCTTTCTGTGTTTTTTGCCAGCAGAATTTAGCGTTATTTGTTCCCCGTCCTACCACAACCATAGCCACAGTACAATAAATTGTCCACGGTTGTCCCATTTTCATTCACAGACTATACAGTTACAATCTGAAAATTGAGGAATGTTTCACTGAAATTTACTATTCTGCTCGAAAACCTGATTGCAGCAATAGGGTGTGAGAATCAGAAAGTAAGATATTTTGGTCAAATTCTCCTGTTTTTGTAAAGTGGCAATCATTTACATGGCAAAACCAGGCTGATTTTACCATGCAAATGATTACCACTTTACAAAAACAGGAGGATTTGACCAAAATCTCTCACTTTCTGATTCTCACACCCTATTACATTTCCCCCCATAATCTCAATAGCATATTCATAGTTTCCAAGAAAGACTGTGGCAATACTAAATTACTAAGTGTTCCTTCCTTTCCATCTATTCATTTTCAGGGTTAAGGTCACAGGGACCATAGGGGTGCATGTCCTCTTGTGTCTGTGACTACTTATCAGCTGCTGTGATGATTTCACGCTTTGCCCATTGTTCAAACAAACCGGCTTTTTTTTCTTTTGTTAAATTAAGTGTTTTGACAACACAATCTGGTACCCAGAGTGAGTCGGTCCTTGTCTGGTTCTTTCATGTGACATCAAACACAACCTTATGGATAGAGATGTAAGCCAGAGAGAAAATGAAATAATACTATATTTTACTTCATTATAAATCTAGTAATCTACTAATATAAAATTATATAAATATAGTAATATACTAACTTCAGAGCTTTTGTAGACAATAAATTCACTCCTAACTGCATATATGCATTTTTAGTTAAAAAAAAAAAAACCTGCACCATTTTCCATGTTTCCGGAGCATTTAGTACATAACACTTAAGTCATTTCCTGAAAGGTACTTATCTCAAAGAGCCCTACAAACAGTAACTAGTTGGTAATAGGGTCACTTGTCATTTTGTGTCCTCTGACTTTAAAGTGACATTTATGTGAAATTCATACTGTAATGGTCACATGAAAAGTGATTTTGTTTTCATAATAAATGATATTATAACAGAGGAGTGGGTTTATTTAAATGATAAGTAAAATAATGGCAACCATGGTACATGTTAGGAACACTCTGGTATTGAGTGTATCTAACCAACAATTAGTAATTGGTAGGGGTTGTTTTAGTAAAAAAGGTAGACTATGATGTTAACTAGATTTTGTGGTGTTTTCTTAGCATATTCATCAAACATGGCAGGGAGCTTAAATACCGTGGCATACTGTAGCTGTCAGAAGAACAGTTTAAACATTAATTAATATTATTATTACATTTTATTTATAAGGCACCACAAGTGTTTCGCAGCGCCATACAAAGGCCAGTACAGGGAGACAAAACTTAACATTACAGTAAATAAATAACAGAAATAGAGTACAGGTAAAAAAGAGCACAACAATTCTCAAAACTTAATACAGCTTAGATGTAAGTAGAGAGTGAGTGATCAGCGTACTACTAGGAGCTGGATGCCATAGATAGAGATGAGCCTTTACCAGCAGGAGAAAAAGCGGGTAAAGATGGTTGCTGAGTAGGAGAGGGCTGTGAGTGAAATGTGTTGAGAAGAGGGTTTTGACAACAAGAGGAAAGAGTGCCCTGCTCTGATGACCTAACAATCTAGTAGGAAGGGGCGACAGACAAATGACATGAGGTGCAAGCAGGCCGGAGGTAGACTGACGGCAGGCTGTAAGCAAAGCAGAGATGGTGAAAGCATGAGGCAGGGGGATGGAGGAGCAGCCTCAGGACTAAGTTATGCATCGGAAGGGTACACTTTGATAAATAGGTGGGTTTTCAGTGCCGTTTGAAGCTTTGCAAGGTCGGGGAGAGTCTAATGGAGTGGGGGAGCGCGTTCCACTGAAGGGGTGCAGCACAGGCAAAATCTTGAACTTGAGCATGGGAAGCAGTGACCAGGGTAGAGGAGAGGCAATGGTCATTGGCTGACCGTAGGGGGCGGGAGGGAATATGAAGGGAGAGGAGGTTGGAGATGTAGGGAGCAGGGGAATTAGAGATGGTCTTGTATGTGAGGGTGAGGAGTTTGAACAGGATTCTGTAGGGGAATGGGAGCCAGTGCAGATTTTGTCGAAGGGGAGTGACCGATGTGGAGCAGCAGGAGAGGAAGATAAGCCTAGCTGCAGAGTTGAGGACAGATTGTATGGGAGCAAGATGGGAGTAAGTGAGGCCAGTGAGGAGAACATTGCAGTAGATGAGCGTTAAGATGACCAGTGAGTAGATGATAAGTTTAGTTCTACTCTGGGAGAGAAATGGCCTGATGCGAGCAATGTTGCATAGCTGGAACCGACAGGATTGTGCCAGAGCTTGGATGTGGGGTGCCTAGGAGAGAGAGGAGTCAAGAGTGACGCACAAGCAGTGGTGTTGTCAACAGTGATAGAGATATTGGTAGGGGGTGTTACTCTGGCTGGCGGAAAGATAATAAGTTCAGTTTTGTCCATGTTGAGCTTCAGAGAGCATTCAGCAATCAAGGAGAAGATGGCAGAGAGGCAGCTGGAAACCTGAGAGGACAGAGGGGGACAGATCAGGAGAGGAGAGTTAGAGTTGTGTGTCATCAGCATATAGGTGGTACTGAAGGCCAAAGGAGTTAATGAGCACATCCAGGGAAGAGGTGTACAGGGAGAACAGAAGGGGGCTGAGGACAGAACCCTGAGGGACACCAACAGGAAGGATGGAAGGGTGTGAGGTGGTGCCAGAGGCAGACACAGAGAAGGAGAGGTCAGTGAGGTAAGAGGTAAACCAGTCAAGGACAGTGGTAGAGAGGCCAATGTTTTGGAGTGTGCAGAGGAGGAGAGAATGATCTATGGTGTCAAAGGCAGCAGAGAGGTCCAGAAGGGTAAGCAGAGAGAAGTGGCCTCCTGGATTTGGCTAAAAGTAGGTCATTGGTGACTTTCACCAGGGCAGTCTCAGTGGAGTGGAGTGGGCGAAAGCCAGATTGTAGTGGATCAAGGATGGAGTTGTCAGAGAGGTAACTCGTGAGATGGCTGTAGACCAGTTGTTCAAGTAGTTTGGAGGTGAATGGGAGAAGAGAGGTGGGGCAGTAGCTAGTAGGTGATGAAGGGTCGAGGTTGGGTTTTTTGAGAATAGGTGAGACCAGAGCATGTTGAATGATGAGGGAAAAAATCCGGTAGAGAGTGATAGGTTGAAGAGGTGCGCAAGTTGGGAGCAGGCAGTGGGGGAGAGAGAGCAGAGAAGATGAGAGGGGAGGGGGTCCAGGGGGCAGGTTGAGTGGGGAAGGATAAGATGAGGGAGTGGACTTCCTTGTCTGTAGTGGGACAGAAGGAGGACAGGGTGGGATAGATGGAGGGGAAGGATAATGGGGTCAGGGGGCAGCAGAGGACTGATGGGAGGAGATATCTTGTCGGATTTCCTCAATTTTGTAGATGAAGAAGGAGGCAAAGTCAGTGGCAGTGAGGGAGGATGGGAGAGGGAGGGGGCGAAGGAGAGTGTTGAAAGTTTCAAAGAGATGGCGTGGACTGGAGGACTAAGATGAGATGAGTACTTGGAAAAAGGATTGCTTGGCGAGGGAAAGAGTAGAGCTGTAGGCAGAGAGAATAAACTTGAAATGGAGGAAGTCCGCCAGAGAGTGAGATTTCCTTCAGAAGCGTTCAGCGGAGCGTGAACATTTTAGTAAGAATCATGTTACTCTGGTGTGCCAGGGTTGGGGTTTAGAGCGGAGGTGGACAGAGGAGAGGGGGGCCATAGAGTCGAGAGCAGAGGTTAGGGAAGACTTATAGAAGGAGGCTGCCTGGTTGGGACAGGTCATGGTGGAAAGAGGAGAGAGGAAAGTCTCTAGGAAAGACATGATAGCATGGTCGAGAGACCCGAGATTGTATCTGGTGATGGTAGGTCTGGGCGTGGAGAGGTGAAGAGGAGAGGGTGAAAGAAAGCAGATGGTGGTCAGAGAGATGGAAGGAAGAGTTAGAGAAATCAGAGAGATCAGATCAGTGGGTGAAGACAAGGGAGTGGCCGAGATTGTGAGTAGTGGTGGAGGTCCATTGAGAAAGTCCAAAGGAGGAGGAAAGGGCAAGAAGATTAGTGGAAGCTGCATTACTGATGTCAATAGGGATGTTAAAGTCAACGAGGATGACAGAGGGAGGTCGGAGGAAAGAAAGTGGGGAATCCAGGCAGCAAAGTTGTCAAGGAAAGGTGAACAGCGGCCAGGGGGGCGGTAGATCACTGCCACAAGGAGGTGAATGGGGTAGAAGAGGCGGATAGTGTGGATCTCAAAAGTGGAGAAGGTGAGGGAGGGCTCAGGCGGGATGACATGAAAGGTGCAGTTTGGCGGTCATCAGGTCTGATCGAGCGGGTGAAGGAGAGGCCTCCATAGGAGAGGGCAGCAAGGGAGGTGGTGTCAGAGGAGCAGAGCCAGGTTTCAGTGGCGAGAAGATTAAAAGAGCGGGAGATGAAGAGGTCGTGGATAGTAGGCAGCTTGTTGCAGATTGATCTAGCATTCCAGAGTGCACAGGAGAAAGATAGGGAGAGGACAGGGGAGATGGGGATCAGGTTGGCTGGGCTCTGAATGCGTGTGGGTGGTCTAGAAATTGGGGGGGGGTGACCTTGCAGTGAGGATTGGTATGGCACAGGATCGAGGAGCCATAATTCCAGTACAGTAGTGTTGTTCAGAGGAATAATATAGAATGGAGTAGGTGTAATAAATAAACTTTTTAGGTATCCACTATCCAGTTGATAGCTCTACAGTAAAAAGTTAGACAGTCAATAGGTGGACCCCAAATGGTTGGCATCCAAAAGGTCGACAGGGTGAAAAGGTCAACAGGGTCAAAAGGTAGACTGGTTAAAGGCAGACAGTGCTTAAGGTCAACACAGTCAAAAGGTCAAGAGGTTCAAAACGTTGCGACATGACAATGGTCGACACGGATATGGTTGACACAAGTCATTTTTTCATTCATTTTCGACCATTGTTGTCTTGGGATGCTTCTGGCATCCCGGCGGTCAGGATGCCAATGATCGTGTGACCGACGCCGGAGTCTCGACACCCCTCAGTAGACACCGACAGCCAACATCCCAAAGGTGAATATCGGAGTGGGGGTTAGTATCAGGGACGTGCGTGAGCTAAAAGGCTATGGAGGCACTAGCTAGCACCAGAGCCAGATTTACACGCAAAATACGAGCCAAAGAGTACATCTGGGCATTATACACAGGTGCAGCAGTATAAACTCCTGGAAATTTAGTGAGTTTTGATCAGAGATGTGTGGAAAAGGTAGGCAGGGGAGGGAGGCACTGCCTCACCTGCCATAGACTTTTTACTCCAGAATTTTGGCTATAAAAATGATTAGAATAATACAAAGAAGATATTTCAAACATATTCTTTGTATTTTTCATATACTTTATACAATCAAAACTCTGGTACAAACGTAAGTATGATAGGAAAGGCTCTGTCTACCTGCGTCACCCCACCGCACGTCACTGGTTAGTATTAGGACCAGGGAAGGGGGGGATTAGAGTTAGTAGCCGTCACTGACACCCCCAGAGGGTTAGCCGTAGCCAACACCCTCTGTGGGTTAACCCTAGCTGTCACCCCCGGAGGGTTAGGGCTAGGGTAGAGGAGAGGGTAAAATACTTACCCCCATCCGATGTTGGAATTCTCACTGTCGGGATGCCGTGATCAGGCATTTCATACTCAACATGTTGTGTGGATCATTTTCATGTCGACCTTTTGACCCCATCAACCATTTATACCTGTCGACCTTTTCTACTGTCTACCTTTTCCATGTCGACCTTTTGCATGTAGATCATATGGGGTCTACCTATTGACTGTCTATCCTTTTACTGTTGATCTATTGAATCACACTCGTGATTACATAATAAAGAGATAAAGAGAATATAAATTACTTCACCTGACATTTCAGCATTCAGTAGTTCTGTAAGAGCAAATGTAGTGCTGGCTGAACATTTATGAGAACAAATCACATTACTAACACATATCATATATGACAAATATGTCTGAATATTGGTTCAGCCGACAATAGTGTGTAGGCAAATGGTCTATTTTTTAAAAGCTTTATAACTAGGTTATTCAAATAGCATGAAGAGTAATGACTTACAGTCACATTTATTGTTATAATTACCAAAAATTTAACTTACCTGTATATTTGTATTTTTCAGAATATGTATTATTCAGTGAATCATTCATCCATTATACATCTTTTCCTCCTGGCAGTGTAAGAGCAGCACAACCATGAAAGAGGAACGTCTTTCCCCACTCTCACCTGTACTCTTCTGAGAGACACATAAGACTTTGTGAACAGTGATTGAGGGCCTATTTATCAATTTTGTTTTAAGGCAGTGTGTTCATTTTTTTTATTCCATCTTGTGGTTATAAAAAATATTTTGATGAGGAATTCATCAACACCCTACTGCTTTGACTCAACAAAGCTAAAGACCCCTTAAAACGTTTACTTTTGTCCGTAATGGCAGCAGCAAAACTTTATATTGCCGTGTTCTGTCCTGGCTGCCGATGTGCATGTAGCCCACAATTGCTGGACAGCTTTTTCTTTAAGTTGCAATTTAGATTTCAGTCTGGGCACACTCCACCACGGCTGTAGAGAGCCTGGTTGGGCCTAGGTTCTTTATGGGGAGTGGCCTAATGGTGGGACGTATGGCCATGTCCACTTGGACAAAAAAATACTTTCAGCACCGCAAATCATTGCTGCACACTGGAGAGGGAGGTGAAGTGAGCCCCTCAGGCAGGAGCAAATCTAGAAGGGGGGCATGTGATCAGTGTAATTGCACAGGCAGAGGAGACTGTTGTTGCTGCTCAGTGGCAACAGCCTCCCAGGCAACTACAGCCTGCCAAAAAGCAGTGTCTGCTGGGCTGAGTAGAAGAGTTCCTGCTGCTGCTGCCTGGTAAGGGGGGGTGGGGCGGTGGCAGACCTGGACCCCCGTCAGGATCCTCCTTCAGTCCCAGGTAATTTGGACCTAACTCCCCTCCAGCACCACTGCAGCCTAACCAAATCTAAATCTCTGCACATTTGAAATCTGCCGAGTGCTGATGCACAGTTATGTGCTTAACTTCCAACTCAGAAGCAGGCCCTGTGAGAGCTGGAAGAGGCGGAGGGATCTAAATGGATCCCACTTTGCACTTGCCAATCTTCCATTAGGTTAGAATGAGCTAACGCCAGCTACTGGAATCAAGCTCTGACAGATTTTATCTTGTGAGCTTGTTAAATAGCACAACTGCAACATGCCCAGACACTGTATGGGGATGGCACTGTATTCCACATTCTTCCAATAACTGGGAGATAATGCATTTGTTAAGATGTATTAAGTACAACATTTACCTAATTTAGTGATAATATTAAACTTCTGTTTCTGCACGATTCCGAGGCAGGAATGTTTTAAGACTGAAGGGAGTAGTGTCCAAATGTCCGTGGGCCTCGTTCCTACTGAGTAATGGTGCTGGTACATGAGGCTGGAGAATCAGAGAGATTGTGCACATGCTCCATGTTTCCAACATTACTTCAAAAATATATATTTCTGATGAAATCACCAGGATAATGGTGCAAGCAGCTAGGTGGAGGGATAAGTAATTGCATTGGGTGTGGTATGGGCCCACCTTGCCCCAAGGGCCCATTTGCACAACACACCCTGCACTCATTACAGATGTGCTTAAGTTACTAGGGCTGAAAGACTTTAGTGAATAATGGCACCAGCTTGCCCTCAGATCTATGGTAATGTCCAGTACATTCTCACTTGAGCAGGGAGATTTCTCATAATGTATTTTCTTTCCTGTAAGAAATAGGGGCTTGTCTTGTCAGTCATGTGGGTTTGTGTTATAATTGCATGGCCAGTTCATATCATCACACATTTTACGTTCCAGTAGCTGAGCATACGGAAACAACAACCATCAAAGAGAACACCTGAGCTTCAACTATCCAGAAAGACAAATACAATTATGAAAATAAACATGTAAAAGAACATTGTATCATTTTAAAATTTGGAATATCATGTTTTCTAATTTTCTCACATGTGTTTGTGTAAATTTGCCTTTTCTTTCTTTTTATATGAGGCAGTTTTATTCCAAGTTTGTTTAAAGAAATAATTTGAATAATGTGTCAGACGAAAGTAAAGCTAATGGTATAATCTTAGTAAATAGGCGACTGGGAGGTGGCTATTCAGATGCACTGTCTGATGACCGTTTTATGTGAGTGTCGCGGGCTAGTCACATAACGGGTTGCAAACTCAGATACTTAATCGCTTACATTGGTGCCCTTACTCTGACAGAGAATCTGTACCTAGCATGGGGCAAATGCAAGTTTCAATGGTGCATTCCAATGGTAGCGTCTAAAGATGCAAAAAGATGGTGTCCTAGCCCTTGCATAGATATACAGAAGGTAATGGCTTATACTAATATTAGCATAAAGTCGCAGGCACAACTACAGCGCAAGATATGAAAGTGGTTGCAGCAGCATACAACTGTCAATCAACCACCAACCTTCCAGTGTCTAAAAATCCGCAAGCAGCAACAAATCCAGTTCCCAAACATTTTAACTTCACTGCACTTTTGGTGTCTCATTAGTTTTTACAAAACCCCCCCAGGAAATATAAAATACCTAACTTTATATACTGATAGAGAGAATAACATAAATAAGTTACTGACAGCCTGGCTGCCAGTGCAATACATTTTTGTTTAGGTTCCCAGGGCAGCACATATTAAGCCTCGCTGCTGGGTGGCAGATTAGCTGTGAAGAGGAGCAGGTAGCAGAAGGTAAGTGTGTGTGCTGAAGAGTCACAGTGTGGGGGATAGAGAGGCACAGGGTGGGAAGGCTTAAGACAAGCAGGCAATGGTGCTGAAGACACAGGCTGTGGAGACAGAGGGATGTGCTGGAGAGAAGTGGGGATGAGGCTGCGAGACACAGTGGAGGCGAGGCTGACAGAAATAGTGGTGGGTGGGTGGGTGAGGACGGGAGACACAGTGGCTGGGTAAGGCTGAAAAACACATTGGGTGGATGAGGCTGAAAGACAGAGTGGGTGGGTGAGGTTGAGCGACATAGTGGGGGGGTGAGGCTGAAAGACACAGTGGAGGTGAGGCTGACAGACAAAGTGGGTGTGTGAGGGTGGGAGACACAGTGGCTGGGTGAGGCTGAAAAACAGTGGGTGGATGAGGCTGAAAGACAGAGTGGATGGGTGAGGTTGAGAGACATAGTGGGGGTGAGGCTGAGAGACACAGTGGGGGTGACACTGAGAGACACAGTGTGGGGTGAGGCTGAGAGACACAGTGGCTGGGTGAGGCTGGCAGACACAGTGTGGGGTGAGGCTGGGTGACAGTGGGTGGGTGAGGCTGGGAGACATACTGGGTGGTTGAGAAGGGGAGACACAGTGTTGGGTAAGGCTGGGAGACACAGTTGATGGGTGTGCCTGGGAAATACAGTGGGTGGATGATGCTGGGAGACACAGTGAGAGGTGAGGCTGAGAAACATAGTGGGTGGAGTGGATGAGAGACACAGTGGGGGGGGGGGGGGAGTCAAATACCATCACTTGCAAGCAGAGAATAGAGATGGTTCAATTAGGAGTCCCGTCACTGTCACACTATTGAAATGTAGGAGAAAAGACTAGAAGTTGAATAGGCCACACTGTTAGGTGGAGGATGGGTCTCACATCTCTCAGATGGATCCATCCCTCAATGGCGCAACATAGCATGGCCACGGGCTACTTAGAGATGCAGCAAATGGCCTGTCCATTTGACTTGCCATCAGATTATCCACCTTTGGCACCCCTGCATTAATGCTGTGGCACACCTGGGTGCAATACATTTTTGTTTAGGTTCCCAGGGCAGCACATATTAAGCCTCGCTGCTGCGTGGCAGATTAGCTGTGAAGAGGAGCAGGTAGCAGAAGGTAAGTGTGTGTGCTGAAGAGTCACAGGGTGGGGGATAGAGAGGCACAGGGTGGGAGGGCTTAAGACAAGCAGGCAATGGTGCTGAAGACACAGGCTGTGGAGACAGAGGGATGTGCTGGAGAGATGTGGGGATGAGGCTGCGAGACACAGTGGAGGCGAGGCTGACAGAAATAGTGGTGGGTGGGTGGGTGGGTGAGGACGGGAGACACAGTGGCTGGGTAAGGCTGAAAAACACATTGGGTGGATGAGGCTGAAAGACAGAGTGGGTGGGTGAGGTTGAGCGACATAGTGGGGGGGGGTGAGGCTGAAAGACACAGTGGAGGTGAGGCTGACAGACAAAGTGGGTGTGTGAGGATGGGAGACACAGTGGCTGGGTGAGGCTGAAAAACAGTGGGTGGATGAGGCTGAAAGACAGAGTGGGTGGGTGAGGTTGAGAGACATAGTGGGGGGTGAGGCTGAGAGACAGTGGGGGTGACACTGAGAGACACAGTGTGGGGTGAGGCTGAGAGACACAGTGGCTGGGTGAGGCTGGCAGACACAGTGTGGGGTGAGGCTGGGTGACAGTGGGTGGGTGAGGCTGGGAGACATACTGGGTGGTTGAGAAGGGGAGACACAGTGTTGGGTAAGGCTGGGAGACACAGTTGATGGGTGTGCCTGGGAAATACAGTGGGTGGATGATGCTGGGAGACACAGTGAGAGGTGAGGCTGAGAAACATAGTGGGTGGAGTGGATGAGAGACACAGTGGGGGGGGGGGGGGGAGTCAAATACCATCACTTGCAAGCAGAGAATAGAGATGGTTCAATTAGGAGTCCAGTCACTGTCACACTATTGAAATGTAGGAGAAAAGACTAGAAGTTGAATAGGCCACACTGTTAGGTGGAGGATGGGTCTCACATCTCTCAGATGGATCCATCCCTCAGTGGCGCAACACAGCATGGCCACGGGCTACTTAGAGATGCAGCAAATGGCCTGTCCATTTGACTTGCCATCAGATTATCCACCCTTGGCACCCCTGCATTAATGCTGTGGCACACCTGGGTGCAATGGCACACACAGGGGTGCTGACAGCTTTTCTGTGTCCCAGTAATGAGAGGGAGCCTGGCCAATGAGGGGGAAGGCATGGCCAGCAGGTCAGTTTAAAATCGAAAAAAAAAATAGTTACGTGCAGCCGCGAACCATGGGGGTGGGCTCCGGTTTTTGGACCCGGTGTGCGGCAGCGAACAACGGATGGCAGCGAATGGCATGGTCGGCAGGAGTGTTGGAGGGTGGGTGCAATTGCTCCCCTTCATTTCATCCTGCAGGGAGAGAGGACTGGCTGCCGCTACAGCTGCCTCTCTCCCCAGAGTGAGCGGGCTGGCGGAGAGGCTGATGCAGCAGTAGCCAGTCCTCTATTCTCACCTGATATGCAGCTGCAGCAATGGAGCAGGAGGAGGGCAGGGTGACCCGGGCCTCCTCTGGGCCTGGCCCGGGTAAAGTGTACTCCCCCCTCTCTGTGCAACTGGGCACACACTTTGGGAACCGCTGCCATAGTGGCCCTAGTGGCATTACTTTCCACCCACCTAAAGATGATAGATACCATGTCACAATTTAAGGGTAGGTTGATGGATGTCTACCCATACTATGGAATTGATTAAACCGAGTTCAGAGGTGTGGAATCTAACAAGCCAGTGGTGTTCACTATTGAAACCCGCAAGGAGGTTTGTGCTTTGCTGCACCTGGCTGACGCGCACGTTGCGGCTACCTAGTGCGGGTGCTGGTATACATTAGAGTTTGTATTAGTTAATCACCGCAATGCAGGAACCAAGAATAGAGCACAGGGGTTGTGAGGCCAGGAATTGTACACAGGGAAAGCAAGATCCAGGAATGGAGCACATGGAAGACAGGATCCAGGAACAGGCGACACAAGCGAAATACTGGGGAGCACTGAGGCAGATCGCTGGCGTAAGGTAACTGAGCTTAAATTCCCTTTTATAGGGAGGGGATCCCAAATTCACACCAAACGTAACATTTGGCACGTCTATCCATGATAGATTTTACACAGGGTGGCACGTGCGGCCCTATGGGAGCCATGGCCGCCTGTGCACACAAGATACTACAGATGTCCAGGGAGCAGACCTCAACAGTTGGTGCCGGTGGACTCACCGCCTGTAGCCCAACACAGCCAGACCGATTGAGAGGACGCTGGTGTCTGCATGCTGTGACATACCCATTGGCATAAGCCCCAGGGCCACCAGTGTTTTTGGTCCCCATTTTCTCACACGTCCTAGAGGATGCTGGGGTCACCATTAGAACCATGGGGTATAGACGGGATCCGCTGGAGACATGGGCACTTTAAGACTTTCAGAGGGTGTGAACTGTCTCCTCCCTCTATGCCCCTCCTCCAGACTCCAGTTTTAGAATTGTGCCCAGTGAGACTGGACGCACTACAGGGGAGCTCTACTGAGTTTCTCTGAATAAGACTTATGTTAGGTTTTTTATTTTCAGGGAGACTGCTGGCAACAGTCTCCCTGCTTCGTGGGACTTAGGGGAGAGAAGTATGACCAACTTCTAGTGAGTTCAATGGCTCTGCTTCTGACTGACAGGACACCAAGAGCTCCTGAGGATGCTGATCGCTGGGTACGCCTAGATGCTCACTCCCACAGCCTGCCGTCACCCCCTTACAGAGCCAGAAGTCAGAAGACGGGTGAGTAGCAGAAGAAAAGAAGACTTCTTCAGTGACGGCATTCTGAGGTACCGCGCAGCGAACGGAACGCTGCGCGCCATGCTCCCACACACACAGAACTGCAGGTTGCAGGGCGCAGGAAGGGGCGCCCTGGGCAGCAAAAATCCTCAATTTCCACTGTCAAGAGGGGACATTAGTGCCAAGGCACTGTCCTAACCCCCGCCAGTATAATTATTTAGTAAAATAAGCGGGACAGAATCGCGCCATTAAGGGGGCGGAGCTTCTTACTCACAGCTCACTCTCAGCTCAGCGCCATTTCCTCTCCACAGGGCTGCAGAGACGCTGGTCCTTCCTCACACTGCTGACAAGTATCAGGGTGCAAAACAGGGGGAGGGGGGCACAGTATAATTTGGTGCAATATATTTGATATTTAAAGAGTGTCAATCCATCAGTTTGGCAGATTCCATGCCAGAGTGTTTCAGTGGGACCTGTTGGACAAGTGGTCCGGATCCCATCTGCACATGCACCGAAGGATAATCCTGTCTTCCAAGACCAGAATCTCACGCCTGTGGTGGCTGCAAAGCTCTCACCTCCTAGAGGGGCGCAGGTTCGGGATCCAGGACTGGATCCTAGTAACCACGGATGCAAGTCTCTGAGGCTGGGGAGCAGTCACACAGGGGAAAAACTTCCAAGGAAGACGGTCAAGCCAGGAAACTTGTCTCCACATAAACGTTCTGGAGTTAAGGGCCATTTACAATGGCCTTCTACAAGCGGAACATCTTCTTCGCAATCTGCCCGTACTGATCCAGTCGGACAATTTAACAGCAGTAGCGTACATAAACCGCCAGGGCGGAACAAAAAACAGAGCGGCAATGGCAGAAGCCACAAAGGTTCTCCGCTGGGCGGAAAAGCATACAAGCGTTCTGTCAGCGATCTTCATTCCAGGAGTGGACAACTGGGAAGCAGACTTCCTCAGCAGACACAATCTCCATCCAGGAGAGTGGGGCCTCCATCAAGAGGACTTCACAGAAGTGACAAGTCATTGGGGAATTCCTCAAATAGACATGATGGCATCTCGTCTCAACAAGAAGCTTCAGAGATATTGTTCCAGGTCGATGGACCCTCAAGCAATAGCAGTGGATGCACTGGTGACACCATGGGTGTTTCAGTCGGTGTATGTATTCCCTCCACTTCCTCTCATTTCAAACATTCTAAAGATCATAAGAAGAACAAAGATTCAAGCAATCCTCATTGTCCCAGACTGGCCAAGGAGGGCATGGTATCCAGATCTTCAGGAATTACTCATAGGAAATCCCTGGCCTCTTCCTCTACGCGAGGACCTGTTACAGCAGGGGCCGTGCGTGTATCAAGACTTACCGTGGCTACGTTTGACGGCATGGCGGTTGAATGACAAATCCTAGCCCGAAAGGGTATTCCCAGTGAAGTCATTCCCACACTTATTCAGGCCAGGAAAGGAGTAACGTCTAAACATTAGTACCGTATTTGGAGAAAATATGTTTCTTGGTGTGAATCCAAGAAGGCTCCTACGGAAGAATTTCAGCTAGGACGTTTTCTCCATTTTCTACAAACAGGTGTGGATGCGGGCCTAAAGTTGGGCTCAATTAAGGTACAGATTTCAGCCTTATCGGTTTTCTTTCAAAAACAATTGGCCTCCCTTCCAGAAGTTCAGACTTTCGTGAAAGGTGTGTAGCACATCCAACCTCCATTTGTGCCCCCAGTGGCACCATGGGATCTTAATGTGGTGTTGAAGTTCCTTCAATCACATTGGTTTGAACCTTTACAGAAGGTGGGGTTGAAATTCCTCACTTGGAAAGTGGTCATTCTGTTGGCCTTGGCATCCACAAGGCGGGTGTCTGAGTTAGCGGCCTTGTCTCACAAGAGCCCTTATTTGATTTTCCATGAAAGCTTTTTTTGGGACCGCACTAGTCTTACATTGAATTTCTAATGACCTCTGGAAGACTGATTTATGACGCTAATTTGCGTTCTAGATACAGCAACCTAATGCATGTGAAAAATTATTTTTTTGCAAATATTCGTTGCTATCAGTGGTGCTCCCTAGAGTCAATGGGGGTATAAGCTAAGAAAAACCAACAAAAGAGAGTTGGAAAGTAGACTCTTGTGTGGGAGCACACAATTCAGAGGATTGAATGTGTGTTACTCAATACTGATAAAACATAATTTTATTAATTCATTATTAAAAAGATGACTATAGGAGTAAGTTATGAATAAGTAGTGTAGCTACGCGAAAATATAGCACTATATTCTATATAATTAAATTGGTTTTCAATACCACAGTGAGAACCGGAAATCAGGGTCTTTGGCCTCGTGGTTTTACTGAGATCATAATAGCAATTCTGTAAGATATATGACCGTCATTTATTCTACAGCAATCCTATTCAGGATTAGTTAGTCGTAGAGAATTAAATCATGAGTCATACAGAACCGAGTGCTAATTGGTATTATTAGGGATCACTCTAGATCGGGCAGAAGAATTTTTTGCAGTACCAGGGTGTTCCAGGGTGGTCTCCCATCCGAGTACTGACCCGGCCCTCCACTGCTTGGCTTCCAAGATCAGACGAGATCGGGCATCTCCAGCGGGGTATGTCCGCAATTTTAATCTGCCCGTTCAGTCAATCCCAATACCCGTATTGCCACAGTGATGATCTGAGTCAATCGTGTGTAAGATATCTGGATCTCATGTCCATAGAGATGAAATTCTGGCAATATTGATCATATACAGTAATTAAATACCAGGGCATCCACTATGCAAGTGGACAAAATTATGGTGAGAACAGTTAGCATATACAGGGATATCTATGCAATGGTATCCGCTTTCATAGCCGGAAAAGAATAGTAATAATAGGGCGACAATTATAGCAATCCTGTTGCTGTAATAATTATTGTGCAATCACAAATACATTAGCCCAAGATAATTTACATCACACGCACCAGAGCTATTTCTCACCGTCTGTGAGCCTCTGAATCCTGATGTATTGGAAAAAGAGATTGTAATTTATACATCATGTCAGAGAGGCTAGAGTGAAAAAAAGAGAGCAGCAAAAAAACACAGCTGAGGATATTCTTTGATATCCACAGTGGAAGACAATGCACCCAGTTAAGTAGCAATTTGCTGCAGAGTTAGAACCAATATATAGCTGGGAAATTCTATGTACAATTATCGGCCGTACTGAAAATTATATCCTGGTTTGTTCCCAATGCCTATTTGGTACCATTCAGGTTCAAAAAACCTCTTGGAGCAAATAAGAGTATCTATGAATGCTCAATAATGCTCATAGAGCTATAAGATTGAAGCCGTCACTGGTAGGCATGTAAGGACAGTACATAAATTTGCTTCCACAGTATGCTGTTAATACACATAGGCAGCATCTATGTGTTTGAAAAGAAATAATAATAATAAATAGCTTGTTAAGGCTGAAAAAAAAATGCACAAAAGGAGAGAGAGTGTTTATGGTGTATAAGGTATGTGTTAATACGATACCAGTCCCACAAAGTGCTGCCTATGGAGGATTGCCGCTGGTGAGTCCTGTAGGTAACGAGGCTCCAGAGGTGTAGTGTAACTGAAGCCGCGTGCTGACTTCAGTGCGGGAGGTGTGAAGAAATCGTCGGCTATTTGGTGCTGCTGGCTTCCACATGTAGCTGCTACTCTCCGGAGTGATGCAGCGCGTGATCGCGGTGTATCTCCCTGCTCCCGGCGGCTTGCCGCGTTGCCCGGGTAACTGTCCTTGAGTTCCGGTTTGATGCGATCACGTGTGCGCACCACGTGACCGCAGGAGTGACGTACGTTTCGCAGTGTAGCTTGATCACAGAACGTAGTGTGATCAGTAAGAGCTTCTTATTTAAGGACGGTGCTAGACGTTGATTGGGTATTAAATTATGATAAGCTAATTAACCTTAAAAAACTTTAACTAATTAGATCATAATACATGATACTCTATTCCTCTATCTTCAATATGTATATTTATTAATCATAATAATTAAAATTACAATAATGCTAAATATTTAATCTATTATCGAATTGGCATATATTATTATCTATTACATTTACCAAAATATGTCAATTAATTGGTACATATATTGGTGTGCAGATTATCTGGCTTTTTCCTTACTCTGACTGATGTCCTATACAGACCAGAGGATAGGCTAAGAAAAGTGTCCATCATAATTTAATACCCAATCAACGTCTAGCACCGTCCTTAAATAAGAAGCTCTTACTGATCACACTACGTTCTGTGATCAAACTACACTGCGAAATGTACGTCACTCCTGCGGTCACGTGGTGCGCACACGTGATCGCATCAAACCGGACCTCAAGGACAGTTACCCGGGCAACGGCGGCAAGCCGCCGGGAGCAGGGAGATACACCGCGATCACACGCTGCATCACTCCGGAGAGTAGCAGCTACATGTGGAAGCCAGCAGCACCAAATAGCCGACGATTTCTTCACACCTCCCGCACTGAAGTCAGCACGCGGCTTCAGTTACACAGTGTGAGAGGTGCGGCTGCGGGGTGCGTGTGGTGCCTGCTGCCGTGCAGGTGTAGACTCTGTACTCACCAGGCACCGCTCTCTCTCACCTTTAGGTACCGGAACATTAAACGGACCTGGCAACTCTTCCGTCAGACCCGGACACGACGACCTAGGAGGAAAGAGATTGCTGAGTGCCGTCCTCCTACCTGTGGACCGAAATGCCCTCCGACCTCTAGAAAAATAGCGCTTTCGGGCTAGGTGGGGGTCATCATTGGCGTCCGCCTCAGAGCCCGAATTTCACCTATCGGCACTTTCGCACCAGGTGGAAATTCCGCCTTGCACAGCCGTGCAAGGCTCACCGTTGCCCTGAAGGAAGGGAGATAGAAAGAAACACAACCATACACTCAGACCGTGGTTACTCACCGTCTTACACTCCGGTACTCCGATCTTCTCCAGTACAGGTCCCTGTAAGGAGGCAAAAGAAAGAAACAGCCGTGCAGGGCCTAACTAGACCTAGTGTCACACCTTATACTAACTATAACGGCAGAGCCCTCAAACTAGCTCTGTGGGTGTGGTGCGACATAACTATGCACAAACATTATAACAGCAATTCGCCCTGCACGGTAACAACACACATCGGAAATACAATATAAAACGGTGCTGTCCCTTTTTAATCCCTATCTGCCGCTGGAAAGGGGTGGGCACCGCACGGCCCACCCACCTCCTGCGCCTTCCCTCATGTGGGCCTCAGCTCTGCCTTCCTAAATACCTCGAGGTGGCCTGGGCCTAGTGCCCAGGGCCACCTGTACTCACCTCGGGGGCTCTTATTCACTGGGCCTAGCGCCCCCTAACTGCACACAGGCCGGAGGCCTGACTTCACCCACGGGCCTAGCGCCCGCCTAACTTGCTGCCCGTTGGGTGACCTGGGCCTTGTGCCCAAGGTCACCTTAATGTATCCCTAATTGGCCACAAATACACTAGGGCCTACTGCCCTCTAACGTCCCCACAGGCCTATTGCCTGATTTGCCCCCGGGCCTAGTGCCCGCCTAACTGCGCACAGGGATAGGGTGGCTTGGGCCTAATGCCCAAACCACCTAATCAAATATTGGCCCCCAAACCTCCTATCTGCGCAACAGGCCTAGTGCCTGAATTGTGCCCTCGGGCCTAATGCCCGTCCCTGGTGGTCGAGGGAGGAAGAGGGGAGGGGGCGAAGTTGCCTCACTGAGGCCTCACCTGCTCCAGGGATCTTCGGTGCCCTCTTCGGCCGCTGGCCCGTCCTGGCCAGCGGCGCCGCCGTCGCCTCGCCACGTCCAGCCGCCGCTGGACATCCTCCTGCCGCCGGACGTCTTCAGGCCTCTTCCGCGGCCACCCGAACTCCGACCGCGACGACTTCTTCTGGCTCCTCCGTGCGGCGTCTTCTTTCTTCTCCCGCCCATCTTCTTTCTTCGCGCTCTTCCGCGCGCGCGGTCTCTTCGGCTCCCGCCCGGCGTCGGACGTCAGACGCCGGGGGCGGGGCCTATGACGCGGCGAGCGCCGATTGGCTCGCCGCGTCACTCTCCGATTGGCTGCCGCTCCGGGAGCCGCGATTGGCTCCCGGAGGGCGCCAAGATTTAAATCCTCCTGCAGCCTCCTGTCCGGTGCAGGGAAAAGGGTAATCCCTGCACCGGACACCCGCCGCCACGCACCAAGCGCTGGGGACAGACAAGCTGCCCCAGCGCTGTCCCCAGCTAGGGACCACAACATGGATGTGCCCACAGGGCACATCCTTACATTTACCCCCCCCCCCCTTTTTCCTTTGTAGTCCCTACAAAGTTCCTCACGACTTCCATTGTCCGCGGGTCAGGGAATTCCGAGGTCCCTCCGGCGAGGTTGTGTTCGAGGGCCCAGCCTGGACCGGCCGTGACCCCACACCCTTCCTCCTCCAGCTCCGGGTTCCTCTTACGTCCTGACCTCCATCGGCGGATCCTCTGGGGGAGTGGCATCTCCTCACGGTCGCTTGACGTTGGCCACCAAGGGGAATCTTCCTCCACGGGGACAACAGTCACCCACTCTTGGCCTCCGATATCGTCTGTGGCTTCGTCCCTGTCTTCCGGGTGTGGTATGGACCACCACCCAACAGCGGAATCCTCCGGGGCATCCGTTTCCTCCCGGGCAACAGCCACCACATGTCGCAGTTCCTCGTGGGGCATCTCCAAAGGTCCTGTGTCTTCCTCTGGAACGGGTCCTCCCACGGCATCGCGATCCTCTCCCCGTACGTCCGTCCATTTCGGCACTCCCGGCAGGTATTCTTGCTCCAGGACTATCTCCTCCTCTTCACGGAGGGCATTCAACTGGGAGCATGACTTCACCCGATCCTGCCAGTCACTCTCGTCGGCGCTTCCGATGCCAGAGTCGTCCTCCATCTGTTCTGGGAGGGATTCGTTGGCGGACAGCTCACCGTAGTCAGAGTCTTCCTCCGATATCTGGACTGGGGTATTATTTTCCTCCTCAGCGTACTTAGTCCTTTCCGCTGGCACCTCTGTTTCCTCAGCGTACTCCTTCGCTTCCGCTGGCATCTCTTCTTCCTCAGCGTACTCCTTCGCTTCCGCTGGCATCGTGACTTCCTCAGCGTACTCCTTTGCTTCCGCTGGCATCTTTTGGTACCCAGGACACTCCTGTTCCGCACGTCCTGGACGTGGACGGTTCCATCGCGGGGAGATTCCGGACGTCTCCGTCACTGGGTCTTCACGCTTTTCTTCGCAGCGTGGTCTCTTCACCTCCCAGTCGTCCACCTCCGCCTCATGCGGGAAAGGATTCTGCCTTACTGGGGTCACTTTCCTGGGACAGAGTAGGTCCGCGGCATCTTCCCAGGGGCACTCACTGGCCGCATGTCCTGGTCGCCGACACTTCCAACAAGGGAGGGCCACTGCCACCTTCTCCAAGACGGGTTCCTGGTCCACCTCCTTCACTGGGGAATCTTCACCCGTTGGTTCCGGCTCAGAGGAAATGGGCACCTGCGAATTAACTTCAAGCAAGGCCTTCCGCTCCATTTCCCTGGTTTCCTCCTCCCATCTCTGGGCGCGACCATCCGCAATCATCCGGTCTTCATCCCACGGACAATCGGGAAGCGCATGTCCTCTCGCCTCGCAGAGCGCACACACAGGCTCTGCAGCCACCCGGTCCCAAAGCTGCTGACGAGACTCCGTCATCTGCTTCACCGTGGCCTCGTAGTCCGTCCTGTCTTCCGTCCATGGGCATTCCAGGAGCCGATGTCGGGGATCTCCACAGCTTTCACACCGGGAATCAACCTCGTCTTCGCTCGACTCTTCGTCCCAGGGACAACTGTTGTGCTCATGCCCGTAGTTTCCGCAGAGCAAACACCAGGACTCCTTCTTCGCTTGGCCCTTCTGACGTCTTCGGTCCGCTTCCTGGACCACCTTCTTTGGGGACGTCTCTCGCCACGTACACTCGTCGGCAAAGTGCCCCGCTTGCAGACATCTCTTGCAGGGCGTCACATCGGCTTTCTTGCGCCCCTTCTCCCGGCGCTCTTCTTTTCCACGCTGGACCGACCGCTGCACCATCTTCAGGATGTCTGCCCCTGACACCGTCACCCAGTCGCTCTGGTCCGCACACGTCCGGGGGTGAGTCTTCTCCGGAACCGTCCGCAGGGAGGTCTTCTTGGTGGCGTTCCACATCGTGTCCGTGATCCGGTCTCTTTTATCCTGCCGACTACGCCAAGTGTGAGAGGTGCGGCTGCGGGGTGCGTGTGGTGCCTGCTGCCGTGCAGGTGTAGACTCTGTACTCACCAGGCACCGCTCTCTCTCACCTTCAGGTACCGGAACATTCAACGGACCTGGCAACTCTTCCGTCGGACCCGGACACGACGACCTAGGAGGAAAGAGATTGCTGAGTGCCGTCCTCCTACTTGTGGACCGAAACGCCCTCCGACCTCTAGAAAAATAGCGCTTTCGGGCTAGGTGGGGGTCATCATTGGCGTCCGCCTCAGAGCCCGAATTTCACCTATCGGCACTTTCGCACCAGGTGGAAATTCCGCCTTGCACAGCCGTGCAAGGCTCACCGTTGCCCTGAAGGAAGGGAGATAGAAAGAAACACAACCATACACTCAGACCGTGGTTACTCACCGTCTTACACTCCGGTACTCCGATCTTCTCCAGTACAGGTCCCTGTAAGGAGGCAAAAGAAAGAAACAGCCGTGCAGGGCCTAACTAGACCTAGTGTCACACCTTATACTAACTATAACGGCAGAGCCCTCAAACTAGCTCTGTGGGTGTGGTGCGACATAACTATGCACAAACATTATAACAGCAATTCGCCCTGCACGGTAACAACACACATCGGAAATACAATATAAAACGGTGCTGTCCCTTTTTAATCCCTATCTGCCGCTGGAAGGGGGTGGGCACCGCACGGCCCACCCACCTCCTGCGCCTTCCCTCATGTGGGCCTCAGCTCTGCCTTCCTAAATACCTCGAGGTGGCCTGGGCCTAGTGCCCAGGGCCACCTGTACTCACCTCGGGGGCTCTTATTCACTGGGCCTAGCGCCCCCTAACTGCACACAGGCCGGAGGCCTGACTTCACCCACGGGCCTAGCGCCCGCCTAACTTGCTGCCCGTTGGGTGACCTGGGCCTTGTGCCCAAGGTCACCTTAATGTATCCCTAATTGGCCACAAATACACTAGGGCCTACTGCCCTCTAACGTCCCCACAGGCCTATTGCCTGATTTGCCCCCGGGCCTAGTGCCCGCCTAACTGGGCACAGGGATAGGGTGGCTTGGGCCTAATGCTCAAACCACCTAATCAAATATTGGCCCCCAAACCTCCTATCTGCGCAACAGGCCTAGTGCCTGAATTGTGCCCTCGGGCCTAATGCCCGTCCCTGGTGGTCGAGGGAGGAAGAGGGGAGGGGGCGAAGTTGCCTCACTGAGGCCTCACCTGCTCCAGGGATCTTCGGTGCCCTCTTCGGCCGCTGGCCCGTCCTGGCCAGCGGCGCCGCCGTCGCCTCGCCGCGTCCAGCCGCCGCTGGACATCCTCCTGCCGCCAGACGTCTTCAGGCCTCTTCCGCGGCCACCCGAACTCCGACCGCGACGACTTCTTCTGGCTCCTCCGTGCGGCGTCTTCTTTCTTCTCCCGCCCGTCTTCTTTCTTCGCGCTCTTCCGCGCGCGCGGTCTCTTCGGCTCCTGCCCGGCGTCTAACGTCAGACGCCGGGGGCGGGGCCTATGACGCGGCGAGCGCCGATTGGCTCGCCGCGTCACTCTCCGATTGGCTGCCGCTCCGGGAGCCGCGATTGGCTCCCGGAGGGCGCCAAGATTTAAATCCTCCTGCAGCCTCCTGTCCGGTGCAGGGAAAAGGGTAATCCCTGCACCGGACACCCGCCGCCACGCACCAAGCGCTGGGGACAGACAAGCTGCCCCAGCTAGGGACCACAACATGGATGTGCCCACAGGGCACATCCTTACACACTACACCTCTGGAGCCTCGTTACCTACAGGACTCACCAGCGGCAATCCTCCATAGGCAGCACTTTGTGGGACTGGTATCGTATTAACACATACCTTATACACCATAAACACTCTCTCTCCTTTTGTGCATTTTTTTTTCAGCCTTAACAAGCTATTTATTATTATTATTTCTTTTCAAACACATAGATGCTGCCTATGTGTATTAACAGCATACTGTGGAAGCAAATTTATGTACTGTCCTTACATGCCTACCAGTGACAGCTTCAATCTTATAGCTCTATGAGCATTATTGAGCATTCATAGATACTCTTATTTGCTCCAAGAGGTTTTTTGAACCTGAATGGTACCAAATAGGCATTGGGAACAAACCAGGATATAATTTTCAGTACGGCCGATAATTGTACAAAGAATTTCCCAGCTATATATTGGTTCTAACTCTGCAGCAAATTGCTACTTAACTGGGTGCATTGTCTTCCACTGTGGATATCAAAGAATATCCTCAGCTGTGTTTTTTTGCTGCTCTCTTTTTTTCACTCTAGCCTCTCTGGCATGATGTATAAATTACAATCTCTTTTTCCAATACATCAGGATTCAGAGGCTCACAGACGGTGAGAAATAGCTCTGGTGCGTGTGATATAAATTATCTTGGGCTAATGTATTTGTGATTGCACAATAATTATTACAGCAACAGGATTGCTATAATTGTCGCCCTATTATTACTATTCTTTTCCGGCTATGAAAGCGGATACCATTGCATAGATATCCCTGTATATGCTAACTGTTCTCACCATAATTTTGTCCACTTGCATAGTGGATGCCCTGGTATTCAATTACTGTATATGATCAATATTGCCAGAATTTCATCTCTATGGACATGAGATTCAGATATCTTACACACGATTGACTCAGATCATCACTGTGGCAATACGGGTATTGGGATTGACTGAACGGGCAGATTAAAATTGTGGACATACCCCGCTGGAGATGCCCGATCTCGTCTGATCTTGGAAGCCAAGCAGTGGAGGGCCGGGTCAGTACTCGGATGGGAGACCACCCTGGAACACCCTGGTACTGCAAAAAATTCTTCTGCCCGATCTAGAGTGATCCCTAATAATACCAATTAGCACTCGGTTCTGTATGACTCATGATTTAATTCTCTACGACTAACTAATCCTGAATAGGATTGCTGTAGAATAAATGACGGTCATATATCTCACAGAATTGATATTATGATCTCAGTAAAACCACGAGGCCAAAGACACTAATTTCCGGTTCTCACTGTGGTATTGAAAACCAATTTAATT
Source organism: Pseudophryne corroboree (assembly GCF_028390025.1). Taxonomy (NCBI): domain Eukaryota; kingdom Metazoa; phylum Chordata; class Amphibia; order Anura; family Myobatrachidae; genus Pseudophryne; species Pseudophryne corroboree. The sequence goes on from NC_086446.1 coordinate 674,347,645, forward strand.
ATATAGAATATAGTGCTATATTTTCGCGTAGCTACACTAACTTATTCATAACTTACTCCTATAGTCATCTTTTTAATAATTAATAAAATTATGTTTTATCAGTATTGAGTAACACACACTCAATTCTCTGAATTGTGTGCTCCCACACAAGTCTACTTTCCAACTCTCTTTTGTTGGTTTTTCTTATCTTTGATCTTCCATGAAGATAGAGCAGAGTTGAGGACTCGTCAGCAATTTCTGCCGAAGGTGGTTTCATCTTTCCACATGAACCTACCTATTGTGGTGCCAGTGGCTACTGACGCCTTAATTGAGTCAAGGTCTCTGGATGTGGTCAGAGCTTTGAAACTTTATGTCACCAGAACGGCTCAGGTTAGGAAAACGGAGGCTCTGTTTGTCCTGTATGCTCCCAACAAGATTGGGTGTCCTGCTTCCAAGCAGACCATTGCACGCTGGATCTGTAATACGATTCAGCATGCTCATTCCACGGCTGGATTGCCGTTACTGAAATCGGTGAAGGCCTATTCTACTAGAAAGGTGGGCTCGTCCTGGGCGTCTACCCGGGGGGTCTCGGCATTGCAACTTTGCCGAGCAGCTACTTGGTCGGGTTCAAACACTTTTGCAAAGTTTTACAAGTTTGATACCCTGGCCGATGATGACCTCAAGTTTGGTCAATCGGTGCTGCAGAGTCATCCGCACTCTCCCGCCCGTTTTAGAACTTTGGTATAACCCCATGGTTCTAATGGTGACCCCAGCATCCTCTAGGACGTATGAGAAAATGGGATTTTAATACCTACCGGTAAATCCTTTTCTCTTAGTCCGTAGAGGATGCTGGGCACCCGTCCTAGTGCGTACTGTATCTGCAGTTATTAGTTGTGGTTACACACATGTTGTGTTACATTTATAGTCAGCCTGTTGCCGAAATTGTTCATGCCGTTGGCTTGTGTTCTGTTGAATGCCACGTTGTGCGGCATGCTTGAGGTGTGAGCTGGTATGAATCTCACCTTAGTTTAACAATAAATCCTTTCCTCAAAATGTCCATCTCCCTGGGCACAGTTCCTATAACTGGAGTCTGGAGGAGGGGCATAGAGTGAGGAGCCAGTTCACACCTTTTGAAAGTCTTAAAGTGCCCATGTCTCCTGTGGATCCCGTCTATACCCCATGGTTCTAATGGTGACCCTAGCATCCTCTACGGACTAAGAGAAAAGGATTTACTGGTAGGTATTAAAATCCCATTTTTTTAGTTCTCCCCTCACATGTGTCACTATACACCAATCATTCATATACATGGATGCCAAGTTAACACCTTGATCTCTTTGTCATGATCCTCATACCATTTCTGTACTATTTTTGCAATATGGCAGGGCGCATTATCCTGCTGAAAGAGGCCGTGTGGTGAGTGGCACAAAAGATTTTGTGACGACCATGAGGATATCAAAAAGGATGAACATCCCAGAAGGCCTTGCACATCAAAAACAAATGAAAATGTGGGAAAAAATTGAGAACTGTTTGAATTGCTGTGGGGTCAGCATCTGAATGATAGCAGTAGTGGTAAACTGTTACATAAATTTTGCATCAAGATCTTAACGTCACAAACGTTTGTGCGAAGATGGTTCAAAGGCTTCTCACTGTCAAGCAAAAAGAAAATCGAAAGCAAATTTGTACAGACATTTTGGTACTAATTCAAGCGGATTCTCAGATTTTAGACAAAATTATTACCTGTGATGAAACATGGATCTTCCAGTATGATCCTGAGACAAAACGCCAATCCATGCACTGGAAAACACCATCAATCACCAAGAATGAAGAAAGCATGCCAAAGCAAATCCAAAAGTGAAAAGCCATGTTGTTTTCTTTAATATCAAGGGTGTTATTTTGACAGACTGGGTACCGGAAGACGCAACAGTGAATCAACATTACTACAAAAATGTTCTAGAAACTTTGCAGGAAAGAAGAAGAAGAAAGAGGCCAGCGTTGTGGGAAAATGGTTTCATCCTCCATCAGGACAACGCCCCAGCCCAGACAGCTCTCTCAGTGAAGCAGTTTTTAGCTGAGAAACAGATTGCAGTGCTAGAACACCCTCCATACTCGCCAGACCTAGCACCGTGTGACTTCTTTCTGTTCCCTAAAGTCAAATTTGTACTGAATGTAACCTGTTTTGCATCAGTTACTGATTTAATAAAAACGATGGAGCTGTTGAGACGATTGACAGATAATGATCTACAGCACAACATTGACCAATGTAAAATAAGAATTCAGCAGCATGTGGATGCAGAAGGGGAGTACATAGAAGGGGAACAGAGTTGAAATGTACTTAATATAATTAAATAAATTATAGCATTAGCATTATAATATCTACACCTCCCCATGCCACCACGTACAATGCACTGGACCACGTTTGGTAGCACTAACTACTGCATACTGAGTGAGAACACTCCAGAAGACCTACCATTTTGGAGAAGCTCTGACCAAGTCATCAAGCCCTCACAATTTGTCCATTGTCAGTCGCTCAGATCCTTACACTTGCCCATTTTTCCTGCTTCCAACACATCAACTTCAAGAACTGAGTGTTCACTTGCTGCCTAAAATGTCCCACCTTTTGACATGTCCCATTGTAACAAGATAATCAACGTTATACATTTCAACTGTCAGTGGTTTTAATAAAACTTTTTTAAGGGGGTATCCCACCCCCACCTGTGTCAATATATAATCACTACCTTGATTACCTTCTCATCTGTGGCATTTCCCCTTTACCACCTCTAGTGCAGAAGGCAACGGAGCTTTGGTCACATGGGACTGATGATTTTTCCCTGCTGCCATTGATCTACGCAGATTCAGAGAGCAGCCAAAGTTCTCAGAAGGGAACTAAATTCCCCTCCTCACACTTTTCAATTTGTGACTCATGTCAAAGACCCTAGTAGGTATCCCTGAATTGCACTGACTATATCAGAGCCAATAACTGTATTATCCTGACTGCTACTATGGTGTAATGGTTATCATTACTGCCTCACACCACTGAAGTCATGGGTTTAATTCTCTTCATGGCCTGAACTGTGTGGAGTTTGTACATTCTCCCTGTGTTTGCGTGGGTTTCCTCTGGGTACTCCGGTTTCCTACCACAATCCAAAAATATGCTGGTAGGTTAATTATTGTGAATGTGTGTACGTGTACATGTCATTGGGAATATAGATTGTAATCTCCACTAGGGCAGAAACTGATGTGAATTGGCAAATATTGTCTGTAAAGCTCTGTGGTATATGTGTGCACTATATAAATAACTGATAATAAAATAATAATACTATACTAGCAGAAAGAGTGTAATAGTTCAGATCCCCAAGTCCTGGTTAGCGAGTGCAGAGCCGAATAGAATACTCACAATGAATATTCTAGCTCTCTTCCTGTTGTAACATACACCTCTTTACACCACCCATGGAATATAAAGAGGAGTCACAGGTCCCTTAACACTCTATCACAAGTGTCTCTGAGATACAGACTAGCATTCAGTTAATCTCCCCCAGTTTGCAGCAATGAATAATAGTATTGGCATAACCTTAGCTTCTTTAAAGGCTGGGTTATGGCGCATACAGTATATGAATTGGACTAATAAAGAAACACTTCATTTACATAAAGGTAGTACAATGCATAGTTTCAGGAATTATATTATTAAAGTGTTACAGATTACATAGATAAACGTGTTGCTATTTAAAAATAAAAGGTAAGAACTTACAAAGAATTACACTCGGTTTTTCTGAAGGGAATTGATCCCCCAAGTCTGACATAAAACAAAAGGCACACATATATTTAATGAACTGTCCCTCCACTCCATAGTGATGTCATGACCAAGTCCTTGATGACCGGCTGACCAGTTAATGAACCTTGAGGCCTGTCCAGGACAACCCATGTAACTTTAAATCTGAGTATAAATAATTGTACATCATTTCTCATGTGTAACAGCCACTGAAATATGGTATGATAGTAATAATCACTGCAGTTTATGCCATTAAATAATTGTTAACAAGACTGCCCTGGGATGTAAGATTGATTAGATGCTTAATTTCTTCAAAGCCATATGTCCTAGATACCCCCAAATCACACCTGACAAGTGTACAGACTTCAAGTATATTGCTTTGATTTCAGAAGACCCCAGTTATTGTTGAAAAATCAATTTTATGTCAAAACCAGATAAAATACAGTGGCATCTTTGATATTTGCTTATAAGTAAGACATCTGGTGATCAGATGGCTAACATAAAGCATGGCTGGTAGTTTTCTTAATAGCTGATGCAGAGTTGAACATATGTTTGTGGAGGGTATCTTGCACGTTTTTATATTGCACATGCTCTGGAATTGTGTCTAGGCAACTATGGGATGTGCAGGGTCATACACATTTAAGTCACATCTCCACTTTCAGCTTAAAGAGAGCAAGTGGGCTGTAATGAGGCATTATCATGTATCATAAATGTTCAGTGAGCAAGTGTCACAAGAATTGCGAGCTATGTAGACTTGTCTGTAATCATATAATATGCCTGTTTTCTTTACACTAAGAATAGGGCTGGAGCATGTGCAAACTGATGATAATGATGGGTATTAAACCTAGAGTACTGGTAGAAGCAGTACGCTGGCAATGATATGTAAACCTTTGTATATTTGGTGACTATACAAATTTTATTCCCTGCATGCAATGTGGGAGATTATAGCTAACTTTCATTCAACTCTGTAGCAATGGGAAGATAGACACCAGTCCTTTTCAGAACTCCCACAATTGCCATATTGCCAGGCCGAGCCTGCCGGCATCCTATTTCAAATGTACATCTGTTTGCTGTGAAGACTGTGATAAGAAATCAAAGAATGGAGCAATTTACCCTAACAAGCTCAGGCTGTGAAAGGCTGTCTGAATTATAAATCAGATATGTTCAATTCATCGTAACTTTTAAAAAACATTATGCAATTATCACAAATTTACTGCAGCCCCTATCAACCAATCAGATATTATTCCAGTGAATTCCTGACTGGTTGCTATGGGACCTATTACTAACATAAGTAGGCGAACATTGCACTTTTTTTGATGCAGAGTTGCATAATATTGAATGTGTAGGTGTCACACATAGTATAGCACTGCCAGCCAACAGAGCAGATGCAGGGAGGTTGATCGAAAGTGGAGCAACAGGCTGCATGGTACTGATTAACAGAGTGACCATGAGTGCATGCCGCCTCCCCATCCCATTTCCTAACCCAGGTACTTCCCGGCAAAGCGGCTGCCTGAAGGCAAATATGGTAAAAAAGTATGATAATAATACAGGTTGAGTCTCCCTTATCCAAAATGCTTGGGACCAGAGGTATTTTGGATATCGGATTTTTACGTATTTTGGAATAATTGCATACCATAATGAGATATCATGGTGATGGGACCTAAATCTAAGCACAGAATCCATTTATGTTTTATATACAACTTATACACACAGCCTGAAGGTAATTTTAGCCAATATTTTTTAAACCTTTGTACATTAAACAAAGTGTGTGTACATTCACACAATTCATTTATTTTTCATATATACCTTATACACACAGCCTGAAGGTCATTTAATACAATATTTGTAATAAGTTTGTGTATTAAACAAAGTTTGTGTACATTGAGTCATCAAAAAACAAAGGTTTCACTATTTCACTGTCACTCAAAAAAGTCCGTATTTCGGAATATTCCGTATTTCGGAATATTTGGATATGGGATACTCAACCTGTATATTGCTTTTCACTCCATATGTATCTGACTGCTGTGCGTTACAACACAAATGAGCTATTTCACTATTATATAGTAAATATACTTCTTAATGAGCTTTAGAAAAAATGCTTTAAAACTTACATAATATTTTCATCATAAATTTGGAGTAGGAAAGAAGGTCTATAAAAAAAGAGCACAGAAGACATATTACAAGCTTTAAGGGAAATGATAAATTGTTTTAATAAGGTTCTGCAAGGCCAGAGCTCAAAAAGTCACCATTTGTCTGGGGAAAAAGAATATTAGCCCAATACATCAATAACATGTTTGTGTCTTTATTTAGGCCACTTTCTTCATGTGGCCAATTAGTAATTCATAAAGACACTGAAAAAGAGCTGTTTGGGCAGAGCTGAAATGTCCTCAGGATGACTGATCCTCTATGTATTTGCACTAGTTTATTACGTATTATAGGTATTACTTATTGGTATCAAACGGAAAATTTACTTGTTTTAAACAGAGAAAAAGATTCTTTATGCTCCATGTCATGTCACATGTTGACAATTTATTTTCAAATCCACAAAAATGTAAGCTTTTAATAATATTTAATTGTTGCATAAATGAATCCGTTCACTGGCACAGTGACATGAAATGTGATAGTAGCTAGCCATGCTTTCGCTGCCATTCATATCTCCCCCCCAGCTGTTAATTGGGAAATCAATCCATATATATATATACTAGCTGAGGTAGCCGTGTTTACATTTTCATTTATTAAGTTATCAATGATTTGGATATAACTGCCAACATATTAAAATTAATTAGTAGCTTAATAGCTCTGCACACATACCCATGAGGTGGCTGCCCAGTGTTTTTTTTTTTTTTTTGCGGTGTCGCCAGTAGCCCTGAGGACCTCCCAGCATCCCAAGCTCCTATTATGTCTTCTGGGCTCCAAAGTTACCACTCTGTAATGTTTTCCGCAAAATCCATCCAGTGGCAGGCCCAGAACAGGCTCTCCGGGTCAAAGTTCTGCCCAGCGTACACCTACGTGAGGTCTGACTGGGACCCCAATCCCCTAGTATGTTTTCTGGGATCCAATGTTACCACTGTGTGAAGCTTTCTTCAAAATCCATTCAGTGGAAAGCAAGCCCAGAACAGGCTCCCGGGGTCAAAGTTCTATCTGGCACATTCCGCTGTGAGGTTTCACCGGTGCAGGAGTATATACGAATGCATAACCGATATATTGGCTTGGTCCTAAAAGGGGGTGGATTTTTTTTTAAACCCCACTACACTGCATCCATATAGTATAGATACCCCTCTGAAGGCAACAATGTCATCAAAGGAGTGCCAAACTACCAACCCTACCAATGTAAGCCACATATCTTCATAGACCAGCTTTGACCCATTGCATATAAAAGACATTGCTGAAATTGCCCGAATCTTGCATTGCACTACCTGTGATCTGGACCCTGCCTCAACCAAGCTTCTAATAGGGTGTATGGATATAATTGGCCCTGTCTTTGCAAAAATTGTTCAATGCTCTTTGCAGACAGACATTTTTCCCGAACCCCTAAAGGAAGCATTAGTTAGATCTGTGTGTGTGTGTGTGTGTGTGTGTGTGTGTGTGTGTGTGTGTGTTAAATGATCTTCTTTTGGCAAGCTACAGAGATGACTATTCATTCTTAGTACTTCTGGATCTTTCTGCAGCATTTGATACCATGGAACATGGGCTTTTGATTGAGCGCCTGAAAACTATCAGCAACAATAAAATGCTCATTCTTTTATCTGAGGAACATAGCCAGATATATGCATTTGTATCATCTGGATTAGACTACTGCAATGCCCTCTACCTTTGTCTCCTAGAAAAAGAATTGCACCACTTACAGCTGGTATAAAACACACCGCTGCCAGGCTGTTAACCAACCAGCCCGGTTACAGCCACATACGACCCATACTCTACTCCCTCCACTGGTTGCCTGAAAGATGGCAAATCATCTTCAAGATTGGCTTACTGACTGTCAAAGTCCTATATGACCAGGGCCCAAGGTACCTGAAGCAGCTTCTGATTCCATACTGTCCCACTCGATTACTGTGATGAAGGACTTTTAGCAGTACCCAGAATTGCCTGTAATTTAACTGGGACTCAAGCTTTTAGCCATGTGGCTCCGACTCTATGGAACTCACTTCCCTGTACAGTTTGAGAAGCCCCCACTCTAGAATCCTTCAAAAACAGATTCTAGACTTTCCAGTTTATTCATGCCTTTCTGTAATGTCCCTTTAGTATCTCCATGCTCTCTGTATTTTATGAAAAGCTTTTCTGTATGTCATTGTTTCTGTACTATATTATATTCATTCTATCTGGTAAGTGACTCGAGTCTTATTGGAGAAAGGGCTATAGACATAAAATTATTATTATTATTATTATTATTATTATTACTACTGTATGGCATTCCAAAACATTCCACTGGTTACTTCTCTCCTCCCATAAATTCAAGTCAGTATCCTGATTGGATCTTATAGGTCAAGGAGCTGCAGGTACAGGCCCTGCTGCTAACCTATCCACACCATACTTTTTTGCTCAATACAAATGCCACATTTTCACACCACATCTGTTTGCTTAGAGAAACACCCATCTCATCTGATGTCCTGCTGCAGATGATTGAAAGTATTAATGTTGAATATGAACACTCCAGTTATTTCATGTATACTATTCATACAGTATGTTGAACAGCTTGTGATACTGTATATATGTATGATATATATTGTCTCTGTATACATATATAAAAGTATGTGTGGTTAGTTTGATTGTAAAATTCAAATGTATATAAGAAAGTATGTTTAGACTTAGATTTGTCTCCATTGCAACTACATTGTTACCTTGTTGTTTTTATAAAAGAGCATTTATTATATGAATTCTAAATAAATGGACATATACCTAAAATAATCGGGATGTTGCAGTTTGGAGCTTGTCACAATTATTACCCTGGGAGTTTTGCTCACAGTTTGGCAGAAGATGACTTGTTTGTCTGATTCCTCAAGTGGAACTGTACATAAATATCTGTATGAGGCTGAGCAGATTGTTCACAAATCTTCATTGCTGTCACATCTGAAAAGAAGACACTATCTTGTCCAAATATGTATCTATGATAAGACATCTACCGCACATATTATTTATAGTGTGCGTGACATGCACTTGAAATCAGGAAATCCTTAAAAGAGATGTATTATGACAATTCTATTATTGCCTAAAAAAAATAAAAATAAAATACAATATATATATATATATATAATAAGATTTTACTCACCGGTAAATCTATTTCTCGTAGTCCGCAGTGGATGCTGGGGACTCCGTAAGGACCATGGGGAATAGCGGGCTCCGCAGGAGACTGGGCACTCTAAAGAAAGATTTAGTACTATCTGGTGTGCACTGGCTCCTCCCTCTATGCCCCTCCTCCAGACCTCAGTAAAGGAAACTGTGCCCGGAAGAGCTGACATTACAAGGAAAGGATTTTGGAATCCAGGGTAAGACTCATACCAGCCGCACCAATCACACTGTACAACTTGTGATAAACTTACCCAGTTAACAGTATGAACAACAACTGAGCATCACTCAACCGATGCTACATAACCATAACCCTTTGTTAAGCAATAACTATATACCAGTATTGCAGAAGAAGTCCGCACTTGGGACGGGCGCCCAGCATCCACTACGGACTACGAGAAATAGATTTACCGGTGAGTAAAATCTTATTTTCTCTAACATCCTAGTGGATGCTGGGGACTCCGTAAGGACCATGGGGAAACACAAGGTCCTCCCAGCCAGGGTATCAAACTTGTAGAACTTTGCAAATGTGTTTGAACCCGACCAAGTAGCAGCTCGGCAAAGCTGTAATGCCGAGACCCCTCGGGCAGCCGCCCAAGAAGAGCCCACCTTCCTTGTGGAATGGGCTTTCACTGATTTTGGCTGCGGCAATCCAGCCGCAGAATGATCCTGCTGAATCGTGTTACAGATCCAGCGAGCAATAGCTTGCTTTGAAGCAGGAGCACCCACTTTGTTGGATGCATACAGGATAAACAGCGAGTCAGTCTTCCTGACCCCAGCCGTTCTGGTTACATAATTCTTCAAAGCCCGGACTACGTCAAGCAACTTGGAATCTTCCAAGTCACAAGTAGCCGCAGGCACCACAATAGGTTGGTTCAAATGAAAAGATGACACACCTTTTGCAGAAATTGCGGACGAGACCGCAATTTTGCCCTGTCCATCTGGAAAACCAGATAGGGGCTTTTACATGACAAAGCCGTCAATTCTGACACACGCCTAGCCGAAGCTAAGGCCAACAGCATGACCACTTTCCACGTGAGATACTTTAGCTCCAAAGTGGATTTCAGGAAACCCAACACCACGTTAAGATCCCAAAGTGTCACTGGTGGCACAAAAGGGCGCTGAATATGCAGCACTCCCTTAACAAACGTCTGAACCTCAGGCAGTGAAGCCAGTTCTCTTTGAAAGAAAATGAATAGGGCCAAAATCTGGACCTGTATGGACCCTAATTTTAGGCCCATAGTCACTCCTGACTGTAGGAAGTGCAGGAATCGACCCAGCTGGAATTCTTCTGTAGGGCCTTCCTGGCCTCACACCAAGCACATATTTTCGCCATATACGGTGATAATGATTTGCTGTCACGTCCTTCCTAGCCTTTATCAGCGTAGGAATAACTTCATCCGGAATGCCTTTTTCCGCTAGGATCCGGTGTTCAACCGCCATGCCGTCAAATGCAGCCGCGGTAAGTCTTGGAATAGACAGGGCCCTTGTTGCAACAGGTCCTGTCTGAGAGGCAGAGGCCAAGGGTCCTCTGTGAGCATTTCTTGCAGTTCCGGGTACCAAGTCCTTCATGGCCAATCCGGAACAATGTGTATTGTTCTCACTCCTCTTTTTCTTACAATTCTCAGCACCTTTGGTATGAGAGGAAGCGGAGGAAACACATAGACCGACTGGAACACCCACGGTGTTACTAGTGCGTCCACATCTATCGCCTGAGGGTCCCTTGACCTGGCGCAATACCATTTTAGCATTTTTGTCGAGGCGGGACGCCATCATGCCCACCTGTGGCAGTTCCTGTCGATTTGCAATCTGCGTGAAGACTTCTTGGTGAAGTCCCCACTCTCCCGGGTGGAGGTCGTGCCTGCTGAGGAAGTCTGCTTCCCAGTAGTCCACTCCCGGAATAAACACTGCTGACAGTGTGCTTACGTGATTCTCCGCCCAGCGAAGAATTCTGGTGGCTTCTACCATCGCCACCCTGATCCTTGTGCCGCCTTGGCGGTTTACATGAGCCACTGCGGTGATATTGTCTGACTGGATCAGAACCGGTTGGTCGCGAAGCAGGGTCTCCGCTTGACTTAGGGCATTGTATATGGCCCTTAGTTCCAGGATATTGATGTGAAGGCAAGTCTCCTGCCTTGACCACAGCCCTTGGAAATTTCTTCCCTGTGTGACTGCCCCCCACCCTCGGAGGCTTGCATCCGTGGTCACCAGGACCCAGTCCTGAATGCCGAATCTGCGACCTTCGAGAAGGTGAGCACTCTGCAGTCACCACAGGAGAGACACCCTTGCTCTGGGGGATAGGGTGATTAACCGATGCATCTGAAGATGTGATCCGGACCACTTGTCCAGTAAGTCCCATTGGAAGGTATGGAACCTGCCGAAGGGAATGGCCTCGTATGATGCCACCATCCTTCCCAGGACTCGAGTGCAGTGATGCACTGACACCTGTTTTAGTTTTAATAGATTCCTGACCAGTGTCACGAGCTCCTGAGCTCACTCTATCGGGAGATAAACCTTTTTCTGGTCTGTGTCTAGGATCATGCCTAGGAGAGGCAGATGAGCTGTAAGAACCAACTGCGACTTTGGAATATATAGAATCCAGCCGTGTTGCCGTTTCACTTCCGGATAAAGCGATACGCTGTTCAGCAACTGCTCTCTTGATCTCACTTTTATGAGGAGATTGTCCAAGTACGTGATAATAGTGACACCTTGCTTCCGCAGGAGCACCATCATTTCCGCCATTACCTTGGTGAATATTCTCAAGGCCGTGGAGAGACCAAACGGCAACGTTTGAAATTGGTAATGACCATCCCGTACCGCAATTCTGAGGTACGCCTGATGAGGTGGATAAATGGGGACATGAAGGAATGCATCCTTTATGTCCCGAGTCACCATAAAATCTCCCCCTTTCAGGCTTGCAATCACCGCTCTTAGCGATTCCAACTTGAACTTGAACCCTTTCAGGTATATGTTCAGGGATTTTAAATTCAATATGGGTCCGACCGAACCGTCTGGTTTCGGGACTACAACATGGTCGAATAATAACCCCCTCCTTGTTGAAGGAGGGGAACCTTGACCACCACCTGTTGAAGATACAATCTATGAATTGCAGTTAACACTGTTTTCCTCTCATGGGGGGAAGCCGGCAGGGCAGTCGGCGAGGGGGCATCTTCTCAAAGTCCAGCTTGTATCCCTGAGACACGATATCTATTGCCCAGGGATCTAACAGGGAGTGAACCCATTTGTGGCAGAACTTACGAAGGCGTGCCCCCACCGGGCCTAGCTCCGTCTGTGGAGCCCCAGCAACATGCAGTGGATTTTTGTAGAGGCCGGGGAGGACTTCTGTTCCTGGGAACTAGCTGTGTTGTGCAGCTTCTTTCCACTGCCCCCGCCTCTGGCAAGAAAGGACGCACTTCGGACTTTCTTGTTTCTTTATTCGAAAGGCTGCATTTGATAATGTCGTGCTTTCCTAGGCTGTGCAGGAATATAAGGCAAAATATCAGAATTACCAGCTATAGCTGTGGAGACCAGGTCCGAGAATCCTTCTCCACACAATCCTCAGCCTTCCACATGCCTCTTAAGTCGGCATCATCTGTCCATTGCATATTCTACAGGACACGTCCAGCAGAAATCGACATAGCTTTGACTCTAGGACCCAGTATACTCATGTCTCTTTGGGCATGTTTAATATATATATATATATATATATATATATATATATACCTATCACTTAAGACATCATCTTTAATATATATATATTTCTATATATACATATATATATATTAGAGATGAGCGGGTTCGGTTTCTCTGAAACCGAACCCGCACGAACTTCATGTTTTTTTCACGGGTCCGAGCAGACTCGGATCCTCCCGCCTTGCTCGGTTAACCCGAGCGCGCCCGAACGTCATCATGACGCTGTCGGATTCTCGCGAGACTCGGATTCTATATAAGGAGCCGCGCGTCGCCGCCATTTTCACACGTGCATTGAGATTGATAGGGAGAGGACGTGGCTGGCGTCCTCTCCATTAGAAATTAGATTAGAAGAGAGAGAGAGATTGTGCAGAGTCAGACAGAGTTTACCACAGTGACCAGTGCAGTTGTTGTTAGTTAACTTTTATTTATTTTAATATATCCGTTCTCTGCTATATCCGTTCTCTGCCTGAAAAAAAACGATACACAGCAGCAGCCAGTCACACAGTGTGACTCAGTCTGTGTGCACTCAGCTCAGCCCAGTGTGCTGCACATCAATGTATAAAAGGCAAAGCTTATAATAATTGTGGGGGAGACTGGGGAGCACTGCAGGTTGTTATAGCAGGAGCCCCCAGGAGTACATAATATTATATTAATTTAAAATTAAACAGTGCACACTTTTGCTGCAGGAGTGCCACTGCCAGTGTGACTAGTGGTGACCAGTGCCTGACCACCAGTATAGTAGTATATTGTTGTATGTATTGTATACTATCTCTTTATCAACCAGTCTATATTAGCAGCAGACACAGTACAGTGCGGTAGTTCACGGCTGTGGCTACCTCTGTGTCGGCAGTCGGAACTCGGCAGGCAGTCCGTCCATCCATAATTGTATTACAATATATACCACCTAACCGTGGTATTTTTTTTTCTTTCTTTATACCGTCGTCATAGTGTCATACTAGTTGTTACGAGTATACTACTATCTCTTTATCAACCAGTGTACAGTGCGGTAGTTCACGGCTGTGGCTACCTCTTTGTCGGCAGTCGGCAGGCAGTCCGTCCATCCATAATTGTATTATTATTATAATATATACCACCTAACCGTGGTTTTTTTTTCATTCTTTATACCGTCGTCATAGTGTCATACTAGTTGTTACGAGTATACTACTATCTCTTTATCAACCAGTGTACAGTGCGGTAGTTCACGGCTGTGGCTACCTCTGTGTCGGCAGTCGGCAGGCAGTCCGTCCATCCATAATTGTATTATTATTATAATATATACCACCTAACCGTGGTTTTTTTTTCATTCTTTATACCGTCGTCATAGTGTCATACTAGTTGTTACAAGTATACTACTATCTCTTTATCAACCAGTGTACAGTGCGGTAGTTCACGGCTGTGGCTACCTCTGTGTCGGCAGTCGGCAGGCAGTCCGTCCATCCATAATTGTATTATTATTATAATATATACCACCTAACCGTGGTTTTTTTTTCATTCTTTATACCGTCGTCATAGTGTCATACTAGTTGTTACGAGTATACTACTATCTCTTTATCAACCAGTGTACAGTGCGGTAGTTCACGGCTGTGGCTACCTCTGTGTCGGCAGTCGGCAGGCAGTCCGTCCATCCATAATTGTATTATTATTATAATATATACCACCTAACCGTGGTTTTTTTTTCATTCTTTATACCGTCGTCATAGTGTCATACTAGTTGTTACGAGTATACTACTATCTCTTTATCAACCAGTGTACAGTGCGGTAGTTCACGGCTGTGGCTACCTCTGTGTCGGCAGTCGGCAGGCAGTCCGTCCATCCATAATTGTATTATTATTATAATATATACCACCTAACCGTGTTTTTTTTTTCATTCTTTATACCGTCGTCATAGTGTCATACTAGTTGTTACGAGTATACTACTATCTCTTTATCAACCAGTGTACAGTGCGGTAGTTCACGGCTGTGGCTACCTCTGTGTCGGCAGTCGGCAGGCAGTCCGTCCATCCATAATTGTATTATTATTATAATATATACCACCTAACCGTGGTTTTTTTTTCATTCTTTATACCGTCGTCATAGTGTCATACTAGTTGTTACGAGTATACTACTATCTCTTTATCAACCAGTGTACAGTGCGGTAGTTCACGGCTGTGGCTACCTCTGTGTCGGCAGTCGGCAGGCAGTCCGTCCATCCATAATTGTATTATTATTATAATATATACCACCTAACCGTGGTTTTTTTTTCATTCTTTATACCGTCGTCATAGTGTCATACTAGTTGTTACGAGTATACTACTATCTCTTTATCAACCAGTGTACAGTGCGGTAGTTCACGGCTGTGGCTACCTCTGTGTCGGCAGTCGGCAGGCAGTCCGTCCATCCATAATTGTATTATTATTATAATATATACCACCTAACCGTGGTTTTTTTTTCATTCTTTATACCGTCGTCATAGTGTCATACTAGTTGTTACGAGTATACTACTATCTCTTTATCAACCAGTGTACAGTGCGGTAGTTCACGGCTGTGGCTACCTCTGTGTCGGCAGTCGGCAGGCAGTCCGTCCATCCATAATTGTATTATTATTATAATATATACCACCTAACCGTGGTTTTTTTTTCATTCTTTATACCGTCGTCATAGTGTCATACTAGTTGTTACGAGTATACTACTATCTCTTTATCAACCAGTGTACAGTGCGGTAGTTCACGGCTGTGGCTACCTCTGTGTCGGCAGTCGGCAGGCAGTCCGTCCATCCATAATTGTATTATTATTATAATATATACCACCTAACCGTGGTTTTTTTTTCATTCTTTATACCGTCGTCATAGTGTCATACTAGTTGTTACGAGTATACTACTATCTCTTTATCAACCAGTGTACAGTGCGGTAGTTCACGGCTGTGGCTACCTCTGTGTCGGCAGTCGGCAGGCAGTCCGTCCATCCATAATTGTATTATTATTATAATATATACCACCTAACCGTGGTTTTTTTTTCATTCTTTATACCGTCGTCATAGTGTCATACTAGTTGTTACGAGTATACTACTATCTCTTTATCAACCAGTGTACAGTGCGGTAGTTCACGGCTGTGGCTACCTCTGTGTCGGCAGTCGGCAGGCAGTCCGTCCATCCATAATTGTATTATTATTATAATATATACCACCTAACCGTGGTTTTTTTTTCATTCTTTATACCGTCGTCATAGTGTCATACTAGTTGTTACGAGTATACTACTATCTCTTTATCAACCAGTGTACAGTGCGGTAGTTCACGGCTGTGGCTACCTCTGTGTCGGCAGTCGGCAGGCAGTCCGTCCATCCATAATTGTATTATTATTATAATATATACCACCTAACCGTGGTTTTTTTTTCATTCTTTATACCGTCGTCATAGTGTCATACTAGTTGTTACGAGTATACTACTATCTCTTTATCAACCAGTGTACAGTGCGGTAGTTCACGGCTGTGGCTACCTCTGTGTCAGCAGTCGGCAGGCAGTCCGTCCATCCATAATTGTATTATTATTATAATATATACCACCTAACCGTGGTTTTTTTTTCATTCTTTATACCGTCGTCATAGTGTCATACTAGTTGTTACGAGTATACTACTATCTCTTTATCAACCAGTGTACAGTGCGGTAGTTCACGGCTGTGGCTACCTCTGTGTCGGCAGTCGGCAGGCAGTCCGTCCATCCATAATTGTATTATTATTATAATATATACCACCTAACCGTGGTTTTTTTTTCATTCTTTATACCGTCGTCATAGTGTCATACTAGTTGTTACGAGTATACTACTATCTCTTTATCAACCAGTGTACAGTGCGGTAGTTCATGGCTGTGGCTACCTCTGTGTCGGCAGTCGGCAGGCAGTCCGTCCATCCATAATTGTATTATTATTATAATATATACCACCTAACCGTGGTTTTTTTTTCATTCTTTATACCGTCGTCATAGTGTCATACTAGTTGTTACGAGTATACTACTATCTCTTTATCAACCAGTGTACAGTGCGGTAGTTCACGGCTGTGGCTACCTCTGTGTCGGCAGTCGGCAGGCAGTCCGTCCATCCATAATTGTATTATTATTATAATATATACCACCTAACCGTGGTTTTTTTTTCATTCTTTATACCGTCGTCATAGTGTCATACTAGTTGTTACGAGTATACTACTATCTCTTTATCAACCAGTGTACAGTGCGGTAGTTCACGGCTGTGGCTACCTCTGTGTCGGCAGTCGGCAGGTATCCAATACTAGTATCCAATCCATCCATCTCCATTGTTTACCTGAGGTGCCTTTTAGTTCTGCCTATAAAATATGGAGAACAAAAAAGTTGAGGTTCCAAAATTAGGGAAAGATCAAGATCCACTTCCACCTCGTGCTGAAGCTGCTGCCACTAGTCATGGCCGAGACGATGAAATGCCAGCAACGTCGTCTGCCAAGGCCGATGCCCAATGTCATAGTACAGAGCATGTCAAATCCAAAACACCAAATATCAGAAAAAAAAGGACTCCAAAACCTAAAATAAAATTGTCGGAGGAGAAGCGTAAACTTGCCAATATGCCATTTACCACACGGAGTGGCAAGGAACGGCTGAGGCCCTGGCCTATGTTCATGGCTAGTGGTTCAGCTTCACATGAGGATGGAAGCACTCAGCCTCTCGCTAGAAAACTGAAAAGACTCAAGCTGGCAAAAGCACCGCAAAGAACTGTGCGTTCTTCGAAATCCCAAATCCACAAGGAGAGTCCAATTGTGTCGGTTGCGATGCCTGACCTTCCCAACACTGGAGGTGAAGAGCATGCGCCTTCCACCATTTGCACGCCCCCTGCAAGTGCTGGAAGGAGCACCCGCAGTCCAGTTCCTGATAGTCAGATTGAAGATGTCAGTGTTGAAGTACACCAGGATGAGGAGGATATGGGTGTTGCTGGCGCTGGGGAGGAAATTGACCAGGAGGATTCTGATGGTGAGGTGGTTTGTTTAAGTCAGGCACCCGGGGAGACACCTGTTGTCCGTGGGAGGAATATGGCCGTTGACATGCCAGGTGAAAATACCAAAAAAATCAGCTCTTCGGTGTGGAGGTATTTCACCAGAAATGCGGACAACAGGTGTCAAGCCGTGTGTTCCCTTTGTCAAGCTGTAATAAGTAGGGGTAAGGACGTTAACCACCTCGGAACATCCTCCCTTATACGTCACCTGCAGCGCATTCATAATAAGTCAGTGACAAGTTCAAAAACTTTGGGTGACAGCGGAAGCAGTCCACTGACCAGTAAATCCCTTCCTCTTGTAACCAAGCTCACGCAAACCACCCCACCAACTCCCTCAGTGTCAATTACCTCCTTCCCCAGGAATGCCAATAGTCCTGCAGGCCATGTCACTGGCAAGTCTGACGAGTCCTCTCCTGCCTGGGATTCCTCCGATGCATCCTTGCGTGTAACGCCTACTGCTGCTGGCGCTGCTGTTGTTGCCGCTGGGAGTCGATGGTCATCCCAGAGGGGAAGTCGTAAGCCCACTTGTACTACTTCCAGTAAGCAATTGACTGTTCAACAGTCCTTTGCGAGGAAGATGAAATATCACAGCAGTCATCCTACTGCAAAGCGGATAACTGAGGCCTTGGCATCCTGGGTGGTGAGAAACGTGGTTCCGGTATCCATCATTACTGCAGAGCCAACTAGAGACTTGTTGGAGGTACTGTGTCCCCGGTACCAAATACCATCTAGGTTCCATTTCTCTAGGCAGGCGATACCGAAAATGTACACAGACCTCAGAAAAAGAGTCACCAGTGTCCTAAAAAATGCAGCTGTACCCAATGTCCACTTAACCACGGACATGTGGACAAGTGGAGCAGGGCAGGGTCAGGACTATATGACTGTGACAGCCCACTGGGTAGATGTATGGACTCCCGCCGCAAGAACAGCAGCGGCGGCACCAGTAGCAGCATCTCGCAAACGCCAACTCTTTCCTAGGCAGGCTACGCTTTGTATCACCGCTTTCCAGAATACGCACACAGCTGAAAACCTCTTACGGCAACTGAGGAAGATCATCGCGGAATGGCTTACCCCAATTGGACTCTCCTGTGGATTTGTGGCATCGGACAACGCCAGCAATATTGTGTGTGCATTAAATCTGGGCCAATTCCAGCACGTCCCATGTTTTGCACATACCTTGAATTTGGTGGTGCAGAATTTTTTAAAAAACGACAGGGGCGTGCAAGAGATGCTGTCGGTGGCCAGAAGAATTGCGGGACACTTTCGGCGTACAGGCACCACGTACAGAAAACTGGAGCACCACCAAAAACTACTGAACCTGCCCTGCCATCATCTGAAGCAAGAAGTGGTAACGAGGTGGAATTCAACCCTCTATATGCTTCAGAGGTTGGAGGAGCAGCAAAAGGCCATTCAAGCCTATACAATTGAGCACGATATAGTAGGTGGAATGCACCTGTCTCAAGTGCAGTGGAGAATGATTTCAACGTTGTGCAAGGTTCTGATGCCCTTTGAACTTGCCACACGTGAAGTCAGTTCAGACACTGCCAGCCTGAGTCAGGTCATTCCCCTCATCAGGCTTTTGCAGAAGAAGCTGGAGGCATTGAAGAAGGAGCTAACACGGAGCGATTCCGCTAGGCATGTGGGACTTGTGGATGCAGCCCTTAATTCGCTTAACAAGGATTCACGGGTGGTCAATCTGTTGAAATCAGAGCACTACATTTTGGCCACCGTGCTCGATCCTAGATTTAAAGCCTACCTTGGATCTCTCTTTCCGGCAGACACAGGTCTGCTGGGGTTGAAAGACCTGCTGGTGACAAAATTGTCAAGTCAAGCGGAACGCGACCTGTCAACATCTCCTCCTTCACATTCTCCCGCAACTGGGGGTGCGAGGAAAAGGCTCAGAATTCCGAGCCCACCCGCTGGCGGTGATGCAGGGCAGTCTGGAGCGACTGCTGATGCTGACATCTGGTCCGGACTGAAGGACCTGACAACGATTACGGACATGTCGTCTACTGTCACTGCATATGATTCTCTCAACATTGATAGAATGGTGGAGGATTATATGAGTGACCGCATCCAAGTAGGCACGTCACACAGTCCGTACTTATACTGGCAGGAAAAAGAGGCAATTTGGAGGCCCTTGCACAAACTGGCTTTATTCTACCTAAGTTGCCCTCCCACAAGTGTGTACTCCGAAAGAGTGTTTAGTGCCGCCGCTCACCTTGTCAGCAATCGGCGTACGAGGTTACATCCAGAAAATGTGGAGAAGATGATGTTCATTAAAATGAATTATAATCAATTCCTCCGCGGAGACATTGACCAGCAGCAATTGCCTCCACAAAGTACACAGGGAGCTGAGATGGTGGATTCCAGTGGGGACGAATTGATAATCTGTGAGGAGGGGGATGTACACGGTGATATATCGGAGGGTGAAGATGAGGTGGACATCTTGCCTCTGTAGAGCCAGTTTGTGCAAGGAGAGATTAATTGCTTCTTTTTTGGGGGGGGTCCAAACCAACCCGTCATATCAGTCACAGTCGTGTGGCAGACCCTGTCACTGAAATGATGGGTTGGTTAAAGTGTGCATGTCCTGTTTTGTTTATACAACATAAGGGTGGGTGGGAGGGCCCAAGGATAATTCCATCTTGCACCTCTTTTTTCTTTTCTTTTTCTTTGCATCATGTGCTGATTGGGGAGGGTTTTTTGGAAGGGACATCCTGCGTGACACTGCAGTGCCACTCCTAGATGGGCCCGGTGTTTGTGTCGGCCACTAGGGTCGCTAATCTTACTCACACAGCTACCTCATTGCGCCTCTTTTTTTCTTTGCGTCATGTGCTGTTTGGGGAGGGTTTTTTGGAAGGGACATCCTGCGTGACACTGCAGTGCCACTCCTAGATGTGCCCGGTGTTTGTGTCGGCCACTAGGGTCGCTAATCTTACTCACACAGTCAGCTACCTCATTGCGCCTCTTTTTTTCTTTGCGTCATGTGCTGTTTGGGGAGGGTTTTTTGGAAGGGCCATCCTGCGTGACACTGCAGTGCCACTCCTAGATGGGCCCGGTGTTTGTGTCGGCCACTAGGGTCGCTTATCTTTCTCACACAGTCAGCTACCTCATTGCGCCTCTTTTTTTCTTTGCGTCATGTGCTGTTTGGGGAGGGTTTTTTGGAAGGGACATCCTGCGTGACACTGCAGTGCCACTCCTAGATGGGCCCGGTGTTTGTGTCGGCCACTAGGGTCGCTAATCTTACTCACACAGCTACCTCATTGCGCCTCTTTTTTTCTTTGCGTCATGTGCTGTTTGGGGAGGGTTTTTTGGAAGGGACATCCTGCGTGACACTGCAGTGCCACTCCTAGATGGGCCCGGTGTTTGTGTCGGCCACTAGGGTCGCTTATCTTACTCACACAGCGACCTCGGTGCAAATTTTAGGACTAAAAATAATATTGTGAGGTGTGATGTGTTCAGAATAGGCTGAAAATGAGTGTAAATTATGTTTTTTGAGGTTAATAATACTTTGGGATCAAAATGACCCCCAAATTCTATGATTTAAGCTGTTTTTTAGGGTTTTTTGAAAAAAACACCCGAATCCAAAACACACCCGAATCCGACAAAAATAATTCGGTGAGGTTTTGCCAAAACGCGTTCGAACCCAAAACACGGCCGCGGAACCGAACCCAAAACCAAAACACAAAACCAGAAAAATTTCAGGCGCTCATCTCTAATATATATATATCTATATGCATACTAGGGTCTCAATCTCTGCTGATAAGGTACCTGTCCACGCTGCCACAGCGCTATAAACCCATGCTGACACAATCGCCGGTCTGAGTAGTTTACTAGAATGTGTACGCTATCTGCAGGATCCCTGAGAATAGCTAGCGCTACCTTCTGGGCAAACGGGACACCCTAGGGGAAGATTCCCATCACATCCTGGCCCTAGTGGGGAAAGGATACTGCCTGAGAATTTTTTGTGGGAAGCTGCAGTCTCTTGTCTGGAGTTTCCCGCTCTTTTTCCTCATGAGAGGAGGGAAATTTACCTCAGCTTTCTTCCCCTTAACATGTGTACCCTTGTGTCAGGGACAACTGAGTCATCAGTGATATGCAAATCCTCTTTTATTACAATAATCATATATTGAATACCTTTCAGCCATTTTGGCTGTAACTTTGCATTATCGTAGTCGACACTGGAGCCAAACTCCGTGTCGATATCAGTGTTTATTATTTTGGATAGTGAGCATTGTGAGACTCTGAAGGTCTCTTTGACATAGGGACAGACATGGGTAGATTTCCTGTCTGTTCTCTAATCTTTTGTGCAATAAATTCACCTCAGCACTTACACATATCCAAACAGGTGTCGGCGTTGTCGACGGAGACACCCTCTCACACACATATTTGCCCTATCTCCTCCTTAGGGGAGCCTTTTACCTCAGACATGTCGACACACACGTACCGACACACCACACACACAGGGGATGCTCTATTTGAGGACAGTTCCCCCACAAGGCCCTTTGGAGAGACAGAGAGAGAGTATGCCAGCACACACCCCAGCGCTATATGACCCAGGAATTAGAGATGAGCGGGTTCGGTTTCTCTGAATCCGAACCCGCACGAACTTCATGTTTTTTTTCACGGGTCCGAGCGACTCGGATCTTCCCGCCTTGCTCGGTTAACCCGAGCGCGCCCGAACGTCATCATGACGCTGTCGGATTCTCGCGAGACTCGGATTCTATATAAGGAGCCGCGCGTCGCCGCCATTTTCACACGTGCATTGAGATTGATAGGGAGAGGACGTGGCTGGCGTCCTCTCCATTTAGATTAGAAGAGAGAGAGAGAGAGAGATTGACCTGATTTACTGGAGCTTAGGAGTACTGTAGAAGTGTAGAGAGTGCAGAGTTTACTAGTGACTGACCACAGTGACCACCAGACAGTGCAGTTTTATTTAATATATCCGTTCTCTGCCTGAAAAAAACGATACACACAGTGACTCAGTCACATACCATATCTGTGTGCACTGCTCAGCCCAGTGTGCTGCATCATCTATGTATATATATCTGACTGTGCTCAGCTCACACAGCTTATAATTGTGGGGGAGACTGGGGAGCACTGCAGTGCCAGTTAATAGTTATAGGTTATAGCAGGAGCCAGGAGTACATATTATATTAAAATTAAACAGTGCACACTTTTGCTGCAGGAGTGCCACTGCCAGTGTGACTGACCAGTGACCTGACCACACTGACCACCAGTATAGTTAGTAGTATACTATATTGTGTGATTGCCTGAAAAAGTTAAACACTCGTCGTGTGACTTCACTTGTGTGGTGTTTTTTTTTTTATTCTATAAAAAACTCATTCTGCTGACAGACAGTGTCCAGCAGGTCCATCATTATATAATATATATACCTGTCCGGCTGCAGTAGTGATATATATATATTTTTTATATCATTATTTATCATCCAGTCGCAGCAGACACAGTACGGTAGTTCACGGCTGTAGCTACCTCTGTGTCGGCACTCGGCAGTCCGTCCATAATTGTATACCACCTACCCGAGGTTTTTTTTCCTTTCTTCTTTATACATACATACTACTACATCTCTTTATCAACCAGTCTATATTAGCAGCAGACACAGTACGGTAGTTCACGGCTGTAGCTACCTCTGTGTCGGCACTCGGCAGTCCGTCCATAATTGTATACCACCTACCCGTGGTTTTTTTTTCTTTCTTCTTTATACATACATACTACTACATCTCTTTATCAACCAGTCTATATTAGCAGCAGACACAGTACGGTAGTTCACGGCTGTAGCTACCTCTGTGTCGGCACTCGGCAGTCCGTCCATAATTGTATACCACCTACCCGTGGTTTTTTTTTCTTTCTTCTTTATACATACATACTACTACATCTCTTTATCATCCAGTCTATATTAGCAGCAGACACAGTACAGTACGGTAGTCCATGGCTGTAGCTACCTCTGTGTCGGCACTCGGCAGTCCGTCCATAATTGTATACCACCTACCCGAGTTTTTTCTTTCTTTCTTCTTTATACATACATACATACTACTACATCTCTTTATCAACCAGTCTATATTAGCAGCAGACACAGTACAGTACGGTAGTTCACGGCTGTAGCTACCTCTGTGTCGGCACTCCGTCCATAATTGTATACCACCTACCCGTGGTTTTTTTTTCTTTCTTCTTTATACATACATACTACTACATCTCTTTATCAACCAGTCTATATTAGCAGCAGACACAGTACGGTAGTTCACGGCTGTAGCTACCTCTGTGTCGGCACTCGGCAGTCCGTCCATAATTGTATACCACCTACCCGTGGTTTTTTTTTCTTTCTTCTTTATACATACATACTACTACATCTCTTTATCAACCAGTCTATATTAGCAGCAGACACAGTACAGTACGGTAGTTCACGGCTGTAGCTACCTCTGTGTCGGCACTCGGCAGTCCGTCCATAATTGTATACTAGTATCCATCCATCTCCATTGTTTACCTGAGGTGCCTTTTAGTTGTGCCTATTAAAATATGGAGAACAAAAATGTTGAGGTTCCAAAATTAGGGAAAGATCAAGATCCACTTCCACCTCGTGCTGAAGCTGCTGCCACTAGTCATGGCCGAGACGATGAAATGCCAGCAACGTCGTCTGCCAAGGCCGATGCCCAATGTCATAGTACAGAGCATGTCAAATCCAAAACACCAAATATCAGTAAAAAAAGGACTCCAAAACCTAAAATAAAATTGTCGGAGGAGAAGCGTAAACTTGCCAATATACCATTTACCACACGGAGTGGCAAGGAACGGCTGAGGCCCTGGCCTATGTTCATGGCTAGTGGTTCAGCTTCACATGAGGATGGAGGCACTCAGCCTCTCGCTAGAAAAATGAAAAGACTCAAGCTGGCAAAAGCAGTAGCACCGCAAAGAACTGTGCGTTCTTCGAAATCCCAAATCCACAAGGAGAGTCCAATTGTGTCGGTTGCGATGCCTGACCTTCCCAACACTGGACGTGAAGAGCATGCGCCTTCCACCATTTGCACGCCCCCTGCAAGTGCTGGAAGGAGCACCCGCAGTCCAGTTCCTGATAGTCAGATTGAAGATGTCAGTGTTGAAGTACACCAGGATGAGGAGGATATGGGTGTTGCTGGCGCTGGGGAGGAAATTGACCAGGAGGATTCTGATGGTGAGGTGGTTTGTTTAAGTCAGGCACCCGGGGAGACACCTGTTGTCCGTGGGAGGAATATGGCCGTTGACATGCCTGGTGAAAATACCAAAAAAATCAGCTCTTCGGTGTGGAACTATTTCAACAGAAATGCGGACAACAGGTGTCAAGCCGTGTGTTCCCTTTGTCAAGCTGTAATAAGTAGGGGTAAGGACGTTAACCACCTCGGAACATCCTCCCTTATACGTCACCTGCAGCGCATTCATAATAAGTCAGTGACAAGTTCAAAAACTTTGGGTGACAGCGGAAGCAGTCCACTGACCAGTAAATCCCTTCCTCTTGTAACCAAGCTCACGCAAACCACCCCACCAACTCCCTCAGTGTCAATTTCCTCCTTCCCCAGGAATGCCAATAGTCCTGCAGGCCATGTCACTGGCAATTCTGACGAGTCCTCTCCTGCCTGGGATTCCTCCGATGCATCCTTGCGTGTAACGCCTACTGCTGCTGGAGCTGCTGTTGTTGCTGCTGGGAGTCGATGGTCATCCCAGAGGGGAAGTCGTAAGACCACTTTTACTACTTCCACCAAGCAATTGACTGTCCAACAGTCCTTTGCGAGGAAGATGAAATATCACAGCAGTCATCCTACTGCAAAGCGGATAACTGAGGCCTTGGCATCCTGGGTGGTGAGAACCGTGGTTCCGGTATCCATCATTACTGCAGAGCCAACTAGAGACTTGTTGGAGGTACTGTGTCCCCGGTACCAAATACCATCTAGGTTCCATTTCTCTAGGCAGGCGATACCGAAAATTTACACAGACCTCAGAAAAAGAGTCACCAGTGTCCTAAAAAATGCAGCTGTACCCAATGTCCACTTAACCACGGACATGTGGACAAGTGGAGCAGGGCAGGGTCAGGACTATATGACTGTGACAGCCCACTGGGTAGATGTATGGACTCCCGCCGCAAGAACAGCAGCGGCAGCACCAGTAGCAGCATCTCGCAAACGCCAACTCTTTCCTAGGCAGGCTACGCTTTGTATCACCGGTTTCCAGAATACGCACACAGCTGAAAACCTCTTACGGCAACTGAGGAAGATTATCGCGGAATGGCTTACCCCAATTGGACTCTCCTGTGGATTTGTGGCATCGGACAACGCCAGCAATATTGTGTGTGCATTAAATATGGGCAAATTCCAGCACGTCCCATGTTTTGCACATACCTTGAATTTGGTGGGGCAGAATTATTTAAAAAACGACAGGGGCGTGCAAGAGATGCTGTCGGTGGCCAGAAGAATTGCGGGACACTTTCGGCGTACAGGCACCACGTACAGAAGACTGGAGCACCACCAAAAACTACTGAACCTGCCCTGCCATCATCTGAAGCAAGAAGTGGTAACGAGGTGGAATTCAACCCTCTATATGCTTCAGAGGTTGGAGGAGCAGCAAAAGGCCATTCAAGCCTATGCAATTGAGCACGATATAGGAGGTGGAATGCACCTGTCTCAAGCGCAGTGGAGAATGATTTCAACGTTGTGCAAGGTTCTGCTGCCCTTTGAACTTGCCACACGTGAAGTCAGTTCAGACACTGCCAGCCTGAGTCAGGTCATTCCCCTCATCAGGCTTTTGCAGAAGAAGCTGGAGACATTGAAGGAGGAGCTAACACAGAGCGATTCCGCTAGGCATGTGGGACTTGTGGATGGAGCCCTTAATTCGCTTAACAAGGATTCACGGGTGGTCAATCTGTTGAAATCAGAGCACTACATTTTGGCCACCGTGCTCGATCCTAGATTTAAAGCCTACCTTGGATCTCTCTTTCCGGCAGACACAAGTCTGCTGGGGTTGAAAGACCTGCTGGTGAGAAAATTGTCAAGTCAAGCGGAACGCGACCTGTCAACATCTCCTCCTTCACATTCTCCCGCAACTGGGGGTGCGAGGAAAAGGCTCAGAATTCCGAGCCCACCCGCTGGCGGTGATGCAGGGCAGTCTGGAGCGACTGCTGATGCTGACATCTGGTCCGGACTGAAGGACCTGACAACGATTACGGACATGTCGTCTACTGTCACTGCATATGATTCTCTCACCATTGAAAGAATGGTGGAGGATTATATGAGTGACCGCATCCAAGTAGGCACGTCACACAGTCCATACTTATACTGGCAGGAAAAAGAGGCAATTTGGAGGCCATTGCACAAACTGGCTTTATTCTACCTAAGTTGCCCTCCCACAAGTGTGTACTCCGAAAGAGTGTTTAGTGCCGCCGCTCACCTTGTCAGCAATCGGCGTACGAGGTTACATCCAGAAAATGTGGAGAAGATGATGTTCATTAAAATGAATTATAATCAATTCCTCCGCGGAGACATTGACCAGCAGCAATTGCCTCCACAAAGTACACAGGGAGCTGAGATGGTGGATTCCAGTGGGGACGAATTGATAATCTGTGAGGAGGGGGATGTACACGGTGATAAATCGGAGGATGATGATGAGGTGGACATCTTGCCTCTGTAGAGCCAGTTTGTGCAAGGAGAGATTAATTGCTTCTTTTTTGGGGGGGGTCCAAACCAACCCGTCATATCAGTCACAGTCGTGTGGCAGACCCTGTCACTGAAATGATGGGTTGGTTAAAGTGTGCATGTCCTGTTTTGTTTATACAACATAAGGGTGGGTGGGAGGGCCCAAGGACAATTCCATCTTGCACCTCTTTTTTCTTTTATTTTTCTTTGCGTCATGTGCTGTTTGGGGAGGGTTTTTTGGAAGGGACATCCTGCGTGACACTGCAGTGCCACTCCTAAATGGGCCCGGTGTTTGTGTCGGCTACTAGGGTCGCTTATCTTACTCACACAGTCAGCTACCTCATTGCGCCTCTTTTTTTCTTTGCGTCATGTGCTGTTTGGGGAGGGTTTTTTGGAAGGGCCATCCTGCGTGACACTGCAGTGCCACTCCTAGATGGGCCCGGTGTTTGTGTCGGCCACTAGGGTCGCTAATCTTACTCACACAGCTACCTCATTGCGCCTCTTATTTTCTTTGCGTCATGTGCTGTTTGGGGAGGGTTTTTTGGAAGGGACATCCTGCGTGACACTGCAGTGACACTCCTAAATGGGCCCGGTGTTTGTGTCGGCCACTAGGGTCGCTAATCTTACTCACACAGCTACCTCATTGCGCCTCTTATTTTCTTTGCGTCATGTGCTGTTTGGGGAGGGTTTTTTGGAAGGGACATCCTGCGTGACACTGCAGTGACACTCCTAAATGGGCCCGGTGTTTGTGTCGGCCACTAGGGTCGCTTATCTTACTCACACAGTCAGCTACCTCATTGCGCCTCTTTTTTTCTTTGCGTCATGTGCTGTTTGGGGAGGGTTTTTTGGAAGGGCCATCCTGCGTGACACTGCAGTGCCTCTCCTAGATGGGCCCGGTGTTTGTGTCGGCCACTAGGGTCGCTTATCTTACTCACACAGTCAGCTACCTCATTGCGCCTCTTATTTTCTTTGCGTCATGTGCTGTTTGGGGAGGGTTTTTTGGAAGGGACATCCTGCGTGACACTGCAGTGACACTCCTAAATGGGCCCGGTGTTTGTGTCGGCCACTAGGGTCGCTAATCTTACTCACACAGCTACCTCATTGCGCCTCTTATTTTCTTTGCGTCATGTGCTGTTTGGGGAGGGTTTTTTGGAAGGGACATCCTGCGTGACACTGCAGTGACACTCCTAAATGGGCCCGGTGTTTGTGTCGGCCACTAGGGTCGCTAATCTTACTCACACAGCTACCTCATTGCGCCTCTTTTTTCTTTGCGTCATGTGCTGTTTGGGGAGGGTTTTTTGGAAGGGACATCCTGCGTGACACTGCAGTGCCACTCCTAGATGGGCCCGGTGTTTGTGTCGGCCACTAGGGTCGCTAATCTTACTCACACAGCTACCTCATTGCGCCTCTTATTTTCTTTGCGTCATGTGCTGTTTGGGGAGGGTTTTTTGGAAGGGACATCCTGCGTGACACTGCAGTGACACTCCTAAATGGGCCCGGTGTTTGTGTCGGCCACTAGGGTCGCTTATCTTACTCACACAGTCAGCTACCTCATTGCGCCTCTTTTTTTCTTTGCGTCATGTGCTGTTTGGGGAGGGTTTTTTGGAAGGGCCATCCTGCGTGACACTGCAGTGCCACTCCTAGATGGGCCCGGTGTTTGTGTCGGCCACTAGGGTCGCTTATCTTACTCACACAGTCAGCTACCTCATTGCGCCTCTTATTTTCTTTGCGTCATGTGCTGTTTGGGGAGGGTTTTTTGGAAGGGACATCCTGCGTGACACTGCAGTGACACTCCTAAATGGGCCCGGTGTTTGTGTCGGCCACTAGGGTCGCTAATCTTACTCACACAGCTACCTCATTGCGCCTCTTATTTTCTTTGCGTCATGTGCTGTTTGGGGAGGGTTTTTTGGAAGGGACATCCTGCGTGACACTGCAGTGACACTCCTAAATGGGCCCGGTGTTTGTGTCGGCCACTAGGGTCGCTAATCTTACTCACACAGCTACCTCATTGCGCCTCTTTTTTTCTTTGCGTCATGTGCTGTTTGGGGAGGGTTTTTTGGAAGGGACATCCTGCGTGACACTGCAGTGCCACTCCTAGATGGGCCCGGTGTTTGTGTCGGCCACTAGGGTCGCTAATCTTACTCACACAGCTACCTCATTGCGCCTCTTATTTTCTTTGCGTCATGTGCTGTTTGGGGAGGGTTTTTTGGAAGGGACATCCTGCGTGACACTGCAGTGACACTCCTAAATGGGCCCGGTGTTTGTGTCGGCCACTAGGGTCGCTTATCTTACTCACACAGTCAGCTACCTCATTGCGCCTCTTTTTTTCTTTGCGTCATGTGCTGTTTGGGGAGGGTTTTTTGGAAGGGCCATCCTGCGTGACACTGCAGTGCCACTCCTAGATGGGCCCGGTGTTTGTGTCGGCCACTAGGGTCGCTTATCTTACTCACACAGTCAGCTACCTCATTGCGCCTCTTTTTTTCTTTGCGTCATGTGCTGTTTGGGGAGGGTTTTTTGGAAGGGACATCCTGCGTGACACTGCAGTGCCACTCCTAGATGGGCCAGGTGTTTGTGTCGGCCACTAGGGTCGCTTAGCTTAGTCATCCAGCGACCTCGGTGCAAATTTTAGGACTAAAAATAATATTGTGAGGTGTGAGGTATTCAGAATAGACTGAAAATGAGTGGAAATTATGGTTTTTGAGGTTAATAATAATATGGGATCAAAATGACCCCCAAATTCTATGATTTAAGCTGTTTTTTAGGGTTTTTTGAAAAAAACACCAGAATCCAAAACACACCCGAATCCGACAAAAAAAATTCGGTGAGGTTTTGCCAAAACGCGGTCGAACCCAAAACACGGCCGCGGAACCGAACCCAAAACCAAAACACAAAACCCGAAAAATTTCAGGCGCTCATCTCTACCAGGAATCACACAGTAACTTAGTGTTAACCTAGTAGCTGCTGTATATATTGTTTTTGCACCAAATTTATATGCCCCCCTTCTCTTTTTATCCTCTTCTATTGCAGGGGAGAGCCTGGGGAGCTTCTCTCAGCGGATCTGTGGAGAGAAAATGGCGCTGGTGAGTGCTGAGGAAGAAGGCCCCGCCCCCTCAGCGGCGGGCTTCTGTCCCGTTGCTGTGTAAAAATAATGGCGGGGGCTCGTACATATATACAGTGCCTGACTGTATATATGTATAATTTTGCCAAAAGGTATCTTAATTGCTGCCCAGGGCGCCCCCCCCCCCCTGCGCCCTACAGTGACCGGAGTGTGCGGTGTGCTGTGGGAGCAATGGCGCACAGCTGCAGTGCTGTGCGCTACCTTAAGTGAAGACAGGAGTCTTCAGCCGCCGATTTCGATGTCTTCATGCTTCTGCTGCTTCTGTTCTTCTGGCTCTGCGAGGGGGGCGGCGGCGCGGCTCCGGGTCGGACGATCAAGGTTAGGTACCTGTGTTCGATCCCTCTGGAGCTAATGGTGTCCAGTAGCCTAAGAAGCGCAACCTAGCCGCAGTTAGTAGGTTTGCTTCTCTCCCCTCAGTCCCTCGTAGCAGAGAGTCTGTTGCCAGCAGAAGCTCTCTGAAAATAAAAAACCTAACAAAATACTTTCTTTTCTAGCAAGCTCAGGAGAGCCCACTAGGAGCACCCAGCTCTGGCCGGGCACAGATTCTAACTGAGGTCTGGAGGAGGGGCATAGAGGGAGGAGCCAGTGCACACCAGATAGTACTAAATCTTTCTTTAGAGTGCCCAGTCTCCTGCGGAGCCCGCTATTCCCCATGGTCCTTACGGAGTCCCCAGCATCCACTAGGACGTTAGAGAAATATATATATATATATATACTTGTAGCACTCGCTCCTTGGATAAGCATATGCCCGGGTGCCATCCAAGGGTTAAGCAGACCCAAGATGTATCCCAGCGCAAAGGCAGCACTCACAGGACTGACTCAAACAGTAAATGAACGGACACAGAGGCCTCCTTCATGATCAACGTTTCTGTAAGTTAATACCTTCGTCAGGATCTTAAAAACATACAAAATAGTGCAAACTTATATAACATATTACCTCCCCTGCACGGAGCCACCATCACGCCGGCCGCCGGGTCCTCTGACGTCACAACATTGTGATGCGCACTTCCAGCGCGCACCAGCCGGTCGAGCGGTAACCTAGCAACCGCACAAACACCCTAGTGCACAGTGTAACTACAATAAACAAACATGTGTATCAGACAAGCTCAGAGAATACATTTAGGAATCACACTCTAGAGCAACCACAGGATTAAATAAACATATTCAGATGCTGCCATGCTTGTAGATCCCAGAATGCTGCTACGAACATAGATAATTCATTATCTAACTGGGGACATAACACACAGAGCGGCCCGCTGCCCACAGCTATCGGATCTACCATAATAGTACTGATCCGTACATGGTGTGACAACATGCTAGACAAAAACCCTACAAAGTACTGCTAGCAAAAGGAAAGTACAGCTAAAGAGGCATCAATAGCAGGGAAAACATCATAGAAAACAGTTTAAGGATAAATGCTCATTGAGAACACAAGGAGAGACTGTATCAAGCCGGTGTATCCAACGTGCCTCTCTTTGCAACAAAGCTTTGCCCCTGTCACCCCCTCTTAACCTCTTGGGGACAGAGTCGATAATTTTGTAACGTAAGGTGGTAAGACCATGATTACTCTGTTTAAAGTGATGGGCAACTGGTTGATTGTGCCCACTACTCCCTCCCTCCAATGCCTGGCGTACAGTGGACCTAGTGAGGGCCATGCGCTCCTTGAACTGTCTTGTGGTCTTCCCTACATAGAGAAGACCACAAGGACAGCGAATAATGTAGATTATGAAGGTGCTACTACAAGTTAGTACCTGCCGGATACTAATACGCTCGCCAGTATGGGGATGACGGAAAGACTTCCCACTCTCCATAAAGCTGCAAGTGGTGCATCCAGTGCACCGATAACACCCAGGTTTTCTGGAGAGAAAGTTAATGGGAACAGACTGTTTAACATGTGAAATATCATTCTTGACCAGCCAGTCTTTTAGATTCCTGTCACTTGCATAACTCGGCATTAGCTTGCTGTCTCTAAGCATTGGCAGGTCCTTGTCAGAAGTCACAACTGGCCACAAGGCTTTAGCCCCCTTGGTAATGCAGGGACTAAGCGAATGAAACCTTTTTACAAAAGGAATAATGTCCTTTTTCTTAGAGTCTTCCACGGATCTTGTTTTCAAAGTGTCCTCTCTTGGTATAGACAACACTTTGTGCTTCGCGTTACATAACTCTTCATAGTCATATCCCCTCGCCAGGAACTAATCTATCATGATATTAATTTCCTTAATAGTGTCACTTAGATTGTCTGAGATCCGGTGTACTCTAAGGAATTGGAAGAATGGTAACCCCTTTTTTGTAGATATAGGATGTTGACCGGAACAATAAAGGATTGTGTTTCTATCAGTCACTTTTTTATGAAGTTCAGTATGGATTCTCCCCTCTCTGAGAGAAACTGTGATATCCAGGTAATTGACACTATCTTCACTCCTGGTGTATGTAAACTTAATGGTCTCATCCATGATCTTGACTTTTTCCATCGATGCTGCAAATGCCTCACACGATCCTGTCCATATCAGTAAGAGGTCGTCTATATAGTGGACAAAAAAACAGATGTTGGAAGCCACTGCAGGATCATCAAGGAACGCTCTGCATTCTATATCGAACATGTAGCAATTGGCGAATGCTGGGGCCACACAGGACCCCATCGCACAGCCTTGTAATTGGACAAACCACCTGGAGTCAAATAAGATTTTATATATATATATATATATATATATATATATGAGAAACGGAGGGTGCCCAATAGTGCTAAAAGAATGAAAGAGCAGCACCTCTAGAAGAACCTCCTGTTATCAAAGGTCCGGGGTATAACAGCAAACAAATAGATCTGAGGGCTTTTACATGTATGGTACTGTTTCGATAATATTAGTACATCAGTTTAAAACAAAACAATTTTCAATTACATAGAATAAAATATGAATACATTTTATTCTATGTCATTGAAAATTGTTTTGTTTTAAATTGATGTACTAATTTTATCAAAACTGTACCATACATGTAAGCGCTCTCAGATCTGTTTGTTTGATACATATATATATATATATATATATATATATATGGATTTGGATTGAAGCAGGCCCATGTTTAGAGTACACACTTTTCTCAACTTTATTTATGAAGTAGTTTATTGTTTGTTATAGTATATACAGGTGGTTGATAAAGACTAATGTGTATATTTATTAAACAAATAATATATGAGGATTACTGGCAACATTAGTAACTCTAGTCTGGTCACAAACCCATGATACTGTTGCCGCCCAGTTTACGTACAGAAATGCCCATTGCACGTACAGGAAGGAACGGCCAAGATGTTCCTGACTCAGAACAGATATTCAAGATGTGCATGTATATTACGGCAGTGGCATCACCTGGGTGTGGCACTGTGTGGGCTAATTGTGCACTGAAGGGAACGTTGTCTCATGTCCATGAAGCCACCCCCTGGTGCATGATCTTTTCTGGGCAAGGCCACATGTCACACCCCCATTCTCATCACACTGGGGGCTCGTCCAACAATTCATGAGATTTCCCCAGAAAAGTGTGGATGACGTGCACTTGTGATATGGAGTATACAAAGTAAGCTAAAACAGGCTAGATGCGGCTGCACATTGATCTGCATGAGACCCAGATCAGGCACTATGTTTGGTCAGTTAACACACTTGTGGCATAAATGGTCCTTTCTGATATTTGGACTTTAGTAGAATGTATATAGAATGCTTCTAAGTGAAAATGAACCACAATGTAAATTCTGAATATTCCCAATGCTCAGTACAGTTTTTAGTTTTGAAATGACTTATAAAACTGGAAAGTCTAGGCTTTCAGCATGCTTCAAAAATGTGAGACAGTTATTTGAAAAGAGAGAGAAGAGAAATGCTTTAAGGCAATTGTTCTGAGGTGGACAAGTACCGTTTGATCATCTTTCATGTGAATACACCCAAACAATAACAGTCCTTGGTAAAAATCATGTCTCTTTATCTGTCAGAGAGCGATCCTTTATCTTGCATCTTGTG
This sequence comes from Pseudophryne corroboree, assembly GCF_028390025.1. NCBI lineage: Eukaryota > Metazoa > Chordata > Amphibia > Anura > Myobatrachidae > Pseudophryne > Pseudophryne corroboree. Next base: position 674,382,145 of record NC_086446.1, read on the forward strand.
TACAGCACCATTACATTTTAAAGTTGTCTACACAGTGAAATATAAGTAGAAATGACTTAACTTTCATTTATTGTTCCACTGCTACAGTAACATTTCCAAGATATTAGGGGAATCAGAACTTTCACTTACATTCTACATTACTTGCTACAAACACGTTAATTATTTGTTAAAAATATTGGTTCTGTCTAGTTAAGGATGTAATGTAATGTATGAGGCTGTGAACCTGGATTAATAGAACTGCAGAGGAACATAATGATCTGTTGCAAGGAGAAATAGGAAAGACATTTTATCACAATCATTAAAACAAATTTATATCAACCATGTATCAATATGTACAACTTTATTAGACATCTATAGGGCAATGCCTTTATAGGTCAACCATAATGTATACCTAAACTATATATTCTTACATATTCATATTAAATGTTGCACTAAATGAATATGTACTGAGACAACAAAATAGGTGGATAAGGTCACAACCTTATTGAATTAAGTTAATAATCAGGATGTCCAAGAAATTTATTATATTAGGCTCAGCCTAGGCTCGTATTTGCCTTCAGGCAATGTATCTCAAAGGATGTTTAACCCTTTTTGTTTCAAGGCTCTATAAATATTGCCCACTGCATGAAATAATGAGTGTTGCCTTTTGTCAAAAATGAATTCTATTGCCCCTATTTGCAATCGACTCATATTGCTTACTTAATATCAGTAAAAAAATAATAATATTGTTCTCAATTTATTTGTAGATTAATATGCCCACTAATATATTCATAAAATAATTTTGCAACATAAGATAATTCTTAATGACTTTTACCACCTTAAACAATAAATAACTATTGCCCTTATAGTCAGTGTATTGTGTTTCCTCATGTGCTGCTTGAGCAGAAAGCTCCATCAAATTTGGCAAATTACATTTTTTCCCAGTTAGAAACAGCTGCAAATCGCTGTGGTTTCAGAATAACGGTCCATAGGGTTAACGGTGAAAATGTCCAGCAATGTGCGACAACCACTGTACAAAATGATTTATTAGTTGCTCTCCCTATTTGTTCTTCATGTGTCTCTTTGTACAAGTTGAGTCTCCCATATCCAAAGTTCCGAAATATATGAACTATGGATTTTTTGGAGCACAACTGAGATAGACACTTTTGCTTTCAGACGGTTCATTGTACACATACTTTGTTTCATGCATGAAATTACTGAAAATAATATAATGTATAAGATGACATTCAGGCTAAATGTATAAGGTGCATACAGTATGAAACATAAATGCATTCTGTGTTTAGACTTGGTTCCCATCCCAAAGAAATCTATGCATATATTCCAAAATACGGAAAAATGTGATATGCAAAATACCACTGGTCCCAAGCATTTCGGAAATGGGAAACTCAACCTGTATGATGTTGTCACTGAGCACTAGAATTGATTACTTTTATTTTTATGTAATTTGGTTTTTAGAACTATATGCATAATATGTTGCTGGATAGGAGATATGATTACATCCAGAGGTACTTTCTCAAAAGTGGCGTAAAGAAGAAAAATATAAAAAGAAGAAGACAACACTGCAAAGCTAGAAAAAAAGCTACCAAATTCTTGCAGAAATATATTCCTGCGAGCAGCTTTACAAATGATATCCAAGCTGAATGAGGACCTCTGTCAGAATTAAAGATATGCTTTTATTATAGGAAACAGTATCCAGGAGAAGTGCTATGTGAATATGCCCTCAGTTTCTAAGCCTTCCAAGCTATGCCACATGTGGATGCTAATGAGGTCCAGCACCCAGTTAAGATCCTTATTTGATTGAAGGAGCCTGCTCTGCCATCTGTTAAAGTTGCAAACACATAACCAGTAACCAGTCTTTCCTAGATTCCTAGAGACAGCCATTCTAGTGTCTTGAACAGTTCAACCCTAGAAGTTGCATCTCCAAGAGTATTCAGACCCACATCCCTGTGATTTCCTCAATGTATATAAGAAGGCTGTTCAGAGCGTTTAAAAAAGCCATCCGGAGATCCAGTCCATCGGCAGGAAGTAATGGAGTCTAAGATCACCAAAGGTGCAGGATGCCTGCCGATCTCTGACTTTTTTTTAAAGGGGCAAACATTTATAAGGCCCCTTTTAAAAAAGTCTAGGACCTCATTTCATCCAGCAGCATGTGTTACATGAGCAACTTACTGATTTGGCTATAATGGCAAAACATTTTTAAAAATGAGATGAGAATAGATCAAATGCCTGATAATGGAGTAGAGAAGATACTTGGCCACTGTTGCCACCAAAAGGTAATGTCATATGTATGGTGATCATTATTTACATCATACAGTGATCCTCTCTGGACCTATGTCCTCTTACCCCCTCTAATAAATCTATTTGATCCTATTTCTCAAGGTTGTTACGTTATTCCATGTTACTATGTGTATAGAGCTAGCCCTTCTGCTACAGCCTGAGGTGCCAAGAAATAGGAAGACCTGCTGTAGCTGCCATCTCAGCTGCAATGTACCATCTATACTTAATTTATCTGTGCCACACCAACACCCAGAGTACCACATATATATCATACAGGTACATATCATCATATGGTTGTTTGAATGTGCCTTGGCTTGGTTTTTTGATTGCAAAGTTGAACAGTGGTTAATAATGTTGTCACAAAGTGTGCCATAGGATCAATTCCAGGACACTATCCTTGTGGAGTTTGTATGGTCTACTTGTGATTGGTGTGGTTTCTTCACTAGACTTCTCACAAAATTAACCCTTAGCATGTGTGTGTGTCTGTGAGGATGGGAATAGAGAAAGTAAGCTCATCTGGGACAGGAAAATTACATAAATGATTAACTATTTACTATAAAGTGCCGCTTAAGAAGAAGGTGCTACAGGTTGAGTATCCCTTATCCAAAATGCTTGGGTCCAGAGGTATTTTGGATATGGGATTTGTCCGTATTTTGGAATAATTGCATACCATAATGAGATATCATGGTGATGGGACCCAAGTCTAAGCACAGAATGTATTTATGTTTCATATACACCTTATACACACAGCCTGAATGTCATTTTAGCCAATATTTTTTATAACTTTGTGCATTAAACAAAGTGTGTGTACATTCACACAATTAATTTATGTTTCTTATACACCTTATACACACAGCCTGAAGGTCATTTAATACAATATTTTTAATAACTTTGTGTATTAAACAAGGTTTGTGTACATTGAGCCATCAAAAAACAAAAGTTTCACTATCTCACTCTCCCTCAAAAAAAGTCCGTATTTCGGAATATTCCGTATTTCGGATATTTGGATATGGGATACTCAACCTGTATATAAATAACAATAGACAAATAGGTTTCAGGAGCAAATAAGGCAAAATGGAATTGTTGATGAAGAACAGTACCTTGCACTGGCCAATAGGAAATGTTGATCAGCTTTTTCATGTTAATAACTAGTGCGTCTAGTTGGTATATCAGTGAAAAAAGATGAGATGTTAGTTTGTGGAGCGAGAATATTGAATGTACGTAAAGTAGTGATGTGCACCGGAAATTTTTCGGGTTTTGTGTTTTGGTTTTGGGTTCGGTTCCGCAGCCGTGTTTTGGGTTCAAACGCGTTTTGGCAAAACCTCACCGAAATTTTTTTGTCGGATACGGGTGTGTTTTGGATTCGGGTGTTTTTTTTAAAAAACCCTAAAAAACAGCTTAAATCATAGAATTTGGGGGTCATTTTGATCCCATAGTATTATTAACCTCAATAACCATAATTTCCACTCATTTTCAGTCTATTCTGAACACCTCACATCTCACAATATTATTTTTAGTCCTAAAATTTGCACCGAGGTCGCTGGATGGCTAAGCTAAGCGACCCAAGTGGCCGACACAAACACCTGGCCCATCTAGGAGTGGCACTGCAGTGTCAGACAGGATGGCCCTTCAAAAAAATTGTCCCCAAACAGCACATGATGCAAAGAAAAAAAGAGGCGCAATGAGGTAGCTGTGTGACTAAGCTAAGCGACCCAAGTGGCCGACACAAACACCTGGCCCATCTAGGAGTGGCACTGCAGTGTCAGACAGGATGGCACTTCAAAAAAATACTCCCCAAACAGCACATGATGCAAAGAAAAAAAGAGGCGCACCAAGGTCGCTGTGTGACTAAGCTAAGCGACACAAGTGGCCGACACAAACACCTGGCCCATCTAGGAGTGGCACTGCAGTGTCACGCAGGATGGCCCTTCAAAAAAATACTCCCCAAACAGCACATGATGAAAAGAAAAAAAGAGGTGCAATGAGGTAGCTGTGTGACTAAGATAAGCGACCCAAGTGGCCGACACAAACATCTGGCCCATCTAGGAGTGGCACTGCAGTGTCAGACAGGATGGCACTTCAAAAAAATACTCCCCAAACAGCACATGATGCAAAGAAAAAAGAGGCGCACCAAGGTCGCTGTGTGACTAAGCTAAGCGACACAAGTGGCCGACACAAACACCTGGCCCATCTAGGAGTGGCACTGCAGTGTCACGCAGGATGGCCCTTCAAAAAAATACTCCCCAAACAGCACATGATGCAAAGAAAAAAAGAGGCGCAATGAGGTAGCTGTGTGACTAAGATAAGCGACCCAAGTGGCCGACACAAACATCTGGCCCATCTAGGAGTTGCACTGCAGTGTCACGCAGGATGGCCCTTCAAAAAAATACTCCCCAAACAGCACATGATGCAAAGAAAAAAAGAGGTGCAATGAGGTAGCTGTGTGACTAAGATAAGCGACCCAAGTGGCCGACACAAACATCTGGCCCATCTAGGAGTGGCACTGCAGTGTCACGCAGGATGGCCCTTCAAAAAAATACTCCCCAAACAGCACATGATGCAAAGAAAAAAAGAGGCGCAATGAGGTAGCTGTGTGACTAAGATAAGCGACCCAAGTGGCCGACACAAACATCTGGCCCATCTAGGAGTGGCACTGCAGTGTCACGCAGGATGGCCCTTCAAAAAAATACTCCCCAAACAGCACATGATGCAAAGAAAAAAAGAGGCGCAATGAGGTAGCTGTGTGACTAAGATAAGCGACCCAAGTGGCAGACACAAACATCTGGCCCATCTAGGAGTGGCACTGCAGTGTCATGCAGGATGGCCCTTCAAAAAATACTCCCCAAACAGCACATGATGCAAAGAAAAAAAGAGGCGCAATGAGGTAGCTGTGTGACTAAGATAAGCGACCCAAGTGGCCAACACAAACATCTGGCCCATCTAGGAGTGGCACTGCAGTGTCAGACAGGATGGCATTTCAAAAAAATACTCCCCAAACAGCACATGATGCAAAGAAAAATGAAAGAAAAAAGAGGTGCAAGATGGAATTGTCCTTGGGCCCTCCCACCCACCATTATGTTGTATAAACAGGACATGCACACTTTAACGAACCCATCATTTCAGTGACAGGGTCTGCCACACGACTGTGACTGAAATGACTGGTTGGTTTGGGCCCCCACCAAAAAAGAAGCAATCAATCTCTCCTTGCACAAACTGGCTCTACAGAGGCAAGATGTCCACCTCCTCCTCATCGTCCGATTCATCACCCCTTTCACTGTGTACATCCCCCTCCTCACAGATTATTAATTCGTCCCCACTGGAATCCACCATCTCAGGTCCCCGTGTACTTTCTGGAGGCAATTGCTGCTGGTGAATGTCTCCACGGAGGAATTGATTATAATTCATTTTAATGAACATCATCTTCTCCACATTTTCTGGAAGTAACCTCGTACGCCGATTGCTGACAAGGTGAGCGGCTACACTAAACACTCTTTCGGAGTACACACTGGAAGGAGGGCAACTTAGGTAGAATAAAGCCAGTTTCTGCAAGGGCCTCCAAATTGCCTCTTTTTCCTGCCAGTATACGTACGGACTGTCTGACGTGCCTACTTGGATGCGGTCACTCATATAATCCTCCACCATTCTTTCAATGGTGAGAGAATCATATGCAGTGACAGTAGACGACATGTCAGTAATCGTTGGCAGGTCCTTCAGTCCGGACCAGATGTCAGCACTCGCTCCAGACTGCCCTGCATCACCGCCAGCGGGTGGGCTCGTAATTCTTAGCTTTTTCCTCGCACCCCCAGTTGCGGGAGAATGTGAAGGAGGAGCTGTTGACGGGTCACGTTCCGCTTGACTTGACAATTTTCTCACCAGCAGGTCTTTGAACCCCTGCAGACTTGTTTCTGCCGGAAAGAGAGATACAAAGTAGATTTTAAATCTAGGATCGAGCACGGTGGCCAAAATGTAGTGCTCTGATTTCAACAGATTGACCACCCGTGAATCCTGGTTAAGCGAATGAAGGGCTCCATCCACAAGTCCCACATGCCTAGCGGAATCGCTCTGTTTTAGCTCCTCCTTCAATGTCTCCAGCTTCTTCTGCAAAAGCCTGATGAGGGGAATGACCTGACTCAGGCTGGCAGTGTCTGAACTGACTTCACGTGTGGCAAGTTCAAAGGGTTGCAGAACTTGCACAACGTTGAAATCATTCTCCACTGCGCTTGAGACAGGTGCATTCCACCTCCTTTGCCTATATCGTGGCCAGATGTATAGGCTTGAATGGACTTTTGCTGCTCCTCCATCCTCTGAAGCATATAGAGGGTTGAATTCCACCTCGTTACCACCTCTTGCTTCAGATGATGGCAGGGCAGGTTCAGGTATTTTTGGTGGTGCTCCTGTCTTCTGTACGCTGTGCCTGAACGCCGAAAGTGGCCCGCAATTCTTCGGGCCACCGACAGCATCTCTTGCACGCCCCTGTCATTTTTTAAATAATTCTGCACCACCAAATTCAAGGTATGTGCAAAACATGGGAGGTGCTGGAATCTGCCCAGATGTAATGCACGCACAATATTGCTGGCGTTGTCCGATGTCACAAATCCCCAGGAGAGTCCAATTGGGGTAAGCCATTCTGCGATGATCTTCCTCAGTTGCCGTAAGAGGTTTTCAGCTGTGTGCGTATTCTGGAAAGCGGTGATACAAAGCGTAGCCTGCCTAGGAACGAGTTGGCGTTTGCGAGATGCTGCTACTGGTGCCGCCGCTGCTGTTCTTGCTGCGGGAGGCAATACATCTACCCTGTGGGCTGTCACAGTCATATAGTCCTGAGTCTGCCCTGCTCCACCTGTCCACATGTCCGTGGTTAAGTGGACATTGGGTACAACTGCATTTTTTTAGGACACTGGTGAGTCTTTTTCTGAGGTCTGTGTACATTTTCGGTATCGCCTGCCTAGAGAAATGGAACCTAGATGGTATTTGGTACCGGGGACACAGTACCTCAATCAAGTCTATAGTTGGCTCTGAATTAACGATGGATACCGGAACCACGTTTCTCACCGCCCAGGCTGCCAAGGCCTCAGTTATCCGCTTTGCAGCAGGATGACTGCTGTGATATTTCATCTTCCTCGCAAAGGACTGTTGGACAGTCAATTGCTTACTGGAAGTAGTACAAGTGGTCTTCCGACTTCCCCTCTGGGATGACGATCGACTCCCAGCAGCAACAACAGCAGCGCCAGCAGCAGTAGGCGTTACACTCAAGGATGCATCGGAGGAATCCCAGGCAGGAGAGGACTCGTCAGACTTGCCAGTGACATGGCCTGCAGGACTATTGGCTTTCCTGGGTAAGGAGGAAATTGACACTGAGGGAGTTGGTGGTGTGGTTTGCAGGAGCTTGGTTACAAGAGGAAGGGATTTAGTGGTCAGTGGACTGCTTCCGCTGTCACCCAAAGTTTTTGAACTTGTCACTGACTTATGATGAATGCGCTGCAGGTGACGTATAAGGGAGGATGTTCCGAGGTGGTTAACGTCCTTACCCCTACTTATTACAGCTTGACAAAGGCAACACACGGCTTGACACCTGTTGTCCGCATTTGTGTTGAAATAATTCCACACCGAAGAGCTGATTTTTTTGTATTTTGACCAGGCATGTCAAGGGCCATATTCCTCCCACGGACAACAGGTGTCTCCCCGGGTGCCTGACTTAAACAAACCACCTCACCATCAGAATCCTCCTTGTCAATTTCCTCCCCAGCGCCAGCAACACCCATATCCTCATCCTGGTGTACTTCAACAGTTACATCTTCAATTTGACTATCAGGAACTGGACTGCGGGTGCTCCTTCCAGCACTTGCTGGAGGCGTGCAAATGGTGGAAGGCGCAAGCTCTTCCCGTCCAGTGTTGGGAAGGTCAGGCATCGCAACCGACACAATTGGACTCTCCTTGGGGATTTGTGATTTCAAAGAACGCACAGTTCTTTGCTGTGCTTTTGCCAGCTTAAGTCTTTTCTTTTTTCTAGCGAGAGGATGAGTGCTTCCATCCTCATGTGAAGCTGAACCACTAGCCATGAACATAGGCCAGGGCCTCAGCCATTCCTTGCCACTCCGTGTCGTAAATGGCATATTGGCAAGTTTACGCTTCTCCTCAGACGCTTTTAATTTTGATTTTTGAGGCATTTTACTGATCTTTTGTGTTTTGGATTTTACATGCTCTGTACTATGACATTGGGCATCGGCCTTGGCAGACGACGTTGATGGCATTTCATTGCCTCGGCCATGACTAGTGGCAGCAGCTTCAGCACGAGGTGGAAGTGGATCTTGATCTTTCCCTATTTTTTTAACCTCCACATTTTTGTTCTCCATATTTTAATGCGCACAACTAAAAGGCACCACAGGTATACAATGTAGACGGATGGATACTAGTATACTTATGGACGACGAGTGACGACACAGAGGTAGGTACAGCAGTGGCCTACCGTACTGCTATATACAGTATAATGGACCTGGTAGACACTGTCAGCAGACTGCGTTTATACTTAGTATAAAGAAAAAAAGACACCACAGGTATACAATGTAGATGGATGGATACTTAGTATACTTATGGACGACGAGTGATGACACAGAGGTAGGTACAGCAGTGGCCTACCGTACTGCTATATACAGTATAATGGACCTGGTGGACACTGTCAGCAGACTGCGTTTATACTTAGTATAAAGAAAAAAAGACACCACAGGTATACAATGTAGATGGATGGATACTTAGTATACTTATGGACGACGAGTGACGACACAGAGGTAGGTACAGCAGTGGCCTACCGTACTGCTATATACAGTATAATGGACCTGGTGGACACTGTCAGCAGACTGCGTTTATACTTAGTATAAAGAAAAAAAGACACCACAGGTATACAATGTAGATGGATGGATACTTAGTATACTTATGGATGACGAGTGACGACACAGAGGTAGGTACAGCAGTGGCCTACCGTACTGCTATATACAGTATAATGGACCTGGTGGACACTGTCAGCAGACTGCGTTTATACATAGTATAAAGAAAAAAAGACACCACAGATATACAATGTAGATGGATGGATACTTAGTATACTTATGGACGACGAGTGACGACACAGAGGTAAGTACAGCAGTGGCCTACCGTACTGCTATATACAGTATAATGGACCTGGTGGACACTGTCAGCAGACTGCGTTTATACTTAGTATAAAGAAAAAAAGACACCACAGGTATACAATGTAGATGGATGGATACTTAGTATACTTATGGACGACAAGTGACGACACAGAGGTAGGTACAGCAGTGGCCTACCGTACTGCTATATACAGTATAATGGGCCTGGTGGACACTGTCAGCAGACTGCGTTTATAGTATAAAGAAAAAAAGACACCACAGGTATACAATGTAGATGGATGGATACTTAGTATACTTATGGACGACGAGTGACGACACAGAGGTAGGTACAGCAGTGGCCTACCGTACTGCTATATACAGTATAATGGACCTGGTGGACACTGTCAGCAGACTGCATTTATACTTAGTATAAAGAAAAAAAGACACCACAGGTATACAATGTAGATGGATGGATAATTAGTATACTTATGGACGACAAGTGACGACACAGAGGTAGGTACAGCAGTGGCCTACCGTACTGCTATATACAGTATAATGGACCTGGTGGACACTGTCAGCAGACTGCGTTTATACTTAGTATAAAGAAAAAAAGACACCACAGGTATACAATGTAGATGGATGGATACTTAGTATACTTATGGACGACGAGTGACGACACAGAGGTAGGTACAGCAGTGGCCTACCGTACTGCTATATACAGTATAATGGACCTGGTGGACACTGTCAGCAGACTGCGTTTATACTTAGTATAATGAAAAAAAGACACCACAGGTATACAATGTAGATGGATGGATACTTAGTATACTTATGGATGACGAGTGACGACACAGAGGTAGGTACAGCAGTGGCCTACCGTACTGCTATATACAGTATAATGGACCTGGTGGACACTGTCAGCAGACTGCGTTTATACTAAGTATAAAGAAAAAAAGACACCACAGTTATACAATGTAGATGGATGGATACTTAGTATACTTATGGACGACGAGTGACAACGCAGAGGTAGGTACAGCAGTGGCCTACCGTACTGCTATATACAGTATAATGGACCTGGTGGACACTGTCAGCAGACTGCGTTTATACTTAGTATAAAGAAAAAAAGACACCACAGGTATACAATGTAGATGGATGGATACTTAGTATACTTATGGACGACGAGTGACAACACAGAGGTAGGTACAGCAGTGGCCTACCGTACTGCTATATACAGTATAATGGACCTGGTGGACACTGTCAGCAGACTGCGTTTATACTTAGTATAAAGAAAAAAAGACACCACAGGTATACAATGTAGATGGATGGATACTTAGTATACTTATGGACGACGAGTGACGACACAGAGGTAGGTACAGCAGTGGCCTACCGTACTGCTATATACAGTATAATGGACCTGGTGGACACTGTCAGCAGACTGCGTTTATAGTATAAAGAAAAAAAGACACCACAGGTATACAATGTAGATGGATGGATACTTAGTATACTTATGGACGACGAGTGACGACACAGAGGTAGGTACAGCAGTGGCCTACCGTACTGCTATATACAGTATAATGGACCTGGTGGACACTGTCAGCAGACTGCGTTTATACTTAGTAAAAAGAAAAAAAGACACCACAGGTATACAATGTAGATGGATGGATACTTAGTATACTTATGGACGACGAGGACGACACAGAGGTAGGTACAGCAGTGGCCTACCGTACTGCTATATACAGTATAATGGACCTGGTGGACACTGTCAGCAGACTACGTTTATAGTATAAAAAAAAAGACACCACAGGTATACAATGTAGATGGATGGATACTAGTATACTTATGGACGACGAGTGACGACACAGAGGTAGGTACAGCAGTGGCCTACCGTACTGCTATATACAGTATAATAGACCTGGTGGACACTGTCAGCAGACTGCGTTTATTGTATAAAAAAAAAAGACACCACAGGAGTGTTTTTCAGGCAGACAAAAGTATACTGGTGGTCACTGTCAGCAAAACTGTGCACTGTACTCCTGCTATAGCTGCTCCCCAGTCCCCACAATTAAGCAGTGTGAGCACTCAGCACAGATATATCATGCAGCACTGCACACTGAGCACAGATATGGTATGGAGCGGGTTTTTCAGGCAGAGAACGGATAAAAAACTGGTGGTCACTATTAGCAAAACTCTGCACTGTACTCCTCCTAACAGCTGCTCCCCAATCCTCCCCACAATAAGCTAAGCAATCAGATCAACTGTGTAGTATATAACTAGTATATAAACGGAGAGGACGCCAGCCACGTCCTCTCCCTAACAATCTCAATGCACGTGTGGAAAATGGCGGCGACGCGCTGCTGCTTATATAGAATCCGAATCTCGCGAGAATCCGACAGCGGGATGATGACGTTCGGGCGCGCTGGGTTAGCCGAGCAAGGCGGGAGGATCCGAGTCTGCTCGGACTTGTGTAAAAAAGGTAAAGCTAGGGTGGGTTAGGTTTCTCGGAAACCGAACCCGCTCATCACTAACGTAAAGTGGTGGAGATGTCACAATTTTGCTAACTTTCCTTGATTTAGAAAGGGTGCATTTTTTGCACATTCAGGATTTTCTAGTTTTCCTTGCACCTGGACACACCTCTAGTAATTCCACTTACCACCTCTCCCCTAACTTGCTTTTCTCCCCAGTTCACCCGACAATTGTTTGTCCCTCCCATTTGCATTCAAGCTCTCATGGGCAGGTCCCTCTTTCCTTTTGTTCTTTCCTTATCACTATCCACGCCACTTGTGCTCCAGGTCTGTTGCTTCAAGTCCATTCAATGACTCTTGCCCTTATCTTATGTACAGGCTCCTCACCTGGCGAACTACTATCTTTCTTCCCTGTACTTACTATCACTTGCCCTACAAGGTAGAGTGCTGCCGTCGACCTGTGTCCTTCTTCTATCTACTCTTTCATTTTATTTTCCTATATTGTTCCTAGAAATGAAAAGTTACATTATATTGTACTTATATAAAGTTACACAGTTACTATGTAGATTTTTGTGTAATATGTTCCGAAAAAAAATTGTGGCACATTATAAATATATGAAAATTATAATAGTTTACAGAGGTATCTGAAAATGGAGCATAGGCACTCCCCTTCATACGCACAGGACGGGGCATTATATGGATTGGTGCAAGAAACTCTCCCCTGTGCATCTTTTTTTAATGAGGTTCACTGTGTCATGAGGGAGGTCCATGTTGGGTCTGTTATGATGTCATAATAATGACAACCCGTTCCCTTACATAAAAGTGATAGGAATTTTTTTTTACCATACCACGGTGGGTTCAGCTGAACAGTTAATTTATTTCATTCAGCAAGGTTTATACCTTATACCTTTTGTAATTAAGATGTTACCTAATTTTTTTCACTTATAAACAATATTCTATTATAGAAAATAACTAATGTGGACAACAGTATGCAAGTACAATTAGCCTTTCCTCATTATTACGGTTTTAGCCATCCCATAAGACCAATATATATGACCACTTTAAAATTTTGTTGACTAATAAAAAATAACTTCAGATTTAATTATAAGCACCTGCTGGTCCAGTACACACTGGGACTGAGTGCTATCTGACTCATTTTACATGGTCAGCTCATTTTCCCACTGCCCCTTTCACCTTCTCCTTTCATTAGTGCTCACCCTGAGTTCAAATGAATCTTCTCAGTGGTAACAAAAACACAGGAAAATACCATTATGCTAAGCTTTTGATTAGGGCTGTTTGGTAAACTATAGAATCAAAGCGAGTGACATATTTACAAGAGCCATTCAACACTCCGTAGTAATTGGTTTATTAGATAGAATGAACCTGCCTCCAAATACTAAACAACCACACACTCATTGCCACACTGTCACAATCAGATCCCATGGGCACAGTACATGCAGCTAAACTTGTAGCTATTATTTTCTGTGTTAAAAAATGTATGTCCTGGCATTTTATAGAAGCAAATTATAAAGGGTAAAAAATAGCAACTTGTTTATTTCTTGGATTTTTTGCAATTTAATTTACTTTTTTATGATATAGTTACTTATCATATATGTCCATTCAGCAACATTATGAATTTTGTTTCAATGAAGTTACTGCTGGTGTGCGTAGACTTCATTCAGCGAGCTCAAGACAGGAGGCCCATGTGCAGTCTCTGTCTAGGCCCCTCCTCTCTAGCCAGGCAGAGCAAAAGACTCTTCTGGGCACTAGAGTCACTAGTAAACCCTAGCACTGTCCCAGAGTCTACACCACTTGCAGTAGCCATTTTCTCAGTGATTTTCCTACTGCGTATGTGTGAAACACTGGAAAAATGTTTGCTGCAACATTTTCTTGGTGATTTCTGCAGCATTGTTGTTGCTGTCGCAGTACTCCGGAGGGTGTAGGCAGGGGCGGATTGGGAAACAAAAGTGGCCCTGGAAAAATTTCTAAAAGTGGCCTCATGTGGGTGGCACCAAACCAACTGTAGGCGGAGCCAACACCAAAGTAGGCGGGATTAATACTTCAAAATAATATTACACCTCATAGCCCAGTGATCACGCTGAGCCGGAAAAAAAGTGGGTCCCAGGGACCCCTCACTTTTAAAAATTGGGGTCCTACCCGTCCTATTCTGGGTCCCATCGAAATGAAGGTTCTTATTAATCTTATTAATGATTCAAGTATAAAAACACAGAGTTGACTTGGACACTACAAAAGTATTGCAAGGTGGAGGGAAGGGGGGGGGGGGGGGGGGGGGTGACAGTGCTGCTGGGCTGTGTAGCATACAGGACACCTTGCACCAGAGCTGTAACTAGACATTTTGGCACGCTTTGGCAGAAAGTGAATTGGTGCTCCACCTCCTATACCAAAATGAAAGGGACAGTGTGCGCAAAAATTTAGGGGAGTGGCTTTGTGGGGAAGGGGCGTGACCACAAAATAGTGCCAATTCACATTACACCACACAGTAGTGCCGCTTATACACATTGCACCAGGTAGAACCTCCTATGCACACTGCGCCAGGTAGAGCACGTTATACACTTTGCGCCAGGTACAGCACGTTATACACTTTGCGCCAGGCAGAGCACATTATACACATTGCACCTTGTAAAGCACATTTTACACATTGCACCAGGTAGAGCACGTTATACACTTTGTGCCAGGTAAAGCACGTTATACACATTGCACCAGGTAGAGGACGTTATACACTTTGTGCCAGGTAAAGCATGTTATACACATTGCACCAGGTAGAGGACGTTATACACTTTGTGCCAGGTAAAGCATGTTATACACATTGCACCAGGTAGAGGACGTTATACACTTTGTGCCAGGTAAAGCATGTTATACACATTGCACCAGGTAGAGCACGTTATACACATTGCACCAGGTAGAGCACGTTACACACATTGCACCAGGTAGAGCACATAGACATACATTAAACAACCCCCCCAAAAAAATATGTAGTCAGCGTGATTACACACATAAAGACCTGCTATATGCAGTACTAAGCTCGATGTGATTTGGTCTATAGCAGAACAAAGAAAGACTAGAACCATCCACCTGGGGCAGAAAGGGAATGGGTGCCAACCAGCCAGGTAAAGGGTGTCAACCACCCAGGGCCAGGGGGAGGGATGAGGGGGCACACTGCTGCTGCTGGAGGGATGAGGGGGCACACTGCTGCCGGTGGGAGGGATGAGGGCGCACACTGATACCGGGAGGAGGGATGAGGGGGCACACTGCTGCCAGTGGGAGGGATGAGGGGGGCACACTGATACCGGGGGAGGGATGAGGGTGCACACTGCTGCTGCTGGAGGGATGAGGGGGCACACTGCTGCCAGGGGGAGGGATGAGGGGGCACACTGATGCCAGGGGGAGGGATGAGGGTGCCCGCTGCTGGAAGGATGAGGGGGCACACTGCTGCCAGGGGGAGGGATGAGGGGGCACACTGCTGCCAGGTGGAGGGATGAGGGGGCACACTGATGCCGGGGGGAGGGATGAGGGTGCCCGCTGTTGCTGCTGGAGGGATGAGGGGGCACACTGCTGCCAGTGGGAGGGATGAGGGGGCACACTGATACCGGGGGGAGGGATGAGGGTGCACACTGCTGCTGCTGGAGGGATGAGGGGGCACACTGCTGCCAGTGGGAGGGATGAGGGGGGCACACTGATACCGGGGGAGGGATGAGGGTGCACACTGCTGCTGCTGGAGGGATGAGGGGGCACACTGCTGCCAGGGGGAGGGATGAGGGGGCACACTGATGCCAGGGGGAGGGATGAGGGTGTACGCTGTTGCTGCTGGAGGGATGAGGGGGCACACTGCTGCCAGGGGGACGGATGAGGGGGCACACTGCTGCCAGGGGGACGGATGAGGGGGCACACTGATGCCGGGGGAGGGATGAGGGTGCACACTGCTGCTGCTGGAGGTATGAGGGGGCACACTGCTGCCAGGGGGAGGGATGAGGGGGCAGACTGATGCCAGGGGGAGGGATGAGGGTGCCCGCTGCTGGAAGGATGAGGGGGCACACTGCTGCCAGGGGGAGGGATGAGGGGGCACACTGCCAGCCAGGGGTAGAGATGAGGGGGCACACTGCTGGCCAGATGTAGAGATGAGGGGGCACACGGTTGGCCAGGGGGAGGTATGAGGGGGAACACTGCTGCCGGGAGAAGGGATGAGGGGGCACACTGCTGCCGGGGGGAGTGATGAGAGGGCACACTGCTGCCAGGGGGAGGGATGAGGGGGCACACTGCTGGCCAGGGGGAGAGATGAGGGAGCACACTGCTGCCGGGGGGAGTTATGAGGGGGCACACTGCTGCCAGGGGGAGGGATGAGGGGGCACACTGCTGGCCAGGGGAGAGATGAGGGGGCACACTGCTGCCAGGGGGAGGGATGAGGGGGCACACTGCTGGCCAGGGGAGAGATGAGGGGGCACACTGCTGCCGGGGGGAGTGATGAGGGGGCACACTGGTGCGAGGAGGAGGGATGAGGGGGCACACTGCTGGCCAGATGGAGAGATGAGGGGGCACACGGTTGGCCGGTGGGAGGGATGAGGGCACACACTGCTGCCAGGGGGAGGGATGAGGGGGCACACTGCTGTTGACAGGAGGGGAGATGGGGACACTCCGATGCTGTCAGGGGGAGATAGGGGGGCAAGCTGACACTGGCAGAGGGAGATAGGGGGTCACACTGGCGCTGTCAGGGGAGATGGGGGCACACTGATGCTGGCAGGGAGGATATGGGGCACACTGGTGCTGGCAAGGGGGGCACAGTTCCCACAGTTATGCACCCACATGACGGGACTTACCGCCAGAGCAGGGCGGACACAGCAGCCAGGAAGCCTCCCCCGGGTGAACCTCCCCGCAGTACAGCTCCTGTGACCAGGAGTCTTGGAGGAGCGGCTGCGCCTGCAACACGGCAGACCCGGCTCGCTAGATAGCGGACGCTGGCCGCAGCGGTCACCAGTAAGCAGGTGACGGGGAGGAGGGGGTATGGCCTGCTCTCCTGACAGCGGCCGCTGCCCGGCTCACCAATAGGCATGTGACGTGGAGGGCGGGCCGGCTGGCTCTCCTGACAGCGGCCGCGTGCTCACAAGTTGCCAGGTGACGTGGAGGGGGGCGGTGCCACTTATGACAGGCGGCCCCGCACCCTGATCGGCCCGCCGGGGTATTCCCCGGTAAAGGCAATGGCCAATCCAGCCCTGGGTGTAGGGGTGCAGGGTGTGTGGTGTGAGCTTCCCTGGAACTCGGGGGCCTGTGTGGACCGCACATCCTGCTCCTATTATAGATATGCCTGTAGAGCTATAATTGTAGTAAAAAAACTGTACTTTTTTAAACAGGCATGTATGATAGTCACAGGTGTAAGTTCATCCCAGTCAGGGGCGTAAGTTCATCCCAGTTAGTATTTGGTGCCCCCCACCCCCCTTAAAAAAGGAAAAAAATATGGTGTGAATTGGCAGTGCTCCAGCTATGCTGTGTGACAATTGTGTCAGGATCAGACTCACGAGATTCAGCCATCTCCAGCTTGAAGAATTAGCGTTCAATGGTGGGTCCCATCTGACCGTCCAGTAGCAGCATAGGGAGTACCATCGCTTGCTGCAGCACAGACTGAGCGATACCAGATGAGTGCCATCCTGTCCCCTATTGCAGGTGTTAGCAGGGCTCCTGGGACAGAGCCGATTAACTCTGGGTGCGTCTCAGAGCTCTGTTGAAAGAGCAGTCACACTTGTATCCCACTGTAAACTACACAGGTACATGCAAGTGCCCCTTCCCTCAGGGTTCCAGCCATGTGCTAAGGTTAGCTAAGATGCATACAACAGACCAGTCCATTGTTACTTAAAATGTAAATGAAGTAGTACACTATATATTTATGTATTATTTATTAAAAGATATTTAGAAAGCAGCAAAGCTTACACTCACAGTCACTTACAGTACATCATTAGGGGTCTCCCATAGCAACAATTTAGAGACAAGCCCCAAAATGTTGAAACACAGAAAAATAAAAAAATGCACTTACCAATAAATAAAATCCAATTTTAATGTACGTCCATTATCTGAATATCAATCAGCAAGTCGATGTTTCAACACCATTAAGAGGTCTTGACATTGATGTATCAAGCAGTGAAAAGAGTGGGAAAATGCCTGTAGCAACAAGCTGCTACTTATCATTTTATAGAATGTACTTGATAACTCAAAGCTGATTGGTTGCTATGGGCAACATCTCCACTGGTACTCTTCTCCACTCTTATCTCTGCTTGAGGCATTAACCCCCAAGTCATGATACCAGGTAATACTTCAAAGTATCCTGCAGCCAGATATTTATATAGCCCTTACATATAATGGGGTGATTTTACAGAGAATATTTTAGTAATTTCCATCAATCCCTGCCCCAGTGGAGTTTACAATTTATGTTGTGGATACACCCACCAGGGTTCTTTTTTTTATGTCAGAAGTAAATTAACCTACTATTTTTTTTTTTTTAATGAACATGGACCTGTTGTTTTCAGCTTGGGTACGGGATCCCAACATTCCGGACGTCGACGGTCAGAATACCGACAGCGGCATCCCGATGGTTAGAATCTTGACACTATTTGTAAGGTAAGCTAACCCTACGCCTTTACCCTCCCCTAACCCTTCCTACCAACAGCCTAACCCAAACCCTTCTGATCCGCAATCTAACCCTAACCCTCCCCAGCATACTTACATTCTGGATTCTGGCTGTTGGGATTGTGGCATTAGGATTCTGAGTGGTGTCAGTATTTCGGTGCTGGTCTTCTGACTGCTGGCATCGTGAACCTCGGAATGCCAACTACATCCCTTTATTTTTGTGCTTGTCCATTTAGTGATATACAGGTGATATACAAAGATGATGTAAATATTCTCAGTGCTAGACTGTTTCTAGAGCATAGGACGCCAGGCCTATTAGGACGCTGCAGTGGCTAGTATATGAAGTGGCTAGTTATTAAGTGGCAGCTAATATCAATAGCAGTGTTATACCGGTGTTTCATTGGTTGCATCTTCAGCTGATATTTGGAATTGACTCCTGTCTCTCCTTTTCACCAACAGGTAACTAATGCAGAGGGCTGACCACTGTTTGTAGCTAAAGGATATATTTGGTAACTAATGCAGAGGGCTGACCACTGTTTGTAGCTAAAGGATATATTTGGTAACTAATGCAGAGGGCTGACCACTGTTTGTAGCTAAAGGATATATTTGGTAACTAATGCAGAGGGCTGACCACTGTTTGTAGCTAAAGGATATATTTGGTAAATTGTTAAGTGGATTAATATCTGTAGTCAGCAAAAACTTTGTGATTGACTGTGTTTAGTGATCTCACATTTGGTAGTGATTAACACCGTTTGGAGGAGGGTTGCTGTGTGGGGGAGGGGGTTGTAATCACAAGGAGCTTGTGTTTGTAGACTTACTTAACCAGTACAGCATAGGACGCCAGGCCTATTAGGACGCTGCAGTGGCTAGTATATGAAGTGGCTAGTTATTAAGTGGCAGCTAATATCAATAGCAGTGTTATACCGGTGTTTCATTGGTTGCATCTTCAGCTGATATTTGGAATTGACTCCTGTCTCTCCTTTTCACCAACAGGTAACTAATGCAGAGGGCTGACCACTGTTTGTAGCTAAAGGATATATTTGGTAACTAATGCAGAGGGCTGACCACTGTTTGTAGCTAAAGGATATATTTGGTAAATTGTTAAGTGGATTAATATCTGTAGTCAGCAAAAACTTTGTGATTGACTGTGTTTAGTGATCTCACATTTGGTAGTGATTAACACCGTTTGGAGGAGGGTTGCTGTGTGGGGGAGGGGGTTGTAATCACAAGGAGCTTGTGTTTGTAGACTTACTTAACCAGTACAGCATAGGACGCCAGGCCTATTAGGACGCTGCAGTGGCTAGTATATGAAGTGGCTAGTTATTAAGTGGCAGCTAATATCAATAGCAGTGTTATACCGGTGTTTCATTGGTTGCATCTTCAGCTGATATTTGGAATTGACTCCTGTCTCTCCTTTTCACCAACAGGTAACTAATGCAGAGGGCTGACCACTGTTTGTAGCTAAAGGATATATTTGGTAACTAATGCAGAGGGCTGACCACTGTTTGTAGCTAAAGGATATATTTGGTAAATTGTTAAGTGGATTAATATCTGTAGTCAGCAAAAACTTTGTGATTGACTGTGTTTAGTGATCTCACATTTGGTAGTGATTAACACCGTTTGGAGGAGGGTTGCTGTGTGGGGGAGGGGGTTGTAATCACAAGGAGCTTGTGTTTGTAGACTTACTTAACCAGTACAGCATAGGACGCCAGGCCTATTAGGACGCTGCAGTGGCTAGTATATGAAGTGGCTAGTTATTAAGTGGCAGCTAATATCAATAGCAGTGTTATACCGGTGTTTCATTGGTTACATCTTCAGCTGATATTTGGAATTGACTCCTGTCTCTCCTTTTCACCAACAGGTAACTAATGCAGAGGGCTGACCACTGTTTGTAGCTAAAGGATATATTTGGTAACTAATGCAGAGGGCTGACCACTGTTTGTAGCTAAAGGATATATTTGGTAAATTGTTAAGTGGATTAATATCTGTAGTCAGCAAAAACTTTGTGATTGACTGTGTTTAGTGATCTCACATTTGGTAGTGATTAACACCGTTTGGAGGAGGGTTGCTGTGTGGGGGAGGGGGTTGTAATCACAAGGAGCTTGTGTTTGTAGACTTACTTAACCAGTACAGCATAGGACGCCAGGCCTATTAGGACGCTGCAGTGGCTAGTATATGAAGTGGCTAGTTATTAAGTGGCAGCTAATATCAATAGCAGTGTTATACCGGTGTTTCATTGGTTGCATCTTCAGCTGATATTTGGAATTGACTCCTGTCTCTCCTTTTCACCAACAGGTAACTAATGCAGAGGGCTGACCACTGTTTGTAGCTAAAGGATATATTTGGTAACTAATGCAGAGGGCTGACCACTGTTTGTAGCTAAAGGATATATTTGGTAAATTGTTAAGTGGATTAATATCTGTAGTCAGCAAAAACTTTGTGATTGACTGTGTTTAGTGATCTCACATTTGGTAGTGATTAACACCGTTTGGAGGAGGGTTGCTGTGTGGGGGAGGGGGTTGTAATCACAAGGAGCTTGTGTTTGTAGACTTACTTAACCAGTACAGCATAGGACGCCAGGCCTATTAGGACGCTGCAGTGGCTAGTATATGAAGTGGCTAGTTATTAAGTGGCAGCTAATATCAATAGCAGTGTTATACCAGTGTTTCATTGGTTGCATCTTCAGCTGATATTTGGAATTGACTCCTGTCTCTCCTTTTCACCAACAGGTAACTAATGCAGAGGGCTGACCACTGTTTGTAGCTAAAGGATATATTTGGTAACTAATGCAGAGGGCTGACCACTGTTTGTAGCTAAAGGATATATTTGGTAAATTGTTAAGTGGATTAATATCTGTAGTCAGCAAAAACTTTGTGATTGACTGTGTTTAGTGATCTCACATTTGGTAGTGATTAACACCGTTTGGAGGAGGGTTGCTGTGTGGGGGAGGGGGTTGTAATCACAAGGAGCTTGTGTTTGTAGACTTACTTAACCAGTACAGCATAGGACGCCAGGCCTATTAGGACGCTGCAGTGGCTAGTATATGAAGTGGCTAGTTATTAAGTGGCAGCTAATATCAATAGCAGTGTTATACCGGTGTTTCATTGGTTGCATCTTCAGCTGATATTTGGAATTGACTCCTGTCTCTCCTTTTCACCAACAGGTAACTAATGCAGAGGGCTGACCACTGTTTGTAGCTAAAGGATATATTTGGTAACTAATGCAGAGGGCTGACCACTGTTTGTAGCTAAAGGATATATTTGGTAAATTGTTAAGTGGATTAATATCTGTAGTCAGCAAAAACTTTGTGATTGACTGTGTTTAGTGATCTCACATTTGGTAGTGATTAACACCGTTTGGAGGAGGGTTGCTGTGTGGGGGAGGGGGTTGTAATCACAAGGAGCTTGTGTTTGTAGACTTACTTAACCAGTACAGCATAGGACGCCAGGCCTATTAGGACGCTGCAGTGGCTAGTATATGAAGTGGCTAGTTATTAAGTGGCAGCTAATATCAATAGCAGTGTTATACCGGTGTTTCATTGGTTGCATCTTCAGCTGATATTTGGAATTGACTCCTGTCTCTCCTTTTCACCAACAGGTAACTAATGCAGAGGGCTGACCACTGTTTGTAGCTAAAGGATATATTTGGTAACTAATGCAGAGGGCTGACCACTGTTTGTAGCTAAAGGATATATTTGGTAAATTGTTAAGTGGATTAATATCTGTAGTCAGCAAAAACTTTGTGATTGACTGTGTTTAGTGATCTCACATTTGGTAGTGATTAACACCGTTTGGAGGAGGGTTGCTGTGTGGGGGAGGGGGTTGTAATCACAAGGAGCTTGTGTTTGTAGACTTACTTAACCAGTACAGCATAGGACGCCAGGCCTATTAGGACGCTGCAGTGGCTAGTATATGAAGTGGCTAGTTATTAAGTGGCAGCTAATATCAATAGCAGTGTTATACCGGTGTTTCATTGGTTGCATCTTCAGCTGATATTTGGAATTGACT
This sequence comes from Pseudophryne corroboree, assembly GCF_028390025.1. Taxonomy (NCBI): domain Eukaryota; kingdom Metazoa; phylum Chordata; class Amphibia; order Anura; family Myobatrachidae; genus Pseudophryne; species Pseudophryne corroboree. The sequence goes on from NC_086446.1 coordinate 674,404,633, forward strand.
CCTGTCTCTCCTTTTCACCAACAGGTAACTAATGCAGAGGGCTGACCACTGTTTGTAGCTAAAGGATATATTTGGTAACTAATGCAGAGGGCTGACCACTGTTTGTAGCTAAAGGATATATTTGGTAAATTGTTAAGTGGATTAATATCTGTAGTCAGCAAAAACTTTGTGATTGACTGTGTTTAGTGATCTCACATTTGGTAGTGATTAACACCGTTTGGAGGAGGGTTGCTGTGTGGGGGAGGGGGTTGTAATCACAAGGAGCTTGTGTTTGTAGACTTACTTAACCAGTACAGCATAGGACGCCAGGCCTATTAGGACGCTGCAGTGGCTAGTATATGAAGTGGCTAGTTATTAAGTGGCAGCTAATATCAATAGCAGTGTTATACCGGTGTTTCATTGGTTGCATCTTCAGCTGATATTTGGAATTGACTCCTGTCTCTCCTTTTCACCAACAGGTAACTAATGCAGAGGGCTGACCACTGTTTGTAGCTAAAGGATATATTTGGTAACTAATGCAGAGGGCTGACCACTGTTTGTAGCTAAAGGATATATTTGGTAACTAATGCAGAGGGCTGACCACTGTTTGTAGCTAAAGGATATATTTGGTAACTAATGCAGAGGGCTGACCACTGTTTGTAGCTAAAGGATATATTTGGTAAATTGTTAAGTGGATTAATATCTGTAGTCAGCAAAAACTTTGTGATTGACTGTGTTTAGTGATCTCACATTTGGTAGTGATTAACACCGTTTGGAGGAGGGTTGCTGTGTGGGGGAGGGGGTTGTAATCACAAGGAGCTTGTGTTTGTAGACTTACTTAACCAGTACAGCATAGGACGCCAGGCCTATTAGGACGCTGCAGTGGCTAGTATATGAAGTGGCTAGTTATTAAGTGGCAGCTAATATCAATAGCAGTGTTATACCGGTGTTTCATTGGTTGCATCTTCAGCTGATATTTGGAATTGACTCCTGTCTCTCCTTTTCACCAACAGGTAACTAATGCAGAGGGCTGACCACTGTTTGTAGCTAAAGGATATATTTGGTAACTAATGCAGAGGGCTGACCACTGTTTGTAGCTAAAGGATATATTTGGTAAATTGTTAAGTGGATTAATATCTGTAGTCAGCAAAAACTTTGTGATTGACTGTGTTTAGTGATCTCACATTTGGTAGTGATTAACACCGTTTGGAGGAGGGTTGCTGTGTGGGGGAGGGGGTTGTAATCACAAGGAGCTTGTGTTTGTAGACTTACTTAACCAGTACAGCATAGGACGCCAGGCCTATTAGGACGCTGCAGTGGCTAGTATATGAAGTGGCTAGTTATTAAGTGGCAGCTAATATCAATAGCAGTGTTATACCGGTGTTTCATTGGTTGCATCTTCAGCTGATATTTGGAATTGACTCCTGTCTCTCCTTTTCACCAACAGGTAACTAATGCAGAGGGCTGACCACTGTTTGTAGCTAAAGGATATATTTGGTAACTAATGCAGAGGGCTGACCACTGTTTGTAGCTAAAGGATATATTTGGTAAATTGTTAAGTGGATTAATATCTGTAGTCAGCAAAAACTTTGTGATTGACTGTGTTTAGTGATCTCACATTTGGTAGTGATTAACACCGTTTGGAGGAGGGTTGCTGTGTGGGGGAGGGGGTTGTAATCACAAGGAGCTTGTGTTTGTAGACTTACTTAACCAGTACAGCATAGGACGCCAGGCCTATTAGGACGCTGCAGTGGCTAGTATATGAAGTGGCTAGTTATTAAGTGGCAGCTAATATCAATAGCAGTGTTATACCGGTGTTTCATTGGTTGCATCTTCAGCTGATATTTGGAATTGACTCCTGTCTCTCCTTTTCACCAACAGGTAACTAATGCAGAGGGCTGACCACTGTTTGTAGCTAAAGGATATATTTGGTAACTAATGCAGAGGGCTGACCACTGTTTGTAGCTAAAGGATATATTTGGTAAATTGTTAAGTGGATTAATATCTGTAGTCAGCAAAAACTTTGTGATTGACTGTGTTTAGTGATCTCACATTTGGTAGTGATTAACACCGTTTGGAGGAGGGTTGCTGTGTGGGGGAGGGGGTTGTAATCACAAGGAGCTTGTGTTTGTAGACTTACTTAACCAGTACAGCATAGGACGCCAGGCCTATTAGGACGCTGCAGTGGCTAGTATATGAAGTGGCTAGTTATTAAGTGGCAGCTAATATCAATAGCAGTGTTATACCGGTGTTTCATTGGTTGCATCTTCAGCTGATATTTGGAATTGACTCCTGTCTCTCCTTTTCACCAACAGGTAACTAATGCAGAGGGCTGACCACTGTTTGTAGCTAAAGGATATATTTGGTAACTAATGCAGAGGGCTGACCACTGTTTGTAGCTAAAGGATATATTTGGTAAATTGTTAAGTGGATTAATATCTGTAGTCAGCAAAAACTTTGTGATTGACTGTGTTTAGTGATCTCACATTTGGTAGTGATTAACACCGTTTGGAGGAGGGTTGCTGTGTGGGGGAGGGGGTTGTAATCACAAGGAGCTTGTGTTTGTAGACTTACTTAACCAGTACAGCATAGGACGCCAGGCCTATTAGGACGCTGCAGTGGCTAGTATATGAAGTGGCTAGTTATTAAGTGGCAGCTAATATCAATAGCAGTGTTATACCGGTGTTTCATTGGTTGCATCTTCAGCTGATATTTGGAATTGACTCCTGTCTCTCCTTTTCACCAACAGGTAACTAATGCAGAGGGCTGACCACTGTTTGTAGCTAAAGGATATATTTGGTAACTAATGCAGAGGGCTGACCACTGTTTGTAGCTAAAGGATATATTTGGTAAATTAAGTGGATTAATATCTGTAGTCAGCAAAAACTTTGTGATTGACTGTGTTTAGTGATCTCACATTTGGTAGTGATTAACACCGTTTGGAGGAGGGTTGCTGTGTGGGGGAGGGGGTTGTAATCACAAGGAGCTTGTGTTTGTAGACTTACTTAACCAGTACAGCATAGGACGCCAGGCCTATTAGGACGCTGCAGTGGCTAGTATATGAAGTGGCTAGTTATTAAGTGGCAGCTAATATCAATAGCAGTGTTATACCGGTGTTTCATTGGTTGCATCTTCAGCTGATATTTGGAATTGACTCCTGTCTCTCCTTTTCACCAACAGGTAACTAATGCAGAGGGCTGACCACTGTTTGTAGCTAAAGGATATATTTGGTAACTAATGCAGAGGGCTGACCACTGTTTGTAGCTAAAGGATATATTTGGTAACTAATGCAGAGGGCTGACCACTGTTTGTAGCTAAAGGATATATTTGGTAAATTGTTAAGTGGATTAATATCTGTAGTCAGCAAAAACTTTGTGATTGACTGTGTTTAGTGATCTCACATTTGGTAGTGATTAACACCGTTTGGAGGAGGGTTGCTGTGTGGGGGAGGGGGTTGTAATCACAAGGAGCTTGTGTTTGTAGACTTACTTAACCAGTACAGCATAGGACGCCAGGCCTATTAGGACGCTGCAGTGGCTAGTATATGAAGTGGCTAGTTATTAAGTGGCAGCTAATATCAATAGCAGTGTTATACCGGTGTTTCATTGGTTGCATCTTCAGCTGATATTTGGAATTGACTCCTGTCTCTCCTTTTCACCAACAGGTAACTAATGCAGAGGGCTGACCACTGTTTGTAGCTAAAGGATATATTTGGTAACTAATGCAGAGGGCTGACCACTGTTTGTAGCTAAAGGATATATTTGGTAAATTGTTAAGTGGATTAATATCTGTAGTCAGCAAAAACTTTGTGATTGACTGTGTTTAGTGATCTCACATTTGGTAGTGATTAACACCGTTTGGAGGAGGGTTGCTGTGTGGGGGAGGGGGTTGTAATCACAAGGAGCTTGTGTTTGTAGACTTACTTAACCAGTACAGCATAGGACGCCAGGCCTATTAGGACGCTGCAGTGGCTAGTATATGAAGTGGCTAGTTATTAAGTGGCAGCTAATATCAATAGCAGTGTTATACCGGTGTTTCATTGGTTGCATCTTCAGCTGATATTTGGAATTGACTCCTGTCTCTCCTTTTCACCAACAGGTAACTAATGCAGAGGGCTGACCACTGTTTGTAGCTAAAGGATATATTTGGTAACTAATGCAGAGGGCTGACCACTGTTTGTAGCTAAAGGATATATTTGGTAAATTGTTAAGTGGATTAATATCTGTAGTCAGCAAAAACTTTGTGATTGACTGTGTTTAGTGATCTCACATTTGGTAGTGATTAACACCGTTTGGAGGAGGGTTGCTGTGTGGGGGAGGGGGTTGTAATCACAAGGAGCTTGTGTTTGTAGACTTACTTAACCAGTACAGCATAGGACGCCAGGCCTATTAGGACGCTGCAGTGGCTAGTATATGAAGTGGCTAGTTATTAAGTGGCAGCTAATATCAATAGCAGTGTTATACCGGTGTTTCATTGGTTGCATCTTCAGCTGATATTTGGAATTGACTCCTGTCTCTCCTTTTCACCAACAGGTAACTAATGCAGAGGGCTGACCACTGTTTGTAGCTAAAGGATATATTTGGTAACTAATGCAGAGGGCTGACCACTGTTTGTAGCTAAAGGATATATTTGGTAAATTGTTAAGTGGATTAATATCTGTAGTCAGCAAAAACTTTGTGATTGACTGTGTTTAGTGATCTCACATTTGGTAGTGATTAACACCGTTTGGAGGAGGGTTGCTGTGTGGGGGAGGGGGTTGTAATCACAAGGAGCTTGTGTTTGTAGACTTACTTAACCAGTACAGCATAGGACGCCAGGCCTATTAGGACGCTGCAGTGGCTAGTATATGAAGTGGCTAGTTATTAAGTGGCAGCTAATATCAATAGCAGTGTTATACCGGTGTTTCATTGGTTGCATCTTCAGCTGATATTTGGAATTGACTCCTGTCTCTCCTTTTCACCAACAGGTAACTAATGCAGAGGGCTGACCACTGTTTGTAGCTAAAGGATATATTTGGTAACTAATGCAGAGGGCTGACCACTGTTTGTAGCTAAAGGATATATTTGGTAAATTGTTAAGTGGATTAATATCTGTAGTCAGCAAAAACTTTGTGATTGACTGTGTTTAGTGATCTCACATTTGGTAGTGATTAACACCGTTTGGAGGAGGGTTGCTGTGTGGGGGAGGGGGTTGTAATCACAAGGAGCTTGTGTTTGTAGACTTACTTAACCAGTACAGCATAGGACGCCAGGCCTATTAGGACGCTGCAGTGGCTAGTATATGAAGTGGCTAGTTATTAAGTGGCAGCTAATATCAATAGCAGTGTTATACCGGTGTTTCATTGGTTGCATCTTCAGCTGATATTTGGAATTGACTCCTGTCTCTCCTTTTCACCAACAGGTAACTAATGCAGAGGGCTGACCACTGTTTGTAGCTAAAGGATATATTTGGTAACTAATGCAGAGGGCTGACCACTGTTTGTAGCTAAAGGATATATTTGGTAACTAATGCAGAGGGCTGACCACTGTTTGTAGCTAAAGGATATATTTGGTAACTAATGCAGAGGGCTGACCACTGTTTGTAGCTAAAGGATATATTTGGTAAATTGTTAAGTGGATTAATATCTGTAGTCAGCAAAAACTTTGTGATTGACTGTGTTTAGTGATCTCACATTTGGTAGTGATTAACACCGTTTGGAGGAGGGTTGCTGTGTGGGGGAGGGGGTTGTAATCACAAGGAGCTTGTGTTTGTAGACTTACTTAACCAGTACAGCATAGGACGCCAGGCCTATTAGGACGCTGCAGTGGCTAGTATATGAAGTGGCTAGTTATTAAGTGGCAGCTAATATCAATAGCAGTGTTATACCGGTGTTTCATTGGTTGCATCTTCAGCTGATATTTGGAATTGACTCCTGTCTCTCCTTTTCACCAACAGGTAACTAATGCAGAGGGCTGACCACTGTTTGTAGCTAAAGGATATATTTGGTAACTAATGCAGAGGGCTGACCACTGTTTGTAGCTAAAGGATATATTTGGTAAATTGTTAAGTGGATTAATATCTGTAGTCAGCAAAAACTTTGTGATTGACTGTGTTTAGTGATCTCACATTTGGTAGTGATTAACACCGTTTGGAGGAGGGTTGCTGTGTGGGGGAGGGGGTTGTAATCACAAGGAGCTTGTGTTTGTAGACTTACTTAACCAGTACAGCATAGGACGCCAGGCCTATTAGGACGCTGCAGTGGCTAGTATATGAAGTGGCTAGTTATTAAGTGGCAGCTAATATCAATAGCAGTGTTATACCGGTGTTTCATTGGTTGCATCTTCAGCTGATATTTGGAATTGACTCCTGTCTCTCCTTTTCACCAACAGGTAACTAATGCAGAGGGCTGACCACTGTTTGTAGCTAAAGGATATATTTGGTAACTAATGCAGAGGGCTGACCACTGTTTGTAGCTAAAGGATATATTTGGTAAATTGTTAAGTGGATTAATATCTGTAGTCAGCAAAAACTTTGTGATTGACTGTGTTTAGTGATCTCACATTTGGTAGTGATTAACACCGTTTAGAGGAGGGTTGCTGTGTGGGGGAGGGGGTTGTAATCACAAGGAGCTTGTGTTTGTAGACTTACTTAACCAGTACAGCATAGGACGCCAGGCCTATTAGGACGCTGCAGTGGCTAGTATATGAAGTGGCTAGTTATTAAGTGGCAGCTAATATCAATAGCAGTGTTATACCGGTGTTAAACCGAAGGAAAACAGAAGGCAAACAAACTAATAAGATAACAAACGACTGCATTACAACCGAAATACTCTGGAACTTTATGTGGCCTCTCCTCGCCTCAAACATGAGAACACCAAGACCAGGCTTATCACTAGAGATGAGCGCCTGAAATTTTTCGGGTTTTGTGTTTTGGTTTTGGGTTCGGTTCCGCGGCCGTGTTTTGGGTTCGAACGCGTTTTGGCAAAACCTCACCGAATTATTTTTGTCGGATTCGGGTGTGTTTTGGATTCGGGTGTTTTTTTCCAAAAACACTAAAAAACAGCTTAAATCATAGAATTTGGGGGTCATTTTGATCCCAAAGTATTATTAACCTCAAAAACCATAATTTACACTCATTTTCAGTCTATTCTGAATACCTCACACCTCACAATATTATTTTTAGTCCTAAAATTTGCACCGAGGTCGCTGTGTGAGTAAGATAAGCGACCCTAGTGGCCGACACAAACACCGGGCCCATCTAGGAGTGGCACTGCAGTGTCACGCAGGATGTCCCTTCCAAAAAACCCTCCCCAAACAGCACATGACGCAAAGAAAAAAAGAGGCGCAATGAGGTAGCTGTGTGAGTAAGATTAGCGACCCTAGTGGCCGACACAAACACCGGGCCCATCTAGGAGTGGCACTGCAGTGTCACGCAGGATGGCCCTTCCAAAAAACCCTCCCCAAACAGCACATGACGCAAAGAAAAAAAGAGGCGCAATGAGGTAGCTGACTGTGTGAGTAAGATTAGCGACCCTAGTGGCCGACACAAACACCGGGCCCATCTAGGAGTGGCACTGCAGTGTCACGCAGGATGGCCCTTCCAAAAAACCCTCCCCAAACAGCACATGACGCAAAGAAAAAAAGAGGCGCAATGAGGTAGCTGACTGTGTGAGTAAGATTAGCGACCCTAGTGGCCGACACAAACACCGGGCCCATCTAGGAGTGGCACTGCAGTGTCACGCAGGATGTCCCTTCCAAAAAACCCTCCCCAAACAGCACATGACGCAAAGAAAAAAAGAGGCGCAATGAGGTAGCTGTGTGAGTAAGATTAGCGACCCTAGTGGCCGACACAAACACCGGGCCCATCTAGGAGTGGCACTGCAGTGTCACGCAGGATGTCCCTTCCAAAAAACCCTCCCCAAACAGCACATGACGCAAAGAAAAAAAGAGGCGCAATGAGGTAGCTGACTGTGTGAGTAAGATTAGCGACCCTAGTGGCCGACACAAACACCGGGCCCATCTAGGAGTGGCACTGCAGTGTCACGCAGGATGTCCCTTCCAAAAAACCCTCCCCAATCAGCACATGATGCAAAGAAAAAGAAAAGAAAAAAGAGGTGCAAGATGGAATTATCATTGGGCCCTCCCACCCACCCTTATGTTGTATAAACAAAACAGGACATGCACACTTTAACCAACCCATCATTTCAGTGACAGGGTCTGCCACACGACTGTGACTGATATGACGGGTTGGTTTGGACCCCCCCCAAAAAAGAAGCAATTAATCTCTCCTTGCACAAACTGGCTCTACAGAGGCAAGATGTCCACCTCATCTTCACCCTCCGATATATCACCGTGTACATCCCCCTCCTCACAGATTATCAATTCGTCCCCACTGGAATCCACCATCTCAGCTCCCTGTGTACTTTGTGGAGGCAATTGCTGCTGGTCAATGTCTCCGCGGAGGAATTGATTATAATTCATTTTAATGAACATCATCTTCTCCACATTTTCTGGATGTAACCTCGTACGCCGATTGCTGACAAGGTGAGCGGCGGCACTAAACACTCTTTCGGAGTACACACTTGTGGGAGGGCAACTTAGGTAGAATAAAGCCAGTTTGTGCAAGGGCCTCCAAATTGCCTCTTTTTCCTGCCAGTATAAGTACGGACTGTGTGACGTGCCTACTTGGATGCGGTCACTCATATAATCCTCCACCATTCTATCAATGTTGAGAGAATCATATGCAGTGACAGTAGACGACATGTCCGTAATCGTTGTCAGGTCCTTCAGTCCGGACCAGATGTCAGCATCAGCAGTCGCTCCAGACTGCCCTGCATCACCGCCAGCGGGTGGGCTCGGAATTCTGAGCCTTTTCCTCGCACCCCCAGTTGCGGGAGAATGTGAAGGAGGAGATGTTGACAGGTCGCGTTCCGCTTGACTTGACAATTTTGTCACCAGCAGGTCTTTCAACCCCAGCAGACCTGTGTCTGCCGGAAAGAGAGATCCAAGGTAGGCTTTAAATCTAGGATCGAGCACGGTGGCCAAAATGTAGTGCTCTGATTTCAACAGATTGACCACCCGTGAATCCTTGTTAAGCGAATTAAGGGCTGCATCCACAAGTCCCACATGCCTAGCGGAATCGCTCCCTTTTAGCTCCTTCTTCAATGCCTCCAGCTTCTTCTGCAAAAGCCTGATGAGGGGAATGACCTGACTCAGGCTGGCAGTGTCTGAACTGACTTCACGTGTGGCAAGTTCAAAGGGCATCAGAACCTTGCACAACGTTGAAATCATTCTCCACTGCACTTGAGACAGGTGCATTCCATCTCCTATATCGTGCTCAATTGTATAGGCTTGAATGGCCTTTTGCTGCTCCTCCAACCTCTGAAGCATATAGAGGGTTGAATTCCACCTCGTTACCACTTCTTGCTTCAGATGATGGCAGGGCAGGTTCAGTAGTTTTTGGTGGTGCTCCAGTCTTCTGTACGTGGTGCCTGTACGCCGAAAGTGTCCCGCAATTTTTCTGGCCACCGACAGCATCTCTTGCACGCCCCTGTCGTTTTTTAAAAAATTCTGCACCACCAAATTCAAGGTATGTGCAAAACATGGGACGTGCTGGAATTTGCCCATATTTAATGCACACACAATATTGCTGGCGTTGTCCGATGCCACAAATCCACAGGAGAGTCCAATTGGGGTAAGCCATTCCGCGATGATCTTCCTCAGTTGCCGTAAGAGGTTTTCAGCTGTGTGCGTATTCTGGAAAGCGGTGATACAAAGCGTAGCCTGCCTAGGAAAGAGTTGGCGTTTGCGAGATGCTGCTACTGGTGCTGCCGCTGCTGTTCTTGCGGCGGGAGTCCATACATCTACCCAGTGGGCTGTCACAGTCATATAGTCCTGACCCTGCCCTGCTCCACTTGTCCACATGTCCGTGGTTAAGTGGACATTGGGTACAACTGCATTTTTTAGGAGACTGGTGAGTCTTTTTCTGACGTCCGTGTACATTCTCGGTATCGCCTGCCTAGAGAAGTGGAACCTAGATGGTATTTGGTAACGGGGGCACACTGCCTCAATAAATTGTCTAGTTCCCTGTGAACTAACGGCGGATACCGGACGCACGTCTAACACCAACATAGTTGTCAAGGACTCAGTTATCCGCTTTGCAGTAGGATGACTGCTGTGGTATTTCATCTTCCTCGCAAAGGACTGTTGAACAGTCAATTGCTTACTGGAAGTAGTACAAGTGGGCTTACGACTTCCCCTCTGGGATGACCATCGACTCCCAGCGGCAACAACAGCAGCGCCAGCAGCAGTAGGCGTTACACGCAAGGATGCATCGGAGGAATCCCAGGCAGGAGAGGACTCGTCAGACTTGCCAGTGACATGGCCTGCAGGACTATTGGCATTCCTGGGGAAGGAGGAAATTGACACTGAGGGAGTTGGTGGGGTGGTTTGCGTGAGCTTGGTTACAAGAGGAAGGGATTTACTGGTCAGTGGACTGCTTCCGCTGTCACCCAAAGTTTTTGAACTTGTCACTGACTTATTATGAATGCGCTGCAGGTGACGTATAAGGGAGGATGTTCCGAGGTGGTTAACGTCCTTACCCCTACTTATTACAGCTTGACAAAGGGAACACACGGCTTGACACCTGTTGTCCGCATTTCTGGTGAAATACCTCCACACCGAAGAGCTGATTTTTTTGGTATTTTCACCTGGCATGTCAACGGCCATATTCCTCCCACGGACAACAGGTGTCTCCCCGGGTGCCTGACTTAAACAAACCACCTCACCATCAGAATCCTCCTGGTCAATTTCCTCCCCAGCGCCAGCAACACCCATATCCTCCTCATCCTGGTGTACTTCAACACTGACATCTTCAATCTGACTATCAGGAACTGGACTGCGGGTGCTCCTTCCAGCACTTGCAGGGGGCGTGCAAATGGTGGAAGGCGCATGCTCTTCACGTCCAGTGTTGGGAAGGTCAGGCATCGCAACCGACACAATTGGACTCTCCTTGTGGATTTGGGATTTCAAAGAACGCACAGTTCTTTGCGGTGCTTTTGCCAGCTTGAGTCTTTTCAGTTTTCTAGCGAGAGGCTGAGTGCTTCCATCCTCATGTGAAGCTGAACCACTAGCCATGAACATAGGCCAGGGCCTCAGCCGTTCCTTGCCACTCCGTGTGGTAAATGGCATATTGGCAAGTTTACGCTTCTCCTCCGACAATTTTATTTTAGGTTTTGGAGTCCTTTTTTTACTGATATTTGGTGTTTTGGTTTTGACATGCTCTGTACTATGCCATTGGGCATCGGCCTTGGCAGACGACGTTGCTGGCATTTCATCGTCTCGGCCATGACTAGTGGCAGCAGCTTCAGCACGAGGTGGAAGTGGATCTTGATCTTTCCCTAATTTTGGAACCTCAACATTTTTGTTCTCCATATTTTAATAGGCACAACTAAAAGGCACCTCAGGTAAACAATGCAGATGGATGGATTGGATACTAGTATACAATTATGGACGGGCTGCCGAGTGCCGACACAGAGGTAGCCACAGCCGTGAACTACCGCACTGTACTGTGTCTGCTGCTAATATATAGACTGGTTGATAAAGAGATAGTATACTCGTAACTAGTATGTATGTATAAAGAAAGAAAAAAAAACCACGGTTAGGTCACTGGTATATACAATTATGGACGGGCTGCCGAGTGCTGACACAGAGGTAGCCACAGCCGTGAACTACCGCACTGTACTGTGTCTGCTGCTAATATATAGACTGGTTGATAAAGAGATAGTATACTCGTAACTAGTATGTATGTATAAAGAAAGAAAAAAAAACCACGGTTAGGTCACTGGTATATACAATTATGGACGGGCTGCCGAGTGCCGACACAGAGGTAGCCACAGCCATGAACTACCGCACTGTACACTGGTTGATAAAGAGATAGTAGTATACTCGTAACAACTAGTATGACGACGGTATAAAGAATGAAAAAAAAACCACGGTTAGGTGGTATATAATACAATTATGGTTGGACGGACTGCCTGCCGAGTGCCGACACAGAGGTAGCCACAGCCGTGAACTACCGCACTGTACACTGGTTGATAAAGAGATAGTAGTATACTCGTAACAACTAGTATGACGACGGTATAAAGAATGAAAAAAAAACCACGGTTAGGTGGTATATAATACAATTATGGTTGGACGGACTGCCTGCCGAGTGCCGACACAGAGGTAGCCACAGCCGTGAACTACCGCACTGTACACTGGTTGATAAAGAGATAGTAGTATACTCGTAACAACTAGTATGACGACGGTATAAAGAACGAAAAAAAAACCACGGTTAGGTGGTATATATTATAATACAATTATGGATGGACGGACTGCCTGCCGAGTTCCGACACAGAGGTAGCCACAGCCGTGAACTACCGCACTGTACACTGGTTGATAAAGAGATAGTAGTATACTCGTAACAACTAGTATGACTATGACGACGGTATAAAGAACGAAAAAAAAACCACGGTTAGGTGGTATATATTATAATACAATTATGGATGGACGGACTGCCTGCCGAGTGCCGACACAGAGGTAGCCACAGCCGTGAACTACCGCACTGTACTGTGTCTGCTGCTAATATAGACTGGTTGATAAAGAGATAGTATACAATACTACTAATATACTGGTGGTCAGGCACTGGTCACCACTAGTCACACTGGCAGTGGCACTCCTGCAGCAAAAGTGTGCACTGTTTAATTTTAATATAATATTATTTATCATGTACTCCTGGCTCCTGCTATAACAACCTGCAGTGCTCCCCAGTCTCCCCCACAATTATAAGCTTTATATACAATACATTGATGTGCAGCACACTGGGCTGAGCAGTGCACACAGACTGAGTCACTGTGTGACTGTGTATCGTTTTTTTCAGGCAGAGAACGGATATATTAAATAAAACAAACAACTGCACTGTCTCTGGTGGTCACTGGTCACTGTGGTCGTCAGTCACTAAACTCTGTCTGCACTCTGCACTCTCTTCTAATCTACAGTATCACAGCAATCTCTCTCTCTCTCTTCTAAATCTAATCTAAATGGAGAGGACGCCAGCCACGTCCTTTCCCTATCAATCTCAATGCACGTGTGAAAATGGCGGCGACGCGCGGCTCCTTATATAGAATCCGAGTCTCGCGAGAATCCGACAGCGTCATGATGACGTTCGGGGCGCGCTCGGGTTAACCGAGCAAGGCGGGAAGATCCGAGTCGCTCGGACCCGTGAAAAAAAAAGTGAAGTTCGTGCGGGTTCGGATTCAAAGAAACCGAACCCGCTCATCTCTACTTATCACCTCTCTGGCTGAGAACATCAAGTCTACCCCTGGGCCTAACCATCAAGATGAACAGGGAACTGTGGGGGAAGAGGACCAGGATCAGCAGGGACATCACCATTGCGTCTGAGTATGCCCCCCACATTCTCCTTCCCACCCGTACTAAGATCTGATCAAAATGTTATCCCACTCCTACTTCTGCCACTAGTTACCTGCTATTGTGTTTTTTTTTTTTTCTCTTCATTGCTCGCTTCCACCCCACCATGTGTTTTCCTGTAATGTTTACATCCACTGATTGCACACCTTTCCATTGTGCCCTACATGCAGGGTACATCATACTGCTACATAAGCATCAGTTTTCCAATATATGAACTTGGCCTTGTATGGCTCACCTCCCACAGTGTAACCTTCAAAGTGCGCCCAACATGGCTGCCCCATATGGTACACTTGTGGATGGGATGAAAAATACATGGACCTTGTGGTTTTGTTGGAACCCTACTCTAAACTGTAGGACTCTGAAATCACCCCCATTTTGTGTCATCTCTTCTAGGGGTAGACTATTCCACCCTGGGTAATCCTACGCGGAGTGCCCAAGATGGCTGCTGCACTTGGTACCTGTGAGGGTGGAATACACAACCCTTGGAAGTTATTACCCAAAATACCTACACCAATCCTGCATTATGCTTTCTGTGTGCTTAAGGTTATTCTTTTATGTCTGTGTTGCTTGTCTATTGTTGTATTACTCAAATCCTCTGTATCATGTGTATTGTTTTTGATGTCTGTAAAGTGCCTTGAGTCCTGTTGGAGAAAGAGCGCTATATAAATAAAATAATTATTATTATTAGACAGGTGTGGATAATGCAGCAGCATTTGGTGCCGTCCTCAATGCTTAAGATACATACAGGAATGTCCTTGCGATCTGTAGATGAAGGACTTTTAGCAGTACCTCGAATCTCCCGTAATTCTTCTGAGGGTCGAGCTTTTAGTCATGCGGCTCCGACTCTATGGAACTCACTTTCCTGTACAGTGCGAAAGGCCCCAACTATAGAATCCTTCAAAAGTAGACTCAAGACTTTCCTGTTTACTCAAGCATTTCCATAATGTCCCTTTAGTATCTACATGCTTCTGTATTTTATAAAAAGCTGTTCTGTACTTCATTATTTTCTGTACTATATTATGCTATGTATCTGTTAAGCGCCTTGAGACCTATTGGAGAAAGAGCGCTATATAAATAAAATAATAATAATTATTATTATTATATATGCTAAATTTGTGTATTTAGCTATATAGGCAGTTTTGCAACAGGAAAAATAAATGACCCCGTTGTTTTATAAATATTCCATTAAAGTTATGCATATACCGATTTATTGGTAATTTTGCTTGTTCTGTTAAACTGGTCATGTGACGTTGCAAAAGAACTGAGAAGTTACAAATGATAGAAAGTAATGTGAAAATCTTGTAAAGGAAATTGAATAGTTTTTCAATACAATATTTGATTTAGCATTTCAAAAAAAGGCAAACAACTGTCAGTTATTAATAAATCAGTTCCCAAGGCATCAAACTGCCCCAGGCTGCCTTATCTACTGGGGTGTCCACCGTTATTTACTGTCATTTACTCTGCTGCTATTCAGAGATTTTAGAAATCCTACAACAGGGAGAAAGACTTTGATGTGAATTAGCCCTTTAAAATATTCCTCTTGATAACACTGTTTATTGGAGTAAAACTAGATCAATTGTATTGTTTTAAGAATGTGCCATTTTCTCAGCACTTAGTGTGGAATGCATCAACTCAGCTCTGTCAACACTCTAAGTCAAAAATGAATTGAGTGTATGTGAGATGTATCGGATGCCATAGAGGTATTTCAGTAGCTGACAGTAAAGAGAACATCATAATACTACTGGATGATTTTGGATGACAGAAATTTGTGAGTCTGAGGGATCTCTCTGTTCATGGGCATAACTGGTGAGTTTTTGCATAGAGCTCAAGCTTGATGCGAATTTACCCATTTTTGTGCATCTCCATCCTGTTGTGTCGGATGGATTCTGACCAGATCTTTCTATTCGTGAAATAGGGGGTTTCGGGACAGGGACTGGGCAGTGACAATGCAATTGCATGTAAGTGCCCTGACTTGTGGGAGTGTCATGGGAATGTACACCATTTCTACAGAGGACATTTTGCTATTATGTTTCTTAAGTAAAATGAATCAAGAGCCTCCTCAGGCCTGATTTGTGAGCACACTGGTAGTTTATAACTGTCCATATATCCAAAGCACCCTGCCTATCCTGCTGGCCTAGCCAAACTCCCTTTCAGGCAATGTGAAAAACAGGATTGCTTACAAGCCTAACGTTCACCCTTAAAATGGAAGATGAGCTATATTTAAGGAACCCTTAATGGGATCCCCCTTAATAATTAAACATCACATAGAAATAGACAAGTGCAGATTGGTATAATACACATCTCTGTAGGGAAGCACTGAAATCAGTCGGATCTTTACTTAGGGCTGGGTTCCAATGGGACATTGACGGGTAGAACAAGTGAGCCATAGGCATGTTATGGGCATGTAAAACAACTGCAGAGTTCTCTGAGGTGAGCATACAGGGAGATCTGTCTGATTTCAGACAGACCTTTTGCCCCAAGAATAGGGCGAGTGCACACTCATACTGATGGCAGCTGCTTTCCCAAACAGATATAAGGGATGGTACAGAGATGTGCCTGACTCTGAACAGAGGCAGAAATCCGTATCTATTTTTTCATACACTCAGGGCCTGTTTCAGGGATGGACATAGTACATACAACAGCTGAACAAAAATATGAAAATTAGGATTGGCCATCAAACATGTATGGTTACAAACCATCAATGGTTTAACGTCGATATTAGATAGTTTTGCCATCAATGGCGGATAACCAATGGTTCTGAACAATTGGTGGTACAAAGCCCCCAGATGGTCCCCCCCACCCACCCTCCACAGTTGGTGGCGGGACAAGGAGCCTAGCTCCGCCCCAAATGCTCCAGTTAAACCCTGCCTCCAGTTTCTTATTGGCCCACGGATCAGTAAGTGAAAGATTAGGGACAATCATCGGTAGGAAAAACCATTGCTGGTCCCCCTTTGCGTAGTTTGCTACCATGGATTGTCACTTACAGCTTCAGCCAGAGCCGGATTAAGGAGGGGTCCCTGGGGGTAAGTACCCCGGGCCCCTCTTTCCAAAAGGGCCCCCTGCCACACCACAGATCGGATCTCGCTTCCGATCTGCGGTGCTGCGCTCCCGGCCCCACTACAGCGGCGGCCGGCTGAGTGTAGCAGAAACACAGACTGGACAGCTGAGCACCGGCTCAGCTGTCCAATCTATGAATGTAGCAGCCTGCCGCTCAGTCATTGGCTGGGCGCGCAGGCTGCACGGAAGGAGGGATCCCCAGCAGTGTGGATTGTGGAGCCAGCAGAGCTTGTGGTTGTGTGCTGCTTTGGGAGGCTGTGTTGCCAGCAGAGTAAGGCTGGCCATCCTCGCAGCTGCGGCCCGGTAGGTGCTGTTGGGGCTGTGGGTATAGATTGTTTAGCGTACGGACAGCCTAGTAACCATCTCTCGGCACAGTGCTCGGGTGTGCTCCCAAGTCCTTGGGTAAAGCTGACAGTGTGTGTGCATTGCTGCCATGTTGGGACCTGGTCTAGTTCCAGTACTCTCGCTCTGTCAGCATTCTGCAGCTCGTTCTGCTGTATCCTCTGTGTCTGTTGCGCTTTCTTTTATACACTACCCACACAGGGCTTTATTGTTACACTCCAGATTTAAGTGTCCCTGATACTTTTAATTATTTTAATCTGCAGTGTTTCTGCATCAAATGTAATTGTGCTGTGACTTTCGGCAGCTTATAATAATATGGAGCAATGCAGGATGTATTGCTTGGTGGAGGACTGTCTACTGATCCTTAAACTTTCACAGCTAGTTGGCGTTGGTAAAAGTATCCACTGTGGCAGTCCTATGGTTGAGGCTGGCTTTATTTGTTTAATAAGATCCTTAATAGGGCTCTGCCCTCACTATCTCTCCCCTCTGTGTCACCCCTGTATGTTTCCACCACCCCAAAAAATTGGAAGCCTTCACGTGCATTTCCTTCCTTCACTAATAATATTGCCAACAGCGGCACCTTTGGGATCAGCAAGCACTGTTTTTGTGGATATAGTGACTATGTGTGTGTATGTGTGTGTGTGTATATATATATATATATATATATATATATATATTTCATCTGCCTGCTCATTATTAGGGCCCCCCCTGTCTTATGTGCCCCAGGCCCCCATGGCCTTAATCCGGCTCTGGCTTCAGCATTGATAGCAACCATCGATGATGAGCACACCACTGGACTTCCCTAAAGCAAATGTGTAGGAGGCATCTTGAGTAAATAGATGCCTCCTTAATGCTCATGTGATTTGCTGCTATGTCTGAAGACTGGTGAACATCAGCTGTTTGAGTCACCCCAAGGTTACACAGCATGGCCGGGCTGTTAACGCTGCTAGGGCCAGAAAGTCTGCGCCCTAAGATCTTGGTCTTGCCACTCCCAGAAAATAGTGGTGACATACCCTTTTTTCAGGAACGCTGCCCAGCTCTGCACAACCACTGCCCCCAAACACCTGCAACCTGTTGATCAAGGGGCACTGCATGTGGGGACATGGAATGCCTGCGCAGGACTCATTTGCAGAATGGGCCCTGCGCAAGCTACCCACCATTGGATATGTGAGTACGCCATCAGACCCTCGATCTTAGAAAGAGGGCACCACAAGGCACACGCTGCCTGACATATATAAGATTCTACAAGATAACTAAAAGTGGCGCTCTAAGAATCAATAAGATTTCATTCCACAGCGATAATGAAATAAGTCAGTCTTAAAAATTCTGAGTCTTCCATAACACCTCAGCAGTGCCACAGGCTGATAGAATCTATGCCACGCCACATTGAGGCAGTAATTCATGCAAAAGGGACCCAAACCAAGTACTGACTACATATGCATGATTATACTTTTCAGGGGGCCGACATTTCTGTAATTAAAATCCTTTTTTTTATTGATTTTATGTAATATTCTAATTTTCTGGGTTTGGATTTGGGGTTTTCTTAAATTGTAAGCCACAATCATCAAAATTATAACATATAAAGGCTTGAAATATCTCACTTTGCATGTACTGAGTCTATATAATATATTAGTTTCACCTTTTAAGTTGAATGACTGAAATAAATCAACTTTTGCACAATATTCTAATGTTCTGAGCGCATTGGCTGTGAACGCTTCCATTGACTGATAGATGCGTTCACAGTGCTGATGGGGGCGACAAAGGACTGTTACAGGGGTGGCACGGGGAAAACCGGTGGGGGGGTCAGTGGCATTTTCAGGTCGGCTGTGTGACGTAACACGCAGCCAGTCTGATGGAAAAATGCCGGTGGGCCGCCTGCATGCGCAGCCTAGCTGCGGATGCAGGGGGCCATCCGCAATTGCTGTGACTGAAATTCAGTTGTGATTGCAACCAGATTGCGATTGCAGCCATGGAGCGGGAGTTAGCATAGCATGCTGGGTGGCCCCGCCCTTCGATGGGCAGCTCCAAGCATGCTACAGAAGGGATTGCAGATTCTGCTTTTTAGCAGAATCTGCAAACTTTGCTGAATAGAGTCCTATGGACCTTATTCAGTAAGGATTGCATTTTCTGCTAAAAAGCAGTTGCTGCAATCACATAGTTGCTGTCAGAAATAGAGAAAAAAATAAGATTTTACTCACCGGTAAATCTATTTCTCGTAGTCCGTAGTGGATGCTGGGGACTCCGTAAGGACCATGGGGATTAGTGGCTCCGCAGGAGACTGGGCACAACTAAAGAAAGCTTTAGGACTACCTGGTGTGCACTGGCTCCTCCCACTAAGACCCTCCTCCAGACCTCAGTTAGGATACTGTGCCCGGAAGAGCTGACACAATAAGGAAGGATTTTGAATCCCGGGTAAGACTCATACCAGCCACACCAATCACACCGTATAACTCGTGATACTATACCCAGTTAACAGTATGATAACAACTGAGCCTCTCAACAGATGGCTCAACAATAACCCTTTAGTTAGGCCATAACTATACACAAGTATTGCAGACAATCCGCACTTGGGATGGGCGCCCAGCATCCACTACGGACTACGAGAAATAGATTTACCGGTGAGTAAAATCTTATTTTCTCTAACGTCCTAAGTGGATGCTGGGGACTCCGTAAGGACCATGGGGATTATACCAAAGCTCCCAAACGGGCGGGAGAGTGCGGGTGACTCTGCAGCACCGAATGAGCAAACTCAAGGTCCTCCTCAGCCAGGGTATCAAACTTGTAGACTCTTGCAAGAGTGTTTTAACCCGACCAAGTAACAGCTCGGCAAATTTGTAAAGCCGAGACCCCTCGGGCAGCCGCCCAAGAAGAGCCCACTTTCCTCGTGGAATGGGCTTTCACAGATTTAGGGTGCGGCAGTCCAGCCGCAGAATGTGCAAGTTGAATCGTGCTACAGATCCAGCGAGCCATAGTCTGCTTAGAAGCAGGAGCACCCAGCTTGTTGGGTGCATACAGGATAAATAGCGAGTCAGTTTTCCTGACTCCAGCCGTCCTGGAAACATATACTTTTCAGGGCCCTGACTACGTCCAGAAACTTGGAATCCTCCAAGTCCCAAGTAGCCGCAGGCACCACAATAGGTTGGTTCACATGAAAAACTGCTACCACCTTAGGAAGGAATTGGGAACGAGTCCTCAATTCAGCCTTATCCATATAAAATACAGATAAGGGCTTTTGACAAAGCCGCCAATTCTGATACACGCCTGGCCGACGCCAAGGCCCACAGCATGACCACTTTCCACGTGAGGTATTGTAGCTCCACAGATTTAAGTGGCTCAACTCAATGCGACTTCAGGAAATCCAACACTACGTTGAGATCCCACGGTGCCACTGGAGGCACAAACGGGGGGCTGACTATGCAGCACTCCCTTAACAAAAGTCTGAACTTCAGGCAGTGAAGCCAGTTCTATTTTGGAAGAAAATCGATAGAGCCGAAATCTGGGCCTTAATGGAACCCAATTTTAGGCCCATAGTCACCTCTGACTTGTAGGAAGTGCAGAAAGCGACCTAGCTGAAATTCCTCCTTTGGGGCCTTACTGGCCTCACAGCACGCAACCTATTTCCGCCATATGCGGTGATAATGGTTTGCGTTCACTTCTTTCCTAGCTTTAAATAGCGTAGGGATAACTTCCTCCGGAATGCCCTTTTCCTTCAGGATCCGGCGTTCAACCGCCATGCCGTCAAACGCAGCCGCGGTACGTCTTGGAACAGACAGGCCCCCTGCTGCAGCAGGTCCTGTCTGAGCGGCAGAGGCCATGGGTCCTCTGAGATCATTTCTTGGAGTTCTGGGTACCAAGCTCTTCTTGGCCACCCGGAACTTCTTACTCCTCTCCTTCTTATTATTCTCATTACCCTGGGTATGAGAGGCAGAGAAGGGAACACATACACCGACTGGTACACCCACGGTGTTACCAGAGCGTCCACAGCTATCGCCTGAGGGTCCCTTGACCTGGCGCAATATCTTTGTAGCTTTTTGTTGAGGCGGGACGCCATCCTGTCCACCCGTGGCCTTTCCCCACGGTGTACCATCATTTGGAAGACTTCTGGATGAAGTCCCCACTCTCTCGGGTGGAGGTCGTGTCTGCTGAGAAAGTCTGCTTCTCAGTTGTCCACTCCGGGAATGAACACTGCTGACAGTGCTAACACATGATTTTCCGCCCATCGGAGAATCCTTGTGGCTTCTGCCATCACCATCCTGCTTCTTGTGCCGCCCTGTCGGTTTACATGAGCGACCGCCGTGATGTTGTCTGACTGGATCAGCACCGGCCGGTGTTGAAGCAGGGGTCTAGCCTGACTTAGGGCATTGTAAATGGCCCATAGTTCCAGAACATTTATGTGTAGGGAAGTCTCCTGACTTTTCCATAGGCCTTGGAAGTTTGTTCCCTGTGTGACTGCCCCCCAGCCTTGAAGGCTGGCATCCGTGGTCACCAGGACCCAGTCCTGTATGCCAAATCTGCGGCCCCCTAGAAGATGAGCACTCTGCAGTCACCACCACAGCGACACCCTGGCCCTTGGAGACAGGGTTATCCGCCGATGCGTCTGAGGATGCGACCCGGACCACTTGTCCAACAGATCCCACTGGAAGGTCCTTGCATGGGACTTGGCGAATGGAAATTTCTTCGTAAGAAGCTACCATCTTTCCCAAGGCTCGCGTGCATAGATGCACCGATACCTGTATTTGTATTAGGTCTCCGTCTAGAGACGCCAACTCCTTGGACTTCTCCTCCGGGAGAAACCCTTTTTATCCTGTTCTGTGTCCAGAACCATACCCAGGAACAGTAGACGCGTCGTAGGAACCAGCTGCGACTTTGGAATATTCAGAATCCAGCCGTGCTGTTGTATCACTTCTCGAGATAGTGCTACTCCGACGAACAACTGCTCCCTGGACCTCGCCTTTATAAGGAGATCGTCCAAGTACGGGATAAGTACTTCGGCCATTACCTTGGTAAATACCCTCGGTGCCGGGGACAGACCCACGGCAACGTCTGGAATTGGTAATGACAATCCTGTACCACAATTTTGAGGTACACCTGGTGACGAGGGTAAATAGGGACATGCAGGTAAGTATCCTTGATGTCCAGTGATACCCTGAAATTTTCCAGGCTTGCAATAATCGCCCTGAGCGATTACATTTTGAACTTGAACCTTCGTATATAAAAGTGTTCAAGGATTTCAATTTTAGAATGGGTCTCACCGAACCGTCTGGTTTCATTACCACAACATTTTGGAATAATAATCCCGGCCTTGTTGAAGGAGGGGTACCTTGATTTCACCTGCTGGAAGTACAGCTTGTGAATTGCCGCCAGTACTACCTTTCTCCGAGGGCAGCAGGCAAGGCTGATGTAAGGCAACGGCGAGGGGGAGTCGTCTCGAACTCCAGCCTGTATACCTGTGATACTACTTGCAGAACCTTGGGATCCACCTGTGGGCAAGCCCACTGATCCCTGCAGTTCCCGAGACGCGCCCCCACCGCACCTGTCTCCACCTGTGGAGCCCCAGGGTCATGCGGTGGACTCAGAGGAAGCGAGGGAAGATATTTGATCCTGGAACTGGCTGACTGGTGCAGCTTTTTCCTTCTTCCCTTGTCTCTGTGCAGAAAGAAAGCGCCTTTGACCCGCTTGCTTTTCTGAAGCCGAAAGGACTGTACCTGAAAATACGGTGCTTTCTTTAGGCTTTTGTGAGGAAACCTGAGGTAAAAAATTTTCTTCCCAGCTGTTGCTGTGGATACGAGGTCCCAGAGACCATCCCCAAACAATTCCTCACCCTTATAAGGCAGAATCTCCATGTGCCTTTTAAATGCAGTATCACCTGTCCACTGCCGGGTTTCTACTACCCTCCTGGCAGAATGGACATTGCATTAATTCTGGATGCCAGCCGGCAAATATCCCTCTGTGCATCCTTTATATATAAGACAACGTCTTAAATATGCTCAATGTTAGCAAAATATTATCCCTGTCTTATCGTATTAATATTATCTGACAGGGTGTCAGACCACGCTGCAGCAGCACTATTTATGCTAAGGCAATTGCAGGTTTCAGTATATAACCTGAGTGTGTAAATACAGACTTCAGGATCACCTCCTGCTTTTTATCAGCAGGTTCCTTCAAGGTGGCCGTATCCTAAGACGGCAGTGCCACCTTTTGACAAACGTGTTAGCGCCTTATCCACCCTAAGGGATATCTCCCAACGTGACCTATCCTCTGGCGGGAAAGGGTACGCCATCAGTAACTTTTTAGAAATTACCAGTTTCTTATCGGGGGAAACCACGCTTCTTTACACACTTCATTCATTCATCTGATGGGGGAACAAAACACTGGCTGTTTTTTCTCCCCAAAAATAAAACCCCTTTTATGTGGTACTTGGGTTCATGTCAGAAAATGCGTAACACATTTTTTCATTGCCGAGATCATATAACGGATGTTCCTAGTGGATTGTGTATATGTCTCAACCTCGTCGACACTGGAGTCAGACTCCGTGTCGACATCTGTGTCTGCCATCTGAGGTAACGGGCGTTGTTTGAGCCCCTGATGGCCTTTGAGACGCCTGGGCAGACGCGGGCTGAGAAGCCGGCTGTCCCACAGCTGTTACGTCATCCAGCCTTTTATGTAAGGAGTTGACACTGTCGGTAAATACCTTCCACCTATCCATCCTCTCTGGTGTCGGCCCCACAGGGTGCGACATCCCATTTATCGGCCTCTGCTCCGCCTCCACGTAACCTTCCTCATCCAACATGTCGACACAGCCGTACCGACACACCGTACACACACAGGGACTGCTCTGACTGAGGACAGGACCCCACAAAGTCCTTTGGGGAGACCGAGAGAGAGTATGCCAGCACACACCAGAGCGCTATATAATGCAGGGATTAACACTATAACTGAGTGATTTTTCCCCAAATAGCTGCTTGTATACATATATTGCGCCTAAATTTAGTGCCCCCCCTCTCTTTTTAACCCTTTGAGCCTGAAAACTACAGGGGAGAGTCTGGGGAGCTGTCTTCCAGCTGCACTGTGAAGAGAAAATGGCGCCAGTGTGCTGAGGGAGAAGCCCCGCCCCCTTTTTGGCGGACTTTCTCCCGCTTTTTCTGTGATACTGGCAGGGGTAATTTTACATCTATATAGCCTCTGGGACTATATATGATGTATATTTTGCCAGCCAAGGTGTTATTTATTGCCCTCAGGGCGCCCCCCCACAGCGCCCTACACCCATCAGTGACCGAAGTGTGAGGTGTACATGAGGAGCAATGGCGCACAGCTGCAGTGCTGTGCGCTACCTTGGTGAAGACCGAAGTCTTCTGCCGCCGATTTTCCGGACCTTCTTCGTGCTTCTGGCTCTGTAAGGGGGACGGCGGCGCGGCTCCGGGAACGAACACCAAGGTCGGGTCCTGCGGTCGATCCCTCTGGAGCTAATGGTGTCCAGTAGCCTAAGAAGCCCAAACTACCACCTGTTAGGTAGGTTCGCTTCTTCTCCCCTTAGTCCCTCGCTGCAGTGAGTCTGTTGCCAGCAGATCTCACTGAAAATAAAAAACCTAAATAGACTTTCTTTCTAGGTGCTCAGGAGAGCCCCTAGTGTGCATCCAGCTCGGCCGGGCACAAGAATCTAACTGAGGTCTGGAGGAGGGTCTTAGTGGGAGGAGCCAGTGCACACCAGGTAGTCCTAAAGCTTTCTTTAGTTGTGCCCAGTCTCCTGCGGAGCCGCTAATCCCCATGGTCCTTACGGAGTCCCCAGCATCCACTTAGGACGTTAGAGAAAAGCCCATTACAGAAATTGCGAATACATCGCAATATGCGGGCTGTTAGCAAAACCATATACAGTTACCGGTACATCAAAGATTTTTCCTATCTGCGCCAGGCAAGGTCATCCACAATTCTTGCGACACAAGAGGCTGGAAGTGGTCATCGCTGGCGTCAGAGGCCCTCCTTAAAAATGCCTGGGCACACCTGCGTTTTTTCAGACACACCCAGAAAACAGCAGGTTTCTGCCCAGAAAAGCCAGCTTCCTGTCAGTCAAACAGCGGCTGCATTGCGATCACGATGTGTACACATTTTCTGTCGCTATTATTACTCATGCATGCGCAATGCGAACGCTGCACATGCGCAGTCATTCGATAATCGGACAGATTGCGATTCACACATTTTGCAATCCTTACTGAATAAGGTCCTTTATCCTCTATCATAGCACTTTACCGCTCATTTGAAGCATGCGGATTATTAAATGATTCTTGCATTGATTGGGGAGAATTAAATATATTGTTAATTTATTGCTAGCTATATTTGGCTCTGTTCTCTCCCTCTTCAGCCGTTACCAACCATGCCCTCACCTTCTCCCTAGAATCTAGTGCCCCAGCTGTCACTATCAATCTACAGCAGTCTCCTTCCTAACCTTGGCATTCTGCTGAGTAACTCTGGAGCAGTCTGCGCTCTTTCAATGACTTCCTAATTTTACATTTATTCTCTTACAACTCTGTACTTTCACTTGCTAAATAATCCTGCTTCAGCTCTCTACTTCCCTGTCATCCAGCTATTGCTGTCTGCTTGCAACCTTCAATTCCCAATTCTCCTGTTCCCCATCTTCCTCCCTGCACTTGACTTTGTCAACCACTTTACCTCCAAAATTTAAATTTCTTCCCATCAGACTCCTTCCCCCCTCCCACTATCTTTATAAGGAGTGACATAGTTGTCTTCCTTCTCTCCTATCTCAATGGGTGAAGCCTGTGTCATTTTCTCCTTCTCTCCATCTTCCATCTGCTCCCTCACCCCAAGCCCTCTCACATTCACTTGGTCAATTTTGGTATTTTTATTTCATCCTTCAAAGTTTAAACATGCCCTGGTCCCTCCAATTTATTAGAAACATTATTGCCTAGTGCCTCTATTCTAACAACTGCCCAATCTATCTCCTCCACTATTACTCCTAACTAAATCAGCTGGTAATATACATACCCACCCCCTTTCCCATTCTTCCACTCACTCATAGCCCAACAGAGGCAAATGAGGGATATCTAGAAGGGGAGTTTCCATGCCGTAGCACCATAGTGAACAACATGCAAGGACTGTTGTTGACCTGCAGGCAATTCTATGCTGTTCTTCAACCCATTCCCATCACTTTCAGATAGACACTGTGCACTACTGTTAGGTGTACAACGTTTCTTCTTCACGAGCAGAGCCGTATGAAGCAGGACTTACCTGCTGACAGTCCATACAGTTAGGTCATGACTGAGCAGGACGATAACCACAAACCACTTCTACACTAAATTAATTTTCTGATCGCTCTGCTTTAAATTAATAGGCCCCACCATGACCCTACTATTAACCACTTAACTGACCAATTTTCCCTTCAAAATCGTTCATAACATTGTTTTTTGAATATTTTTTATTTAAAATAGTTTAAAAAGTTTTTTTTTTTTTTTACAATATTTAAATATTATACTATGCACATCTGCAGAACGGATCTCCTCATCAAAAACTGGGGAACACAGTGGGGTGACGCGATTGCATGAGATCTGACCATGCCAGCTAAGTTTTACATAGTTGCCACAGTCACCACCCCGCCAATAAAATAATAGTGCCCACTAACAATTAAATGATTAGACCAATACTCTAATGGCACCATTAAATTAATAGTCCACAGTAATATTACTTACCTTGTCTCCCCCTACTTTATCCACAAAATACTATTTATTGCAAAATATTAAAGTACATGTTCCTATCCACTGCATAAAATAAATATACAAATGAAATTCTATTTTAAAAAGTCAATTTATGTGATGCATTTCAAAAACTGTTAATTTAAATTAATCAGTAGTCATAAAAGGGTTAAACAAAACGTATGTGTCACTTTATAATTCATACTGGAGTTTCCCCACCAGTGAGGCTCCAAATGAACCCCAGCAGCTGAATACTGGAACGGGTTGAACCAATGATTTGAAACTGAAAGCAGATCTTTAAAGTCTCTTCTTTAGATTCCAAGGCACATCTATTATTTTTTTTCTTAAGTTTCTAATAAAGTGTTGAATAGTGTGAAGCAGAGCAATCCCCACTGGGACACTGATGTTATTGCTACATTAACTCATTATGAGATCAGTTTACAGAACATAGGTTAGGCTTCCCCTAAAAGAAGCAACTCCTAATTAGTGTTGAAACCTGCCCCTGTCTGTCTTATTGTAATCAACACCTTTAGGAGGGCACATTTGTGTGGCCACTGCTCTCACTCTGAAATGATCATGAGAGTGATTTATAAATTAGCTTTACCAAATCTTATTGAATCACGGTTATAATTGTCCTCCTGATCTTATTAGGTGATGGTATCTAATACAGATCTGGTGGGGGTGGGGTGTGTGGGGGGGGGGGGGGGGAGACGTACACCCTCTATGGTTGCATCATATACTCATCATGCGGCTGTACGATGTCAAGGAGCACATGAAAACCAATTGTAGGATATGAAATAAATAATAAGTAAAAATCACTGTGGGCCTGGTGCTGAGTTATATGGATTTTGACCCCAAATGTTAGCAATAAAGGTGTACAGGGTCAAAAAGAGGGATGGGGAAACTGGTTGGGCCATGTTTGTTTGGGGGGAGTTGGTAGGGCCTGAGTCAGCAATGGAGGCAGAGCAAAACTTCCTCTTATCAGGCAATGGTATTCAGTGTGGACATGACCACACCCCTGTTAAATGAGTAGTGTGTTACTGGACAGTCTCCAGTCTTCCTGTCTTCCAGGGAGGCTTCATACCCTATCCTAAGATGGCCACTGAGACCACTGCATGTGCACTGGTCATCTTGTCTTTACTGTGTGGAGTGGCATTGTGGGAGACAGATGTCTCCTGCTTACCTACTGTGAGAGATCTGATTAATACCTGTTAAGAAGATGTCCCAGCATCTTTACTGGCCACTAACTGGCTGGGGAGTTGTATGAAACCAGTGTTCATGAAACAGTGAGTACTGCTGATCTGTATCAATAAACCAACACCACGGGTTAAGCAAGTGGGCTGTTCATAGTTTGAGTCATCCGCTGGTGTTTACCTATATAGATCTGCAATAGCAACACCTGCATATACATCATTTTCAACAGCCTCCATGATTGGTAACACATTCTCTATGGCATGTCTCAGAACCCCTTAAGATGCTTGAATGAAAAAATGCATTTACGTGAATATCGTTAGCTGGACACAGCCTCCTTACATCACTTGCATTGCCTGTATGTGCAATACTTATGGCTGGAGTAACAGGTGTAGTGTAGAGAAGGTGCATAAATGTAGTTTAACAGTGTTAGGGACCTAGTTATCAAAATCCACATTTTTAATTTGGATGTGATAAATAGTTTTTGCCTAAATTTACATTATGAAAATGAATATCAGATATCAGATAAGAGCTCATCCTAGCAAAGAGCTGAAAGCAGAGTGATAGCTTATGTTATAGCTATGCTTCCTGGTCAGGTCCTTGGTACAATCTGTGCATGTGTGGCGGTTGGCTGGTGCATGAGTCAGTGCGAGGACATGAAGAGGAATCCGGAAAATCCCGCTCTGAAAAAAATCACAGCTACAATAGTTCATGTGATACTCTAGGCTAATGCCATCTATGCTTTCTGGAGCTTGGTAATTCCACTGTATAGCAGCCCCCATAGAAACCTACGTGTGCTGCTTTGCTGTCGAAAAATGGAGGGACCTCTGATATCTACTGTAGTCCTTCCAAGGTAAAAAATGAGATTCTAAATAATTTATTTATTTATTTATTAACAGTTTCTTATATAGCGCAGGATATTCCGTTGCGCTTTACAATTAGAACAACAATAATAGAACAAAACTGGGGAACAACAGTAATAGAACAAAACTGATTAAAAACGCAGACATACAGGTAGGAAGGTCCTGCTGTTCTTAAGCTTACAATCTATAGGGAAATAGGCATTGATACACAAAGATAGATGCTACCTATTGCATAATGGTCCACCAGATTGCTAGGTTCTTAATGGGTTGTATGATATGATCACCCAGCAATGTTGGCCAAGTGTCAGGAAGGGTGTGAGAGTAAAGAAAGACAAGATATGTGATGTTATGTGTACTGTATAGAGAGGATGTAAGGGAAGGTTATGTGGGTGGGTCTGGAATTTGATAGGTTTGTCTGAAGAGGTGAGTTTTCAGGGAACGTTTAAAGGTTTGGAGACTAGAGGTGAGTTTTATTGTACATGGGAGGGCATTCCACAGAGTGGGTGAAGCCCGGATAAAGTCCTGTAATTTTGAGTGTGAACAATTAATGCGTGTGAATGAGAAACGCAGATCTTGTGAAGAGCAGAGAGGTCAGGTAGGGAGATATTTTGAAATGAGCGAAGAGTACATTGGTGCAGTTTGGTTAATAGCCTTGTATGTAAGTAAAAGTATTTTATATTTAATATGGTAGAATACCGGTAACCAATGGAGGGACTAACAGAGCAGATCTGCAGGCGATGAACGTCTAGCGAGGAAGATTAGCCTCGCAGCTGCATTCAAAATAGATTGCAGTGGTGAGAGCCTATGTTTGGGAAGACCAGTCAGGAGACTATTACAATAATCAATGCGGGAGATAATGCGAGCATGGATTAGAGTTTTTGCTGTGTCTTGTGTAAGATATGGTCGTATTTTGGATATGTTTCTTAGATGTATGTATCATGATCTTGAGACAGATTGAATGTGGGGAACAAAGGACAGTTCAGAGTCAAGAATGACACCTAGGCAGCAAGCTTGTGGGGTAGGGATGATTGCTGAGTTATCAACAGTGATAGAGATATCAGGTTGGTAACTGCTATTTGCAGGTGGAAATATAATTAATTCTGTTTTGGAAATATTAAGTTTGAGGTGGCGAGATGTAATTCAAGATGAAATGGCAGAAAGACATTCAGTGACACGGCCTAATACAAATCAGGGGAGGATAGGTAGATTTGAGTATCATCCACATACAGATGGTACTGAAATCTGAAAGAGTTGATTAGTTTGCCAAGAGATGTGGTATAGATAGAGAAAAGCAGAGGACCTAGGACTGAGCCTTGCAGTACTCCAACTGAGAGAGGTAGCGAAGGAGAGGTGGAATCAGAGAAACGAACACTGAAGGATTGATTAGCTAGGAAGGCTGAGAACCAAGAAAGGGCTCTGTCCTGAATACCTAGGAATTGTAGTGTTTGTATGAGAAGAGAATGGTCAGCAGTGTCAAAAGCAGCAGAGAGATCAAGGAGAATAAGTAGTGAGTAATGGCCTTTAGATTTAGCAGTGACCAAATCATTCACTACCTTAGTCATTGCTGTCTCTGTGGAGTGTTGGGCATGAAATCCTGACTGAAGTGGGTCCAGTAGGCTGTGTGAGTTAAGAAAATGTGTGAGGCGAGTGTAGGCAAGTCTCTCAAGTAGCTTGGAGGGGCATGGGAGCTGAGAGATGGGACGGTAGTTTGAGAGAGAGTTATGGTCAGAGTTTTGTTTTTTCAGAATGGGTAATCACTGCATGCTTGTACAGAGAAGGAAAGATATCAGTAGACAGAGAGAATTAACAGATTCTAGTTAAGGTTGGGATGAGCACAGCAGACAGAACTTTACTAATTTGTGAGGGTATAGAGTCAAGGGGAGAGGTAGTAGAGTAGGCAGATGAAAAGAGTGCAGATACTTCATCTTTATTTGTAGGATCAAATGAAGAGAAGGTGTTAAAGAGTTCAGGCAGGGAATTGAGCAGGTCACTGGCTGTGGAAGAGCATACCATTTCATCACGGATCTTATCAATCTTGTCCTTGAAATAGGAAGCAAGATCTTGCGCACTGACAGTGGCTGGTGGGCTAGTGAGGGAGGGACAATAAGTGATTTAAATGTATTAAAAAGTCGTTTGGGGTTAGAGGCTTGAGCAGAGATTGGAAATATGTTTACAAAAAACAAAAAGTTTGCATCTCACTTTGCGCTCTCCAATGTCCTCATATTCTTCACACTATATAGAAGTACTCCTCAGCGAACAATCATATGTGGACAAATATATAAAAAACAACAATGTGTAAATCCATGTAAATAAGTCCAATTGGATAATCCACAACGTGTCAGAAACTGGACGGTGAAAAGAACCTCTCCCCAGCATACACCTGAAAGATCCCTCAACAAGTATTTCACACCTCAGGTGTTTTAGACAATAGAAATGGATGCTCACACGTATGCTTAAATCAACATTGTAGGCAATTGCACATAAAGGAAAATTGTCCCTTACCCTATAAACATGTGTGGAAAAGATGGTGCCTGGGTACTACTGCACAATATTGACAGGATATGGACAATAATAGCACTCTATACAACGCTTTTCGACATACTGTGATGTCTTTATCAAGTACAGTGCTGTAATAGAACACTCTTAAAAACAGTCTATGTATGTCAGGTCCTGCAGTCTCCCGCTCAGCTATGTATGTCAGGTCCCGCAGTCTCCTGATCAGTAATACCCGGGATCCGAGAGAGGGAATGGAGTGTTAGTAAGTTCAGAAACAGAGCATAGTCTGGTGAATACAAGATCAAGGCAGTGGCCCTCCTGATGAGTAGGGGAGTCAGTCCATTGGGAGAGGCCAATCGAGGGGGCTAGAGAGAGTAGATTAGAGGCATAATAGGGAGAATGTGGACTGTCAATAGAGATATTGAAATCACCCATAATGATGGTGGAGATGTTGGAGGATAAAAAGTGAGGGAGCCAAGGAGAAAAATCTTCCAGAAACTTCTTGGGTTGACCAGGTGGGCGATAGATAGCTGCAACACGCAGAGAGAAAGGGGTGAAAATCCTAATGGAGTGTACTTCAAATTATGTAAATGCGAGTGAGGGAACAGGTGGTAAAACGATGTGTGTGTGTAAGGTTTGGACAGTAATATTCCAACCCCACCTCCTTTACTGTTACCAGGCCTGGGGTGTGTGTGAAGTGGAGGCCACCATGTGACAGTGCTCCAGGGGAGGCAGTGTCTGATTGTGTGAGCCATGTTTCTGTTATAGCTAGCATATTGAGATTTTTTTTCAATGAAAAAGTCATGAATAGATGTTAATTTGTTGCAAACAGAGCGTGCATTCCATAAAGCACATTTTAGTGACTTGGAGGGAGATGGGAGACATGTGATGTTGATAAGGTTTGTCAGAGTTATATTCCATTGTGAATCAGCTGAATGTGAACGTGGTATGTGAATGGGACCTGGATTTAGGGATATGTCACCAGCTAATAGAAGCAGAAGAAAAGAGAGATAGGTATAGTTGGGGGAGGTGTGTGATAGTTTCTTATGGTGACAGGTTGAGGATGTTACAGTTAGTGTACATAGGGGGTCATTACGAGTTGAACGCAAGCTGCATTTGTTCGCAGCGCAGCGATCAGGCTAAAAAACATCAGTTCTGCGTATGCATATGCAGTGCAATGCGCACGCGCGATGTACGGGCACAATGAACGATGCAGTTTTGCACAGGGTCTAGCGATGCATTTCAGTCGCACTGGTTGCCGCAGAGTGATTGACATGAATTGGGCGTTTCTGGGTGGCAACTGACCGTTTTCAGGGAGTGTTTGGAAAAACGCAGGCGTGCCAGGGAAAACGCAGGCGTGGCTGGGCGAATGCTGGGTGGGTGTGTGACATCAAATCCGGAACTGAATAGTCTGAAGTGATCACAAGCGCTGAGTAGGTTTTCAGCTACTCTGAAACTGAACAAAATTTTTTTGCAGGCGCACTGCAATACAACCGTTCGCTCTTCTGGTAAGCTAAAATACACTCCCAGTGGGCGGCGGCATAGCGTTTGCATGGCTGCTAAAAACTGCTAGCGAGCGATCAACTCGGAATGACCCCCATAGATAGGTTAAAAGCTCATGAGTGTTAATAAGAGGGGAGTGGATTAATGAGGCTGCAATGTGTACAGAGCAATGAATAAGAGGAATAGTGAAGGATGATGCCATTTTATAGAGGATACCATGACGCGCAATTAGGAAAAACAGTTTGTGGAACATGGTATTTAAAAATAAAATAAAAGTATAGATAGGTAAGTGCTTATGGAAAATGCAAGTTAAATGGTGAAATTACCTGGTTTCCAATGTTTGTTCAACTGTTTGGTTAACTGTTCTTTTAAAAACATCCTAACTTTGTAATTTCCAAACTTCAGATATATCCAAGCTCAGACAACTGCCCCCTCAGACAACTGCCCCATAACTGAATGCAAACATATACTAGGTCTAATTAACAAAGGCTACAGCTAAAGCCGGGATCGGTATGAAATACCTCCAATCAAAATCCCAACAGCAATTGACCGACGGTCAAAATCCCGACAAGCTCAAAATCCCGACATGGGCAAAATGCCGATATTTAAAATACCGACATTTAAAATACCGACAAGGTCAAAATACCGACATGTAAAATGCCGACAGCTCAAAATACCGACATGCGTTTTTCATTGTTTTTTTGTGTGTATGTCGACATAGGTCAACATGGACACCATATAAGTGTACCGCGTCCCCTCTCATGGCTCGCTGCGCTCGCCATGCTTCGGGCACGGTGCCTCGCTGCGCTCAGCATACTATTATATTCCCCCTCCAGGTCCACTGGGATGGTAAAGTATGAACAAGTCGGTTTTAATGAAAAAATCTTGTCGGCATTTTGACCTGTCGGCTTTTTACATGTCGGTATTTTGACCTTGTCTGTATTTTAAATGTCGGTATTTTGTCCATGTCGGGATTTTGACCTTGTCGGGATTTTGACCGTCGGTCAATTGCTGTCGGGATTTAGACCGTCGGGATTTTGATTGCAGGTAAATTGACTGCATCCCGCTAAAGCTAATTGGACATCTAATCAAAGTGCTTAAATGACCCTTTGTTAAGTAAACACCAGTCCATGTGATAAAGATGGAAGCCATATTTGTTCATAAGACTCCATTTTATCTGACATGTTTCAAATTGTTTTTCAGCTTAGAATTGAAACAGGAAAAAGTACAGACACTGCATTTTGTTTGAACCCACATTGTGAAGTTATGACCTTTATCTAAGATATATTTTACGGTAATTTCCTAGCAGAAATATAATGTCAGCAGCTAGACATGTGAGCTTCAAAGGGTATTTGTCAGTTTGCGGTATAGCAGGTGTAAAAATATAACCAGACATATGTAGGTTTCAAGGTTAGCAAAACCCCCTAGTTATTCCACTTAAGAGCACATATAAAAATATAGACGTTGGCAAAATATATTACGTATAAAATAGAAGTTTAATTAGCCAATAGGATTAAGCTTCGTGTCAGGAAACGACGACACGATATGTTAATTGGTATCACTTTATAATGTACTGCTGGTAGGAAATAAAGGTCTCTCTCTGCTCTATTACTTTCCACTATATACACGTGTGGCTAGTTATTACAAAGGTTATTTTGATGACTGGTCACTGGCTGCAGCCGTGTATGAACATGATGCTGACTGACTGAATGCGTGCTTGAACTTGGTTAAGCAAAGGGTGCCCTTTCCTGGGCTCCCCTTTATCAATATGGAGGTTCCCAATCCGAGATCCCATATCACCTGTTGAACAGCGGACGACTGAGCGGACGGTTCCTGGACTGAGACTCAAAACCCATGCATGGTACGTAGAGATATTTCTCTGTAGACTCTCATTCCTGTTAACTATCCACTATGTTCCGCTGGGAGACAGGCATCGGGATCGCACGCACAAAGTTCACTCAGTAAACAGGTTTTTCTCATTTTCATTCTATCTCTTGCTTATTTGTGCTTATATATGTGTTATAAAGGCGTAACAATGAATGAATATGGAAGTAAATTAATTGAGTATTTAGAGTGTGTCTGCATATAACCAACTGATGGATTGTTAAACTAAACTTTGCTGTGACCACTGTCTTGTTTTGTCTTATATTGAGAATTAAAACGTAGGTTAAATTTGTGTTACTGCAGTCTATATGTGTAGAATATTGTAGAAAGACTTTAAAAATAAGTCAGAGTTATGAAACAGACATGTCCCCTTTGTAAGTGTGCAGTACTCTTAGTAAAGGCACACCACGATTAGAAATTTTATTTACATTATATTTGTAATCCAGGACAATCACCATTATTCTCTGAATCGTGGGAAGAGGGGTTTAACATTTTTGTACCAATAGGTTGTCATTTTATTCCTAAAGTAAAAAATATTGGAAAGGATTGGTCAGATATACTGTCTGAATTGGAAGGTTCAGAACAATATATTGTACATAATATACGAGTCTAAGTTACAGTCACGATAGAATATCATTGCATCTGACTTGCATATATTGCTAGCACCTCAACAAAACACGTCCTGTCGCTTTAAAAATTATAGCGTACAGAGTTTAAGAAAAACAGGAACGGAAGCCGTTTTAAAAAAAAAAAATTATCTCTCTTCCGTGAGCTGTAACCACAGACTAGTGCGAGCACTGAATGCAAGTTAAATTTCCTGTCAGGATTGTGTCTGCAAAGTTATCATACATAAGTTAGGAGAAGGATATTCATTTATTTTAAAAGCCATAGTGTATACCGCAGAAGAAGGGGTTTGGGAAAATAGAGGAAACACAGATGATGTGTTCATATTAATGGGATGTCATTTCATTCCAAAGGATAGTGACATAGGTAAAAATTGGTTACAAATCACCTCTGTTTCAGGCAATTATCCTCACAGTTGTATCTCTGAGGATCTGTTAGATCCAGGCTACTGATATTTCCCGGATTTTGAATTCTTACTGGCCATAATAAAGGGAAATACAAATACTTACCCTTCGGATGAAGCACCTCGGAGTGCCATGGACATTATGAAGAATGCTTGAAGGGTATGAGACGATTGTTTCAATGGGCAAAAGTGACTACTAATGGCACTAGACCCGGATAGGTTGAAACAAATTAAAGTAACCTATGGGAGATATGTGAAGGATAATAATCTGGAACAGAGTCTTAATTTGTGAATTAAAACAGGTAAATTACTTCAGTATAAGAAAAAGTTAGAAGAGTTAGGACAAACTCAAGAACAAATGGCTCTAATTAATATGGATGATTTTAAAGATGCAGACATATCTGGACAGGAAACAATGATACATAGAGGTCCCAAGAAAACCAAAGGGTATCCGTACTGGGCATGTCCAAATTGTAGACATTGTAACCCACCAGATGATACAGTATGTCCAATTAGTCAAACACCTTGGTCCTATAAATGTAAGCCCTGTAAAGAACCAAATCTAAAAAGTTAATCAGTAAATGGTTGCCAGTGTTAAAAAAATAAAAGACCTACTAATTATACCTGAAGATGTGCATGCCACAGAATAATATATTGGTAGACTAAAAATTGTACAGCATGTAATGTCAAGAGACCAAAAATGTCTCCTAAGAAAAATGTATGTATGGTCTCAAGCTTGGCATCTGCACCTCCAGTGTATAATTTACTTAAGAATTTGGTCCCTGCAAACTATATCCGGTGTACACATAAGATGCTGTCACACCTGGTGTAGCTGCTGACGGACCTAATCCAGTGCGCCAAAAGTTGCGCTGAACCACTGCATGATATAAAAAAATTCAGAACTGTTAACATAACAGTTACAGAACTCCCTGATGTTAAACAACAATTTATGAAGTTCATTAAACATGTAAAAAAAATTAAAAATAATTTAAACCTATAAATAAAATCCAAAAAAGGGTTATGAGTTTTCTGGATCCTGCTTAGTGATGGACAATTGGACTCAGGTGGCATGGAAATGCAAACATAAAACCAGCTGGTGGTAATCTATTCTTTACTTCTTTTTGCCTTCCCATGTGGGCTGGTCTGGTTCGTCATTAGGTAAAACCGAGGTCCAAAAGTCTCAGTTTCAGGCTGCTTTTGTCTCTGAAACTGCATGCTTATCAAATTGTG
This sequence comes from Pseudophryne corroboree, assembly GCF_028390025.1. NCBI lineage: Eukaryota > Metazoa > Chordata > Amphibia > Anura > Myobatrachidae > Pseudophryne > Pseudophryne corroboree. The sequence goes on from NC_086446.1 coordinate 674,441,351, forward strand.
TAAAGAAATTATTCATAAATTGTAATCAGTGTGTTTGCACTTTTCTGTCAATTTGTGCCACAGAATAGCAAAATATATAGTCTGTAAATTACATTGGTAAATATGTATTAAATCAGTGGCTACAAATGACTTGTAAACTTCAATAGGAGTGTGTGATATAATGTATTATGTAAGTTCTAATGGTTTATCATTAAACTCCAGCTAACCCCTGTTCGGAGTTGGGAGAGTGCTGGCTCACTCTCAGTGTTTTATTTGTGTGTGTAAAATAGTATTCTCTTAATATGAAGTTTTGGATAAGTATAATGAAATGTGTTGTGGCCAAATGAATATTCCCCAGCCAATAGCAAAGGGCTGTCATAAAACTAAAAATATAACATGTATTTGTATTAAAAAGATCTCCACAGTAAAATTAATATCTCTGTGTCTAAAAGAGTAACAGTTCATAGGTAGATAATTAAAAACATGTTACAGATGTAAGAAAATATTTTCTTTAATGTACAGCTCGTTGCTGTTACAGTGTGTAATGAAATGTCAGAGAATCAGGAAGTGTTTGGGTAACTATTACAAGGGGTGGGGTCAAGTGATGAAGTAAACTAGGTATGAGTAATGGGCAGAACTGTAGTCATAGTCCATACCCCTAAGATAGAAGTCTGCCCTCATAATACAATTACATTTACATGGTATAAAATCAAGATTGTAACTGTAAACTGTAACAATGCATAAATAATACCTCTAAAAGATGTTAGGTGAACATACATTAACATTGCATCACTGTTGATGCTTGGCATATAACAGTAAAGGAGGGAGGTTTATTTTAGAAATATCTCTATGACGCACCTTACAACAGCTTAAGTCATTTCTAAAATTAATCACCTATTGTACAAAATACATTCCAAGGGCATCACAGAAAACTAAGTTTTATATGATGCCATCAAAAGAACAACAAGTGTAAGGTATTTTTAAATAAAACCCAAATGTCAAGACTTATTGCTATTCATATATTAAAAAAAGAAATGTAGGGTACATAGAAATAAGTTACAATATGCACCAGACAAAGTACAATTTCTGGTACACTGCATTTCTGCTTATAGTAAGCATATCACTACAAAAAGGAGGAAAATTATTTCAAAAGTTAAACCTCCTCAAACATGTAAACAACTCATATCCTTTTAGGACTAATCACTTATTGCAAAAAGTGGATTGTAGGCGCATCACAGAAACTACAAGTGTTATATGATGCCCTAAAGGGACAAAATGCACAAGGTGCATTACTCATGACACAAGAACAGCTAGATGCTTTTTGTCAGCTAAAAACAGACATAATATCAGCACCAGCACTGGGACTTCCTGATTATGCAAGGCCTTTCAATTTGTTTTGTTGTGAAATTTCAGGCCATAAAAAAAAAAAAAATATTAACGCAGGTACATGGTGACAAACAGCGACCCCTAGCGTATTACTCAGTACAGTTATACCCAGTCATACGGGCAGCACCAACATGTGTCAAGTCAGTAGCAGCAGCAGCGTTATTGTTAGACAAAGCTGCTGATATTGTTCTGGGTCATCCCTTAACTGTACAGGTGCCTCACTCAGTGACTGAAATTCTGAACCAAGCGCAGACTAAACATTTATCTGCTGCTAGACTAACCAAATATGAAGTAGCATTGCTTACACCATCCAATGTCAACATCAAACGTTGTACTTCTTTGAACCCAGCTACATAAGTGATGATGAAATGACAGGCACAGAAAACCAATCAAATTTTTCAATTTCTATACACGATCAAGAACATGATTGTATAGAATTAATGAATCTTGAAGCCGCAAGTACACCAGACATACAGGAACATCCTCTACTAAATGCAGATTTACATTTATTTGTGGATGGCTCCAGGTACTATGTGAATGGGAAACCGCATACAGGTTATGACTATGTGGTTATCTGGAAGAGCAGAGATTTTATAGGCTCTTCAGGAAAACCAATAAAACATGCAGACTGTATTAGGGCATTATTTGCTGCCTTTCAATTGCCAAAGAAATTAGCAGTTATAAAGGTCAAAGCGCACACTAAAGAGAATACTGCAGAGGTCAGAGGAAACGCTCTAGCTGATCATGCTGCAAAAGCTGCAGCAGTCCAGCCTCTGCCAGACACTCATGTGATGTTAACTGTCACACCAGAGTCATTAGACTTACAGTTATTGTGCAAATTACAAGCACAGGCCTTAGGCAAGGAGAAAAAGGATTGGGAAAAATTAGGTGGGCGAATACACGGTGACAGGTGGATGGTGGAGAACCGTATCTGTTTACCACGCTCACTTTACCCAGTCTTAGCACAAATATTGCATAAAAAAACTCACCAATCAAGAGATGCAATGGTGAGGATTCTGAACCAAATTGGGTGGCACCAGGTTTCACACAGGCAGCACAAGCTTATGTTGCAGGGTGTGTAACTTGTGCTCTACACAACCCAGGAAAGGTTCTAAAGGTACCAGCAAAAAGTACCCCACAAACTTGCTACCCCTTTCAGAGATTACAAATAGACTTTATCCAGTTACCTAAATGTTCTGGGTATGAAAATGTACTTGTGTGCAAAGACCTATTCACAAATTGGGTTGAAGCTTGGCATTGTAAAGCAGCAAACGCCAAAAACAGTTGCAAAGAAGTTAATGCAAGAAGTAATATGTAGATATGGAGTACCTTAAGTTATTAAAAGCAACAGAGGTACCCATTTCACAGGAGAAGTATTAGGCAAAATTCTGTCAAATTTAGGTGTTACTCAGGCCTTTTACACTCCCTATAGGCAAAGTAGTAAACATGTAGAAAAACGTATCTATTACCTTAAAACTAAAGCTATAAAAATAAGTTACAGAAACAGGCAAAACATGGCTAGAAGGTTTACCCATTGCTTTGTTCTCACAAATACTTCAAGTGAAAAGCATAGGTTAATACCATATGAAATCTTATTTTGGTATTGTTGCTAGGACAGTATGTTATTTTCCACAGCAACTGCAACATGAGCCTGGTGACTTAACTTATTATGTAATGCATATATAACAGCAACTAACCAAATTGCATGGTAAAGTTTTTGATTCTATTCCAGATACCAACTGTTCCCAAGACTCACATGAACTAAAGCAAGGTGATTGGGTGGTCACTAAGAAAAAGAAAGTCTCTTGAACCCAAATTCAAAGGACCGTTTTAAGTTCTGTTGACTACCGCCACTTCAGTCACGTTAAGTGAAAAAGACTCGTGAATAGACGCATCTCATTGCAAGAAAGTGACAAAGGAAGTATTATCCAATCACGATACACAATCAAAATATATAGATACAATTTAATAGGCCCCAGGCCATATAAGGGTCTGGGGGATGTATAATGTGTAACTTAGTTCTTCTTGTTAGCATGGTTATTCTTATATAAACAGTAATGATTGAATCTTACTTATATGAGGAGTCAAGTGATAGTGCAATAATCAGTAACTATGCCAAAAATAACAGAACAAAAGGGAATACACATAGGATGTCAACAATTACCCAGGTAAAGACAAATAGGCATAGAAGATGCTAGTCATTGAATGTAAAACAGGACCAATATAAACAGTTGTCACCAATTGTTTACTGTATCTGCAGGCTAGTATGTCACTTTGCAGACTATCTATGAAGTAAAATGTTGTACTTATTTAATAAATTATACTAGCCCAGAAGATATTATTGATGAAAAGATAAATGAAGTAATACAGTTGAAAAATCAGTTCGCTACTAATCATAATTATACCAGTGTATTTCCAGATTCTTTCTTTTCTTGGTTTTATAAGCACTATACAACCAATTGCTTTTCAGAAATATTATTTATTGTTGCTAAGGAACTTGTTTTGCTATTAATTGCATATTTTAAGGCTTATTATGTGGATACTGACACTAAAATGTTTTTCTACCTAAGGCATTGCTGAAACTGCTAAACCGCAACCAATTTATATGAAACTTATTGGAGGAGCTATAATATACAATTCCACATTCTTCTACTGTGAGGCCTGCCATACCAGATACACAGAAGCTTCCAGCTGTCCCTACTGTTATGATGACGTAATCTAATGAACTTTGCTGTCACAATATTGAGTCAAAAAGACTTTCAAGGACTATTGAGCAAGGACTATGAACATTATAATGATTCCATCCTCAAAAGACTCCTGTGCTTTATGAACTTTCTCTTGTGGTTAGGGATAAGAGAATAGGGAACATTGGTTCTGCCCGAGCATAGGGATGTTGAATGGACTAGCCCATGCCTGGAGTGCCCTTATGGTACACCAGTCGTGAAAGTAGGTGTCCCTATAGAATCAATGACCAGGTAAAGGAAGGGTAAATTAAAATTAGAAACAAAGAGGGGAAGTTGATAAAGATGGAAGCCATATTTGTTCATAAGACTCCATTTTATCTGACATGTTGTTTCAAATTGTTTTTCAGCTTAGAATTGAAACAGGAAAAAGTACAGACACTGCATTTTGTTTAAACCCACATTGTGAAGTTATGACCTTTATCTAAGATATATTTTACGGTAATTTCCTAGCAGAAATATAATGTCAGCAGCTAGACATGTGAGCTTCAAAGGGTATTTGTCAGTTTGCGGTATAGCAGGTGTAAAAATATAACCAGACATATGTAGGTTTCGAGGTTAGCAAAACCCCCTAGTTATTCCACTTAAGAGCACATATAAAAAATATAGACGTTGGCAAAATATATTACGTATAAAATAGAAGTTTTATTAGCCAATAGGATTAAGCTTCGTGTCAGGAAACGACAACACGATATGTTAATTGGTATCACTTTATAATGTACTGCTGGTAGGAAATAAAGGTCTCTCTCTGCTCTATTACTTTCCACTATATACACGTGTGGCTAGTTATTACAAAGGTTATTTTGATGACTGGTCACTGGCTGCAGCCGTGTATGAACATGATGCTGACTGACTGAATGCGTGCTTGAACTTGGTTAAGCAAAGGGTGCCCTTTCCTGGGCTCCCCTTTATCACATGTATGCTAATAAACTACACTCCAATGAAAGTCTTTAGAAGAGATAATATCAGCTACAAGAAAATACTATTATACAAATACATTTACATACACTGCTAAATTATACATTAGTGTGAATTCAGATTAAGATTTGTAGTTTGCAGGGTTCATCAATAAGAATTCACATACCTGTGAGATGAAAAGATATAGGGGGTCATTCCGAGTTGTTCGCTCGCAAGCTGCTTTTAGCAGCTTTGCACACGCTAAGCCGCCGCCTACTGGGAGTGAATCTTAGCTTATCAAAATTGCGAACGAAAGATTAGCAGAATTGCGAATAGACACTTCTTAGCAGTTTCTGAGTAGCTCCAGACTTACTCGGCATCTGCGATCAGTTCAGTCAGTGTCGTTCCTGGTTTGACGTCACAAACACACCCAGCGTTCACCCAGACACTCCTCCGTTTCTCCAGCCACTCCCGCGTTTTTCCCAGAAACGGTAGCGTTTTTTCGCACACACCCATAAAACGGCCAATTTCCGCCCAGAAACACCCACTTCCTGTCAATCACATTACGATCACCAGAACGAAGAAAAAACCTTGTAATGCCGTGAGTAAAATACCTAACTGCATAGCAAATTTACTTGGCGCAGTCGCACTGCGGACATTGCGCATGCGCATTAGCGACTAATCGCTCCGTTGCAAGAAAAAAATAACGAGCGAACAGATCAGTCCATATTCAGTGAGATACACGTAGAATAACTGTTGGTTTAACTGTTCTTTTAAAAATTTCCTAACTTTGTAATTTCCAAACTTCAGATATTTCCAAGCTCAGACAACTGCCCTCTCAGACAACTGCCCATTGATAGTACTCCCCGGAAAATGAGTGTTGTCGGGGGATATCTGACAAATATTAATTAATAAATGTGCCCCTTAGTATTAAATGTGCAAAATACATAGCATAATGAGAAAATAATAATAATAATAATAATAATAATAATAATAATAATAATTTTATTTGTATAGCACTCTTTCACAGCTTTTATTGATAGTAATTATCAGAAAACTAATTAAATTTTTTTTTAGATAACCTTGCATCTCTGGCTGACATTGGGAGTAATTCAAAGTTGATCACAGAAACAAATTTGTTAAAAGTTGGGCAAAACCATGTGCACTGCAGAGGGGGGGGGGGGCAGATATAACATGTGCAGAGAGAGTTAGATTTCAAACTGAAATCTAAATTGCAGTGTAAAAATAAAGCAGACAGTATTTACCCTGCACAGCAACAATATAACCCACCCAAATCTAACTCTCACTGCACATGTTATATCTGCCCCCTACCCCCCTGCAGTGCACATGGTTTTGCCCATCTGCTAACAAAGTTGCTGCTACCATTAGTTCTGAATTAGGTCCATTGTGCTCATATTAGCTACTGTGGTACTGTATGAGCTAAGCTACCAACAGTTGCTTAAGCATTAGGTGGGTGATGCTTCTTCTAAATATAATTTAGATGTCTTCCCATAAAATGGCTTTATGAATTTTCAGAAAACAGCTTCATAATATTAAAAGAAAGAACACTGGGACCCCTTTATTGGTTCAATTGAGAATATTCTAGAGGACCTAGGGGGTAATTCTGAGTTGATCGCAGCAGGAACTTTGTTAGCAGTTGGGCAAAACATTGGGGGTAATTCCAAGTTGATCACAGCAGGATTTTTGTTAGCAATTGGGCAAAACCATGTGCACTGCAGGGGAGGCAGATATAACATGTGCAGAGAGAGTTAGATTTGGGTGGGGTGTGTTCAATCTGCAATCTAATTTGCAGTGTAAAAATAAAGCAGCCAGTATTTACCCTGCACAGAAATAAAATAACCCACCCAAATCTAACTCTTTCTGCACATGTTATATCTGCCTCCCCTGCAGTGCGCATGGTTTTGCCCAATTGCTATCAAAAATCCTGCTGCGATCAACTTGGAATTACCCCCCATGTGCACTGCAGGAGAACGGTATCCGGACTCCAGGTCGACAACAAAATGGTCGACACACCTTAGGTCGACGCCAATTGGTCGACACACCTTATGTCGACATGGACACAATGTCGACATGGAAAAAAGGTTGACAGGAACAAGGTCAACATGGAAAAAGGTCGACATGAGTTTTTTATGTTTTTTTGGTGTCGTTTTCTTCGTAGAGTGACCGGGAACCCCAATTAGTGCACTGCGTCCCCTCGCATGGTGCCTTTGCTCCGCTACCGCTTCGCTCGGCACAGATTACCGTTCCAATCGTAGTCCACGTGGATCGTTAAGTATGAAAAGGTTCCAAAAAATAAAAAAATCGTGAAAAAATAAGAATTTACTTACCGATAATTCTATTTCTCGGAGTCCGTAGTGGATGCTGGGGTTCCTGAAAGGACCATGGGGAACAGCGGCTCCGCAGGAGACAGGGCACAAAAAGTAAAGCTTTCCGATCAGGTGGTGTGCACTGGCTCCTCCCCCTATGACCCTCCTCCAAGCCTCAGTTAGGTACTGTGCCCGGACGAGCGTACACAATAAGGGAGGAATTTTGAATCCCGGGTAAGACTCATACCAGCCACACCAATCACACCGTACAACTTGTGATCTAAACCCAGTTAACAGTATGATAACAGAGGAGCCTCTGAAAGATGGCTCCCTACAACAATAACCCGAATTAGTTAACAATAACTATGTACAATTATTGCAGATAATCCGCACTTGGGATGGGCGCCCAGCATCCACTACGGACTCCGAGAAATAGAATTATCGGTAAGTAAATTCTTATTTTCTCTATCGTCCTAGTGGATGCTGGGGTTCCTGAAAGGACCATGGGGATTATACCAAAGTTCCCAAACGGGCGGGAGAGTGCGGATGACTCTGCAGCACCGAATGAGAGAACTCCAGGTCCTCCTTAGCCAGAGTATCAAATTTGTAAAATTTTACAAACGTGTTCTCCCCTGACCACGTAGCTGCTCGGCAAAGTTGTAATGCCGAGACCCCTCGGGCAGCCGCCCAAGATGAGCCCACCTTCCTTGTGGAGTGGGCCTTTACAGATTTAGGCTGTGGCAGGCCTGCCACAGAATGTGCAAGTTGGATTGTGCTACAGATCCAACGAGCAATCGTCTGCTTAGACGCAGGAGCACCCATCTTGTTGGGTGCATACAATATAAACAACGAGTCAGATTTTCTGACTCCAGCTGTCCTTGCAATATATATTTTCAATGCTCTGACAACGTCCAGTAACTTGGAGTCCTCCAAGTCACTTGTAGCCGCAGGCACTACAATAGGCTGGTTCAGATGAAATGCTGACACCACCTTAGGGAGAAAATGCGGACGAGTCCGCAGTTCCGCCCTGTCCGAATGGAAAATCAGATATGGGCTTTTGTAAGATAAAGCTGCCAGTTCTGACACTCTCCTGGCCGAAGCCAGGGCTAGTAGCATGGTCACTTTCCATGTGAGATATTTCAAATCCACATTTTTTAGTGGTTCAAACCAATGAGATTTTAGAAAGTCCAAAACCACATTGAGATCCCACGGTGCCACTGGAGGCTGTATATGCAGCACTCCCTTAACAAAAGTCTGGACTTCAGGGACTGAAGCCAATTCTTTCTGGAAGAAAATCGACAGGGCCGAAATTTGAACCTTAATAGATCCCAATTTGAGACCCATAGACAATCCTGATTGCAGGAAATGTAGGAATCGACCCAGTTGAAATTCCTCCGTCGGAGCACTCCGATCCTCGCACCACGCAACATATTTTCGCCAAATGCGGTGATAATGTTGCACGGTTACTTCCTTCCTTGCTTTAATCAAAGTAGGAATGACTTCTTCCGGCATGCCTTTTTCCTTTAGGATCCGGCGTTCAACCGCCATGCCGTCAAACGCAGCCGCGGTAAGTCTTGAAACAGACAGGGACCCTGCTGAAGCAAGTCCCTCCTTAGAGGTAGAGGCCACGGATCTTCCGTGATCATCTCTTGAAGTTCCGGGTACCAAGTCCTTCTTGGCCAATCCGGAACCACTAGTATCGTTCTTACGCCTCTTTGCCGTATAATTCTCAATACTTTTGGTATGAGAGGCAGAGGAGGAAACACATACACCGACTGGTACACCCAAGGCGTTACCAGCGCGTCCACAGCTATTGCCTGCGGATCTCTTGACCTGGCGCAATACCTGTCCAGTTTTTTGTTGAGGCGAGACGCCATCATGTCCACCATTGGTCTTTCCCAACGGGTTACCAGCATGTGGAAGACTTCTGGATGAAGTCCCCACTCTCCCGGGTGAAGGTCGTGTCTGCTGAGGAAGTCTGCTTCCCAGTTGTCCACTCCCGGGATGAACACTGCTGACAGTGCTATCACATGATTCTCTGCCCAGCGAAGAATCCTTGCAGCTTCTGCCATTGCACTCCTGCTTCTTGTGCCGCCCTGTCTGTTCACATGGGCGACTGCCGTGATGTTGTCCGACTGGATCAACACCGGTTTTCCCTGAAGCAGAGGTTCTGCCTGGCTTAGAGCATTGTAGATTGCTCTTAGTTCCAGAATGTTTATGTGAAGAGACGTTTCCAGGCTCGTCCACACTCCCTGGAAGTTTCTTCCTTGTGTGACTGCTCCCCAGCCTCTCAGGCTGGCGTCCGTGGTCACCAGGATCCAATTCTGTATGCCGAATCTGCGGCCCTCCAATAGATGAGCACTCTGCAACCACCACAGAAGAGATACCCTTGTCCTTGGAGACAGGGTTATCCGCTGGTGCATCTGAAGATGCGACCCTGACCATTTGTCCAACAGATCCCTCTGGAAAATTCTTGCGTGGAATCTGCCGAATGGAATTGCTTCGTAAGAAGCCACCATTTTTCCCAGGACTCTTGTGCATTGATGTACAGACACCTTTCCTGGTTTTAGGAGGTTCCTGACAAGCTCGGATAACTCCTTGGCTTTTTCCTCCGGGAGAAAAACCTTTTTCTGAACCGTGTCCAGAATCATCCCTAGGAACAGCAGACGAGTTGTTGGCATTAACTGGGATTTTGGAATATTCAGAATCCACCCGTGCTGTTTTAGCACTTCTTGAGACAGTGCTAATCCCATCTCTAGCTGTTCTCTGGACCTTGCCCTTATCAGGAGATCGTCCAAGTATGGGATAATTAATACGCCTTTTCTTCGAAGAAGAATCATCATCTCGGCCATTACCTTTGTAAAGACCCGAGGTGCCGTGGACAATCCGAACGGCAGCGTCTGAAACTGATAGTGACAGTTTTGTACGACGAACCTGAGGTACCCCTGGTGTGAGGGGTAAATTGGAACGTGGAGGTACGCATCCTTGATGTCCAAGGATACCATAAAGTCCCCTTCTTCCAGGTTCGCTATCACTGCTCTGAGTGACTCCATCTTGAACTTGAACTTCTTTATGTACAGGTTCAAGGACTTCAGATTTAGAATAGGTCTTACCGAGCCATCCGGCTTCGGTACCACAAATATAGTGGAATAATACCCCTTTCCTTGTTGTAGAAGAGGTACCTTGACTATCACCTGCTGAGAGTACAGCTTGTGAATGGCTTCCAAGACCGTCTCCCTTTCGGAGGGGGACGTTGGTAAAGCAGACTTCAGGAAACGGCGAGGTGGATCTGTCTCTAGTTCCAACCTGTATCCCTGAGATATTATCTGCAGGATCCAGGGATCTACCTGCGAGTGAGCCCACTGCGCGCTGAAATTCTTGAGACGACCGCCCACCGCCCCCGAGTCCGCTTGAGAAGCCCCAGCGTCATGCTGAGGCTTTTGTAGAAGCGGGGGAGGGCTTCTGTTCCTGGGAAGGAGCTGCCTGTTGCTGTCTCTTCCCCCTTCCTCTGCCTCGTGGCAGATATGAATATCCCTTTGCTCTCTTGTTTTTAAAGGAACGAAAGGGCTGCGGTTGAAAAGTCGGTGTCTTTTTCTGTTGGGGAGTAACTTGAGGTAAAAAGGTGGATTTCCCGGCTGTAGCCGTGGCCACCAAATCTGATAGACCGACTCCAAATAACTCCTCCCCTTTATACGGCAAAACTTCCATATGCCGTTTTGAGTCCGCATCGCCTGACCACTGTCGCGTCCATAAACTTCTTCTGGCCGAAATGGACATAGCACTTACCCGTGATGCCAGTGTGCAGATATCCCTCTGTGCATCACGCATATAAAGAAATGCATCCTTTATTTGCTCTAAAGACAGTAAAACATTGTCCCTATCCAGGGTATCAATATTTTCAATCAGGGACTCTGACCAAGCTACTCCAGCACTGCACATCCAGGCTGTCGCTATAGCTGGTCGTAGTATAACACCTGTATGTGTGTATATACTTTTTTGGATATTTTCCATCCTCCTATCTGCTGGATCTTTAAGTGCGGCCGTCTCAGGAGAGGGTAACACCACTTGTTTAGATAAGCGTGTGAGCGCCTTGTCCACCCTAGGAGGTGTTTCCCAGCGCGCCCTAACCTCTGGCGGGAAAGGGTATAAAGCCAATAACTTCTTTGAAATTAGCATCTTTTTATCGGGGGCAACCCACGCTTCATCACACACCTCATTTAGTTCTTCTGATTCAGGAAAAACTATAGGTAGTTTTTTCACACCCCACATAATACCCTGTTTAGTGGTACCTGTAGTATCAGCTAAATGTAACGCCTCCTTCATTGCCAAAATCATATAACGTGTGGCCCTACTGGAAAATACGGTTGATTCGTCACCGTCGCCACTGGAATCAGTGCCTGTGTCTGGGTCTGTGTCGACCGACTGAGGCAAAGGGCGTTTTACAGCCCCTGACGGTGTTTGAGGCGCCTGGACAGGCACTAATTGATTGTCCGGCCGTCTCATGTCGTCAAACGACTGCTTTAGCGTGTTGACACTATCCCGTAATTCCAAAAATAAAGGCATCCATTCTGGTGTCGACCCCCTAGGAGGTGACATCCCCATATTTGGCAATTGCTCCGCCTCCACACCAGTATCGTCCTCATACATGTCGACACACACGTACCGACACACAGCAGACACACAGGGAATGCTCTTAACGAAGACAGGACCCCACTAGCCCTTTGGGGAGACAGAGGGAGAGTTTGCCAGCACACACCAAAGCGCTATATATGACAGGGATAGCCTTATAATAAGTGCTCCCTGTATAGCTGCTTTTATAATATAATTTTTGCCACTATTTTGCCCCCCCTCTCTTGTTTTACCCTGTTTCTGTAGTGCAGTGCAGGGGAGAGACCTGGGAGCCGTCCTGACCAGCGGAGCTGTGTAAGGAAAATGGCGCTGTGTGCTGAGGAGATAGGCCCCGCCCCTTTTTCGGCGGGCTCGTCTCCCGCTCTTTAGTGGATTCTGGCAGGGGTTAAATATCTCCATATAGCCCCCGGAGGCTATATGTGAGGTATTTTTTAGCCAAATAGGTTTTCATTTGCCTCCCAGGGCGCTCCCCTCCCAGCGCCCTGCACCCTCAGTGACTGCCGTGTGAAGTGTGCTGAGAGGAAAATGGCGCACAGCTGCAGTGCTGTGCGCTACCTTTAGAAGACTGAGGAGTCTTCTGCCGCCGATTCTGGACCTCTTCTTGTTTCAGCATCTGCAAGGGGGCCGGCGGCGAGGCTCCGGTGACCATCCAGGCTGTACCTGTGATCGTCCCTCTGGAGCTGATGTCCAGTAGCCAAGAAGCCAATCCATCCTGCACGCAGGTGAGTTCACTTCTTCTCCCCTAAGTCCCTCGTTGCAGTGATCCTGTTGCCAGCAGGACTCACTGTAAAATAAAAAACCTAAGCTAAACTTTTCTAAGCAGCTCTTTAGGAGAGCCACCTAGATTGCACCCTTCTCGGCCGGGCACAAAAATCTAACTGAGGCTTGGAGGAGGGTCATAGGGGGAGGAGCCAGTGCACACCACCTGATCGGAAAGCTTTACTTTTTGTGCCCTGTCTCCTGCGGAGCCGCTGTTCCCCATGGTCCTTTCAGGAACCCCAGCATCCACTAGGACGATAGAGAAACTCATGTCGACCTTTTCCCATGTCGACCGTGTTCCTGTCGACCTTTTGTCCATGTCGACCTAAGGTGTGTCGACCAATTGGTATCGACCTAAGGTGTGTCGACCCTGAGTCCCAGACCCGATATAACATGTGCAGAGAGAGTTAGATTTGGGTGTGGTATGTTCAATCTGCAATCTAAATTGCAGTGTAAAAATAAAGCAGCCAGTATTTACCCTGCACAGAAACAAAATAACCCACACAAATCTAACTCTCTCTGCACATGTTATATCTGCCTCCCTGCAGTGCACATGGTTTTACCCATCTGCTAACAAAGTTCCTGCTGCAATCAACTCAGAATTACCTCCCTAAAAAGGTACCAATATTCTTTTCCTTAGGGATAGACAGCCCATGGACTCATTTACAGACCACGCTGTTTAAAAACTTTTCAAAACATTTACCTGTCCTGACAAGATTTGTGGGTGATAGACATCAACACTTCAGGTAAGTCTGTGCAAAACCCATTCATATGACAAGGCAAATTCAGTAGTCTCACACATATATTTCGTAGATTTCAAAAATATCCATCATAAAGACATTTTAATTCACACGTCTGTTCCATTCATGGACATGACAAAGACTGTATTTTAGTATGTAGCCAACCTTTTTACATATCCAACAATAGTTTTGGTTCTAACCTCAGAAAATTAGAGAGGCAACGTTTTCCCCTATCTATAAGGAAAAAAGCTCTTATGTCGTCACAGATGAGGAATAGGTTTGAAAAAACTGAGCAGTTCTGAAAAGCCAGAAATTCAAAACTAATGATCTCAGCCTTTCAAAGATGAGACTTTGCGAATATTTAGCTCTGTATCACTCTTTTTAATCAGTCATTACTTCTCTACTTTAATCATTCATTACTTCAATAATTCAAGTCCCGATGCTTCTATGGTGCATGCCGCAAAGGGCCGATGATCAGTATTTTGCGCATGTGCCAAGTCCATACTGCACATGTGCAGTACGGTTCTGTGACGTTGGTCGTGCTATGGCGTCGGACTGTCAGTGATTATTTATTATTATTAACAGCAAATTCCGTTGCATTTTACAATTTGAAACAACAGTGATAAAAATGGGTAATAAAACAATCATAGAGGTAGGATCAGGGGTTAAAGTGAGGGGGAACGAGGTGGAACTGAGTTCCACCACCTGTAATGGTAGGGGGAACTAGTTCCACCACCCAGGGCCGAAACTAGGATTTTAGTCACCTGGGGCAAGGCAGAAAATTGACGCCCCCTCCCAAAAAAACAAGCAAAAACAAACAAACTCTGTCAGACTAAAATAATCATATTATCAAAAAAATGCGAAAAAAGAGGGTACTATTGGACAATATTCCCCTATGTGCCTCAAATACCCTAAGTGTCACATGCCCCACCAGCGTGTTCAACTACATGCTCCTTTGTGTGTCCCCATACATTGCACTATATCATAACACTTCATCACTGCACTACATTCCCCTATCCACTGCACTACATCAATATACTACATCCCCTACATGCTGAACTACATCACTACACTACATGCCCCTATGCACTGCACTACATACCCTATATGCTACACTACATCACTACACTACATCCCCTTATATGCTACACCACATCAGTGCACTACATGCCCCTATATACTGCACTACATTACTACACTACATACCCCATATGCTACACTACATCACAACACTACATCCCCCTTATATGCTACACCACATCAGTGCACTACGTGCCCCTATATATTGCAATACATTACTACACTACATACCCTATAAGCTACACCAAATCCCCCCATCTGGGAGGCAAAGTGGAGGTTGATACTGCTAACTGGGAGCACAGTACGCTTTTATAGCTTGTACAGTGCACCGCACGCTAGTCGCAGCACTGCATGGCAAAGAAGAGAGTTTAAGACAGTAGCCGGAATAGCAGAGATCCCAGGTACTGGATCTCGCCTGAGCCAGCTGCGGGCAGACAGGAGGGTCAGAAACATTGCCCTGGGAGCTGTCTGCTGTCTCAAAGGAACAGCACAGCACTGCCGGAAAAAAAACCCCCTGCTCCTCTGTAACTCCTTGGTGCCCCCTCAAATCCTGCACCCGGGGCACATGCCCCCTTAGCGCCCCCCCCCTGGTTACGGCCCTGCCACCACCTACATTACCCTGCACAGTAATTCCAACAGAAGAATCTGCCCCATCACCTATATCAATAGATGATGCTAGTGGCTCTGTGGTCCTCCTCCATCTACAGCCCACCCCTCCTGGTACTCACACACGCAGTCTGTGTTGGACTGCATTCATCCCCTCCTCAGGTGGCTTCCTTTTCCGGCACGCATATGTGGTGTCATGCTGTCACTACTGATTAAGTGAAGAGGAGGCATAACGAGGAGCAGGCTCTGTGCAACTTGAAGACAAGTAATTTGAATTGGGGGTACTATTATGTGACCTCGCTGCTTTTTTGTGAGATCAATGTCCCTTTATAATGTATCGTAAGTAGGGAAATTATTTAAAGTTGCAATGGGGTGCTAAAAACACTAGCACTGGCCCTGGTTCCGCTTAATGTGAGGATATGGGGGGGGGGGGGGGGAATTAGGTGGTGGGGTAAATGAGTTCCACCACCTCTCCAGGACCACTTTAAGCTAAGGGTAGGATTGACCATCTGATGTAATTTTGGCTCGGGGAGGGGGCGGCAACGGCCTCCAGTTCCAAAAATGGAGGCATGTCGTCCCTGTTGTTGGAGAGGGATGGGGCCAGGATCTCTGTCCAAGGATGGTTTATGTGCACCTACAGATCACACAAGCACACGGGAGGCGTCTGGTTACTCAATTACTGCTGCTTTTGCATATTTTCATACAGCAGCTGCATCCAAAGACGCAGCTGCTATACACACTGCATCTATCTATGAATCAGACCAGTAGTTTGCCCATACCTAAACTGTAGTATGTGACCTGTCTATGATGAACTGCTCAGGCCATGGACAGTAATGAAATTCTGCAGCCTTCTTTCGCTGTTTAAGTACTCACCAGGAGAGTGTTTCACACAGCTGGGTTTCAGAAAGCATTTCACTCCTTCTAGTATCAGTTTCACCTTTTCGTTGGACATGTAAGAGTCACTAATTTTACCACTGTAAAGAAAATCACTGTACATTGTAATGGAGCCTGGCACCATCCTATTAGAGGTTAGTGCTCATCATTACAAAAAAAATAACTTTTGCAAAGCTACAGAAGATATATTTTGTAAGAAAAGGTACAGTAGGACGTCTTCCTATGTAAACGTACTCTGGCCCTCATTCCGAGTTGTTCGCTCGTTAGTGGTTTTTGCAACGGAGCGATTTGTCGCAAACTGCGCATGTGCAATGTTCGCAGTGCGTCTGCGCCAAGTAAATTTGCCAAAAAGTTAGGTATTTTACTCACGGCTTAACGAAGAAATTTCTTTGTTCTGGTGATCGGAGTGTGATTGACAGGAAGTGGGTGTTTCTGGGCGGAAACTGTCCGTTTTATGGGTGTGTGCGAAAAAACTTTGACGTTTCTGGGAAAAACGGGGGAGTGTCTAGGCGAACGCTGGGTGTGTTTGTGACGTCAAACCAGGAACGAAACTGACTGAACTGATCGCAGTGGCAGAGTAAGTCCCGAGCTACTCAGAAACTGCAAAGAAATTTCTATTCGCAATTATGCGAATCTTTCGTTCGCAATTCTGCAAAGCTAAGATTCACTCCCAGTAGGCGGCGGCTTAGCGTGTGCAAAGCTGCTAAAAGCAGCTAGCGAGCAAACAACTCGGAATGAGGGCCTCTATTAAAAGGGTTGCAAAAATCCAAACCAGTATATCCAACAAAAGAGAACTGGGTAAAACACCAAAGTCTGTTTATTTTCAAACTGACAAAGGTGTTGTGAAAGAATCTCATGAATGTTTTTACTAAATGAAAAATGACCTGCCCGTACTATTGTGCCTGAGGCTTATCATGCAAATCAGGTAATGTACTAGTGCAAGTGGAAGAATGGCAAAGCAGGAACATGTATGACATCAACAGCAAATGTACATTACAAAAATAATAAAAAGCTCAACTTACAGAAAAAAAAACTAGGAGAAGGATATAATTGGAAACAAATAATTTTATTTTAATTCTTCTTAGATATGTAACTGTTAAACCCATAATAAAGAGCATTATGGATTCCAAGATTAAGTAGCACCATTGCAAAGGCTGACAGTGCTTTACTTGAATATCCATGAAGATCTCTTATCCAAGTTCTTCCTACTGGTATGTCAACATAATATTACACAAAGAAGTATACAGAATAAAAAAGCCACAAACCACTATTTAATAAACAAAACAAAAAAACAAGTGTAGAACAAAGTGCTATAAATAAAACATAAGCAATGTTCGGGTTGGGTATGAAATCCAGGCAGTTGGGATCCCAATGTCACGTCTAGCAAAGTTTGAGGATCCGGCAGCTGAGATTTGCCCGAGGAGGTAGCAGGCTGTGAATTAACCAGATGAGGGGGCTGGACATTGGTGGTCATTCCGAGTTGTTCGCTCGCAAGCTGCTATTAGCAGCTTTGCACACGCTAAGCCGCCGCCTACTGGGAGTGAATCTTAGCATAGTAAAATTGCGAACGAAAGATTAGCAGAATTGCGAATAGACACTTCTTAACAGTTTCTGAGTAGCTCCAGACTTACTCGGCAACTGCGATCAGTTCAGTCAGTTTCGTTCCTGGTTTGACGTCACAAACACTCCCAGCGTTCGCCCAGACACTCCCCCGTTTCTTCAGACACTCCCGCGTTTTCCCTAGAAACTGCAGCGTTTTTTCACACACACCCATAAAACGGCCAGTTTCCGCCCAGAAACACCCACTTCCTGTCAATCACATTACGATCACCAGAACGAAGAAAAAACCTTGTAATGCCGTGAGTAAAATACCTAACTGCATAGCAAATTTACTTGGCGCAGTCGCAGTGCGAACATTGCGCATGCGCAATTAGCGGAAAATCGCTGCGATGCGAAGAAAATTACCGAGCGAACAACTGGGAATGAGGGCCATAGTTCCTTCGCATGGGACACGGAGCAATGAAGAACGTAGGTGGGGTTTGAGAGTCAATAGAAAGTATTTATTATGTACAGGGCTGAGGTAGAGGACCGAGGCTGGAGCACGATGGTTAAAGACGTGGCAGGGGGCGAAGAACTGTGGACTGTAATTTGAAAGACGAGACTGTAGATGAACTGTGGAACTGTGGATGGTGGTTGAAGACGTGGCTGAAGACAAGGACTGTGGACTGTGGTTTGTTAAACGAGGCTGAAGATAATAATCTGCAGGCTGTGGTCGGTGGTACAAAGGCGTGGCTGGTGAAGGAGATCTGTGGAGTGTGGCTTGAAAGACGAGGCAGAAGACCCGGGGCCGACTGTGCCCAAAGAGTCTTACTGGACCGGGTTTTCCAGGAGCGCTTCCACAGGCAGTAACAGGCTAGAAACGGCAGGGCTGCAGCAGCAACAGAGAACCGACCAAGCAGGATCAGGAGGAACCAGAATACAGCAGGAATCCTGGGAGCACATGCTGAAGCACCTACAACAGGGTTGTAACTTGAAGCACTGGCATCCCTGTCCTAAACCAGCCCCCTTTTATAGGGAGAGCTTCCTCTGGATTGGCTGGAAGAAACAGGAAACAGGAACTATGCTTAAAACTCGGTCTCCAACATGGCGGCGCCCAGTAATGCAGACCTTTTTGCAAAACCACAATGCTCACTGCCCCATGTCTCCTAGCAACGGCTCAGCAAGAGCAACCCGCTGTAGCGGCATCCCGCCGCCACGAGCGGACCCCCTCACCACCGCTACTGCTGCCCACGGATCCGGTGCAGCAGCCCACCTCTGCCACTGCCCGCACATTGCCAAGGAAGCCAGCCCCGCGGCCCCAGCGTACCGGTAAGACTCCGGACGCTGACAGTACCCCCCCTTTGCGGGTGGACTCCGGACACCTATGTGGTTAAGTTGGAAACTTGGCATGAAATGTCTGAAGAAGTCTTGGAGCATGGACATCCTCTGCATCTACCCAAGATCTCTCCTCTGGCCCATACCCCTTCCAATCAACAAGGTACTGGATGCAACCATAACATCTGCGAGAATCGAGGATTTTGTGATTCTCAAATTCGTCTCCATGTGCTGATTGGATCTTGGGTGATTTAGGCACAGCGGCTCTGAACCGATTAAGTACCAATGGTTTTAAGAGAGAAATATGAAATGCATTAGGAATTCTCAACTGCGGAGGTAATTTCACTTTGTAAGCCACAGGATTCAACACTTTTTCGATTGGGTAAGGCCCAATAAATCTGGGAGCAAACTTTTTTGTAGGAACCTTTAATCTTAGGTTACGTGTGGAAACCCAAACCCGATCTCCTACCTTAAAGCTTGGTACAGCTTTTCGTTTCAGATCTGCATAGGTCTTATATCTCTTGGATGTCTTCAGAGCCGGCCCTAACCAATATGATGCCCTAGGCAAGATTTTGGCTGGTGCCCCCTTGCACCGCCACTAGTTCCGCCTCTGACCCTGCACCTCTTTCCCAGCACCATCACCCCTCACCCATAACAGTCCTTATTTTGGTGTTTGTACCCCCAATATTTTAAATAGGAACAGTTCGCTTATTTGGCGCACAGCCCAAAAAGGAGTGTGTTTTTGCTGGCAAGGGGCATGGCCACACAATGTTAACCCCAATTCAAATTACGCCACACAGTACTGCAACTTTATTCACATTTGATCATGCGATAATGTCCATTAGTCACATTACATCCCACAGTAGTATTAACATTATTAATGCCCTTATACACATAATGACACACATAGTGCCCCTTACACATTTGCTGCACATTAGTGCCCCTATACACATAATGATACACATACAGTACTGCCCTGTTACACATATGCCGCACATTATTAATGCCCTTATACACATAATGACACACATAGTGCCCCTTACACATATGTTGCATATTATTAAATAATTTTTACATGACACACATAATGCTCCTTACACATATTCCGAACACTACTGCACAACCAACCCACTCACATGCACACAGCACTCACACTGCCACTAACACTGTGACCTCTGCCTCTGCTTGGATACAGATGTGTCCTCATAAATCTTGCCTCAATGCTAACATCGTGCACCTTTTTTTATGAAAATGTATCTTATTTGCATTGCTATGTGGCTAGGATGCACAAGCAGCTCCTGCTGATTAAAATTATATGCTGCATGCCTATATACTGTGTGAGACTGTGGCTGTCTCTGCATATGAAATGCTACACACAGAATATAGGCATGCTGCATATAATTTTAATCAGCAGAAGCTGCTGATGCCCCTAGGCATACCAAATGCCCTAGGCAATTGCCTAGTTTGCCTATGCCTATGGCCGGCTCTGGATGTCTTGAGCAAAGTCTTGTGAACTTGTTTCCAGGCTTCAGTAAATTGTCGAAGTGTTGACTCTGCGGCAGGAACCTCGAGCGTAGGCAGAAGTTGGAAGTCAGGAATTCTTGGATGGTAACCATAATTAATGAAGAATGGAGAAGATTTTGTGGCATAGTGATAAAGATTGTTATGTGCAAATTCTGCGAATGGGAGGAAGTCCAGCCAGTCGTCCTGTGAGGAGGACATGAATAAACGCAGAAAAGTCTCCAGATTCTGGTTCACTCTCTCTGTTTGACCATCCGTTTGGGGATGATAACCTGAGGAGAAGTTTAATTTCATGCCAAGAGCAGAACATAGGGATCTCCAAAACTTGGCCACAAATTGAGGACCTCTATCAGACACAAATATCCTGTGGTAGACCATGGAGTCAAAAGATCTCTGCTATAAACAATTTTGCCAACTGGGATGCAGATGGAAGATTAGCCAGAGGAACAAAGTGTGCCATTTTAGAGAATCGGTCAACTATGACCCATACGGTGTTCCGCCCACCAGACATAGGTAAATCTGTAATAAAGTCCATAGAAATATGCGTCCATGGTCTTAGTGGTACCGGCAAAGGATGGAGTAACCCAGCTGGTGGACCCTTGGGACTTTTATGCTGAGCACATTTTGGACAGGCAGCTACGAATTCCTGAACGTCAGTCCTGAGATGAGGCCACCAGTAGGAGCGCTGAATGAATTTAAGTGTCTTATGACCGCCCGCATGGCCCATGAAGGAGTAGGAGTGAGCCCATGTAAGAAGTTTTTTGCGACGATTTGGTGCAACGAAGATCTTCCCTGGAGGAGGAAGTGGAGAGGTATTAGTGGCAGAAAAAGAGGTGGATTCCAGGATAAATTGCTCTTTTAAACGGTCAGAGGGTTCTTCTGAACTTAGGGAGCGAGATAGTGCATCTGCCTTTTTGTTGAGGGAACCTGGTCGGTAACTGAGTTTAAAATTAAAACGGGTAAAGAAGAGTGCCCATCTTGCTTGGCGTGGGTTCAGACATCGGGCTGACTGTAGATACAGAAGGTTCTTGTGATCCGTGATCACCGAAATTGGATGCTGAGCTCCCTCCAACAAATACCTCCACTCCTCAAAGGCAAACTTAATTGCCAGTAATTCCTGTTCCCCAATAGCGTAATTCTGTTCAGCGGGGGAGAATCTTCGCGAGAAGAACGCACAAGGATGGACCTTCTTGTCCTCGAAAAGCTGGGATAATACTGCTCCCACTCCCGCAGTAGAGGCATCAACCTCCACCAAGAACAGACGGCTGAGATCGGGTTGTCGAAGAACTGGAGCAGTCGTGAAGGCCTCCTTTAAAGATTAAAAAGCTTCCAAAGCCTCAGGAGACCACTTGGCAGGATTGGCTCCCTTCCTACTTAATGCGGTTATAGTAGCTATGATAGAAGAATATATATATTTTTTTTAAATCATAAAGTTTTATTAATAGAACAATCAAAAACAGTACATAGAAGACATGAGTACGGTTGAGATAGAGCGTGAGAAAACAGGAATATATAATAAGTTCTCAGCAAAATGCTCTGGATTACAGATAAAATCAAACTATAACAAAGTAGATAATGGGTATATAAAAATCTAATATATCAAGAGAGAAAGAGAAAAATTAGTAATAGACAGAAAACCAAACACAAAACCAAAGAGAGAAGGAGAGAAGACAGGGGAGATGAGAAGAACTACTCGCCAGGGCCAGCCAGTGGAGCATCTGGGAGAGTTTAGGAAGAAAAAAGGGGAGAAAATATAAGAGAGAAATAGGAGTGAAAGAGAAAACGAGGGGGAGGAATGAGTGAAGAGAGGAGGGGAGAGTGGGGGAGGAGAGCAGGAGGAGAGGGAAATAGAAGGAAAAAGAACGTAGAGGAGAGAACGAGCCGGGTATGAAAAGAGGGAAGGCAGAAGAGGAAGTGATGAGGTATCAGTTGAGGCCTGGTGGATCCACTTGAAATTCAGAGTACCAGGGTTTCCATACTTCATGAAATTTGTCCACAGTGTCATTTAGCATAGAGGAAAGATGTTCCATTCTAGCCACAAACCAAATACGGTTCACCAGTTCCTGACGCGTGGGAGGATAGGTTTGTTTCCATGATTTAGCAATTTGAAGCTTAGCGGCACAAGAAATATGGAGTACCAGTTTGTTTTCAGGTCTAGACAGCTGGCAGGCCGGGGCACACAAAAGAAGCACCATAGGTGGAAGTGGGGGACAAAAGGGAATGACCGAATTAATCAGATTCTGGACCAATTTCCAAAAGGGCACGAGCTTGGGACAACTCCACCAAATATGGAAAAATGATCCAACCTGACCACACCGGCGCCAACAAAGGTTGGGCGTATTGGAGTACATTTGATGTAAGCGGTCTGGAACAAGATACCATCGTGTATATACCTGGTAGGAGTTTTCCCTAACGGATACGCTGATTGAGCACTTAGAAATAGTCGAACGTATATCGTCCCAGACTTCGTCTTCGAGGGGGTTCCCAAGGTCAGATTCCCAGGCGATTTCATGCGGGGCACGAGAAGGGGGGACGGGTGTCAAAACAGTTCGATATAATGTAGAGATAATGCCTCGAGCCATAGAGCAATGAATACAGAGGCGTTCGAGAGGGGTGGGAAGAGTAGAAATAAGCGTTTTCCTCTTAACAGACAGAGCGAAGTCACGGATTTGGAGAAATTGGTAAAACGAGGACGTGGGGATAGAGTGCTTTGCCTGAAGGTCTGCAAAGGAGTAGGGTGTGTTATTATGGAGGAAGTGATGTAGACGAGTGATACCTGCGCTGGACTAGATAGAAGCCATATGAGGAGCGCGGCCCGGGGGGAAGGAAGGGTTATTCCAGATAGGAGTTAAGGGGGATGGGGATGCGTGGAGAGATAATTTATTTTGATGTGAGTCCCAGATCGACAATGTGAGGGATACTGTGGAAATGGACTTGATGTTTGTAGGTCGGTGAAGTCTGGGAAGCCACGGAATGTTAGAAATGGAATCAACCTGGGCCAGATCGCCCTCCAGGTCCACCCACCGTTTCACACATCGCGGGGAGTGCCAGGCGACTAATTGACTCAAGACCGTGGCGTGGTAGTATCTTGGAATAGAAGGAAGGCTCAAGCCGCCACATATGGAGCTGTTCTGCAGGATTTCCCTACGTAATCTAGTCTTCTTATCATTCCAAATGAATTTGCAGAATTGAGTCTGGAGAGTTTTCAGGGTACGGGGGGAACCGGGATAGGCAGGGTCTGGAAAAGGTACAGTAATTTGGGGAGAACATTCATTTTAATAGCGTTAATCCTACCTATCCAAGAAATAAAGTGCTTTTGCCAAGATAGAATGCCCTGAGATATTTCTTTAAATAAGGGGGGGTAATTCACTTCGAACAATGAGTGATACGATTTAGTAATATGGATACCTAAGTAGTTAATGGAGCTGTGACGCCAAGTGAAATCAAAGTTGGATTTGAGCAGAGTCAATGTGTCCGTTGAAACATGTAAGGGCAGGGCTTCGGATTTATCATTATGAATTCTATAACCGGAGAGGTCCCCATATAAGGTTAATTCCTTAAATAGATTAGGCAGGGAGATTATTGGATTGGTAAGTGTTAGAAGAACGTCGTCGGCAAAGAGGGAGAGTTTGTATTGTGAATCCTTGACGGTGAAGCCCGAGATGTCCGGGTTAAGTCGAATACGACATGCCAGGGGTTCTATTATTAAAGCAAATATAAGGGGTGAGAGGGGGCAGCCTTGGCGTGTGCCGTTAGCAATGGGAAAGGAGTCCAAAAGGATGCCGTTTGTGAGGACCGAAGTGGAGGGGTTGTGATAGAGTGCTGTAATGGCGTGGAGGAATTCACCTTGGAAACCAAAACTATGGAGAGTTTGAGTGAGAAAATCCCAGGAGACTCTATCAAAAGCCTTTTCTGCGTCCAAAGCTAATAGCATAGAGCAGAGCCTGTTAACGTTAGCGTGGTGAACCAGGGCAATAGTACGTCTAGTGTTATCTAGAGCTTGACGGGAGGGAACAAAACCGACTTGGTCGGGGTGTATTAGAGATGGGAGGAGCGGGTTGAGACGTAAGGCCAATATTTTTGCGAAAAGTTTAAGGTCCGTGTTTAAGAGGGATATGGGACGATAGTTAGAGACCAGTAGTCGATCTTTTCCTGGCTTGGGGATGACAGTGATTAAAGCTTTAGTGGTTTCGCTACGGAAACAGTCGCCGGCAAAAACTTTATTGAAAAGTGAAGTTAGGTGGGGAACAAGAGAGCTTCCAAATGTTTTGTAATATGCGAAAGGTAAGCCATCGGGGCCCGGGGCTTTGGACGGCTTTTGCATCTGAAGAGCCGCAAGTACCTCCTCCTCTGAGATAGGACGGCATAGTGCCTCGGAAGTGGGGCAGTCTAGTTTTGGCAAAGAGCATGAAGCTAAATAGTCTGGGGTGGGTATGCGTGCATCAGAAGCAGCGGAGTCAATGTCTGGGGAATTGTATAGTCGTGTGTAGTATTCCTTGAAGATAGAATTGATGTCCGAAGGGTTATAGTGAGTAGTGCCCTTGGAGTCTTTGATCGATGCAATAGATGTGAGAGCTTTACGAGCCTTCAGTCTGTTTGCTAGGAGTGAGTCGGCTTTATTACTCTTTTCGTAGAAACGCTGATTAAGCCAACGGAGGGATGTCTCGATTTTTTTCTGTCAGGAGGGCATTAAGAGCTGCCTTGGCGGCAAATAGCTGTTTATAATTAGCATCCGTGGGATTTTTCTTATGAAGAGAGTCAAAGGTGTGGACTTGGTCGGCGAGAGATTTGAGAAGTAACTTATGTTCCCTATTACGGTGCGAGGCAAAGCTGATTATGTGACCACGGAGGACCGCCTTGTGGGCCTCCCAGACTAAAGGAGAACAGCCCGTGGGAGGATTATTTAAGGAAAAGTAGTCAGTCAAAACATCTTCTATTTTAGATTTAAAGGATGGGATCTTAAGGAGAGTTTCATTTAGGCGCCAGGAAGGGCGGGAGTTAGGTACGTCTAAGAGGTCAAACGCGACAGTTATTGAGGAGTGATCTGACCAGACACTAGGAACGATGGAAGAGGATAGGATATGTTTGGTGGCCATAGGACCACAGAACAGGTAGTCAATTCTGGAGTATGAGCAATGCGGAGCGGAAAAAAAAGTGTAGTCCTTGGAGGACGGGTTGAGAGCTCGCCATGTATCAAACAAAGAGGCTTCTTTTATCTGTTTAGACAAAGCAAGGGAGATTGGGCAGGGGCGGGCGCCTCTCTGGGGAGCGGATCTGTCAAGGAAAGGGTCAAGTACTGCGTTAAAGTCACCTCCCAAGAATACATAGCCCGCTCTATGTTTATGTAGATCGGTGAAAAAAGTATTAAAGAATCGTTGTTGTCCCGAGTTGGGAGCGTATATGTTTGCAATGGTCACCTCCAGGTGACCCAGCCTGCCAACTAAAATAATATACCTCCCATCCGCGTCAGTGTGAACCGAGGATAGAACAAAGGGAAGTTTGTTGCTAATCATAATAGCCACTCCGTTATGTTTGGAGCTGCTTGAAGAATATAATACCGTGGAGAATCGTTTAGAAGCTATGGTGGGGTGGTCTGGGTTCCTGAAGTGAGTTTCCTGGAGTAGGACTATGTCTGCTTGTAGAGCGGATTGTGCGAAACAGGTGTGACCGTTTCTGGGGGACATTAAGGCCCCGGACATTCATGGAAGCTATAGTGAAGGGCATGGTGGATGAGAAGTAAGGAAAGAGTAAGAGAGAGATATGGGTAGGAAAGACTGGATAGGAAAGACGACTCGCTTAGTGTCAAGAAGAGAAAAAAGAGGAAGAGTGAGGAAAGGAGGAAGAGAGAGAGAGAGAGAGAGAGAGAAAGAAAGAAAGAAAAATAAAAAGAAAAAAAGAAAATAAAATAAAAGGAGAGGGAGAGGGAGAGAAGAGTACTCTACTTGGGTCGGGTTGAGTATAGCAGAAAAGTTAGGTGAGAGAGGATAACACCCGACGCAGCGTAGTGGCAGGTACTCGACAAGTAGAATTTAAGAATCCAAGTGGGCGAAGGAAAAAGAATCTCCTGATCGCCCCAGAGATAAGCGTAAAAAAAAAAAAATAAGAAAAAAAAAAAAAAGGATATCGTTAAAAGAGAAAAGGTTATGAGGGAGCGGAGAGTGGTGTGTTGAGAACGTAGTGGGAAGGAAAGTGAAAAGATTTACAAGTTAGAGATATATATGCAAAGGTCGGGGGGGGGGGAGCGAGCACCCCTGGGCGATAGAGGAAAGGGGAATGAGAGAAAAAAAAAAAAAGGGGAGGGAAACCCCACGGTAATATGCGGAGCAACACTACAGTTGTGAGAAACAGCCCCAACAATTGGGGAGAACATTCCTAATACGGATTTTGGTGAGTACACCACCTACCATACATATTGATTCAAATAACAAATGGTACATTTAGAAAAGTCAAACCATACCAGAGCACACCCAGTGAAGGGAAACAGTAAAAGCATGAGGGTAAAGTCTAACCATAGATGTAGCAATCCTATAATCTAGGCATTAAAAGAAATGTCAGGATGGCTCTGAAAGCAGGCCCGATACCTGGTCCACCAGGGTGGAAAAGGCATGAGAGGGCGCACATGGTGTAGTATTAGTGGTGAGCTAATATGGAGCTCAGGTGGATTTTATAGGGGCGGGATGCTGAACCTACGCAGGTCGAGAACGTGAAGACATCTGCAGGGCATGGAGCGAGTTCAGCAAGGGGAGAGGAGAGAGGATAAAGAGGAAAAAAAAAAAAAAAAAAAACAGGACACTCCTATAGAAAAGTGCAAAATGGTACCATAAGTGTGATACATAGCCCCACTGCATGAGGAAAACGTATATGTCACGGGTTCTAGAGAATATTGCTGAGGCATGTGCAACAAATAACATCAAACGGTTCAAATAGCAAGGAGTGCATACCTGATATCTGAACCATGGCAGGGTGTACCTAGGGAAGGAAAACATTAATAGCAGGAGAGTATAGATTAACAGCATATGTAACCATCCTGAAGTTAAAACAGAGGGAAAAAAAAAAAAAAAGGAAAAAAAAGGCAGGGGGGGGGGGGGGGTATGAGAAGCCACTCAAAGTCGTACAATAGCAAAAATCAGAAATGACGCTCAGGCAGTGTCGGCAAAGGTAGGGTAATGAAACGCCAAGGGTGTTAAGAGTCTTAAGATCGCTGCCTGGATTGGAGTGAGTTCAACGGGGAGGGGGGGAGGGGAAGGAGGGGCGTTCCGAAGAAGTCCTGCTTGGCACTGTAATAAGGTGTTAATTGGGGTGATCCAAATCAGGGGGGGTCCCGATTCTTCGATGTGTGATAATAGGTCTTTGCCCTCACGAGGATCCCGTACAATAACAGTCTTTCCGTGAAGATCCACAATCAACTTGAAGGGAAACCCCCAACGATACCGGATATTCCTATCCCGTAGAGCCTTAGTGAGATCACGAAGTTCCCTTCGTTTGGCGATGGTGAGGGGGGCCAGATCGTGGAAAAACTGAAGTGTGGATGATTTGAAGAGGATTTGGGATTTTTCTCGCGTAGAGAAAAGGACCCTCTCCTTGTCTTTGAATTTAAGAAAGCGCAGGATCACATCACGGGGGGGTTCACGGGACCGGTGAGATCTTTCTAGTGGAAGATGAGTGTCGCCGAGGTCCGGTAGCAAAAAGGCAAAGAGAGTGTGGAGATAGGGCTCTAGATTGTCCGCAGTAACAGATTCCGGGATGTTTCGAATACGGAGGTTACATCTGCGTTCGCGATTTTCCAGGTCCTAATTTTTAGTACGGAGATCAGCGAGTTCAGAAATCACGTGGTCTAGGTCCCTGCCCGTGTCGTTTAAAGCTTTTTGGAAGGCATCTTGTCTTGACTCCATTTTAGTAGCTCTGGAGGCGAGGGAGGAGATATCTGACCTAATGGAGGTCACTGCATTATCTAGCTTGGATTCCAGGGATTCCTTAAAGTCAGTAATGAGAGAGCGGAGGGCCAAAATATCGTCTTTCGTTGAAAGTGCCAGGGCCGATTTAGCTGGAGTCTCCATTAAGCTTTGGACTGGGGAGGGTGGGCCCCTTTGTTGAGTGCCTTTGGTGGCCCTAGTGAAGTGTTGAGATATATCAGCACCCCCTTGTTTAGGAGTCTTTGACGAAGATTTCTGCATGTGGACCAGGCCAGTGCTGAGTGGGTAAGCACTAAATAAATATAGACAGGGGGATTATGGAGACCAAGCAGGTACGGGTGTGGGGGAAATAAAGAGTGAGATCACCCAGGGGGGTCGCTCCGTCCAACCTTAGGCGTGCATGGAAGCTGCCCCAGAGCCAGGCATTTTCAAAAGTGTAGCAAGTGTGCTCAAAGAAAATAGAAAGTTTCGATGCAGTGGAAGCGGTGTGGCGTGACCCAGGAGGGGTGGGAATCCGTGAGAAGACACAGGGACCTGTCCAGCAGTGTCCAGTATATCTAGTAGCTCACGTCCGGAAGTATATCGCAGGTGGAGAGAGGGAGGACACCGTATACAGAGACGTAGCAGAGGGTGATCTTTCAATCACTGCTCCCACTGAGTGACACTTAGGTCCTGTGTGAGTCACGAAGGGGTCTGCAGCTCTGGTCTCCGAGAGGTAGGGGTCAGCAACTAGGGGGCCCTCCACTGGATGCAGGAGTGTGCAGTGGATCCAGGTACCCCACCTGCAGCCA
Source organism: Pseudophryne corroboree (assembly GCF_028390025.1). NCBI lineage: Eukaryota > Metazoa > Chordata > Amphibia > Anura > Myobatrachidae > Pseudophryne > Pseudophryne corroboree. Next base: position 674,470,488 of record NC_086446.1, read on the forward strand.
CCAGGATCACAACAGGCAGCAGATAGGCATATCCAGCATTAGTCCTGTGAATCCAAGATGGCCGTCGCAGCTCACAGGAGACGGTCCCCTCACAGATGCACTCTGCTCTGGTGTCTCTCCCTGGCAGGAGTCCCAGCTGATGGAGCCCTAAAGGGGTCAGGGGGAGTGTCAGGCGGTGGAGGGATGTCGGGGGGAGATCCACGGCCCCTCTGTGCGGGATCGCGCGGCGCCCGCCTCCCGGAGCTCAGGAAGCGGGTAAGCGCCGCACTCTAGTCCCCGGATCCTCGGCGCGCCTAGGCCGCAACCCGAACAAGCAGTCCCCCGGCTCCGCGATCGTCAGCGGCCAGCACAGGAGGTGTCCAGGTATAGTGGGGGAGCACGGGGGGTGATATATATGGCTGTTAGTACCTGTAGGGGTTTTTTTAAACAGGGTTGGAGTCAGAGCCCTGTTCCGATGCGTCCTCTCCCTATCAATATAGAAGAATAATTTTAAATGAATCTTCGGTAGAAGTTAGCAAACCCTAGGAAACGTTGAATTCCTTTAAGGGTAGCTGGAAGCGCCCAATCCTGAATCGCCTGGACTTTAGTGGGGTCCATCTGTAACCTCTGCCCTGAGAGAATGTAACCGAGGAATGGAATCGTGGGTACTTCAAAAGTGCACTTCTCTAAATTACAGAATAACTGATTCCTTCGTAAACGAGTTAACACTTCTTTGACTTGTTCCCGATGGGTCTTCAGATCCCTAGAAAAAATGAGGATGTCATCCAGATACACTACCAAGCAGTCGTAGAGGAGATCTGTGAAGATTTCGTTAACGAACTCTTGAAAGACGGCTGGGGCGTTACATAGGCCAAAAGGCATTACCAGGTATTCGTAATGGCCGTCGCGGGTATTAAATGCCGTCTTCCATTCGTCCCCTGGGTGAATACGTATAAGATTGTATGCCCCCCGTAAGTCCAACTTAGTAAATACAGTAGCTCCTTTAACACGGTCGAACAGTTCTGGAATCAGAGGTAACGGATATCTGTTTTTAACTGTTATGTCATTGAGACCTCTATAGTCAATACAGGGCCGCAACCCCCCATCCTTCTTTTTGACAAAGAAAAATCCTGCTCCGGCCGGAGATGTAGAAGACCTGATGAACCCTTTCTCCAAGTTCTCCCGGATATACTCCGACATGGCCTGTGTCTCGGGAAGTGAGAGAGGGTAAATTTGTCCTCGGGGAGGAGTCTTACCGGGTACTAGCTCAATGGGACAATCCCAAGTACGATGCGGAGGCAAGGTGTCCGCCCTATGCTTACTGAAAACATCTTGAAAAGCTTGGTACTCCACAGGAAGGCTGGAAGGGCTGGAAGAACAGAGAGGTCTAACTGAAGGTAAACAGTTCTGGAAGCAGTCTTGTCCCCAAGAGAGAACATCCATAGTTTGCCAATCTATGTGGGGGTTGTGTCTGATTAACCATGGAAACCCTAGGATTAGTTCATGAGAGGCTTTAGGAATTACAAGGAAAGAGATTTTTTATGAATGGAGAACTCCGACCTTCATCTTGAGAGGAACAGTATGAAAGGATATAATCCCCTCAGGGATATAACTTCCATCCACTGCGGTAACAGAAATGGTACGATCCAAAGGAACAGTTTGTATTCCAGATCGTTTGACCAGAGCTGACGTAATGAAACTTTCGGCGGCTCCGGAGTCGAGTAGTGCAGGGATGAGAAGAGAAGAAGAAGGGAGCTCCAATTGGGTTAACAGGACAGACTCTTTCTTGGTATGTAATTCTGAGAATTCTCCTAGCTTGACCTCTCCAGCACAAACTAGGAGCGGGCGTTTCCCGGACGTAGATTGCAAGTTTTAACAAAGTGATCAGATTCACCACAATACAGGCAAAGGTTCCCTTGTCGCCGTCTCGGATGTTCTTCATTGGAGAGGCGGGAGCGATTAATCTGCATGGGTTCTTCCGCAGTTGGTGATGATGGTGTTGGTGGAAGAACAACTCTAGGCTTAGGGCGATCTGACCGCAACCTTTCCATACAGCGCTCTCTGTACCTTAGGTCTAACTTATTGCATAAAGAAATTAGTTTATCCAACTTATCAGGTACGTCCTGAGTTGCGAGGTCATCTTTGATCTTTTCGGAGAGACCGCTCCAGAAAGCTGCAATGAGAGCCTCCTCGTTCCAGTTCAGTTCTGAAGAAAGGGTGCGAAACTGGATAATGTACTGACTGACCGTACGCGTGCCCTGACGTAGGGTGCAGGATCTCCAATGAGGTGGCAGAAGTCCTGCCCGGTTCGTCGAAGATTCTTCGAAAGGTGGCCATGAATTCTGGATAGTTAGATAAGATGGGATCCATCCTCTCCCACAATGGTGAAGCCCATTCCAATGCTTGCCCGGTAAGTAAAGAAATTATATAGGCTACTTTGGTTCGTGCTGATGGGAAGTTGGCCGACTGTAGTTCGAACTGGATTTCGCACTGGTTAAGAAACCCGTGGCATTGTTTTGGATTCCCATCGAATTTACTGGGAGGTGGCAAATGCAACCGTGGAAGTGGTACTGGTACAGGAGGGAGCGGGACCGGAGGTGCTAATGTGGGAGCAGCTGTAGATACTTGAGGGGCCGTCATGGCAACACAGAGAGAATCGAGACGTTCGGACATACTCTGCATGAACTGCACGATTTGAGATTGTGTGGCCTCCTGCTTATTTAAGCGAGACCAGATATCTGCAGTTGAATCCCCTCCTGAGGCTTGATCACCCGTCGAATCCATTTGGCCAGTGCTTACTGTCACGTCTAACAAAGTTTGAGGATCCGGCAGCTGAGATTTGCCCGAGGAGGTAGCAGGCTCTGAATGAACCAGTTGAGGGGGCTGGATATAGTTCCTTCGCATGGGACACGGAGCAATGAAGAACATAGGCGGGGTTTGAGAGTCAATGGAAAGTATTTATTATGTACAGGGCTGAGGTAGAGGACCGAGGCTGGAGCACGATGGTTAAAGACGTGGCAGGGGGCGAAGAACTGTGGACTGTAATTTGAAAGACGAGACTGTAGATGAACTGTAGAACTGTGGATGGTGGTTGAAGACGTGGCTGGAGACAAGGACTGTGGACTGTGGTTTGTTAAACGAGGCTGAAGATAATAATCTGCAGGCTGTGGTCGGTGGTACAAAGGCGTGGCTGGTGAAGGAGATCTGTGGAGTGTAGCTTGAAAGACGAGGCAGAAGACCCGGGGCCGACTGTGCCCAAAGAGTCTTACTGGACCGGGTTTTCCAGGAGCGCATCCACAGGCAGTAACAGGCTAGAAACAGCAGGGCTGCAGCAGCAACAGAGAACCGACCAAGCAGGATCAGGAGGAACCAGAATACAGCAGGAATCCTGGGAGCACAGGCTAAAGCACCTACAACAGGGTTGTAACTTGAAGCACTGGCATCCCTGTCCTAAACCAGCCCCCTTTTATAAGGAGAGCTTCCCCTGGATTGGCTGGAAGAAACAGGAACTATGCTTAAAACTCGGTCTCCAACATGGCGGCGCCCAGTAATGCAGACCTTTTTGCGAAGCCACAATGCTCACTGCCCCTGGTCTCCTAGCAACGGCTCAGCAAGAGCGACCCGCTGTAGCGGCATCCCGCCACCACGAGCGGACCCCCTCACCGCCGCTACTGCTGCCCACGGATCCGGTGCAGCAGCCCACCTCCGCCCGCACATCGCCAAGGAAGCCAGCCCCGCGGCCCCAGCGTACCGGTAAGACTCCGGACGCTGACACCCAACAGTCAGAAGACCGATATCGGGATCCCGGCAGCTAGAACTTTGACAAATCCTGGTAATTATTATCACCCGAATCCTACCCCAATCCTAACTCTAACAAACCCCTCCCGCAGCCTAACACTAAGCCCCCCCCACACACACACCTGCAGCATAAACCTAACCTCCCCCACCCACGCAGCCTAATCCTCCCTTTAGTGCCTAACCCCAACCCCTACACTTACCTCCAGGATCCGTTGGGATTATAACCGTTGGGATCCTGTTGCCGGTTTTCTGATCCTGGCTGCCAGGAAATTGATGGTATTCCCTTTATATAGTGCCAGCATTTATAGTAGCAGCTTTGTTATATAATGGCAGAAGTTCTTTTTACAACATGAGGTGTACAACTGAATCGTATGCAATGTATCGCTCTGTTTAACAGGTATCCGTCCAGAAGATCGACAGTATCCATGTCAACAATCATAATATTGATACCCAGTGCTTAAAGTGGTCATAGAGAGGTGGTGGACCCACCCCCCCTCCACCCGACGCCCACGTAATAAAGGTATTGCGCGTGACTCAAAAGGGGCATGGTCTCAAAAAAGGGTCATGGTCACAAAATAGTAATAATGCCCAAAGTAGTAGCACCCCTAATACACATAATGCCGACAGTAGTAGCACCCCGTAATACACATAATGCCCACAGCAGTAGCACCCCTTATGCAATGCCCACAGTAGTAGAGCCCCTTATGTTCCCAGGAGTGATGTCCCTTATGAAGTGCCCCCTGTACAATGCCCTCATTAGTAGTGCCCCCATTAGTAATGCCCTTAATGGTAATGCCCCTGTGTAGTACTGCCCCCAGTAGTAATGTCGCGTGTAGTAATGCCCGCAGTCATTTAGTCCCTGTAGTTATGCCGCCAGTAGTTTAGCCTCCAATGGTAATGCCCCTGCAGTTATGATCCCAGTAGTTTAACCCCCTTTAGTTTAGCCTCCCAGTGGTAATGCCCCCAGTAGTTTCGTTCCTGTAGTTTAGCCCTCATGTAGTTTGCCCCATGTAGTTTAGACTCCCCTGTAGTTTATTCCCCAGTGGTAACACACCCTGTAGTTTAGCCCCTGCAGTTATGCTTCCAGTAGTTTAGCCCCCCAGTAGTAATGCCCCCAGTAGTTTAGCCCCTGTAGTTTAGCCCCCATGTAGTTAGCCCCCGTTAGTAATGCCCCCAGTAGTTTAGCCCCCAAATAGTAATGCCCCCAGTAGTTTAGCCCCTGTAGTTATGCTCCCAGTAGTTTAGCCTCTGTAGTTATGCCCCTAGTAGTTTAGCCCCCTTGTAGTTTGCTTCCAGTAGTAATGCCCCCAGTAGTAATGCCCCCCTGTAGTTTGCCCCCTTGTAGTTTAGCCCCCAAGTAGTAATGCCCCCAGTAGTTTAGCCCCTGTAGTTATGCCATTAGTTTAGCCCCTGTAGTTATGCCCCCAGTAGTTTAGCCCCCTGTAGTCCCCCCCCCCCATAGTTTAGCTCTACTGTAGTTTAGCCCCCAAGTAGTAATGCCCTCAGGAGTAATGCCCCCAGTAGTTTAGCCCCTGTAGCTATGCCCCCAGTAGTTTACCCCACCTGTAGTTTTCTCCCTTGTAGTTTGCCCCCAGTAGCAATGCCCCAAGTAGTAATGCCCCTGTAATTATTCCCCCCTGTAGTTTGCCCCCAGTAGTAAACCCCCTTGTAGATTGCCCCCAGTAGTTTGCCCCCTTGTAGTTTGCCCCCTTGTAGTTCGCCCCCTTGTAGTTTTCCCCCAGTAGAAGCACTGTTAATACACTCACAGATATATAAAAAAAATTAAAACACACCATACTCACCGAGCCCGGCACCCGCGTCCGACCGCTGTGGCCCTTCTGGCGTCCGCTCCTCGGCACTATGGGAGAGACGTCATGATGGCTCACTTTAACCCCTGTTGATACCACAATGTTGCCATCAACTTGTTGACATGGTTCAAACTGTCATCAGGCATTATGTCAACATCTGAACATAGAAACATAGAATTTGACGGCAGATAAGAACCACTTGGCCCATCTAGTCTGCCCTTTTTTTAACCATATTTTTATCTCAATACTTATTTGATCCTTATTTCTTTGTAAGGATATCCTTATGTCTATCCCATGCATGTTTAAATTGCTCTACTGTCTTAGCCTCTACCACCTCTGATGGAAGGCTATCTATCTATTCTGCCGGAGAAGGTAATAATGGCAGACTCTGTAAATGCATTTAAAAAAAGGATTAGACAGTTTTGTAGCTGAAAAAGGCATCCAAGGCTATAGCATTTAACATATTGACATTATGTATATGGGAGTGATACGAAATATAGTTGTCAATAGGTACGAAACCATTATTTTGGTTGGTGCATTATAATGTGCACTGCTTAATACGGATATAGGTTGAACTCGATGGGCATTTTGCCTTTTTTCAACCTATGTCCACTACCACTTGTCCACTACCTTTTCTGTGAAGTAATTTTTCTTCATATTTCTCCTGAACCTCCCCCCCTCCAGTCTCAGTGCATGTCCTCGTGTCCTATTGCTTCTATTCATATGGAGAATGTTTCCCTCCTGGACTTTGTTAAAACCCTTGATACATTTGAAAGTTTCTATCATGTTCCCTCTTTCCCTTCTCTGCTCCAAACTATACATATTGAGATTTTTTTAGTCTTTCTTTGTACAGTGTCTAATCTATTAATATCCTTTTGAAGATATGGGGGTATATTCAATTGCAGTCGAAAACTGCCATCTGTCGAAAAGACGGCAGTTTTCGACTTTTTGAGGTCGAGTCCTGATTCGACTTGTCGAAAAGCACATGGATCGGCGGAATGGCTGCCAATCCACGCGTTGATGTCAAAAATGGAGCCAAATCCGACAGGTTTTGGCCCCCTTTTCGACTATCTCAATCAGACATCAAAATGATGTCGGAATGAGATGGACCCGGAGGAGGCGAGGGGGGGGGGGGAGCCGCAGGGAGAAGGGGGAAAGGCGGCGGGCATACAGTATATCAGCGCTACGATCAGCGCTGCAGCTGGATGTCACTCACCCACCCGACCTCACGGCAGCTTCCACCCGGCTCCAGCACGCAGCTAGAGCCGGGTGGAAACTGCCGTGAGGTCGGGCGGGTGAGTGACATCCTGCTGCAGCGCTACTCCATAGCGCTGATCTCCTCTGGCTGCCGCCGGCTGTCCCCCCGCGGCTCGCCCCCCCCCCCTCTCCTCCTCTGGGTCCCATCTAAAATTCGACTTGAAAAAGTTGAATTTTAGATGGGATTGAATAGGGGTTGTTGGATCCATTCAGACAAATACATGTCGGAATGGATCCGACTTTAATTGAATATACCCCATGGCCTCCAGAATTGAACACAGTATTCTAGATGAGGCCGTACCAATGATCTATACAGTGGCATTATTACTTCTTTCTTTCTGCTGCTGATTCCTCTCCCAATGCAGCCAAGCATCTGACTAGCCTTCCTCATCACTTTGTTACATTGCTTACCTGCCTTTAAGTCACCTGAAACAGTGACTCCTAGATCCCTTTCCTCCCCAGTAGTTTCCAGTATAGTGCCGTTAATACTATATTTAGCCTTTGGATTTTTGAGACCCAAGTGCATGATTTTGCATTTTTGGGCATTAAACTGTAATTGCCACACTCTTGACCATTCCACTAGTCTACCTAGATCCTCAGTCATTTGTTTTACCCCACCTGGTGTGTCTACCCTGTTGCATACCTTTGTGTCATCTGCAAAAAGGCATACTTTCCTTTTAATGCCATTTGCAATGTCACCAATAAAGATATTAAAAAGCACTGGTCCAAGTACAGATCCCTGGGGTACTCCACTGGTAACATTTCCCTCCTGTGAGTGCACTCCATTTACCACAACTCTGTTTTCTATCCTGCAACCAAGATCTTATCCATTCAATAATCCTAGTATCCAATCCCAAGCTTCCAAGTTTATTTAGCAGTCTGCGATGTGGAACAGTGTCAAAAGCCTTACTAAAGTCTAGATAAGCTATATCCATGGCTCCACCTTTATCCATCAAGGTCATCATGTGACATATCGACATGCTGGCGGTTATGGTTAGGCACCACCAGGTGAATTAGGGATAGGCTGTATGGGGAGGATAGGGTTGGGCTGCAGGGGGAGGGTTTAGGTTAGGGGTAAAGATGAAGGATGAGGGTTTAATACTCACCGGAATGCTGCTTCGGAGACATCACCACTGGACCTCAATCTCACGTGATCGCCGGGACCTCGAAGATGACGCTGCAGCCACTGGAATCAAGTGATATGCAGCTAGACCACCAGGGACAGTTTGTCCACAGTTCATCATGTTGACATATTATCTATGTAGATAGGATGTCAGCAGTTTGACCATGTTGACATGATAACTGTCGACTAATCATACCCAACCCATTTAATAGTGTATCTAATATATTTTTATAGCACTTCGATTGTACAGTGGTTTCCTTATTGCACTTTTACATTTATACAAATATGAAAAGGGATTAAGATTTGATTACAAATGGAAGTCACCAATAGGGTTCTGTTATAACACTTCCCTTTATTTAAAGACATACATAATTAAGAACAATGGTGGTCATTCCGAGTTGTTCGCTCGGTAATTTTCTTCGCATCGCAGCGATTTTCCGCTAATTGTGCATGGGCAATGTTCGCACTGCGACTGCGCCAAGTAAATTTGCTAAGAAGTTTGGTATTTTACTCACGGAATTACGAGGTATTTTCTTCGTTCTGGTGATAGCAATGTGATTGACAGGAAGTGGGTGTTTCTGGGCGGAAACTGGCCGTTTTATGGGAGTGTGTGAAAAAACGCTGCCGTTTCTGGGAAAAAAGCGGGAGTGGCTGGAGAAATGGGGGAGTGTCTGGGCAAACGCTGGGTGTGTTTGTGACGTCAAACCAGGAACGAAACTAACTGAAATGATCGCAGTGGCAGAGTAAGTGTGGAGCTACTCAGAAACTGCTAAGAAATTTCTATTCGCAATTTAGAGAATCTTTCGTTCGCAATTTTGCTAAGCTAAGATACACTCCCAGAGGGCGGCGGCTTAGCGTGTGCAATGCTGCTAAAAGCAGATTGCGAGCGAACAACTCGGAATGAGGGCCAATGTCAGATAAACATTTTAAGCTTTATGAGGCTCACAAAGGCAGTGTTCTTAACAGATAATATGATCATTCAAAATATAATAAAAATAAATTGTGAATACTGTTTTCCTGTCGCAAATTAGAAAGTTTGCCGTCAAAGCTCTCCCTATTCACTTTTATGACATAGTGACTGAGGGGGGCATGTACTAAGCAGTGATAAAAGTGGAGAAGTGAGCCAGATGAGATATTTCCCATGGCAACCAATCAGCTGCTCTGTACAATTGTATAATATGCAAATTAGAAATGTTACATCAATGCTGATTGGTTGCCATGGGAAACTTCTCTGCTGGCTCACTTCTCCACTTTTATCACTGCTTAGTACATGTCCCCCTAAGTGTATCATCATTTTCAAACTCAACAATTTCCTGATTAGAACATCTCAGCACTCTACGCACTCACCTGGAATTACAGTGTCACAAGCTCATCGGCTAATATTAACAAATACATCTGGCCCCAGTATAATGGAAAAGGGGTCAGTTCTCCCATACATGCATTTGGCCCCTGTATGGCTCATCTCCCACTGTGTAACCTTGTAGTGCGCCCAACATGGCTGCCTTATCTGGTGCGCTTGTGGATGGGATGAAAAATGCGTGGACCTGATGTTTTTATTGGAACCCTACTCTGAACTTAAGGACTCTGCAATCTCCCCATTTTGTGTTCTCTTCTAGGGGTGGACTATTCCACCCTGGGTAATCCTACGCAGTGCGCCTAAGATGGCTGCCGCACCTGGTGCCTTGTGATGGTGGAATACACAACCCCTGGAGGTTATTACTCAAAATGCCTACACCAATCATGCATTATTCTTTCTGTGTCTTTGTCTGTGTGGTTTATCTTTTGATGTAATACTTAAATCTTCTGTATTATGTGCATTGTGTGAGTTCTAGTTGGCGCCGCGGATGGCTGCCTCGGTGCTGCTCTGCCAAGCAGCCTTAGTTTTTAGTCTTAAATGTATAATATGTCTACTGTACAGTTGCATATGTGCAGTATGAACTCATATGTGTAATGTTTGTAATGTATGCTACGTTTTTTCCTCCATGTTGCTGCTTGGCGATGCATTGTACCACAAAGAATTCCTAGTGTACGTGAGTACACCTGGCCAATAAAGCTGATTCTGATTCTGATTCTGATTATAAGAGAACTAAATAAATGCTTCCCCAATTCCTCTGTTACCATTTTAGCGAGAAAAATCTTCTTCTAGAATAGGAATAATCTTTCTTGGTATCCAGTGAGACTAAAATTAAAAGGCATGCAATGCAATCATCTCGACAGGGAAGAAGTTCTTCAGCAAAACAGCGATCCAAAGCACATAAGTCATTCGACCAAAGAATGGTTAAAGTAAAATACAGTTAAAGTTTTGGAAAGGCCAAATCAAAGTCCTGACCTTAATCCAATCAAAATGTTATGGAAGGACCTGAAGCCCACCAACATAAGAGAGTTGAAGCCGTTTTGTACGGAGAAATGGGGTATAATTACCGGAAACGTTTGCATGCAGTTATTACTGCACAGGGGGGTCATACCAGATACTGAAAGCAAAGGGTCCCATACATTTGCCATTCACAGATATGTGATATTGGATCATTTTCCTCAATACAAAATGAGCACTTCTAATTTATTTCTCATTTGTTTGATTTGGTTCTCTTTATCTACTTTTAGAACCTGTGTAAAAATCTGAAGTATAGTAGTTTTAAGCAGAAATATAGAAAATTCTGAAGGGTTCACAAACTTTCAAGCCCCACAGTCTGGTGGTAGCAATGGCAGAATTCTAAAAATATTACACAAGGAAGTTAGAAAAACTGGGTGTGGTATGGAGGGTCGACCACACTTAGGTTGACAGTGTCTAGGTCGACCACTATTGGTCGACAGTATCTAGGTCGACAGGGATTCTAGGTCAACAGGGTTTCTAGGTCGACATGTTCTAGGTCAACAGGTCAAAATGTCGACATGAGGTTTTTTGCGGGGAGGTTTTGTGTCATTTTTTTCCGTACAGTGACCGGAAACCCCAATTAGTGCACCGTGTCTGCTCGCATGGCTCACTTTGCTCGCCATGCTTCGGGCAAGATGCCTAGCTCCGCTACCGCTGCGCTCGGCACAGGTTACTATTCCCAATGATAGTCCACGTGTATTGTTAAGTATGAAGAAGTTCAAAAAAAGAAAAAAATTGTGAAAAACTCTCATGTCAACCTTTTGACCTGTCAAACTAGAACATGTCGAACTAGAAACCCTGTCAACCTAGTTACTGTCGACCAATAGTGGTCGACCTAGACATTGTCGACCTAAGACCTAAGTGTGGTTGACCTAGAGACCGGATACCTGAAAAACTTACAGCAAAGTACTTAATTAAATAATTACTAATTATCTATTTGGGTTTGGTACCACAAGTAGTCCAGAGCACTGTGATGTGCGATCCAGGGTATACCATTTATAAAACAATACAAATCACACGTGCAGTTTATGCGATATGATTGATATTAGAGTCTAAACATTTTTTTAGTATATGACAACCTACAGTATATTAGTTCACTCTCATTAATTACACCCCTGACATTTACCATCATTTTGAAACCCATCAGAATGATTGAACATATTTGTAAAAGATATATCTGTGTCTTGAAGTAACCATATATCAGATTCAAGGTGTTTGCATGTGTGCGAGAGAAATTGATTCTGCTCAGAGGGCAAGTCTGTGCCTATTCTTACTATGTATAATAGGGTTCCCGGTATGCTAGGGATAATGCTAAATATATTGCACAGAGTCAGAATATTTTTAAATGGTTTCCATTTAAAAAAACTCCTGCACTAAAATACACTCCTTTCCCAATAGTAGTATTTCCTCCCCTATGTCTCAAATAGGAGCTGATTCTGAGTTGGAAGCAAAGCAAAAATTAGCAAAATGAGAAAGTAACTTGGTAAAACCATTCTGCACTGCAGGTGGGGCAGATGTGTAAGATGTAAGAGATTTAGAATTGCAGTGTAAAAATAAAGCAATCTAGCATTTGTGGGCTACATACAAAAGCAGTCAGTATTTACCCCGCTTTAAAAAATAATATTTCACACATTTGCAGTGCAACCAGGTGCATATTTACTTGCCTTATTTGCTATGCTCACAACTCTGGGGCTATTCAATTGCAGCTCTCAACAGCCTACGATCAGCCTGCCAATTGTCCTTTAGCCCATCCCTGGACTTCTGTGAAACCAGCCAATGGAAGTCTGGGGCGGGCTAAATGACTATCAACAGGCTGAGCAGTGTGTGTGGCATGCTGCGGCGGCTGCTTATTCCTGGGGAAAGAAGCAAGGGCATATGTTACATACAACTTCATATGTATGTTCATATGTCCTGCCCAGCTCCGCTTCAGCTTTTGGGGCAGCCCAGGGGCAGCAGCCGCCGCTGGCAGTAAGTATGGATTTCTGCCCTTATACCGGAATCTATGAGTTAATAAATGGTATCTGTTGATTTACTGTAGGAGGAAAAAGGCTTGTAATTGAATAGCTCCGGAAGTAAAAGTTTAAGACTACAAGCCATTTTCGTAACGCGGTAAATATCAAGCCTAACTTAATTCAGCCATTAGTTAGATGATGCCACACTGCTGGGATCTTTGGTGCTTCTCAGGTCTCACAGTGGCATTAGAAACCCAGTACAGCAGTTCTAAGGTTTTCCTTTACAGCCACTTATTTGACTCTTCTGATATGTATATCCTTAGCAGCCCAAAACGTGATTGGATATGGTCCCGGCTAAGGGATTATCATTCTATGGTGTTCTCACCTAAGAACTATTAATGGGAAGTAACAGAATTTATCTCCTGGAGGGGAAATGAGAGGAGATTGAATTCGATGGCCAAAAAGTGCCTCATGGGCAAAGTCACTTCGCTGGCAGTAACATCGCTATTTTTTTCTTCTGCCCATAGAGGTAGGCAGAACGGTATCCGGACTCCAGGTCGACAACAAAAAGGTCGACACACCTTAGGTCGACGCCAATTGGTCGACACACCTTAGGTCGGCATGGACAAAAGGTCGACATGGACAAAAGTCGACGGGAACAATGTCGACATGGAAAAGGTCGACATGAGTTTTTTATGTTTTTTTCTTTTTTGGAACCTTTTCATACTTAACGATCCACCGTGGACTACGATTGGAACGGTAATCTGTGCCGAGTGAAGCGGAGCGAAGGCACCATGCCCGAAGCATGGCAAGCGAAGCGAGCCATGCGAGGGGACGCGGTGCACTAATTGGGGTTCCCGGTCACTCTACGAAGAAAACGACACCAAAAAAACATAAAAAACTCATGTCGACCTTTTTCCATGTCGACCTTGTTCCTGTCGACCTTTTGTCCATATAGATTGGTAAATGCTCAATTAGCTTAGTGATATCATTCAGGTGCTCGAAAGGAAGGGGTATTTCTGAGCAAGAAAAAAAAAAAAAAGCATTTGGTTTCCCCAGCACCCTGAATGATAACAGTAACCAGATATAAATCCCACATGATAATAGAATTCAGAGATCTTCGTTACACATATTTGCGCATATGTGTGGTTAAGCCCCAAAGCCGCATCAAGGCCTCTCTGTATATTTGGGGTCCCTAGCGCTATATCTAGGTGCAGGGTGTGGCACCCCAAAACAACAGAATGAGCCAGAAAGCCCAGCGTGGCATACCACTGTAAAAAACTATAGTGTTAATAAATTAGTATTTAGGAAGCCGAAGCTATAGAGAGGGTGATACAAACATGAAATGTAATTAAAATAGAGAAATAGTGTTAGAAAATTAATAAGTGAAAAGTGTTAATAGAACGTAAAGGTATGCCACACTAAAGCCATCCAGCCCAGCCAGTCCAGAGGCACCACACCTCACACCTCCATTACCCCAATCTGGGTCTAATATTAACCAGCAAGGAGCCACGTGATAATGGCTCCTTACTAAAATATGTCTAAGCTAAGAGCTACCTACCTTGGAGCAACCCCATAATGCTCCATGTGGCATGTCAGGGCCTGCACCTCCTCCTAATGCAGGAACCTCTCTGCCTCTCACAACAGACATATAGATTGGTAAATGCTCAATTAGCTTAGTGATATCATTCAGGTGCTCGAAAGGAAGGGGTATTTCTGAGCAAGAAAAAAAAAGCAATTGGTTTCCCCAGCACCCTGAATGATAACAGTAACCAGATATAAATCCCACATGATAATAGAATTCAGAGATCTTCGTTACACATATTTGCGCTAATGTGTGGTTAAGCCCCAAAGCCGCATCAAGGCCTCTCTGTATATTTGGGGTCCCTAGCGCTATATCTAAGTGCAGGGTGTGGCACCCCAAAACACCAGAATGAGCCAGAAAGCCCAGCGTGGCATACCAGTGTAAAAAACTATAGTGTTAATAAATTAGTATTTAGGAAGCCGAAGCTATAGAGAAAGTGATACAAACATGAAATGTAATTAAAATAGAGAAATAGTGTTAGAAAATTAATAAGTGAAAAGTGTTAATAGAATGTAAAGGTATGCCACACTAAAGCCATCCAGCCCAGCCAGTCCAGAGGCACCTGGTTACTGTTATCATTCAGGGTGCTGGGGAAACCAATTGCTTTTTTTTTCTTGACCTTTTGTCCATGTCGACCTAAGGTGTGTCGACCAATTGGCGTTGACCTAAGGTGTGTCGACCTTTTTGTTGTCGACCCTGAGTCCCAGACCCAGGCAGAACAGAGTTGTTATTATTACTGAAATATTATTGTTATTTGGTTACAGAATTAAATGTTCACCACCGAGCATTATAATGGCACATCTCATTGATTTGAAGTCTACCTTTTTTCCTAGAAATTTATATTTTTTCTGTATGTCATCACACATAACATATAAAAGTCTTCAGTTCTTGCACTATTTTATAGCAAAGCTACTGATTTATTGTAATCTTCGTTTATAATTTATGAGTCTTCTGAATCTGCTCGGCACAGATGCAAACACTAACTGTGTGATACACATAATAGCCATAGTCATCAATACTTTTCCTTTCTGTGGCATGCATTTTACCAACGCTTTGGAACATTAACACAAATATGCAAATAAAATGGCAAGTGCAACCCTTCTCCACTGACAGAAGCATGGGAGATGGCTGGTGAGTGTTGAACGGATGGATGTTGCAGTCCCTTGCCTGGGCAGACAGGTGAATTGTGATCCTAGTGTGACGGATATGAAGGAAGCAGAGTGTGCCATGTGTGGCTCATTTGTCTATATAATACAACAAACATCTGCACACACAGTGCCGTTTCTTGCGGCGGGCGAGCCGTGCAACCGCACGGGGCGCCCGCCGCGGCACTTCTTCAGCACTAAATCCCCCCTCCCCTCTCCTCCCGAGTGCCCAGCTCGGGGGGCGGGGTTTCGCGGAATGACGCATTTGCGTCGTGACGTCACGACGCACTCGCGTCATTCTGCGAAACCCCGCCCCCGAGCTGGGCGCTCGGGAGGAGGGAGAAGGGGGAGCCAAGCCGCCCGGCGCCGCGTAGACGAGGGAGAGGCGGCTGAAGAGCGGGAAGAACCGCTTCAAATGTAAGTCAGCCCCTCTCCCTCTCTCTCTTTCTCTCTCCCCCCCCCCCCTCCCTCCATCCCCCCTCACCACCACCACCTGCCGTACTGTGTAAATTGGGGACACCTGTCTTCAGAATGTGTAAAATGGGGACACTTGCCTGCCGTAATATGTAAAATGGGGACGCAGTCTGCCGGAATGTGTAAATTGGGGACTCTTGCTTGCCGTGATGTGTAAAATGGGGACACGTGCCTGCCGCAATGTGTAAAATGGGGACACTTTCCTGCTGTACTGTGTAAAATGGGGACACTTTCCTGCCGTACTGTGTAAAATGGGGGCACTTTCCTGCCGCAATGTGTAAAATGGGGGCACTTTCCTGCCGCAATGTGTAAAATGGGGGCACTTTCCTGCCGCAATGTGTAAAATGGGGGCACGTGCCTGCCGCAATGTGTAAAATGGGGACACTTGCCTGCCGCAATGTGTAAAATGGGGACACTTGCCTGCCGCAATGTGTAAAATGGGGACACGTGCCTGCCGCAATGTGTAAAATGGGGACACTTTCCTGCCGTACTGTGTAAAATGGGGACACTTTCCTGCCGTGCTGTGTAAAATGGGGACACTTTCCTGCCGTGCTGTGTAAAATGGGGACACTTTCCTGCCGCAATGTGTAAAATGGGGACACTTTCCTGCCGTACTGTGTAAAATGGGGACACTTTCCTGCCGTGCTGTGTAAAATGGGGGCACTTTCCTGCTGCAATGTGTAAAATGGGGGCACTTTCCTGCCGCAATGTGTAAAGTGGGGACACTTTCCTGCCGCAATGTGTAAAATGGGGACACTTTCCTGCCGCAATGTGTAAAATGGGGGCACGTGCCTGCCGCAATGTGTAAAATGGGGACACTTGCCTGCCGTACTGTATAAAATGGGGGCACGTGCCTGCCACAATGTGTAAAATGGGGACACTTTCCTGCCACAATGTGTAAAATGGGGACACTTGCCTGCCGTGCTGTGTAAAATGGGGTCGCGTGCCTGCTGTAATGTGTAAAATGAGGCCTTTTTTTTTTTTAATCCTGTGGTGGCCGTGATGATGAGATCAGATGATGCCACGCCCATCTTAAAGCCATGCCCATTTTAACGAGGCCACGCCCCCTTGCCGGGAGCGCGCGCGCGCACATGGTTTTCCTCTTTATATCTATGGGGGGGGGGGGGGCCCATTTTTTCTTATGTGAAAATGGGGGGGGGGGGGGGGGCGCATTTTTAAATCTCGCACTGGGAGCCAAATTGGCTAGAAACGGCCCTGTGCACACACAAATGATCTTACATTTAACAACACATGCAAATGATCAGACTCCAAGGTGGGTGGTAATTGCAACGTGAGAACCATTATTTAGTAATTTATTATCATTATTATTACATTTTATTTATAAGGCGCCACATGTGTTTCGCAGCGCCGTACAAAGGACAGTACAGGGGACAAAACATTGCATTACAGTAAATAAATAACAGAAATAGAGTACAGGTAACAGAGCACCACACATTCTCAAGACATAATACAGCTAAGATGTAAGTATTGAGGGAGTGATCATCATACTACTAGATGCTGGTGGCCATAGATGGAGATGAGCCTTTACTAGCAGGATAAAGATGGTCGTTGAGTAGGGGAGAGCTGTGAGTGAAATGTGTTGAGACGAGGTCTTAGATAACAAGAGGAAAGAGGGCCCTGCTCTGAAGAGCTAACAATCTAATGGGGAGGGGCGATTAGCACATAATGGCTGGCTCTGCATACATGATACAAATTACAGCAACAATCCAGAACACGTGGCCACTAGCCACTATCAAGAGAAAAAGAAGAGGTGACTATTGTGTATCTGTTCCAGGGTAAGTCCTCATTATACACTGCTGTATGGTCTCGGCTCTCTAATGTCCATTAGCACACACTCAGCAGAGATATGACTAAGAGGAAATTACTTTAAAACTCCAATTATTTATTAATTAATGAAACTCCTTTCCCTAGTGATTAATAGTTAAAAGAGACTTTGTCACATTCTTACGGGCTCAGATTCTCTTGTGGGGAGGTCATCAAGTCTTTTTATCAGCCCCTGAGGCTACCACTGGCACCAGGCTGTCTGAGCCTGTGTTGTACATTTGGACACTAGAACATGTTTGTTTTGGTATAAGACAGATCGTAATTGGGGTGAAGAAAAAAAAAAAAGCAACAAAAAAACAAATGTAGCAGTGAGAGACACATCCATGAAGCTGGCGTGAAGATGGATGGGAAGAGCTACTTGCAGGGATTCCACAGTGAGGAAACAGCTGAAGGGGCTTTAGATGTATTTCTGTCTCGATGATGAGCGCCCAGCAGTCACTGCAAAGGTTTCCCCACGTGGCTGTAGCCTGAAAATTACAGATGTGTATCTACAGTAAAGACTGATCCATTTAAGACCTTAGTACATTTTGTAAGTATCAATCACATTTTTTAGATTGACAGTATAGGCAGATAACAATAATTTGTATTTGACAAACAACGGGGAAGATCTGGGCTTTAGATCCACACATCCTTCGGACAATGCTGGCCCACCAGTGTGGGGGCTAATATGGAGTAAATGGGGCAAAATGGGCCCTCACCATTTACTTCTCTTCCTGCCAACCTCTCCTACGGCTCTGCACAGTTCCACCCCAGTATATTGTACCAGTGGAGAGCATAGGGGGGTCTGGACTGTGCACCCTAATTTTGAACATGAGGTGCTACCTTGTAGAGACTTGTAGTGCCACACAAGAAAAAAGAAAAATACAACACCTGCAAACTCTACAATTTGACATGGAATGAATCTGAGGTTCTTAGCTGTTATGCACACCAGTGCCTGCAGGAAAGTACTGGTGTCAGAACTGTTATGCACTCCAGTGTCTGCAGGAATGTACTGGTGTTTGAACTGTTATGCAAAACAGATGGACTCACAGACAAACTGGGGGATATGACATAACGTACACAGAAGGTGATAGGGTAACAAAATACACACAAAGTGAACAGAGAAGCCCAGAGGCTAAGGAACTGGGTATCTCCCTTGTATTAGAACTGCTCAGATGGAAAAGCAAGATGTTGTGTTTTAATACGTAGAGAACCCGAAATGCTGTTGCTAAGGGCAACAGCAAAACCCTAAAGGGTTACCAACGGGTGTGGCAGTAAACTCCTTGGTCAGAGATGGAATGATAGACACAAGGAGAATCTCCACAATCCTAATTCTCACTTGCAGTGCACAGGTTTTAGCTTACTGCCACTAAACTGACCCCTGACACCTAGCACAGTGAGACAGGATTAGACAGGCAAGTCTTAGAATACAGCCGCAAACTTGCTAAATTCACAGAGTAGTAACAGAACCCCAGCAAGCTAAACGACTGACTCCAGTCTTACTGCTAGGTCTGGATTGGCAGAGTGTAATACCAAATCCCCAGGCCTATTTGCAGTAAGCAACAAACAAATACAAAGCTACACAGTACTGGCTAACTTTCATGAACTGACTAACCAACAAAGATTCAGCAGCATCTGCTTACCCTGAAAAGGGGCCTTATAAAGCAGGTGCTGTCCACGCCCCACTCAGACCTCACAGACTGTGAGCACAAAAACCAGCACCGGATCCCCTGCCGTGCACAGAGCCTATAACCACTGCACAGCAAAAGACCCGAACCGGAGTATCAGCTGCGCTCAGGTTACTCCACTAGCACTTGTCTCCCGGTTGCCATGACGACGTGGCAGCACAGGGCAGGAGACCCTAACATTAGCACAATTTTCAGTCAAAACTGTGGGCCCACCTACCACAGTCAGGTGACCTCATCAGGTGGGTCTCTAGCAGCCTTAATATTACATTATTTTCTTTTTTAAAAGGTAGCTTTAAATAATATAAAACCAACCAAAGTTTATCAGTCAATGACTATTCAACATTCCAACCATCAACACTGCAAGGAAATATGAAGTTGCTCCCTCATTGTCGTTCCTCCAGCCTTTTGAGATTGAGGTAGCTTCTTCAGCAATTCACTTTTTTCTAAGAAATCTTGCACTCACTGTGTTGCCCTCAATTTCAAACTGGCTCAACTTACCCCACAGCCACCATTTTGGTAAAGTGCATAGTGTAGTAATTCAGGCTAATTTTTAGCTAAACAATTTAAATGGTTTTATACACTGGCAAAAATAGATATTACAGGTTACCTTTAGTACAGGGGTATTATACATGCTCCCCTACAGCTGCTGCTATACATCTCTTCATGCCCTGCCACTGATTTAGCATGCCCTAGTAGTAAACCCGAGACAAGGCATGCTGGGATCTGTAGTTCCATGGCAGCTGGGGGGGGGGGGGGGGGACACGACACATTGAATACCCCAGTATGTATGATGGGAGTTATCATTAAACAGCAACTGGACATAATTAATACAACCACCTCTGTTTGCAGTATGTATAGGATAATAGATGCACTACTGTAAATTACATGTAAATTAGAAGCCACTGAGGAGCTATGTTGCCAGAATAGAACAGCTTGCAACTGCAATATCGTACGCAGTAAACATGGTTCCAGCAGCTTACTTCTGTGCAGAGGCGTCACCGGTGTGGTGACACCCGGTAGACACTCCTGATATGCCAGCTGGGGGCGCGCTACCGGCAAAAGGAGTCATGGTCACAAATAAAGGGGCATGGCCTTGCAGGATCGTCACTCCAGGGGGGTGTTACTGGGATGCCCCCGGAGACTGTCTCCCAGTGCTGTCGGCTCCTCTTCTATAACAGGAGTCGGGTGCTGTAGCAGATTTTCACACTGCAGCACCTGGCTACTGTCACTGCGGAGTCACCCACAGTTTGGTGTCACCCCTTTCAGGTGTCACACCCGGGTGCGGGACGCACCCGCATTGTGACTCCACTGCTTCCGCGGACCATTCAGATAATCGACCGATGTGTGTCAGAGGGTTGTGTCTTCATACACAAGTGGCTAATTTAACACGCCACCATTGGGTCTCTTAATACAAATCTTGGTGAATGCAACGTTTGCATAATTACGCACAAGTTCTGCGTACAGGACTGTAGCTGTGACGGCATTTGCGTCCGTCTATGAATCAGGCCCTCTAAGTCTGTAATGTATCCTCCCTCTTCCTGCAACTAGGACATGCAACTTTCTATTTGCTCTAAATTACTACAAATCTGTTTTACCTCTTCTGAGCAATACAGTAGCGCACACAGGGGGGTTTCTGGGTACCCAGAAACCCCTCCTGATCGACTAAATACTTGCAGAGATGGAGACAGCTCTGTCTCCATCTCAATACAAACCGCGATCGTGACCGCGATCACAGCTGGTGCTGCAGCAGGGAGCTCTGGACGTTCGTGCTCTCTGCAGGGAATATACCCGGAGGAGCATAGGAGCTGTTGCGCATGCTCAGCAACAACAGTTCCCTCCACGATGAATGCTGGTGTTTTAATCTACAGTGACCCAGACCACCAGTCTCCTAAGGGTATGTGTGTGTATGTTTATATGTATTTACAGTGTGTGTGTGTGTGTGTGTGTGTGTGTTTATATGTATGTACAGTGTGTGTGTGTGTTTATATGTATTTACAGTGTGTGTGTGTGTGTGTGTGTGTGTGTGTGTTTATATGTATGTACAGTGTGTGTGTGTGTGTGTGTGTGTTTATATGTATTTACAGTGTGTGTGTGTGTGTGTGTGTGTTTATATGTATGTACAGTGTGTGTGTGTGTTTATATGTATTTACAGTGTGTGTGTGTGTGTGTGTGTGTGTGTGTGTGTGTGTGTGTGTTTATATGTATGTACAGTGTGTGTGT
Source organism: Pseudophryne corroboree (assembly GCF_028390025.1). Lineage (NCBI taxonomy): Eukaryota > Metazoa > Chordata > Amphibia > Anura > Myobatrachidae > Pseudophryne > Pseudophryne corroboree. Next base: position 674,491,712 of record NC_086446.1, read on the forward strand.
AATGTATGTCACATAAAGATATATATTCTAGATTTGTATACACACACATTATATCTATAAGAAAATTCTATCCTTTATTCAAGTCTGATGTTTTGTTACTTAACCCATCATCGGAGATATACTGTACATATAGTGTTAAAAAAGTACAGACATTTATACTCACAAGTATTACCCCAATAATCACACAATGCTACTGACCTGGAAGACGCTGAGGGTCAGCTGCCACGGGGTTTGCACGGGACAGGGAGTCGCATATCTGTACTTTTATGCATACTGTACGTATTTCCCTGATGATGGGTTAAGTCCCAAGTGAATAAAGGATTGAATTCTCTTAACATATTAACAAGCCCAATGAGTACCACCTATACCTGGATTGCTATATAATATATATATATATATATATATATATAATTATATAATATACGTGTGTATATATATATATATATGTGTGTGTGTGTGTGTGTGTGTGTGTGTGTGTGTGTGTGTGTTTGCGTGCGTGTATGTATATGAGTCTCATCTGCAAAAAGACGTAGCTATCCTTGTCCAAAGTGATATGAACACTACATGAACACTACATAAAAGAATGCAGGACCCTGTGCTACCAGATCTTCATCTGAGATTACACCATTGTTTTTCAACACTCTAAAGGGGGGTACACATGGAGCGATGTTCAGCTAATTTCTAAGCAATCTCACTAGATTGCTTAGAAATTAGCTGAACATCGCTCCGTGTGTAGGGGTGCCGGCGACAGTGATGCGCGGTCCCGCATGTCGCTATCGCCGGTGCTAGATTGGCCTGCATGCAGGCACAATCTAGCAGGTCGCTCATTTCACCACTGGGTGAAATGAGCGGCCCCCCATCTGTCCCCCCCTCGCTCAGTACACATCGCGCTGTGCTGAGCGGAGGGAAGAGATGTGTGCTGAACGGTCTGTGCTAGACCGCCCAGCACACATCTCTGGGGAAATCTCCCCATCAGTACAACCCTTAACTTCTGGCATTTGGCCAACCCTTTACCCATTTCACTATGTTTGAGTCAAATCTAAAGGATTTTCAGATTCTGAAATAATTTATTGTGGGATATCATTTCAGCTGCCCTGCTAAACCCTACATAAGCTCTATCTACTGGTCCACCGATCCAATCCCTGTCTATTGTTCCTCTTTAATTATCATCTCTCTCGCCAGTTCCTAGTTAGCAATGGGTCTGATTCAGAGATGTACTCTAATGGCACTGCTACTGAAAATGTGTACGCAGCGGATGTGCGAAAATATGCAAATGACGCAGACGCCAGGATCTGTATTAAGACTCCCACTTCTATCCCACTCTGTATATGTAAAGCAACTCCATCTCACTTCTTTTGACTACTTTTTTTTTTTACAAAGTACCAGCAACTTCATATAGTGTTCATCGTTTTTACGCAGGATCAAATAGCTCAATGAGTAGGGTGTTTGATTACAATTTAACAGGTTATAGGTTTGAATTCTGGGTATGACAGTATATAAAATGTGTTATTTAATAAAAGGTATTGTAACTGAATAACGATGAGCTCTCAAGTTATGTGCATGAATGTGGTATAAAGAGAATTCGTGTCCAAATCCAATTGTTATCACTTAAACAATACTGTATTCTTGTTAAAATGCCATCATCTTGTTTAAATGAACTCGGTAAACAACCTAAGCACTCCTGTGTGATATTCTAAGCAGCTTTCATAAACCTCATATAGTCTGAGGATTGTCCGTAACCTTAAACCATAACATCTTAACACTTAACTATAATAAATAAAGACATGGAGACTTGAATTTGGCAGAAAATGTTAGCTATTTATTTAAATGAACCATTAACTGATGAATAATTAAACTAAAGTATGGTGGCCAGAAAGAACGGCTAAAACAACCCTATCCCATGAACAAAAACCTAGATTAGCTGAAGGCTGCATAAGCCTGAGGCCATATAAGAGCCCAATTTTTTGTGATTGGTTGTTTATGACTAAGCAGTTGCTAGGTAGATTAGTTTTTCCTCTGGTATTTTTCCTATAGGATTATAGGGCTGTCCATCAAGGGTTTAGGGGTTGGTCTCGGAATAATATATAAGCCATAGTCATGTGCCTCAGACTTCCTCTTGCCATTTTGGAATGCCCTCCTGCCCGCCCTGACTATATTTTTTCCTGCATCTTGTCTTTCTCGGTGGGCTCTTGACAGCCAGATTGGCGGGAAGTCGCTACCAACCAGCGGTCAGATGGGCATAAGTGGTCATTGTGGGGCACCCTCTTTAGAAGGACGGCAGGTGTGTCCTTACCTTGCGGTTGGACATTTAGACGTTCCCCTGCGGGAACCGAACGTTTGCCAGAGAAAAGAGTGGTGAGTCCTGCACAATGCGGGTTATGCAGGGAGGAGGCAGTGTTGTGGTTTAGTCCCCTCCTCAGTTTTTGTGTTTCAATCTAAATGACTGGAGCTGGTGTCTGGTAGCGATGTTTCCTTTGCCATCCTCCAATATAAAATCAATTCAATTACAATTATAGTTTAAAGAACAGGTCAGCGATCAATAAATATCATCTGACCTTCAACTACAGCTAACCGTGTCCGTGTCATTATTTTAGTGTGTCGTTATTTTAGTGATAAGCTACCTTAAAGAAGTGTTTATGTCAATCGCAATAAAATTATGGGCGCCTTATCTTATAAAAAACTGACGTAAACCTTCCAACAATCAATAGGTATCTGCTCAACCTCCATCTTGACTACCCAGGTGATGAGGCTGCCCCCGTGAAGGCGGTCCAGCAGATGTAATACCAGTCAACGAAGGAGAGCGCACCTAAAACCCAACCACCAAACGACCTCCAATCAACTCCTTTAATACAACAAAAGTTAATTTGCCATTCTTTCCCGCCAACAGCGAAGTTCTGCTCAACAGCAACTACGCTCCGCCACCATACCCCATCCGGTCTAAACAAGTAGAAGAACCAAAACTTGATCCGCTGGTGCCACACCACAGCACCGCCAAAAGCCACCACAAACATAGCAACTGCGAAATTGACCTTTTGCCGAGAAGCATCGATTGCCCTACAGTCTGCAACTCCATGCCAACACAACCGCGGCATTATACAGGACCAGATAAGTCTACAGCCCGGCCAAGCACCCGCAATCACCTGTAAGTCATGAACAATTGCCAATCTAAGATTCACTGCCTTCCTCTTACCCAGGTCGTTGCCACCTAAATGAATCACCAACAATTTGGGCAGCCCAAAACGCTTAACCTGCTCCAAGAGGTTAACCTTCAGATCCTGCCACATCATCCCCCTAACTCCTATCCACCACACGTTATCCGACCCAACAAAGTCAGGAGCCCCCTCCGAAGCCACCAACTCGGCTGCCCAAAAAACATAGGAGTGACCAATCACCTAAACACTAAACTCATCCTCTCGCCAACCTATAAAGAAAAAAACAAAACAAACAATCGTGAATATACAATGTAAAGCGAAAACCCCAGACCAGAACAGGAACCAACTACTAGAACGAGGATCTGCCAAAAAGAAAAATTTGAATAGAGGACTATGAATTTCCTCTCGGACAAGCTTCAGGCTAATCGAAGCAACAAAAAGAAATGGAAGGATAACTCAAAATAAGAAAAAGGGGAATTTGGGGGGGGGGGGGGGGGGGGGTTAGGGAGTGGGAGGGGGGGAGGGTATGGGGTCACACAGAATAACTCGGCTGGAGGTGAAACGTAAAAACCTGCTGAGGAACAATTAGCCGAATTGTAGAATTAAGCCAAATCAGTTCGTCAGTTCAGGCAAAAAATCGCAAAGCACTCCAGACCCCCACTGCCAGCAGTGGCGAGTAGCTAGCCATCCGAGTAGGGAGGACAGGGGAGACAAACAATACAAACGAACAAACTGAACCCAAACGTATAAACAGTAAACGAACAAAATGTTATAGAACAAACAACTCGCTCACTCAACAACGGGCCGAATGTAACGCTTATAAGCCGCCGACTTCCAGCGGCCCAAAGCCTTAATTTCGTCCACGGCACACCCTGTAGCTGCTGCGGAAGTGGCAGCCCCAATTCTAAATGAATGCGAACCAAAATACCGAGGGGAGAGGCCCAAACTGGACAGGCAGCGCCGCATCATCCAAGTAAATTGGTATTTCGTCTATAGATTGTAAGCTTGCGAGCAGGGCTTTCCTACGTCTATATCTGTTTGTTTTTACCCAGTTTTGTTCTATTACTGTTGTTCTAATTGTAAAGCGCAACGGACTATGCTGCGCTATATAAGAAACTGTTAATAAATAAATAAATAAAATAAATAAATAAATGGCAACCCATCATAGTGCAGAAGCCAAGACCCTTCTAGCAAGGACCTGACCTCCGCATACCGATTAGCCAATGCCACCGGACAACAGTCCCCATTACCTGATGGTGCCAAAGTGATCCAATGACCTCTACCCATCTGATCAGTTTTGGAGCGGCGCAGCCTGCACAGCACGGACCCCACACCCACGACAACATCCGCGCGCCGCATAATGGCATCTGACTTTTTAGAAGCCGCAACCAGCTCAGAAACCCTAAACGCTCCATGGAAAGCCATGGAAAAAGCCAACTGAAATAAAAGCATTTCAAAATGGGAGTCCACCACCGCCGCAACTGCCCCCATGAGGGAAGAAAGCAGGGACGCATCGATAGGGCGCCGACTATCAGGAGGCACCGGCGCCGAGGGCGTCCAACCTTTAAGCGCCTTCGTCAGCAGGAAACTCTTCGTAAAATCCGGAACACCCTTCAACTTCGAATAAAAGGATATCCCAGCGAGGTATCGAGACACCACGGCTCTCGATCTACCCATTACGAAGAGTTGCCAAACGAAGTCCAGAAACAATCTCTGACCCCTCTTACCTCTAGGCCCTTGGTCACGGGAAAAGTCTTCCCATTCCTTCCAGGCCTGACGGTATCCCGTGAGAGTGGATGGAGCCAAAGAAAGCTTGGCTAGCCCTTCCAATCCGCCATAATGTCCCGCCAAACATAAGAAGGGCAGGGCAAACCCGCTGAATCAGCCTCCGGGGCCAATAAACGGACCTATCCCACTGCTCCCTGGACAATGCATCGGCGATCCCATTATCAACCCTGGGGACGTGCTGGGCCTGAAACAGAATATTACAGCGCATACAAGTCAGCACGAGCCGCGACAACACCCGGAGGACCCGCAGGACCTTAGCCCTTTGGTTGTTAACAGCATGCACGACCCCTAAGTTATCGCAGTGAAAAAGAATACTGCGATCGCGAAGACGCTCCCCCCAAACTTCCAAGGCCACCATGATGGGAAAGAGCTCCAGCAACAACAGGTTGCTGGTCAGCCACTCCCGTGACCAAGACTTGGGCCATGAAGCTGCGCACCAAGCCCCGTCTAGATAACAACCGAACCCCGACGAGCCCGCCGCGTCCGTAAACAACTGCAAGTCGAAATTGTCCACGAGCGGGGCCATCCAAATCAGCACACCATTGAAGTCCGCCAGAAACGAAACCCACACAGAGAGGTCTCTCCTAATCTCAGCCGAGAAACGGACAAAATGGTGCGGCCTGGACACCCCAGCCGTGGACCGCTCCAACTTCCGACAAAAAACCCTGCCCATGGGAATCACCCGACAGGCAAAGTTCAACAGCCCCAGGAGGGATTGAGCCTCCCGCAACGTCACCTTACGCCGCTCCAAGCACCGTGCTATGGACTCCTGAAGCTTCACAACCTTGTCCCGAGGCAGCCGGCAAGCCCCTGCGACAGTATCGATCTCGATACCCAAAAAGGACAAACAGGAGAGAGGCCCCTCCGTCTTGTCCTCGGCCACAGGTACGCCAAAATGCCCCAAAAAGGCACGCAGCGAAAACAACAGGAAACCACAGCGAGGATAATGCGCGGGCCCCATACACAAAAAGTCGTCAAGGTAATGCGCGATCCCGCTACCTCCGCAGGAAAACTCCACACACCAATGTAAAAAGGTGCTGAACTTTTCGAAAAAGGCACACTTGTCTACAAAGTATTCCTCCCCGACGCGGAAACCCATGAATCGAAACGACTCCGGGTGCAAAGGGAGCAAGCGAAAGGCCGATTCAACATCAAGCTTAGCCATGAGGGCCCCAGGGCCTCAGCCCCGGACCATGCCCAGAGCATCCTCGAAAGACTGATAAACCACCGAACAACACTCCGGTGGAATTGCATCACTAACCGAGGACCCAGATGGATAAGACAAATGCTGAATGAGCCGGAACTTACCCGGGGCCTTTTTGGGCACGAGCCCCACCGGAGAAATAATCAAATCCTCGACAGGCGGCAGCGCAAAGGGGCCCGCCATTCTCCCCAGGCGAACCTCCTGCTCGACCTTTTCCCGAAGTATGTCGGGGAAATCCCGAGCAGACTGCAGGTTCCTGGCGGCCCGAACTAAAACCTCCCCCTCCACCGGCAAACGAAAATCCGACGCAAAACCATCCTGCAGAAATTTAGCGTCGTCTCTGTTTGGGTACCGCCCCAACCATTTCAGCATGGCCCCCAAACGAACCGGGGTCGGCGCCCTAACTAGCGGCACCCCCCCAGTTGTTTTTCTGGCCGCGCCCCCGGCCGCCTTAGCTCCCGGTCGCCCCACGCGAAAACAAGTGGAAGCCGGGTGGAATCCATTAGGGGCACGCGGAATTCTTGAACGCAAAGCACTTCCCCTTCGCCGGCACCTGCTGCGCAGAACGGGCTGCACTCCAAGGGCTGCGCGGCGCAGCCTCAAATGCGGGCGGAGACTGATTCGCCACCACGGTCTGAGCTACGGATGCCCCTTTAGCCACCATTTTTATATCCTGCGCCCGTGTGACCCGAAGCCATACCTCCACATCTTTGCACCTGAAGTCAATGATGTGCAGGCAATTGTGCTTCTGACGGAACTGCTTACCATAATGCAGCCACGTATCGTACTTAGACTGACGCTGCATGTCATGCACGAGGTGAATGTACCTGATGACATTGATGTGCTCATCAGGGCGATCCTCCAAGTAGCATGCCGCGAAGACGCAGAAACCCGCCAACCAATTGTCATACGAGCGAAAGGCCTCCGCCCCAATACCGCCTTTCGCAAGCGCTTCCTTACCTTCCCTCTTGGTATCCTCCATCAACGTGAAAAGGTCGACGTATTCTCCCCGTCTAATCTTCTTCCTGCAACTCTCACGCAACCCCCGCAACACCGCCGTGTAATCGCAGCGAACTATACCCGGCAAATTACGCTGCCTCCTTTCCCTACGGGAACTACTACTACTCTTCCTAGACCACTTATCCCGGTGCCGAGCCTCACGCCGCGCATACTTGCAAGCCCTCTTCTTAGCCTTCGTGGTGCTACTAGCTGCCGACTGCAACGAAGAAGAAGAGGAAGAAGATCTACTGGACCTACTGCCGGAAGAGGAAGAAGAAGACCCACGTGATCCAGCAACTGTATCGGTGTCCCACTCACCGGTTGGCCTGCTTCCTGAAGGCGAAACGTCCGCCACGATCGGCCCCTCATCGCGATCGTCACCCGCATCCGAATCTGAAAAAGAAGGGAAAGTCGCCACGGGTGCCGAAGCCCCCCCAGCGGGGATGAAAGCAGACGCCCCTGCGGGCGACAGGGCAGCGCCAACCAGCAGCGCAGTGGCGGAGCCCATAGCGCGACACGCCTGGAGAAACTGCGCCATAGCGGGGCCAGAAACACCAGGGAGAACGGCCGCGTCGACCGAAGCGGGAGCCACGGAAACCCCACCCGGGGACAAAGCCGACAAAAACGGCACAAATGCCGCCGTCATTGCCGCCGCAATGGCAGAGGGATCTGGAGCCGCAGCTGCAGCCCCAACGGTCCCCCCGCTCCCCAGGTCCGCAGCAGGGACGGCCCTCACGTCGCCGCCACGCCGTCCCGGTCAGCCCCGCCTGGGACCGGCGCCAAACGGCCTCCGCACACCCGCATTCTCATGTGATGCACCAGCCGCCCCATCACTGCCAAGGCCCCCACTGGCCCCACCCACCGGGAGAACCAGATGGCCACCGTTCCGAGACCGCACTGACAGACTGACAGACCTCTCTGGCCCAGCACTGCGACAATAGAAGAATCCGGTAAGCCCCGCCCGCTGGAGCGGGGAGAGCTTCCAGGAAGCACGAGTGCCAGCCGCGTACGCGCGCCCGCGAAACAGAAGGCACCTGGAAGGGTCGACCAGTGGACGAGCCACTGGCCGCAACCCTGAACAAATCCCCCTTATCATCTGGGGATCCTTGAGTGACTCTCAGCGGTGGAGGGCGTGTCCCCGAGCCGCCGCAGCCAGAGAGGGATTCCCGCCAGCGGGCACCCCCTCTGGCTCCCACTGCCGACCGCTCGATCGCGTCCTCCGCTGCCCGGCGCCCTGCCCCCCACTAGCCGCCGCTGCACCGGGAGAATCCCCCGGTGCCCGCGGCACAGCCAGCATGGGTGCGGACGCACGCGCCACTGCGCATGCCCGTGGATGGGCACCCGCAGCAGCGCCCGGAGACTGAGCCTCGCCCGTGAGCGCAGCGCTCAGGCCCGGGGCACGAGACGGAGAGGGGGCAGCAGCATAATACCGTGCAGGGGCACCAGAGGAGCGGCGGGGACGGGACATGGCGGCCAGAACTAATTAACCAGGAGGTAATGGGCAACAAAGAGGGGACGCAATGTGGGCACAATATAAAGTGCATCCAGGCCAGGCAAAGTGATTAATACAGCAATAAGGGGCAAGCAGCACAAAACACAGGAGAAAAAAAGAGGGGGGTGAATAGCACTCACCCTTACCACGATTACAGCAGAAGAGGCTGACCCAGCCCCTTTACCAGGCTTAAGAACCCTTTCCACCTACCCCCAACATTCATTCCTATTGGCTAACAAGAAACTCCCATAATGCCTTACCCACTCCTCTCCTATTCTGTCAATTCGTTCTCCATATCAAAAAAGGGAATTGTTGCTCTGAAATTAAGGCACTATGGGCCGTATTCAGGTTTGTTAGCAAATCAAAAAAGAACACTAATGGGCTAAACCATGTGCACTACAGGTGGGGCAGATATAAAATGTGCAGAGAGAGTTAGATTTGGGTGGGGTGTGTTTAAACTGAAATCTAAATTGCAGTGTACAAATAAAGCAGCCAGTATTTACCCTGCACAGAAACAATATAACCCACCCAAATCTAACTCTCTGTGCAAATGTTATATCTGCCCCCTCTGCAGTGCACATGGTTTTGCCCATTAGTGTGCTTTTTGATTTGCTAACAAACCTGAATAACCCCCGGCCTATAGTATATACATCAATAATGTACCAATAAATACAACTGTGAAAAATATGTGAAATATGTGAAAGCTGCAATAATACACTGCTCAAAAAAATAAAGGGGACACTTAAACAACACATCCTAGATCTGCATGAATGAAATATTCTTATTAAATACTTTGTTCTTTACATAGTTGAATGTGCTGAGAACAAAATCACACAAAAATTATCAATGGAAATCAAATTTATTAACCCATGGAGCAGGGGCGTTTTAAGAGAGGAGGAGGCCCGTGTGCAGCCCTCTGCTTCAGGGGCCCCCTCCTCTCTGACTGATGCACAGGTATTTTAATACTTACCTCTCCTGGGTCCCCCAGCGGTGCCATCCCTCTCCGCAGCGCAATAGAGTCTGAGAACAGACTCTATTGCGCATGCGCAAACCTCCAGGAACACGGCGCGGCGGCCATTTTCCCGAAGAGTTTGCTAATGCGCATGCGCGAAACTCCGGAAAAATGGCCGCCGTGCCATCTTTCTGGAGTTTTCAGCAAGCGCAATAGAGTGTGTTCCCCTTAGTGTTCAAACTCTATTACGCTGCTGAGAAGGGATGTCTCCGACGGGGGACTCCAGAGAGGTATTAAACAAATGGGTGCAGTGTGTGCGGGGTGGGCACCCCTGGACCCTGGGGGCCCATGTGCCTCGCACACACTGCACCCATTATAGATATACGCCAATGCCATGGAGGTCATGATTTGGAGTCACACTCAAAATTAAAGTGGAAAAACACACTACAGGCTGATCCAACTTTGATGTAATGTCCTTAAAACAAGTCAAAATGAGGCTCAGTAGTGTGTGTGGCCTCCATGTGCCTGTATGACCTCCCTACAATGCCTGGGCATGCTCCTGATGAGGTGGCGGATGGTCTCCAGAGGGATCTCCTCCCAGACCTGGACTACAGCATCCGACAACTCCTGGACAGTCTGTGGTGCAATGTGGCGTTGGTGGATGGAGCGAGACTTGATGTCCCAGATGTGCTCAATTGAATTCAGGTTTGGGGAACGGGCGGGCCAGTCCATAGCATCAATGCCTTTGTCTTGCAGGAACTGCTGACACACTCCAGCCACATGAGGTCTAGCATTGTCTTGCATTAGGAGGAACCCAGGGCCAACCGCACCAGCATATGGTCTCACAAGGGGTCTGAGGATCTCATCTCTGTACCTAATGGCAGTCAGGCTACCTCTGGCAAGCACATGGAGGGCTGTGCAGCCCCCCAAAGAAATGCCACACCACACCATTACTGACCCACTGCCAAACCGGTCATGCTGGAGGATGTTGCAGGCAGCAGAATGTTCTCCTTGGCGTCTCCAGACTCTGTCACGTCTGTCACATGTGCTCAGTGAGAACCTGCTTTCATCTGTGAAGAGCACAGGGCGCCAGTGGCGAATTTGCCAATCTTGGTGTTCTCTGGCAAATGCCAAACGTCCTGCACGGTGTTGGGCTGTATGCACAACCCCCACCTGTGGACGTCGGGCCCTCATACCTCCCTCATGGACTCTGTTTCTGATCGTTTGAGTAGACACATGCACATTTGTGGCTTGCTGGAGGTCATTTTGCAGGGCTCTGGCAGTGCTCCTCCTGTTCCTCCTTGCACAAAGGCAGAGGTAGCGGTCCTGCTGCTGGGTTGTTGCCCTCCTACGGCCTCCTCCACGTGTCCTGATGTACTGGCCTGTCTCCTGGTAGCGCCTCCATTCTCTGGACACTACGCTGACAGACACAGCAAACCTTCTTGCCACAGCTCGCATTGATGTGCCATCCTGGATGAGCTGCACTACCTGAGCCACTTGTGTGGGTTGTAGACTCCGTCTCATGCTACCTCTAGAGTGAAAGCACCGCCAGCTTTCAAAAGTGATCAAAACATCAGCCAGAAAGCATAGGAGCTGAGAAGTGGTCTGTGGTCACCACCTACAGAACAACTCCTTTATTGGGGGTGTCTTGCTAATTGCCTATAATTTCCACCTGTTGTCTATTCCATTTGCACAACAGCATGTGAAATTGATTGTCAATCAGTGTTGCTTCCTAAGTGGACAGTTTGATTTCACAGAAGTGTGATTGACTTGGAGTTACATTGTGTTGTTTAAGTGTTCCCTTTATTTTTTTGAGCAGTGTATATATGAATGAATGGATGGATGAATGAATGAATGAATGAATGTAAAGCACACTAAATGTAAAGGGTGGATGTGCTGATATTTGACTCAGAAAAAGACAAAACATACAATGTTTATACTCTTTTAACTAGTATATTGGACTGTTTGTGGCATGCTGACAGGACACTGGCCCTCATTCAGCTTAGATCGCTATTATTCTCAATCCTGCTACTGCTAAAAAATGCACGTGAAGAGCCCAACAGAAAGGTAATAGATGCCCACCAATGCATTTGCATAATTGCGATGCATACGCAGAAATCCAGCACCATCGACAATTCCGGTTGACCTATGCATATGCAGGATATATGCAGTTGCCATGTTTTTAATTGCAGCACGCACCCGAAAATGGTCATGACACGCCTGCGTTTTCCCAACAACTCCCCCAAATGCCATGTAACCTCCCGTAAACGATCACTTCCTGGCAATCGCTGTGCGTCTGCACTTTACTGGGCCTGCAAATGCATTGTGAACAGATTTCAGCCTTCCTGCACTCACGATGCTGTTGCAGCGCATGCACAGTCATCCGATAATCGACCGATTTGTGAATTTTGAATTTTGCAACTGATGCTGAATAAGGCCCACTGTCCCTAGCTTACCCTACATCCATTTTCTGATGGTACGGGGAGGCAGTTCAGCGCTACAGATCTTGTTATGAGGCGCTCTCCACAAAACGGTCAGGCTACGGGCAGGATGATGGTGATAGAGCACCTTCCAGCTTTGTTCTGGGAATAATTCCAAGTTTCTGCGCTGTCTGGCCTGACACAGCATGAGTCAAAAGCCGACCTCCCAACACTGGGGTTCATTCCGACCTGATTGTAGCTGTGCTAAATTTAGCATAGCTACGATCACTTACACTGACATGGGGGGGGGGGGGGCGCCCAGCACAGGGCTACTCCGCCCCGCATGTCAGGCTACCCCCCCCCCCGCACAAGTACAAAAGCATCGCACAGCGGCGATGCTTTTGTACTTGAAGAGAAAGTACCAGCCAGCGCAGCTCCTGAGTCCCGTCCCCCACACGGTCTGGCCACGCCTGCGTTGGCCGGACTGCGCCCAAAAAACGGCAGCCAAACGCCGCCGTGCCGCCCCCTCCTGCCCAGCGACCGCCTCTGCCTGTCACAAACCAATCGTTGCTAAGCACAAGCCAATCGTGGTGGCAGCTGCTCAGTCCACAGGGGCATCCGCACACATAAGCCCCACTAAACAGCCTAATTACCACTGGCAGCTGTCCCAAAAATCTTCCAAGCGGACCAGAGATACCTGGTGTGGAGTCATGGTGTGGGCTTGCAGGCTTGTCAGTCACCAACGCGGCGATGCCTAGGGATGGCCATCGATCATCTATGATTTATACACATCGATGGTTTGAGGATGATGTCAAATAGTTTTGCCATCGATGGGAGAGAACCAGATGGTTTCCCCCCATCGATGGCTTAGTATAAACAATTTATTTTTATTTTATTTTTTTGCAAGTTGCCGCGACACCCACAAAGCCCCGCCACTGGCTATGATTGTCCCGTGGGTCATTCCATGTAATAACAGGTATGACCATCGATGGTCACCCATAGCATAGTTGATGACCATCGATGGTCACTCACAGGGTCACCATCGATGGTCATTCACAGTGTTGTCATCGATGGTGAACACACCGATGGCCCTCCCTAGCAATGCCTGTGTAGAAGAAGGAGGACCGGCAGGGCGAGAGAAAGCAGAGACGCATACACAGGGGGTGGGCAGGGCCGGAGTTTCCACTAGGCAGCTTTAGGCAGCTGCCTAGAGGCACCGGGACCTGAGGGGGCGGCCTGCTACAGCATAATCCTACCTTTCACAGCCACTGCAATCCCCCAGAATGCGTATTTTACAGTAGCCGTGACTGCTAAGCTCCCGTATTGCAGCCTCCAGCTCCACCTCCACCCGGCACAGGCAGTAACTTTTACAGCTCCTGGAGTCCTGGCTGGGGGTGACATGGAGCACTGCTCTTCATTCCAGGCTCTTTCACAGACTACTCAGTTCCAACTGTGCACTGCAGCCTGCAGGTAAGTGGCTGCACAGTGCATTCTCTGCATTGATAAGGAAAGAGAGCGAGAGCAGCGGTGTGGTGAGGGGGTGGGTGGGTGAGGGGAGATAAGGAACAGGCATGCACACAGTCTGGGGGGATGAGCAGCAGCATGAACACAGATTTTGGGGGGGATAGAACAGCAGACATTTAACAGAGTAGGGGGGAGGGGATGAGAGCAGCATGCCTTTCATCTGAAGGGTGGGTAGGGGGAAGGGGCAGAAGGCAGAAGTTTTGCCTAGGGTGCCGAGAAACCTTGCACCGGCCCTGGGGGTGGGTCTACATGTGTGCACTGTTGGCTGTAAATGGGCTGGGGAAACAATGCGTGTGTGCTGCCTCCGCGCCTCTGCTGGTTATTTATCATTAGACAGCACACAATGTAACACTGTCTGTAATTGGCCTGCGGATAGCCCGATGCACCTAAAATGGGACCTGCGTAGGGGATATCCGGCATCCTGCCCCGTGGCCCAGTCTGCCATTGTTTGTATTTGTGCCAATTTACCATAGTACATTATCTCTGATAGTATTATTTTTGTCATTGATTTCTAATATGCTCTAAGCTACACAGCACCAGACAGTTGGGGAAAGCAAGTAGTCTAAAAAAAGGGACAAAGTAAACCGTGTGCAGTCTCCGTCTGGGCCCGCTCCTCTCTAGCAGGCAGTGGCAGTTAGTGATGAGCACCGGAAATTTTTCGGGTTTTGTGTTTTGGTTTTGGGTTTGGTTCCGCGGCCGTGTTTTGGGTTCGAACGCGTTTTGGCAAAACCTCACCGAATTTTTTTTGTCGGATTCGGGTGTGTTTTGGATTCGGGTGTTTTTTTCAAAAAACCCTAAAAAACAGCTTAAATCATAGAATTTGGGGGTCATTTTGATCCCAAAGTATTATTAACCTCAATAACCATAATTTCCACTCATTTTCAGTCTATTCTGAACACCTCACAATATTATTTTTAGTCCTAAAATTTGCACCGAGGTCGCTGGATGACTAAGCTCAGCGACCCAAGTGGCCGACACAAAAACCTGGCCCATCTAGGAGTGGCACTGCAGTGTCACGCAGGATGGCCCTTCAAAAAACTACTCCCCAAACAGCACATGACGCAAAGAAGAAAAAAAAGATGCGCAATGAGGTAGCTGTGTGACTAAGACAAGCGACCCTAGTGGCCGACACAAACACCTGGCCCATCTAGGAGTGGCACTGCAGTGTCACGCAGGATGGCCCTTCCAAAACACCCCCCCCCCAAACAGCACATGACGCAAAGAAAAAAAGAGGCGCAATGAGGTAGCTGTGTGACTAAGATAAGCGACCCAAGTGGCCGACACAAACACCTGGCCCATCTAGGAGTGGCACTGCAGTGTCACGCAGGATGGCCCTTCCAAAAAACACCCCCCAAACAGCACATGACGCAAAGAAAAAAAGAGGCGCAATGAGGTAGCTGTGTGACTAAGCTAAGCGACCCTAGTGGCCGACACAAACACCTGGCCCATCTAGGAGTGGCACTGCAGTGTCACGCAGGATGGCCCTTCCAAAAACTACTCCCCAAACAGCACATGACGCAAAGAAGAAAAAAAAGAGGCGCAATGAGGTAGCTGTGTGACTAAGATAAGCGACCCAAGTGGCCGACACAAACACCTGGCCCATCTAGGAGTGGCACTGCAGTGTCACGCAGGATTGCCCTTCCAAAAAACACCCCCCAAACAGCACATGACGCAAAGAAAAAAAGAGGCGCAATGAGGTAGCTGTGTGACTAAGCTAAGCGACCCTAGTGGCCGACACAAACACCTGGCCCATCTAGGAGTGGCACTGCAGTGTCACGCAGGATGGCCCTTCAAAAAACTACTCCCCAAACAGCACATGACGCAAAGAAGAAAAAAAAGATGCGCAATGAGGTAGCTGTGTGACTAAGATAAGCGACCCAAGTGGCCGACACAAACACCTGGCCCATCTAGGAGTGGCACTGCAGTGTCACGCAGGATGGCCCTTCCAAAAACTACTCCCCAAACAGCACATGACGCAAAGAAAAATGAAAGAAAAAAGAGGTGCAAGATGGAATTGTCCTTGGGCCCTCCCACCCACCCTTATGTTGTATAAACAGGACATGCACACTTTAACCAACCCATCATTTCAGTGACAGGGTCTGCCACACGACTGTGACTGAAATGACGGGTTGGTTTGGACCCCCACCAAAAAAGAAGCAATTAATCTCTCCTTGCACAAACTGGCTCTACAGAGGCAAGATGTCCACCTCATCATCATCCTCCGATATATCACCGTGTACATCCCCCTCCTCACAGATTATCAATTCGTCCCCACTGGAATCCACCATCTCAGCTCCCTGTGTACTTTGTGGAGGCAATTGCTGCTGGTGAATGTCTCCACGGAGGAATTGATTATAATTCATTTTAATGAACATCATCTTCTCCACATTTTCTGGATGTAACCTCGTACGCCGATTGCTGACAAGGTGAGCGGCGGCACTAAACACTCTTTCGGAGTACACACTTGTGGGAGGGCAACTTAGGTAGAATAAAGCCAGTTTGTGCAAGGGCCTCCAAATTGCCTCTTTTTCCTGCCAGTATAAGTACGGACGTCTGACGTGCCTACTTGGATGCGGTCACTCATATAATCCTCCACCATTCTTTCAATGGGGAGAGAATCCTATGCAGTGACAGTAGACGACATGTCCGTAATCGTTGTCAGGTCCTTCAGTCCGGACCAGATGCCCTGCATCACCGCCAGCGGGTGGGCTCGGAATTCTGAGCCTTTTCCTCGCACCCCCAGTTGCGGGAGAATGTGAAGGAGGAGATGTTGACAGGTCGCGTTCCGCTTGACTTGACAATTTTGTCACCAGCAGTTCTTTGAACCCCAGCAGACTTGTGTCTGCCGGAAAGAGAGATCCAAGGTAGGTTTTAAATCTAGGATCGAGCACGGTGGCCAAAATGTAGTGCTCTGATTTCAACAGATTGACCACCCGTGAATCCTTGTTAAGCGAATTAAGGGCTCCATCCACAAGTCCCACATGCCTAGCGGAATCGCTCTGTGTTAGCTCCTCCTTCAATGTCTCCAGCTTCTTCTGCAAAAGCCTGATGAGGGGAATGACCTGACTCAGGCTGGCAGTGTCTGAACTGACTTCACGTGTGGCAAGTTCAAAAGGTTGCAGAACCTTGCACAACGTTGAAATCATTCTCCACTGCGCTTGAGACAGGTGCATTCCACCTCCTATATCGTGCTCAGTTGTATAGGCTTGAATGGCCTTTTGCTGCTCCTCCAACCTCTGAAGCATATAGAGGGTTGAATTCCACCTCGTTACCACTTCTTGCTTCAGATGATGGCAGGGCAGGTTCAGGCGTTTTTGGTGGTGCTCCAGTCTTCTGTACGTGGTGCCTGTACGCCGAAAGTGTCCCGCAATTCTTCTGGCCACCGACAGCATCTCTTGCACGCCCCTCTCGTTTTTTAAATAATTCTGCACCACCAAATTCAAGGTATGTGCAAAACATGGGACGTGCTGGAATTTGCCCAGATTTAATGCACACACAATATTGCTGGCGTTGTCCGATGCCACAAATCCACAGGAGAGTCCAATTGGGGTAAGCCATTCCGCGATGATCTTCCTCAGTTGCCGTAAGAGGTTTTCAGCTGTGTGCGTATTCTGGAAAGCGGTGATACAAAGCGTAGCCTGCCTAGGAAAGAGTTGGCGTTTGCGAGATGCTGCTACTGGTGCCGCCGCTGCTGTTCTTGCGGCGGGAGTCCATACATCTACCCAGTGGGCTGTCACAGTCATATAGTCCTGAGCCTGCCCTGCTCCACTTGTCCACATGTCCGTGGTTAAGTGGACATTGGGTACAACTGCATTTTTTAGGACACTGGTGAGTCTTTTTCTGAGGTCTGTGTACATTTTCGGTATCGCCTGCCTAGAGAAATGGAACCTAGATGGTATTTGGTACCGGGAACACAGTACCTCCAACAAGTCTCTAGTTGGCTCTGCAGTAATGATGGATACCGGAACCACGTTTCTCACCGCCCAGGATGCCAAGGCCTCAGTTATCCGCTTTGCTGCAGGATGACTGCTGTGATATTTCATCTTCCTCGCAAAGGACTGTTGGACAGTCAATTGCTTGGTGGAAGTAGTAAAAGTGGTCTTACGACTTCCCCTCTGGGATGACCATCGACTCCCAGCAGCAACAACAGCAGCGCCAGCAGCAGTAGGCGTTACACGCAAGGATGCATCGGAGGAATCCCAGGCAGGAGAGGACTCGTCAGAATTTCCAGTGACATGGCCTGCAGGACTATTTGCATTCCTGGGGAAGGAGGAAATTGACACTGAGGGAGTTGGTGGGGTGGTTTGCGTGAGCTTGGTTACAAGAGGAAGGGATTTACTGGTCAGTGGACTGCTTCCGCTGTCGCCCAAAGTTTTTGAACTTGTCACTGACTTATGATGAATGCGCTGCAGGTGACGTATAAGGGAGGATGTTCCGAGGTGGTTAACGTCCTTACCCCTACTTATTACAGCTTGACAAAGACAACACACGGCTTGACAAATGTTGTCCGCATTTCTGTTGAAATACTTCCACACCGAAGAGCTGATTTTTTTGGTATTTTCACCAGGCATGTCAATGGCCCTATTCCTCCCACGGACAACAGGTGTCTCCCCGGGTGCCTGACTTAAACAAACCACCTCACCATCAGAATCCTCCTGGTCAATTTCCTCCCCAGCGCCAGCAACACCCATATCCTCCTCATCCTGGTGTACTTCAACACTGACATCTTCAATCTGACTATCAGGAACTGGACTGCGGGTGCTCCTTCCAGCACTTGCAGGGGGCGTGCAAATGGTGGAAGGCGCATGCTCTTCACGTCCAGTGTTGGGAAGGTCAGGCATCGCAAACGACACAATTGGACTCTCCTTGTGGATTTGTGATTTCGAAGAACGCACAGTTCTTTGCTGTGCTTTTGCCAGCTTGAGTCTTTTCATTTTTCTAGCGAGAGGCTGAGTGCTTCCATCCTCATGTGAAGCTGAACCACTAGCCATGAACATAGGCCAGGGCCTCAGCCGTTCCTTGCCACTCCGTGTGGTAAATGGCTTATTAGCAAGTTTACGCTTCTCCTCCGACAATTTTATTTTAGATTTTTGAGTCCTTTTTTTACTGATATTTGGCGTTTTGGATTTTACATGCTCTGTACTATGACATTGGGCATCGGCCTTGGCAGACGACGTTGATGGCATTTCATCGTCTCGGCCATGACTAGTGGCAGCAGCTTCAGCACGAGGTGGAAGTCGATCTTGATCTTTCCCTATTTTTGGAACCTCAACATTTTTGTTCTCCATATTTTAATAGGCACAACTAAAAGGCACCTCAGGTAAACAATGGAGATGGATGGATACTAGTATACTTATGGATGGACGAGCGACTGCCGACACAGAGGTAGCTACAGCCGTGAACTACCGTACTGCGTCTGCTGCTAATATAGACTGGATGATAATGATATAAAAAATATATATATATCACTACTGCAGGACAGGTATATATTATATAATGACGGACCTGCTGGACACTGTCAGCAGAATGCGTTTATAGAATAAAAACACCACACGACGAGTGTTTAACTTTTTCAGGCAGACAATCACAATATACTGGTGGTCAGTCACACTGGCAGTGGCACTCTGGCAGCAAAAGTGTGCACTGTTAATGTACTCCTGCTATAACTGCTCCCCAGTCTCCCCCACAATTAAGCTGTGTGAGCAGTGAGCACTCAGCACAGTCAGATATACATAGATGATGCAGCACACTGAGGCTGAGCACAGATATGGTATACTGTGTCACTGTGTATCGTTTTTTTTCAGGCAGAGAACGGATTATATTAAATAATAATAAAACTGCACTGGTGGTCACTGGTCAGTCACTAGTAAACTCTGCACTCTCTGAGTACTCCTAAGCTCCAGTAAATCAAGTGTCTCACTCTCACTCTCTATCTATTTCTATTCTAAACGGAGAGGACGCCAGCCATGTCCTCTCCCTATCAATCTCAATGCACGTGTGAAAATGGCGGCGACGCGCGGCTCCTTATATAGAATCCGAGTCTCGCGATAGAATACTAGCCTCGCGAGAATCCGACAGCGGGATGATGACGTTCGGGCGCGCTCGGGTTAACCGAGCAAGGCGGGAAGATCCGAGTCTGCCTCGGACCCGTGTAAAAAGGCTGAAGTTCGGGGGGGTTCGGATTCCGAGGAACCGAACCCGCTCATCACTAGTGGCAGTGACTATGAACACTAGGTGGTGTCCAGGTATCTGGGAAGTGTCGCTGGGCCAATTTCCCAGTTATTTTCACTACCTAGTGCTCAGAGTCATCGTCACACAGTGCTGTGAGACTCTGTAGCGATAAGTATTAGAAAATGGGTGCAGGATTTGCACTCAGTGGCGGAACTTGTGAGTGTTGAGCTCAGATCCAAAAATATTCTTTGGGCCTCCCTTATTTTACCCTACCCTGAGTTCAAGACAAGGGGTATGGTCAAAACCGCATTACTGTGACAACCAATTTATTTCTTGTGTTTCAGGCTCCCACATGTTCCTTTATATGCTACAGTATCTGCTCCTCCACATACACCTTATATGCCATAGATACCACTCATGCCACTCTATTTGTGTCAGAGCTCCCAGCATTTCCTCCCCACACTACAGTGTACTATGTCACTGCTTCCGCAATAACCTTTACTACATTACACTAACTCCCCTGCTATATGATACCTTATATATCTAAACTACACCCCCACCACCACTCTGATTACATTAAAACAACCCCATGCCTCCACATGCACTTACCATGAAGGAGAATTTCTCAGCCCCTCCTGTTTCTGGGGAGCCTCAGAACAGACAATGGTGGCGAGATAGATGAGAAGAAGTGGGCAGGTCTGGTCCTGGGGATGAGAAAAAGAATAATAAAGGGAGGTAGGCAGAGCCGGATTAAGGGGGGTGCCCAGGGGACACAGTACCCCAGGCCCCCTTTATATTGGTGGTCCCCTGCCTGCCATAAAGCACTGGACGTGTTAACATGATTTTTTTAAAAGTAAAGTTCTGCCATTGGTGGCAGTGGTGCAGGAACATCCCCCCCCACACACACACTCCCGCTCAATTCAAATTTGTTTTGCAGAGATCTCTGCACTGGCCGGGCACACCTGCAGTCACGATCTCAGCTGCCGGGCAAGCACGGCTGCTCCTCACAGAGAGCTGTGATCAGCAGACCTCTCTGCAGCACTGGATACATTGTATACAGCAGAGGGAGCTACTGAGTACTGTATGTGCAGCAGAAGCTCCGCTCGTAAAGACTCCGGCAGTACCAATCTCCTCCTCTTCCCTCTTGGTATGGTTAGTGCTTTATGGTGTGTGTGTGTGTGTGTGTGTGTGTATGCTACAGTATGTGTGTTTATTTGTAGGCATGGTGTGTGTGTGTGTGTATATGGTGTGTCACGTGTGTGTGTGTGTGTGTGTGTGTACTGTATGCTATGTGCGTGTGTATCAAGTTTTCATATTGAAGTAGGGCTGTCTGAAAATTCATTTTGGGACAGGCAGATTATATAGACCTGTACTATTGTAACCAGTAGCTTGCGTGCCCTTACATGCTAGCAGAGTGTTCCTCTACATCATACCATACCACCTACTATGTGACAGCGTGATATTGTTTTTCTTTTTCTACAATGGATAAACGTGCTTTCTATTTTTCTGTTCAATAATATATACTGTTACTGCCTCTAACAGCTTCCTGCATATATGTGTGTAATATATATATATATATATATATATATATATATAACCCCCCCCCCCCCTGCCCTTATATACACTATATATGGCCCTCAGGGGGCCCCCTTGTCTTAAGTACCCCGGGCCCTGTGGAGCCTTAATCCGGCCCTGGAGGTAGGGTAAAGAAGATGGAAAGAGGGCCTAGTCTCGGGGATGGGAGGGAGTTCTTAGGACTGATGAGATGTCCTGTGCACCACAGCCCATGTGACTAGTCCTGGAGGAAGAACCAGCCACCGCATTAGAGCAACAGTGGGAAGTGGTCGCACAGACAGTGTCTGACTGTTGCTGGCACCATACCCCCGTGACATTTCTGGACACTATATACATTATATACAGTCATGCAGTGATGGGCTGTATACATTATATACAAAAACACAGTCTATAGTTATATACAATCACACAGTAATAGACTGTGTACAGTTATATACACAGTGATGGGAATGATACATTATATACAGAGTGATGGGCAATGTATATAAGGTATGCTGTCCATCATTGTGTATATGACTGTATATTGACCATCACTGTGTATATAACTGTTTACAGCCTATTACTGTGTTATTTTATATAACTGTATACATCCTAGGAGCATTGTATATTATATACACAGTGATGAGGGGCTAGATACTTACCTAGAGTTCTGGGAACTGAGCCTTACACTTCAGCAGCAGCTGTGTCAGTCTCACTAGCTCTGAGATGTCATCAGGGCCGGCTCTAGGCATGTTCGAATAGAGCGGCCGCGCAGGGCGCCACCCTTATTGGGCGCCGCGCGCTGGCGCCGCCATATTCGAACATGCAGCCGGCCCTGGTCACTGCAGGCGCTTGTGTGCACTGTACGCGCTGAGCGGCGCCGGTATCTAACGTCAGACGCCGGCGCAGCGCACACAAGCGCCTTGGACGCTTCCTGGCCGGCCGCCCTCCCGCCTGCACCCGCACCCGGCCCCGCACCCGCACGCCCGCCCGGACCCGGACAGCAGTAAGGATGGCACTGTGGGGGCATTTATCTGGCACTGGGGGCATTTGTCTGGCACTGTGGGGACATTTGTCTGGCACTGGGGGCATTTGTCTGGCACTGGGGGCATTTATCTGGCACTGTGGGGGCATTTATCTGGCACTGTGGGGGCATTTGTCTGGCACTGTGGGGACATTTATCTGGCACTGTGGGGCGCACTGTGGGGGCATTTATCTGGCACTGTGGGGACATTTGTCTGGCACTGGGGGCATTTGTCTGGCACTGGGGGCATTTATCTGGCACTGTGGGGGCATTTATCTGGCACTGTGGGGACATTTGTCTGGCACTGGGGGCATTTGTCTGACACTGGGGGCATTTATCTGGCACTGTGGGGGCATTTATCTGGCACTGTGGGGCGCACTGTGGGGGCATTTATCTGGCACTGTGGGGACATTTGTCTGGCACTGGGGGCATTTGTCTGGCACTGGGGGCATTTGTCTGGCACTGGGGGCATTTATCTGGCACTGTGGGGACATTTATCTGGCACTGGGGGCATTTGTCTGGCACTGTGGGGACATTTATCTGGCACTGTGGGGGCATTTATCTGGCACTGGGGCATTTGTCTGGCACTGTGGGGACATTTGTCTGGCACTGGGGGCATTTGTCTGGCACTGGGGGCATTTATCTGGCACTGTGGGGACATTTATCTGGCACTGTGGGGGCATTTGTCTGGCACTGTGGGGGCATTTGTCTGGCACTGTGGGGACATTTGTCTGGCACTGTGGACATTTGGCTGGCACTGGGGGCATTTGTCTGGCACTGGGGACATTTATCTGGCACTGTGGGGACATTTATCTGGCACTGTGGGGCGCACTGTGGGGGCATTTATCTGGCACTGTGGGGACATTTATCTGGCACTGTGGGGACATTTATCATTTTATCTGGCACTGTGGGGACATTTATCTGGCACTGTGGGGGCATTTATCTGGCACTGGGGGCATTTATCTGGCACTGTGGGGGCATTTATCTAGCACTGTGGGGGCATTTATCTAGCACTGTGGGGGCTTTTCTGTATCTACATATCTGGCACTGTGTGGCCATTTATGTATCTTGCATTGCTGGGGGGCATGTCATGTGTTGCTGGCACTGCTGGGGGGCATGTCATGTGTAGCTGGCACGGCTGGGGAGCATATCATGTAGTGTTCCCGCTAGGCGTCTGTGGCTAGGCAAAGTGTCTAACGTGCTCTGCCTGGCGCAAAGTGTCTAACGTGCTCTGCCTGGCGCAAAGTGTCTAACGTGCTCTGCCTGGCGCAAAGTGTCTAACGTGCTCTGCCTGGCGCAGTGTGTATTAACTGCACTACTGTGTGGTGTAATGCGAATTGCCACTATTATGTGGCCACGCACCTTCCCCACGAAGCAACGCCCCTAAATTTTTGCTGCGCGCCTTCGGCGCGCTGTCCATGCTTTGCCATGTAGGTAGATGAGCACCAAGCATTACAGTATGTACGTCATTTTGCCCTCCTAACTTAAAAATGTGCCCTCCCTGCCCTAAAAAGTGAACACTATCGTGTAACTGGCACTGCTAGGGGGGGCATATTGTGTGTAGCTGGCACTGCTGGGGGGCATATCATGTCTATCTGACACTATACTGGAGACATTGTGTGTAAGGAACACTACTGTGGCTGTTATGTGTGAGGCTGCTAATTGTGTGCGTAGAGGGTGTGTGAAAATATATTTATTTATAGTCTAATAATATGAAGTTATGAGGCCACGCCCACTTTCCAAGAGGCCACGCCCATTTTTCCTGGAGCGCGCGCCGAAGGCGCGCGCCTTGGGGGGGGGGGGGGGCGCTTTTACATGTTTTCGCTCAGGGTGCTAGTAGGCCTGGAGCCGGCCCTGGGTGTCATTGTCCGCATCCCTATTCCCAGTTGGTAGTGCTCCTCATAGGAGAAGAGATCCAGTAGGAGTGACCAGCCGTGCAGACAGACTAGATGACCAGATGGAGTGCTGCTTGATTCCGCATGGTGAGTGTCACTGTCAGCAGGAGACCACAACAAGTCATCCACAGGTGGCTGCTCCTGCAGGAGGGACCAGCAACAGCCTTAGAGGACTGGCCAAGCAAGGAACCTGATTGCACACGCAGACTAGCACAAGAAGCAGATAGGAGGTGGGCGCAGTGGATATTGGCTGCAGTGTTTGTCTATGTATAGCTAGTGTTGCCGGCGTCAGTTGTCCCCTGGTGACATTTTCAGGCACCACAAATAGTTAGGCCAGTGGAAACTTCATTACTGGTCTGGGCAGCGGTGGGCCCCTTATTCCTCAGCGGACCTGATGAAGTGCACCTGCTGCACCATCAGTAGTTCCGCCCCTAGATGCACTATCGTTGCACCATGAGTCGCAGCATGGAAACTTGCACCAGCCCTATGTCAGCCAGTTTCTCCAACTGAACATGGGCCCTCATTCCGAGTTGTTCGCTCACAAGCTGCTTTTAGCAGCATTGCACACGCTAAGCGAGTGAATCTTAGCTTATCAAAATTGCGTACGAAAGATTCGCAATATTGCGAAAAGACTTCTCTGTGCAGTTTCTGAGTAGCTCGAGACTTACTCTTCCAGTGCGATCAGTTCAGTGCTTGTCGTTCCTGGTTTGACGTCACAAACACACCCAGCGTTCGCCCAGACACTCCTCCGTTTCTCCAGCCACTCCCGCGTTTTTCCCAGAAACGGTAGCGTTTTTTCACACACTCCCATAAAACGGCCTGTTTCCGCCCAGAAACACCCACTTCCTGTCAATCACATTACGATCACCAGAACGAAGAAAAAACCTTGTAATGCCGTGAGCAAAATACCAATCTTCATAGCAAATTTACTTGGTGCAGTCGCAGTGCGAACATTGCGCATGCGCAATTAGCGGAAAATCGCTGCAATGCTAAGAAAATTACCGAGCGAACAACTCGGAATGACCACTACGTCAGCAAAAGGTCTGTGACACGCCCGCATTTGGCGAGCAACTCCCATATCACCATCCCAGAAACGCCCACTGAAAATCTGCATTCAAATTTGATCTGTGTCTCTGAGCAGTAGCCATCGGAATGAATGCACAGTGCGACTCCGGTGCAGACTTATAACATTGACCGCTTGCGTCCAACATTGCCGCTGTGTCCACCTCTGAATCAGGCACTGCGACTAAAATGCCTATTTAACATGGACACTGAGGCAGTATGGTACTTATATGGTGTTAAAAACAGAACACACTGCTGTGATTAGAATTTGCTTTGTGTAAAACAAATACAGGTGTCTGATCTAGTTGTCATAACATTTCATGATGGACATGAAGCTACGGCAGCAATAGCTAGTTGCTTGCATACGTTTATCGACAATGTCATAACTCATAATAATACACAAGTTTTCCGACTGACTGCTGAATTTATGACATCAGAACTCACCAATGATTATATATGATTATACCGATGTTACTTACAGCCATTTATTCATATTACCCCCACTTGTGTATTACAGCAGTGTAAGTTACAGCATATTGCTATAGAATAGAATAGTGATTATTCTTTTAAATATGTCAGTGTGACAGAATTACACACAGGGAATCAGCCACTATTCCCTTTTATGTTACAAAGACAGAATCTGCAACTTATCCAATTTTTGGACATGTCAATGTGTGTTTTTGTTTGCAGCTGCTTTCATAACACATTACTAGTCCAAAGGAAACATTTTCTTAACCTTTGTTTCCTGTAAGTGACTCAAGACTGGGTAAATCAAAAGTGATGCCAGCCCTGCTTTCTGTTGGGTAACCTTTGTCTAATGTTCAAATAACCCTTTTATATTACATATATTTTTGTTTGCTAAGAGGCAGACACTTTTATATACCATGGGGGAGATTTACTAAGAATCTTGTTTGGTCGATTTACTGTTTTTCAGTGATAAAGCAGTGATTCTGCAAATCAGGAGTTTACTAATGGCCAATTTGCATGGATATAGCATGTCAAACTCAAATTCATAGATCGAACCAAACATCGTCAAAATAACATTGGTACCAATGCAAATCACAAATTTACTAAGAATCATGTTTGCAAAATTGATTGAACCAGCACCAAAATCGCACACAATGCACAAAATCAATGCAATTGCTTTAAAAATTATGTTTACATGTGATATCCATTTTAATTAGAACAATCTCAGGATGCTTATAAAAGGCCAGCAAGTCAGCTGCAGCACTCTGCTGTCAAGCATGTCTGAGAAAGGCCATTCAGTCCTGTGAAAACAGGCAAACACCGCCAATACACATGCTTCAGCGGTTTGGGGCGTTTTTATAACGACATGGGGACAACACTGTAGCATATGCGGATTTGGACCAATTGTAATATGTTTGCAAGTTTCACCAGTTTACTCGTAAGCACGATTTGAAATTCATTTGCGAACAACCAAAACGACTGAAGTCACACACTGCCATTACACAACTTGTAACACCATCGAATGACAATAATACGCAAGCAAACACGATTCTTAGTAACTTTGAGTTTTGCGTTGTAAAACGCTCCGGGTATAAGGTGTGAAAACAGACAGCGCACCAACACAAATTTTAGTAAATTTTCCCCCTGTGTGGCAATATAGCTCATGGTGTTTTTTACAGATTCATCGCCATACTGTATATACACAAGCAGGGCCGAAACTAGGATTTTCGGCACCCGGGGCAAGGCTGCAATTTGGCACACACACACACACCCCGCCCTTACACACACACACACACACACACACACACACACACACATTATCACACTAAATTACCATATATTTAGAAAAAAGTCGATACTATTAGACTATATTGCCCCCCTGTGTGCCCCAAATGCCCTAAGCATCTGTCATATGGCACACAGAAGCGTGTTCCCCACATGTCCACTGTGTGCCCCAGATGTGCTTAACTTCCCTCACATGGTCTTCCCAACAGCGTCTTCCACTACATGCCCCCTGTTTGTCCCCATACATTGCACAACGTCGCTGGATTATCGGTGACACGGGGTGATAATCTAATGCTATATGGTCACGATTTGTCATCGATTATCAAACAGTCAGATGAGAGAAATCTTTCAACATGCCAGACTGATCTAATTATCAGTTGTCCACAATGTGGTCAGTAGCCATCGAGATCAGTGTCAGACTGGAGCAGTAAGCGCCCACCAGAGAATGCATTGGTAGGGACCCAAGCTTCAGGGTTGTGGCCAGCTACCACAGATGCCAATCATTAGAGAGGACATGCAAAAAACTAGGCTGTGGTTTGGTAACCATAAAGGAGGGGAAAGGTGTGTCAGGACCACTCACATAGATTGGCAGGAGTGCTAATCTTGGTGTATTTTCCATATGAACATACCAAGCACACAAGTCCATCCACGATAATACTGACCCGTAGATGAGGGGGTGGTGCCCTCAGGCAGTAGGCCCACCGGGGATTTTCAAACGGGTGCCTGTGGGCCAATACAGGCACAGGTGCAATTCTGGTGAGTCTACTTGTTTGCATTTTAAACTATTGCCGCTAAAAAAACAAACAAACAGATACACCAGAATTTCACTCATGTATTAATCTTGCAGGTTATTACATGAAGCCCAGTACCTTCATGGCCTGTAATGGTCACAACTTCACAAGATCATACGTATGCCATTTACAATACAGATCTGGTAGTTATCCCTTTCTACTGAGCTGGACTTTGCCGGAGTCACGGATCACCTCTCTGACGTTCTAACATTTGCGGCAAATTCAAATTGGACACAGCAGCAGCAAACCCTCCCTGCATGTCAGGATGGATCTTCCGCAGCACACAGCGGCCGATGGTAGAGTCCATGCTGAGGCTGAGCGCACATGTGTTACCTTAATTGTATGACAGGAGTAACGGAAAGCTACACTAACACTCTCAACTACTGCGGTCATCCTCATTTGGATCCCCGGTGGCCAGGACAGGACTCCTGCACCATTCTAGTGCCAGTGGCCGACTGAGGGCTTCACGCTTAGAGTGAATACATATTCGTTACCACCTCTGTTACCATTGGACATTCCCACTGGATCGGGTAATTATATAACAGAACTCTATCCCCTGCACTGGGACACCAGTAGCAGGTGGACTGGTAAAATCTTAAATTTATCATACTGCGGGATTACACTACACTGAGGTGGTCATTCCAAGTTGATCGCAGCCAGCAACTTTTTGCTGCTGCTGCGATCAACTAATACACGCCTATGGTGGAGTGTATTTTAGCTTAGCAGGGCTGCGATTGCTTGTGCAGCCCTGATAAGCGAAAAACATTTCAAGTAAAACTAGACCAGCCCCGGACATACTAACCCTGTGCAACGATCTCAGCGATGCTGGGTCCGGCTTTGACGTCATACATCCGCCCTCCGTTCTCCTGGACACTCCTGCGTTTTCTTCTCCACTCCCCGAAAACGGCTGGCAACGGTCTGTTGACGCCCAGGTACGCCTTCTTTCTGTAAATCTTCTTGCGGTCGGCTCTGCGACCGCTTTCTTCGATGTCCTGGACGTAACCCGGCGACCCCTGTCACAAGGCAACGTTGCGCATGCGCAGTGCGGCCGCCGCGCATGTGCATTCCAGACCAGTTCACACCGTAGTGACAAACCGCTGCGTGCGAACGGGTCAGAATGACCCCCTGTGTGTGCAAAAATTTGTAGTGTTACTGTTGCTTTATGCCCACTGAAACTTTGTTGTTTTTATAGCAAAAACACATTGTTGCTGCTCAGCAATCATCGTGTGTACCCTCTAGTTACATATTTGGCTACAGTCCAAGATAAATATAATATTTTTTCCAACTCTTTTTAAATACACATCTGAATAATTAGTATAACTAATTATTTTAAGTGTATTGATTTTAACTGTTATTTAGTAAAATCGTTATTAATTAAGCAAGTTTCTCCTTTTTATTTATTGATTGAATGAATTCAAACACAATCATACAAATTTAAAGTACATATAATACTGTCGATACATTAAGTGCGATAGTTCCTTGGCTTTGTTGTTGTCTATTTTTGGGGCTTTGCGTAAACTCTAATTATCTGCAGCTGATGATTATCTGACTTGGTTTATATTAATTATACTAATTGTATTTGCGCCGGAAGTTCGGGTGGTTTTACCATAAACAACAGTTATAGCACATGTTCCTAAATGCTGCATATAAACACATGATATGGTAGGAAGTCTAATAAAACAAAGAATGAGTAAAACACAAAACCAACAAAAAGTCTTAATAATTTACGTAGTAGGTAAAGATTACAATAAATCAAAATCGGGTGATTAACGCATCCTAATTTACCAGTGAAAGATCTATTGCTGACCTATTGCTGCAATAAAAAACAAGATTAATGTCACTTTAGTGTGTTGCCTTTTTCTACAGTCTTTCTGCACAATAATCAGTGTTTATGAATCAACAGAAAAATGAATATTAATAAACTCACAATGTTATAAGGCTGATCTGGAGCCCAGCCAGACTGTGATTGGTTGGCTGGAGAGGTAAGAGTTTTAAACCATTTGTCATGTGATCGACCTCTTTGAAGCGAGATGAATAAATTATAAAGTAATAATGAAAACAGTTTTTCAGTTTCATATGAAATGTTTTGGGTCATAAAGAAAAGTGAACTGTTTTACCTCATTTATGAAATATGCTAAATAGAAATTATAACAATATCTTAAACATAAGAACTAAAATGCAAGTATTACAATGTAATACAATATAGCATAGATGGAAATTTTCTATTTATTGGCCCAACTACAGTATATGTCCATTAATGGATTATACATGTTTTTTTTCACCCCTGCCATCGATGTGAAACTCTAAAGGCATCATCGATGGTGACCATCCATCATGCACCCTTCAATGACCATCCCACTAGATAGTATCCATAGTTGCAATAATTGTGTCGGGTCTATAACTGGATTGGGAATGACTCTCTGATGGATTCCTCAGCATCATGCAAACACAGGCACTTTGCGTCTGGTTCTGAATCAGACCAAACAAGTTTAAGATGATGTAAGTGCACCCTATCACTGCTGGTGCTTTCCGGGCTAGGGGGTCAGTAGAAACGCACCTCAGCAATATTATACAAAACATAAGCCTATAGGGATTGGTGCAGATGGTGACGTACACAAGTTTATGTAGCATATCTTACATGATATCACTGTGAAGACCTGTGTGATTATGCAGTTTACACTGGCCCGTGCCTGAACAGACAGAATGAGGGACGAAGGGGTACTCAACAGCTATGTCATCAACAGGAAGCCGGAAACGGAGCAGGCGTCTGCACCTCCGGGCTAGCAAGATTCACTGGGGGGCTTCTCTTATTTAAAAGGTATGTCTTTGTTTGGTTAATTTGTTGTTCACCTTGACAAAGAGGTTGAAAGTCTTTGAGTGCCGCTGTCTTGCATTGTATGGAATATATAGCCGCAGTGCGTTTGAGCCGCAGTGCGCAGGCGCATCAGTTGCTGGCAACGACTGTCGCCGGGCAGCGACAAATCTTACGAAGAAAGTGATCGCACCGGCGATCGCAAGAAAATTGACAAGCAGAAGACGTTTGTGGGCGGCAACTCCCCATTTTCTGGGAGTGTCCGAAAAAACGCATGCATGCCCGGCAGTATCCAGGTAGGGTTCCTGATGTCAGCAACATCCCGGAACGTCGCAGCGGCTGAGTGAGTCCTGGGCTGTGCAGAAACTGCACAAATGTTTGTTTGTGCAGCTGACTGCACAGCCGATCGCACCCCCTGCACAGCGATTACCCCCTCCCCTGTAGGCGGCGATTACCTGGTCGCAGCAGTGCAAAACTGAGCCTGCATGCAACCAGGTCTGAATTAGGCCCCTGGAGAGTGAGGGAGACAGACCTCTCTCTCTGTGGGTGGTGTCGTGGGGTTAGTGTGTTCTCTGTAGTGGTGCTCATAGGCGTGCGCAGGGGGGGTGCCTGGTGCGCACAGGCACCCCCTAATGTCCGGCACCCCTCTTACACACGCCTATAACTGAGTCTTTGCCAAGCTTGCAGTTTTATTCCTGACTGTGTATGCCCACCCACACTCTACGCCCGCTAGCACAGATTGCCCGCTCTCTACGGCCGTCCGCCTGTCCGCTATGCCCACCCACCCTCGCTCTCTACACCCAGGGTTGAACTGGCCCACAGGGGTACAGGGAAAACCACCGGTGGGCCCTACTGCCTGGGGGCCCACCCCCTCCTCTAGGGATCAGGGTCCAGACTGTACTGTTACTAATCTAGAACATGCACTACAGTATTTACTGTATATATTTATCTAGGGGACCAACACTTGCAAAATGGTTATGCAAACCAATGTGGCGGCTGGGCACACTCCATCTAGAGAAAGGCCACACCCCTAAACATGGGCCCCTACCATTGCATCCCCCCGGTGGGCCCTATATGCCCCAGTCCGACACTGTCTACACCTGCCTGCCCACCCCTGCTCTCTACACCCACGCCAGCCCTCCAACCGCCACATCCCTCTCTTCTCCTGCCCGCTACGCCCGGTCAGCAGGCTTGGCGATAGGGGAAGAGACAAACCGCTGCAGGGGCAGTAGAGGGTACATTTGTCAGCTGTACCAGCTACTGGAATCCACATGTGAACAGGACTGCAGGGAAGGAGGGGGTGAAGGAGAGAGAAAGGACGGCAGTAGTGGTCTATGCATGGAGTGGCAGGCGGCGAGGAGCGCTCAGCTGCGAGCGCACCCACAACAAGTAATGTATAATTTATAGTATGTAATGTATTTGGAGAGGTGCTATGGGGTCTATTAAGGCCAGGGCATAATGTGGCGTAATGTGAATTTTGCCTCATACTGTGTGGCGTAATGTGACTTTTGGCTATACCATGTGGCATAATGTGAATTTCGGCTCATACTGTGTGGCGTAACGTGAATTTTGGCTTATAATATGTGGCGTAATGTGAATTTTGGCTTATACCATGTGGCGTAATGTGAATTTTGGCTCATACTGTGTAGCGTAATGTAAATTTAATCTCATTCTGTGTGGCTTAATGTAAATTTTGGCTAATACCGTGTGGCGTAATGTGAATTTCGTCTCATACCGTGTGGCATAATGTGAATTTTGCACCAAGGCCCACCACTCTCTAGTTACACCACTAGGTCAGAGATAGGTTGGGGAAAGTCTCTGAGTGCCGCTGTCTTGCATTGTATGGAATATATATATATATATATATATATATTTACCACACCCTACCGAACATCAAGTACCGAGCCCGGATCCGAGTCCAGCTCGGGTTTTCCCATCAGACTCGGAAACCAGAACGAGGCAAAACGTCATCATACCGCTGTCAGATTCTCGCGGGCTTTGGATCCCATCTAAAAAGCCATTTTCACTCTGGACTTGGAGGGTCATTCAGACCCGATCGCACACTGCATTTTTTTGCAGCCGTGCGATCGGGTCTGAACTGCGCATCCGTTTGAGCCGCAGTGCGCAGGCGCATCAGTTGCTGGCAACGACTGTTGCCGGGCAGCGACAAATCTTACGAAGAAAGTGATCGCACCGGCGATCACAAGAAGATTGACAAGCAGAAGGCGTTTGTGGGCGGCAACTCCCCATTTTCTGGGAGTGTCCGAAAAAACGCATGCATGCCCGGCAGTATCCAGGTAGGGTTCCTGATGTCAGCAACATCCCGGAACGTCGCAGCGGCTGAGTGAGTCCTGGGCTGTGCAGAAACTGCACAAATGTTTGTTTGTGCAGCTGACTGCACAGCCGATCGCACCCCTGCACAGCAAATACCCCCTCCCCTGTAGGCGGCGATTACCTGGTTGCAGCAGTGCAAAAAATAGCCTGCATGTAACCAGGTCTGAATTAGGCCCCTGGAGAGTGAGGGAGACAGACCTCTCTCTCTGTGGGTGGTGTCGTGGGGTTAGTGTGTTCTCTGTAGTGGTGCTCATAGGCGTGCGCAGGGGGGGTGCCTGGTGCGCAGAGGCACCCCCTAATGTCCGGCACCCCTCTTACACACGCCTGTAACTGAGTCTTTGCCAAGCTTGCAGTTTTATTCCTGACTGTGTATGCCCACCCACACTCTACGCCCGCTAGCACAGATTGCCCGCTCTCTACGGCCGTCTGCCTGTCCGCTATGCCCACCCACCCTCGCTTTCTACACCTGCCTGCCCACCCCCGCTCTCTACACCCACGCCAGCCCTCCAACCGCCACATCCCTCTCTTCTCCTGCCCGCTACGCCCGGTCAGCAGGCTTGGCGATAGGGGAAGAGACAAACCGCTGCAGGGGCAGTAGAGGGTGCATTTGTCAGCTGTACCGGCAGCTACTGGAATCCACATGTGAACAGGACTGCAGGGAAGGAGGGGGTGAAGGAGAGAGAAAGGACGGCAGTAGTGGTCTATGCATGGAGTGGCAGGCGGCGAGGAGCGCTCAGCTGCGAGCGCACCCACAACAAGTAATGTATAATTTATAGTATGTAATGTATTTGGAGAGGTGCTATGGGGTCTATTAAGGCAGGGGCATAATGTGGCGTAATGTGAATTTTGCCTCATACTGTGTGGCGTAATGTGACTTTTGGCTTATACCATGTGGCATAATGTGAATTTCGGCTCATACTGTGTGGCGTAACGTGAATTTTGGCTTATAATATGTGGCATAATGTGAATTTTGGCTTATACCATGTGGCGTAATGTGAATTTTGGCTCATACTGTGTAGCGTAGTGTAAATTTAATCTCATTCTGTGTGACTTAAAGTAAATTTTGGCTAATACCGTGTGGCGTAATGTGATTTTCGTCTCATACCGTGTGGCATAATGTGTATTTTGCACCAAGGCCCACCACTCTCTAGTTCCACCACTAGGTCAGAGATAGGTTGGGGAAGTGTAAGCAGTGATAGGATGCAGCAGCAGCTAGGACTCAGGATTATGCCGTAGCGGACAGTCAGTAGTGGCTACTGGTCGCACCATTATGTTTCATTTTTTTTCTCTGGGGTGTATGTATCTACTTGTATTATTAGGAACTAAGGATAAATTAGATTACGCCATTTGATTACTGAGAGAATGTAAAATAGTGTTAGACATGTCCCTGGGCGGTGCTGGACACGCCCAAAAGGCGGTGCTAGACACGCCCCTCCAGCAGTGCACCCCCTAATAAAATTAGCTGCGCACGCCTATGGTGGTGCTGCTGCAGTCACTGTGGTATACCTGTGTTGTGCTAGGGGCAGTGGCGTAACTAGGGGTCCGCAGCCACTGCGATCGCTTGGCGGAGCCAGGGCTGTGGGGCGCCCTAGCTGCCACTGATCTCTGCTGTGAAGGAGGGACACGGAGGGCACAGCGCGCGCCTCTCCTGTGTCCCTCCTGTGTCTCCGGCGTGTCTATTAAATGAAGTGCCCATTCGTGAGCTCTGATTGGCTCATGAATCGGCACTTCATTTAACAGACACGTCGGAGACGCAGGAGGGACACAGGAAAGGCGCGCGCTGTGCCCTCCGTGTCCCTCCTTCACAAAACAGCGGGGGAGCGGGGAGTTGTACCTGGCACTGGGGGAGCATATTTGGCACTGGGGGAGGGGGAGCATATTTGGCACTTGGGGGGGCATATGTGGCACTTGGGGAGCATATTTGGCACTGGGGGGTATATGTGTACCTGGCATTGGGGGCATGTGTGTACCTGGCACTGTAGGGGAATATCTGGCACTGGGGGCATATGTGGCACTGGGAGCACAGCCCTAGCAACAAGCATTACCCCCTAGCAACAAGCATGACACCCAGTGCATGAAACCCCTGGCAACGAGCATGACACCCTGAGCATGAAAACCCCTGGCACCGTGCATGGAACCAAGAGCATGAAACCCCTGGCAATGAGCAGGTAATTTAAAAGTAATTAGAAGCCTTACTGTAGGACTTAATGTGTAATGGGCATTGCGGTGTGTGGCATAATGTATCACGGACATTGCGGTGTGTTTCATAATGTGTCACAGGCATTACGGTGTGTGGCATACTATATCACGGGCATTGTGGTATGTGGAATAATGTCTCAGGGGAATTGCGGTGTGTGTCATAATGTGTCACAGGCATTGTATGTGCTATAATGTATCAGGGGCATTGCAGTGTGTAACATAATGTATAACGGGCATTGCGATGCGTGGCATTATGTGTCACAGGCATTACGGTGTGTAGCATAATGTGTCGGGGGAATTATGGTGTGTGGCATATTGGGGGTCATTTCGAGTTGTTCGCTCATTGCTGATTTTCTCAACGGAGCGATTAAGGCAAAAATGCGCATGCACATGGTACGCAGTGCGCATGCGGTATTTTAGCACAAAACTTAGTAGATTTACTCACGTCCGAACAAAGAATTTTAATTGTTGAAGTGATCGGAGTGTGATTGACAGGAAGTGGGTGTTTCTGGGCGGAAACTGACCGTTTTCTGGGAGTGTGCGGAAAAACGCAGGTGTGCCAGAATAAAATGCGGGAGTGTCTGGAGAAACAGGGGAGTGCCTGGCCGTGTTTGTGACATCAAACCAGGAATGAAATGGGCTGAGCTGATCGCAGTGTAGGAGTAAGTCTCGAGCTACTCAGAAACTGCTAAGAATTTTCTATTCGCAATTCTGCTAATCTTTCATTCGCAATTCTGCTAAGCTAAGATACACTCCCAGAGGGCAGCGGCCTAGCGTGTGCAATGCTGCTAAAATCTGCTAGCGAGCGAACAACTCGGAATAAGGGCCATTGTGTCATGTGCATTATTGTGTGTCTTTTCCTGCAAAGCCACGCCCCTTTATGCAAAGTCATGCCCCTTTTTGCGGCGCTCGCCTTCGGCGCATGCAGATTCATCGCTTTACTATTGCCAATTATCGGGGGGGGGGGCAGAGAATTTTTTGGCTTTGGGGAGAAAAATTTCTAGTTACGCCATTGGCTGTCCTGGTTGTCCCTGCTGTCCTGGCTGTCACTGGTGTTACTACCGGGTGCTGCAGCTGTACACGTGTGTTGCTGTCCTGGCTGTCACTGTGTTGTACAGGGGGCAGAGGCACCGTGAAATATAGGGGTGCTGATGTCTTAATAACATTACACTGGTCCTGGCTGCTATAAAAATTTGGGTGCAGTTCCTACAAATTAAAAGCACACTGCTCCTGTATGCATGCTGTGAAATATAGGGGTGCTGCTGATGTCTTAATAACATTACACTGGCCCTGTCTGCTATAAAAGTTTGGGTGCAGTTAAAAATTAAAAGCATACTGTTCCTGTATACGCTGTGAAATATAGGGTTGTTGACGTCTTAATAACATTACACCTGGCTCTGTCTGCTATAAAAGTTTGGGTGCAGTTAAAAATTAAAAGCACACTGTTCCTGTATGTTGTAAAATTTAAGGGTGCTGATGTCTTCATAACATTACACTGGCCCTGTCTGCTATAAAAGTCTGGGTCAGTGGCGTAACTAGAAATTTTCTTCTCCAAGTCAAAACATTCTCTGGCACCCCCCCCCCCCCCCCCCCCCCCCCCATAATTGCCACTAGTAAAGTGATGAATTGGCGTGCGCCGTAAAAGGGGCGTGGCCTTGCTGAAATGGGCGTGACTTTGCATAAATGGGCGTGACATTGCAGGAAAAGACTACCTTATACCCCGGTTTTGCAAGCTGCACGCCCAGACGTTGGCCACCACAGGAAAAAAAATTCTCCTGATTCATGTCCCTTACATTATTTGTCATTTTTCCTCCTTATAGTAATGCCCAGTATACATTATGCCACATACTGCAGTGGCCCTTAGACATTATGCCACACACAATAATGCCCATTACACAATATGCGACACACCATAATGCCCCCGACACATTATGCCACACAAAACGTAATTCCTGTGACACATTATGCCATGCATCGCAATGCCCGTTATACATTATGCTACATACTGCAATGCCCCTGATATATTATAGCACATGCAATGCCTGTTACACATTATGACACACACCGCAATGTCCGTGATACATTATGCCACACACTGCAATGACCCTGAGACATTATACCACATACCACAATGCCCGTGATATAGTATACCACACACCGTAATGCCTGTGGCACATGCCGCAATGGCCGTTATACCCTATGCCACACATCACAATGCCCGTTATACATTATGCTACACACTGCAATGCCCCAGAGACATTATTCCACATACCACAATGCCCGTGATATAGTATGCCACACACCGTAATGCCTGTGACACATTATGACACACACCGCAATGTCCATGATACATTATGCCACACACTGCAATGACCCTGAGACATTATACCACATACCACAATGCCCGTGATATAGTATACCACACACCATAATGCCTGTGACACATGCCGCAATGGCCGTTATACCCTATGCCACACACCGCAATGCCAGTTATACATTATGCCACACACTGCAATGCCCCAGAGACATTATTCCACATACCACGATGCCCGTGATATAGTATGCCACACACCGTAATGCCTGTGACACATTATGACACACACCGAGTCCGTGATACATTATGCCACACACTGCAATGACCCTGAGACATTATACCACATACCACAATGCCCGTGATACAGTATACCACACACCGTAATGCCTGTGACACATGCCGCAATGGCCGTTATACCCTATGCCACACACCGCAATGCCCGTTATACATTATGCCACACACTGCAATGACCCTGAGACATTATTCCACATACCACAATGCCCATGATATAGTATGCCACACACCATAATGCCTGTGACACATTATGACACACACCGCAATGTCCGTGATACATTATGCCACACACCACAATGCCCATTACACATTAAGCCCTACAATAAGGCTTCTAATTACTATTAAATTACCTTCTCATTGCCAGGGGTTTCATGCTCTTGGTTCCATGCACGGTGCCAGAGGTTTTCATGCTCAGGGTGTCATGCTCGTTGCCAGGGGTTTCATGCGCTAGGTGCTATGCTTGTTACCAGAGGTATCATATGCTGGGTTTCAAGCTTGTTGCCAGGGGGAATATTCGTTGCCAGGGGTTTCATGCACTGGGTGTCAGGCTCATTGCTAGGGGGTAATGCTTGTTGCCAGGGATTTCATGAGCTTGGTGTTGTGCTTGTAACCAGGGGTTAATGCTTGTTGCTAGGGCTGTGCTCCCAGTGCCACATATGCCTCCAGTGCCAGATATTCCCCTAAAGTGCCAGATACACATATGCCCCCAGTGCCCCATATGCCCCTCCTAGTGCCAGCTACACACATACCCCCAGTGCCAAATATGCCCCCCAGTGCCAGGTACACATATACCAGCAGTGCCAAATATGCCCCCCCCCCAGTGCCAGGTACACATATACCCCGAGTGCCAAATATGCCCCCCCCCCCCAGTGCCAGGTTCACATATACCCCCAGTGCCAAGTACACATATACCCCCAGTGCCAAATATGCCCCCCCAGTGCAGGTACACATATACCCCCAGTGCCAAATATGCCCTCCAGTGCCAGGTACACATATATCCCCAGTGCCAAATATGCCCCCCCCATGTCATAGAGGGCGTGTAAAATCCAAGAAGCAAAATTCATCAGAAAAAAAAAAAAGAAATTATCTGATGAGAAACATAAAATTGGCAATATGCCATTCACTACACGAAGTTGCAAGGAAAGGCTAAGGCTTTGGCCTATGTTTATGACTGGTGGCTCAGCTTCTCATGCTTAGCTTAGCCATCCAGCTACCTCATTGCACCTCTTTTTCTTCTTTGCATGATGTGCTGTTTGGGGCCTACTTTTTAAATCTACCATCCTGTCTGACACTGCAGTGCCACTCCTAGATGGGCCAGGCGTTTGTGCCGCACACTTGTATCGCTTAGCAAAGTTATCCAGCTACCTCGGTGCAACCTTTTGGCCTAAAAACAATATTGTGAGGTGTGAGGTGTTCAGAATAGACTGGAAATTAGTGGAAATTAATGTTATTGAAGTTAATAATACCGTAGGATCAAAATGACCCCCAAATTCTGTGATTTTAGCTGTTATGGGGTATATGCAATTCTGTCCGAATTGCGTCTTTTTTTCGTCCGTTTTAGGATTCGACTGTACTCGACAGCCGAAACCCTCCACCCGGGACCATGAATTCGACATATTCAATACAAAACGCATTCGACACTCCCCTTGTCGAATAACGGACCAATCGTCGAGTAGTGGGCGTCCTGGATTCGACTTCCCGCCATTTTGAGCCCTTTATAGGGCTTGTTTGCTGCGTGCTCAGCAGCCATTTTGTGAACCTGCAGAGTGGAGTGGAGGTGCTGCAGAGCTAGCAAATTGGTTGTTTGCTGTGGTATCGTTTGGACACCCAGCAGGCTTTAATCCAGGATGGACAGGAGGTTACTTGTTACCCCGAAGGAGAGTCGTTTTTGGAGCGATTTCTACATTTGTAGGTAAGTACCACATGTGGTCTGTGCCATGAGGTGTACATGTGGCGTTGCTTTGGGGTGTTTGGGGTATGTATAATGTGTGCAGGTATGTGTATATAGCTCCTGCGTGTATTGCTGCATGTTTTTTTGGGGAGTTTTGTGTTTGGGGGTAGTTTTTCACGTTTTTTTTTTTCATAAAATGTTTTTTGGGTCATGCTTTTGCATTGGTGTACCTCCAGCATGTGCAGTAATGATTTTTGGCTTGTTTGGGGTGATTTTAGACCGTGTCGGTATCCACCATGTGGTCGGCAGTTGATGTCGTTTGTTTCCAAAACATGTTTTTTGGATCCTATTTTAGCACTGGTGCATCCCTGAACATGCTGGAGGTACTTTTTGGCTTGTTTGGGGTGATTTTCATCGTGTTTGTATCAGCCATGTGGTCGACATGTGATGTTGTTTGTTTCCAAAACATGTTTTTTTGCTCCTATTTTAGCACTGGTTGACCTCCAGCATGTGCAGGGATGCTTTTTGACTTGTTTTGGGGTGATTTTAGAGTGTGTCGGTATCTGCGATGTGGCCGACGTGTCGTTGTTTGTTCCCAAAACATGTCTTTTTGCTCCTATTTTAGCACTGGTGCATCCCTGCACATGCTGGAGGTAATTTTGGGCTTCTTTGTGCTGACTTTGACTGTGTCGGTATCTGCCATGTGGCCGACGTGCTGTCGTTTTTTCCCAAAACATGTTTTTTTGCTCCTTTTTTAGTACTGGTTGACCTCCAGCATGTGCAGGGATGCTTTTTGGCTTGTTTTGGGGTGATTTTAGAGTGTGTCGGTATCTGCCATGTGGCCGACATGTGTCGTTGTTTGTTCCCAAAACATGTGTTTTTGCTCCTATTTTAGCACTGGTGCATCCCTGCACATGCTGGAGGTAATTTTGGGCTTGTTTGGGCTGACTTTGACTGTGTCGGTATCTGCCATGTGGCCGACGTGCTGTAGTTTGTTTCCAAAACATGTTTTTTTGCTACTTTTTTAGCACTGGTTGACCTCCAGCATATGCAGGGATGCTTGTACGGGGGTTTTGGCTTGTTTGGCTGAGGTTTTTTTCAATTTTTAATTTTTTTTTTTGGTTGTGTTTGGTCCTGCTTGAGCACTGGGGTCCCAGCAGCATGACGTGTGGTTGCATGTAATTATGTAATGTGTGTGAAATTTGTAAAAATATTTTTTTTTCTTTTTACAACAGAGATGTCCAGGGACAAGCGGCCCCAATCCCCCCCTTCCCCCCACTCCTCAGAAGCATTTTCCCTGCACAGCAATGAGGAGTGGTAGCCGACCCAGGAGGATGATACGACCGACCAGGCATGCAGTGACCAGCCGCAGTCGTCAAGGGACCAAAGACAGAAGCAAAAGAAAAAGAAAAGGCCTAGACAGGTAAATACTGACAACACCTGCAGACACAATAGCATACAACTTGACACACCCTAGTTTGCGCACTGCCATGCACACCTACAGGTACATACCGATCTTATTAAATGCATGTTTTTTTTATCCCTAAAGGCAAGTAGCCAGCCAGAGGATCAGTCGGAGGAGGAAGCCTCTGGTGAAGACGCAGGACAGAAGAAGCCGCGTGGACCCAGATACACTGAGATGGAAAACTGTGCCCTAGTGGATGGCGTCGACAGGTCCTACGACATTCTGTATGGACCAAGGGCACAGACCACAGCAGCTGAGACCAAGCGAAACATCTGGGATGCCATCGCGAGACAAGTCACTTCAGTATCTGGAAACCGCCGGAGCACCAGAAACTGCATGAAGCGGTACAGTGATTGCGGCAGACAGACCAAGAAGAAGATGGGGATTCAGCGCCGACATGAGACAGCTACGGGAGGTGGTCCAGCTCTCAATCTGAAGTGGCTACCCTGGGAGAATGTTATTAAATGCGCATGAACCCTGTCATGGTCAAAGGAGTTCACGGAGGTGTGGACTCTAGCCGTCCTGCTGGCTTTCCCGAGGAGGAAGAACCGCCCAGAAGACGGAAGACGGCGGAAGACAAGCAGTCCAAAAGGAGGCCTGATGGTAAGAATACATTCAGATGAGCTGCACTAATCTTTTTTTTTTATTTTTTTTATTTGCTAATGTGTTTGTTCTTTTTC
This sequence comes from Pseudophryne corroboree, assembly GCF_028390025.1. NCBI lineage: Eukaryota > Metazoa > Chordata > Amphibia > Anura > Myobatrachidae > Pseudophryne > Pseudophryne corroboree. The sequence goes on from NC_086446.1 coordinate 674,533,481, forward strand.
CCCAGACACGCCTGCCCAGAGGACATCACCTGCGCGCAGGACATCGGCAGCAGCGTGCGGACCATCACCTGCGCAGCAGGCATCGGCAGCGCGCAGATCATCACCTGCGCACCACACATCGTCAGCGCGCAGAAAGTCACCTGCGCGCCAGACATCGTCAGCGCGCAGACCATCACCTGCGTGCCAGACATCAGCGCGCAGAACGTCACCTGCGCGCCAGACACCGTCGGCGACCACACCACCAGATGGGCGCCAAACTACATCTCCTGCGCGCAGGCCATCACCAGCTCGTCATCTCTCCAGGAGCTCTGGGACTGTGACCGAAGAGCCTCAACAAGACACTACCCTTGTGGACCCATCACCCGAACTGTTTGAGTCTACAGGGTTAACGGACGAGACTTTTCTTGGGTTTGAAGACAGCCGTGCAGACGTATCCAGCCATACCCTTGAAAAGTCTCCAGAATTGAGGACAAGTGAAGCTCCTGGAGCAGCGGCACCACCGGATGGAGTAGGTTTTTATTTTTATTTTTTTGGGGGGGAAGGGGTGGGGTCGCCATTTTTGTATAGTTTATTAACTTTATTTAATTTTTTTTCATTTGCAAACAGAGGTGCCACGGACCAGCAGCGGACTTGCATCGGGGATTGGTCCCTTCTTCAGGTCGGATCTCCTACAGGATTCGTCGGACGACGAGGTGGAAGTGCAGCAGTCCGCTGTTTCTACATCCCTGTGTGAGTATTTATCAAATTGTGACCCTTCAAACAAATGTATGAATGTGTATACTAATTTCTAATTTTCTTTTCAGCTTCACAAATGCAATTGGTGGCAGACGTACAGCAAGGGCAAGATCCCTCAAATATTCAGAGGGTAAACACCCTGGCAGCAGAGATGAATGTCAGCCAGGATAGTTTTCAGGTTGTCGTTGGAACCAGACTGGACGCCATTGAGAAGACAATGGATAAGATGGCAAACGGTTTGGTTGACATGCAAAAGGCTCTTGCCGACAGCACGGCAGAAACGCAAAAGACCAGACGAGAAGATCACAGGGAGACTATGGACATCCTTCACGTTCTGGCCACATCCATCAACCGGCTGGTGGATAACACATCATGCCTGGCACATAGCATTGACAACATGTCGGAGAGCCAACGACATTCCGCATCCAGCCACCAGATCATCGCATCAACGCTACAGATGATCTATGATAAGCTCCCAGAGCCAGCTCAACAACACGCTGGTGAACCACCACATCTGCCACCACAAGCCACACTGACGCCTCCTGCCCTTGCTCCACCACGATCCTGGTATGGACGGTCACAGCTGTACCAAGGATATACAGGGATGTACCACCCCTACCAGATGCCTCCACCACCGGCCACCACGTCTACACCAGCACGGCCACCGAGGCCAATTCAACACACCCCACAGCCGCCCAGGGCATCGACGCCACATCAAGAGGAAGAAGAGGATCCGGATGGCCAACAACCACCATAAGCCCGGTCGTATTGTTTTATTATTTACTCATGTTTTTCATGTTTCCCTTTCTCCCCCTCCCATTAGTTTTTTTTTTCTTCTTAATATTGTTTTATATGTGTGTTGGGCTCCCCCACCCCCGACCGGATACTACCAAGGAGCTTTATGTCTAGGCATACATGCGCAGGCATGTACATGGGCGCGTGTGGTGACTGATGAAAGCTCCTTGTGGTTACATGTATGATGGGCCAAAGAGCTATTCTGATACCACTTTTTTTTTTTTTTAAACAAACTCCTTTTTGTATTGGTGTAAAATAGGCTTTCACTGTTGTGTGAATTTACTATTCACTAGTGTTTATTTTTGGCTTCTTCATAGGATTGGGTGGAAAATTGAAGTGGACGGCGTAGTTCGTGTTGTGCGTACCAAGGTGAGTAAAGCCATGTTTCAATGTATATATTCAAGAAACTTTGGACTGCCTGCCCTTGGGGAACAACACAGTCCAGCAATGGGTCATGCTGGGCTGTGTGGCTCCACAAGTGCAGGCGTGTCAAAGTGCTAACCACTGACACCACTCTGCCACTTTGGACCGCCTGCACTTGGGGAACAACACAGTCCAACAATGGGTCATGCTGGGCTGTGTGGTTCCCCAAGTGCAGGCGTGTCAAAGTGCTGACCACTGACACCACTCTGCCACTTTGGATCGCCTGCACTTGGGGAACAACACAGTCCAGCAATGGGTCATGCTGGGCTGTGTGGTTCCACAAGTGCAGGCGTGTCAAAGTGCTGACCACTGACACCACTCTGCCACTTTGGACCGCCTGCACTTGGAGAACAACACAGTCCAGCAATGGGTCATGCTGTGCTGTGTGGTTCCACAAGTGCAGGCGTGACAAAGTGCTGACCACTGCCACCACTCTGCCACTTTGGACCGCCTGCACTTGGGGAACAACACAGTCCAGCAATGGGTCATGCTGGGCTGTGTGGTTCCACAAGTGCAGGCGTGACAAAGTGCTGACCACTGCCACCACTCTGCCACTTTGGACCGCCTGCACTTGGGGAACAACACAGTCCAGCAATGGGTCATGCTGGGCTGTGTGGTTCCACAAGTGCTGGCGTGACAAAGTGCTGACCACTGACACCACTCTGCCACTTTGGACCGCCTGCACTTGGGGAACAACACAGTCCAGCAATGGGTCATGCTGGGCTGTGTGGTTCCCCAAGTGCAGGCTTGTCAAAGTGCTGACCACTGACACCACTCTGCCACTTTGGATCGCCTGCACTTGGGGAACAACACAGTCCAGCAATGGGTCATGCTGGGCTGTGTGGTTCCCCAAGTGCAGGCATGTCAAAGTGCTGACCACTGACACCACTCTGCCACTTTGGACCGCCTGCACTTGGGGAACAACACAGTCCAGCAATGGGTCATGCTGGACTGTGTGGTTCCACAAATGTTCTTGGGAAAGGAATGAACATGACATCATTAGTGTCTTTACTTAATATGGAATTTCTTTTTTTTTTCCACAGATCTCTACACAAGAAAATAATGTAAAGAAGAACACACACTACTTTTTTGTTTTTATTACATTTTATTTTTTTAATTAAAAAAAAAATACAATTTTAATTCTTCAATAAATTTTTAAAATGAGAAGTTTTGTGTGGGTTTTTCTTTCAATTATTAGTTAATAAAATGTAAAATAGGGCATTTCAGAGATGCAGTGGTATTGTGGTAGGTTGCCCATGGTACAGCAGGGGAGCTGTCTTATCCCTTGACATCCACGCTGGTTCCTGCACCTTGGGAAGGATACTCCGCAAGACCTGTGGAAGAGAATAGTATGGTGTCATCCAAAGACAAGGTACAAGCAACACTTGAATACAAGCAGGTTACATTGGCCTTTGTCCCAAATGCAACCGTCCGGCACTTGAGAAACTACACATCCAAGCATGCCCTGACACAGCGTAAGCATTGCTGTGTCAGGGCATGATTGGATATGCAGTTTTGCAAATGCCGGAGGGCCGCAGTTGGGACATGCCTGGGTTACTTAGACAAGAGGGAGTTTTGGGCAATACAGCTCACCTGAGGGGGGGGGGGTGTCTGCAACATGGCGGAGGTTCAGGTCCACATCACAAGAAGGTCGCCCATGGTACAGCGGGGGAACTGTCCGGTCCCTTCATCCACGCTGGTTCCTGCACCTTGAAGGATACTCTGCAAGACCTGTGGAAGAGAATAGTATGGTGTCATCCAAAGACAAGGTACAAGCAACACTTGAACACAAGCAGGTAACATTGGCCTTTGTCCCAAATGCAACCCTCCAGCACTTGAGAAACTACACATCCACGCATGCCCTGACACAGCGTAAGCATTGCTGTGTCAGGGCATGATTGGATATGCAGTTTTGCAAATGCCGGAGGGCCGCAGTTGGGACATGCCTGGGTTACTTATACCCCTTTCACATCGCACTGAAAACCCGGTACCGACACGGCATATTGCCGTGTCGAAACGGGTCCGTGTGCGATGTGAAAGGTCCAATTGTGAATTAGCGGGTCGCCTGACCCGGTAATTCAACCCGATAAAAAAGAAGGGTTTTACCCGGGTTGATTACCGGGTCAGGTGCGGTGTGAATGGGAGGCGTGTCGATGCGACACGGTTCCCATTCACAGCATAGGGAGAGACGGCGCAGGAGATGAGCTCATCTCCCAGCGCCGCCTCCACCCCCGCCCCTGCTGCTGCTGCTCCCTCCGCTGCTATGGCAACCGACCCGGTATATTGCCGGGTCGGAAAGCCAGCAGCGGAGCGCAAACGCCGGATCCCACCCGGTAAGTACACGTTTGTCTTACCGGGTAGGAACCGGCATTTGCGGTGTGAATGCGGTATAAGACAAGAGGGAGTTTTGGGCAATACATCTCACCTGAGGGGGGGGGGGGGGGTCTGCAACATGGCGGAGGTTCAAGTCCACATCACAAGTAGGTCACCCATGGTACAGCAGGGGAACTGTCTGGTCCCTTCAAATCCAGGCTGGTTCCTGCAAATCGGGAAGGATACTCCACAAGACCTGCGGAAGAGAATAAGGAGGTAATTTGAGCGTGTTTCCTCCACCCTGGGAAAGAACAAAAGGTCCCAGCAACACTGTGCATATACACATGTTACTCATACAAGATGGAGTTTTGGCCAATACATCTCACCTGAAAGAGTGACTCTAACATGGCGGTGGTTCAGGTTCACATCACAAGTAGGACATCCATGGTGGAGTGGGGTAAACTGGTCCAATACTGGAGTGGTTTTGCAGAAGTGTATCCTGGGTAAAACTGTTGAAGAATGGGTACATTCCCCTCAGCAGAGTGAAGAAAAATATATTCTTTTTAAAAATCTATTAAAAAATACTTGTGAGTCAAAAATAGACAATCCAAGTACATAATCCCTTCTAATAAAAATAGATATGCAATTAGCAATAAAAAAAAACACACAAAAAAACATGTTTTTAAATTTTTTTATTAGATTCCGCCAGCAAAGTGAGACGGAATGAAATTGACGAAATTACTGTCGAAAAGCACTGTTGTCGTATCGACAATCTTCAATTGAATATACTTTTGTCGAAAAGCAGCATTTTGACCATTGCAGACATGTCGAATTTTGAAAATGTCGATTTGCAAAAAGTCGAATCTGAAACGGCAGGTATTTTGACGAAAAGTACTGTATTGCATTGTCGAATCCAATTCGACATTTTTTTTTTGTTGAAAATGCCCCGTTTTTCGACTTTCGCGGCAATTCGACCGCAATTGCATATACCCCTTAGTGTTTTTTTATCAAAAATCATCCAGATCCAAAAGCAAAACCCAAAAGGGTGGTTTTGGCAAAGCCAGTCCAGATCCAAAACACGAGCGAGGATCCAGATCCTAAACCAAAACATAAAAACGAAAAGTGCCCGCTGCACATCTCATATATATATATATATATATATATATATATATATATATATATATAAAAACACAAGTCCAACTCGGCCGGCAATCAGTTATGGTGAACATCCAGCCCCGGTGCCCATCTCCATTAATACATACACATCCAACAGCAGTTCAATAATGGCACTCAAGGGGCATATTCAAATTACAAAATGCTGGTCATATATTGTCGACATTTCGGAGCATCCGCCCCTTTGTCAAAACACACCACAGTGTATAGGTACAGGTTGAGTATCCCATATCCAAATATTCCGAAATACGGAATATTCCGAAATACGGACTTTTTTAAGTGAGAGTGAGATAGTGAAACCTTTGTTTTTTGATGGTTCAATGTACACAAACTTTATTTAATACACAAAGTTATTAAGAATATTGTATTAAATGACCTTCAGGCTGTGTATATGAAACATAAATGAATTGTGTGGCTGCAGACACTTTGTTTAATGCACAAAGTTATAAAAAAACATTGGCTAAAATTGCATTCAGGCTGTGTGTATGAGGCGTATATGAAACATAAATGCATTCTGTGCTTAGACTTGGGTCCCATCACCATATAGCGATATACCTAAATGTCATTAGTTACTGTATATCCTCAGCTGATATTGATTTCGTATTAACTCCTCCTCTCTCCTTCTCATCAACAGGTAAACCTATTCATATCACAACTGCAGCCAATTTCAACAATTGTTAATGAAGTATTACTAGGTAAATCTAGTGATTGAGTGCGGTTTACTTACCTTACATTTGTTAGATCTGATTAACACATTTTGCTGGAGGTGGAGCAGTGGCAAATGCACGATTTTAATGGGGGGGGGGGGGAGGTTTCCGCACATATATGCATGATTTATGTGTGTATATATATATATACACATATAATATATAATACCCAGATGCGGCACTCTGAACAAAAGTTAACGTTAAGCAAGCTGGGAGTGAAGTAATTTGTTCAGAGAGTCGCCGTCTGAGTATTATCATTGAGTAGAACATGTGCGAGTCTGTCTTCTGGTGGGCACCCGGCTAAGTACCTTATTTTCTTAAATGAGTGCCGGTTTTCGGATTTTTATATATATATATATATTTATATATATATATATATATATATATAGCACTGCACAGTCCTGTACATCTGTATACAAACACCATACTCTCAGTCATAGCATACATACCGAGTACAGATATGCACACAAGGCAAAGACACCCACCCATTCACATAACAGAAAGCACGGACCCCGCCGCGCAAACAACCCACGCGCGCCCGGCGATAGTCACTGCCTCACCGTTTCAATTATCCTGGCCCCGCTACACTGCGCGTCACCCGGCTCTGTCCAAAGCCCCATGATAGGAAACTGCTGAGGGGAGCTGCACGCTGCCGCTCCCCATGTATGCAGCCAGCAGACAGGCTGATACTGTACATGCTGGGACACAGCAGCCTGAGCTCCTCTGTTTAAAAAAAGAAAAAATCGATCAGCAGCACCGATTGATCAGCGCCCATTGGGGTTTCTTGGTACTCGGAAACCCCACCTGCGTGCGTGTGTGTGGAGGGTTGCTGTGTGGGGATGGGGGTTGTAATCAGGATGAACACATGTTGCAGTAGTACTATTTATTCAGTATAGGTTAGGACACAAGTCCTTTAGGATGCTACAGTGCTTAGTATATGAAGTGGTAGTTATAAAGTGGCAGCTAAATATCAATACAGGTTGAGTATCCCTTATCCAAAATTAAAAATCCCACATTTTTGGGCCTCCTGCTGAGATAATAACATACATATTATATATTATGTGTATATATAGATATATTATACAGATAGATATATAATATATTATATATGTATATGTGTCATTATTTCAGTAGGGGAAACAAAAATGTGTAATTCTTAATTTTGGATAAGGGATACTCAACCTGTAATAGTGTTATACCTGAGTTAAACTGAAGGAAAACAGAAGGCAAACAAACAACAAACCAACATTACTACAGAAGGACTGCCTTATAACCTCAAAGCTCAGAGTCATTATGTGGCCTCTCCACACCCCTGCAATGAGAACTCCAGAACAAGGCTTACCATCCCTCCGGCTGAAAACATCAGATTTGCCCCCAGGTCTAACCCTCAACATAAGCGGGGAGCTATGGGGTAAAGCACCTGGAGCAGGCTCATCAGCGACATTTCCATCGGACGTGAGTGTGCTGCCCACATTTTCATACCCACCCGTTCTGCTCCCATGAGACCTTGACATTTATAGTTTTATCAAAATAATGTTATCCTAATTTTTCCCCTCTGTTGGTTACCTGCAAAGGTTTTTTTACCATGTGTTTTTTTTCTCTCTTTCACGCCACTGTGTGCTATTCCTGTAATGTTTACCTCCACTGTATGCACATCCTGCCAGTGTAACCTATGCAGTGCACCCCAGATGGTGGCCTCGGATGGTTCCTCCGATGTTCTTCATGTGGATCTTTCCAAACAGGGTTTATCATACTACTGCTACTAGTACTACTACTACTACTACTACTACTACTACACAAGTGTCAGTTTTCCCATGTATGCATTGGGCCCTTGTATGGCTGAAATCCCACAGTGTAACCTTTGTAGTGTGCCCAACATGGCTGCCTCATCTGGTATGCTTGTGGTTGGGCTAAAAATACATGGACCTGACTGTTCTTTGGGACCCTACTCTTAGCAATGGGAAGCTGAAATCAACCCATTTTATGCCATCTCTTTAGGGGTAGACTAATCCACCTACCGTAGGATAATCTTACGCAGCGCGCCCAAGATGACTGCCTCATCTGGTACCTGTGAAGGTGGAATACTTAACCCTTTGTTACCTAAAATGTCTACAACAATCATGCATTATGCTTACTGTGTGCTCTAGGTTTTCTTTTTATGTCTGTGTGGCTTGTCAATTGCTGTATTACTTAAATCTTATGTATTATGTGCATTGTTTTTGATGTCTGTAAAGCGTCTTGAGTCCTGTTGGAGAAAGAGTGCTATATAAATAAAATTATTATTATTATTATTATCATTAATATTATTATTATTTTGGGTGAGTGGCTACAGTATCCCTAATTCAGCCATTGTATATCTCATGTATTATACTAACTCATTGTCTCCATTATCACTACAGTGTAGAGATGAAACTGCTAATTTCTCTTCAATAGACATTTTGTAAACACTATGGGAATCTTTAAACATTAAAAGAGGGTTCTGTGAACTCGTCCTATCATGAACAGTGAAGGAGTCCACTTGAGATGAGTGGGAGACTTAGGAAACAAAATTCCATTTCCGTCCTGTATCATGGTGAGTGACAGCTTCATACTGAGTAATAATGAATGAGCAGATGTTTATGACTGAGAAATACTTCTTCATGCTTTAATACTATTTTTAGATTCTCATCCTGGTTGCCAGTGCTTTCAGCATTCGTGCCATTTACCCTGCATTAGTACTGAGATATTAAACTAGAAATACAACGTTCACATAAATTTATCTTTACATGATATATATTGCATTTAAAGGTAAAATAACTTGCCATATAAATAGCTAAGTATTGTAGAATTGGTTATGGTAGTTTCCATAAAATTCTATAGTTTATTTTCCCCTAAAAATGAAATTACTTTATAAATCAAGTGAAATTCTGTATTTTGTTATTTTCTGATCAGCATCCTAATGAAGGATCTGAACCTTACTTTGGACAACTTTTAACAAGTCCCATATGGGTGTCCTTTGTTGGTACAGGTTGAGTCTCCCTTATCCAAAATGCTTGGGACCAGAGGTATTTTGGATATGGGATTTTTCCGTATTTTGGAATAATTGTACACCATAATGAGATATCATGGTGATGGGACCTAAGTCTAAGCACAGAATGCATTTATGATTCATATACACCTTATACACACAGCCTGAAGGTCATTTCAACCAATATGTTTTATAACTTTGTGCATTAAACAAAGTGTCTACATTCACACAAATCATTTATGTTTCATATACACCTTATACACACAGCCTGAAGGTCATTTAATACAATATTTTTAATAATTCTGTGTATTAAACAAAGTTTGTGTACATTGAGCCATCAAAAAACAAAGGTTTCACTATCTCACTCTCACTCAAAAATGTCCGTATTTCGGAATATTCCGTATTTCGGAATATTTGGATATGGGATACTCAACCTGTATAAACTGTATCTACGTTCTATCCTGTACACTTATCTTCTGAGAAATTCCAGCTCTGCTGTCCAAGGTGCTGTCAATGGCCCTCTCTTGGGAACTTCCAAACATTACATTTTACATCTTCTCCATAATTGTATTCTTAATAAAGTAATATGCCAAGCAGAGCCATTTCGGATGAGGCATGCAGTCGCACTGGGTGCCCGCCGTGGCTCTTTTGGTGGCTCCCGGTGCTCCCTCTCCTCCCCGTCATTACTACTCCGCTCGGGGGGCAGAGTTTATTGTTATGACGCGTTTGCGTTGGGACGTCACGATGCAAATGAGTCATCATGTGGAACTCCGCCCCCAAGCGGAGTACTAATGACGGGGAGGAGGGGGAGCACCAGGACTCAGGACAGACTGAGCAGCGGGCGGGGGGAGGAGGAGGAAGCAGATGCTGCCGGGCGGCCAGGCGGGCACTGTAAACACCCCTTACTGTACAGAGTGCACTACACAGCCCTGGCAACTAGCATTACACAGCCCTGGCAACTGACATTACACTGTGTAATGTCATTTGCCATGTTTGTGTAATGCTAGTTGCCAGGGCTGTGTAATGCCAGTTGCCAGGGCTGTGTAATGCCAGTTGCCAGGGCTGTGTAATTTACACAGCCCTGGCAACTAGCATTACACAGCCCTGGCAACAATCATAACACCCGTCCCAGAGCATGAAACCCCAGGCAACCAGCATAGATCCCAGAGCATGAAACCCCTGGCAACCAGCATGGATCCCAGAGCATGAAACCCTTAGCAATCAGCATGACGCCAAGCGTATGAAACCCTTGGCAACGAGCAGGTAATTTAAAAGTAATTAGAAGCTTTACTGTTGGGCATAATGTATCAAGGGCATTGCGGTGTGTGGCATAATATGGTGCAGGGGGCATTACCGTGTGGGGCTTAATATGGTGGAATTCAATTTTTTCCCCCTGTGGTGGCCATGATCTGTTGGTGCATGGTCAAAAACTGGGGTGTAAGGTAGTCTTTTCAGACGAGACCATGCCAATATTAGCAAGACCACGCCCATTTTAACGAGGACACACCCCTTGCTGGGAGTGCGCGCACCTGGGCCGCGCTCAAATTTGTCTTGTTTTGTGTCTATGGGTGAGGTGCATTTTTTTTTAATGTCAATGGGGGGCACATTTTTAAATCTCGCACTTGAAGCCAAATTGGCTAGAAACAGCCTTGATGCCAAGTATACCGCTAGACTCTGAACTAATTGGAGGTACTTTCATATTTACATACAGTATTAAAATTCCTACAAGAAAAAGCAATGAGAAATTTCAAAATCCCAACATATTAAAAAAAAATGACCAAAAGTTCTAAATATAAATGTTGATAGCTGTATAAATAAAGGATCCTATCTGTAAGCACACTAAGGACATGCAGCCACTTGCAGCCTGAAATGGCTACTTAGAAGGGAGAATAGTTTGCTGCAGTTTAAAACATCGGGCCCAATTCAGACCTGACCGCTGTTGTGTGAATCGTAGTGTGCACGCGCAAAGCCAAACTGCAAAACAAGCCAGCGTCTTTTTTGATCGCTAGGTGTACGCAAGTTTGGGGGTGGTAACTGGCTGTTTTCTGGGAACGTCAGTAAAAACTCAGGCGTGCCCAAGAGTTTTCAGGGAGAGTGTGTGATGTCAGCTCTGGCCCCGATCAGCCTGTTTCTATCACACTGTAGGAGAAGGTCTTGGACTTCGTACAGACTGCACAGACTGGAAAATTAATTAGATGGAGAGTGAGTTGCAAACATATTTGCAGTTGACGGCATTCGCAAAGAGAGACTTGCACAGGGTTTGGTCAGTGGCACCAAGAGAGGGGGGGAGAGGGTACAAATTACCTGGGGGCCTAGGTCCTTGCCTCCTGTGATTAGGCCTTGCCCCCTGAAAAGTACCTGGGCCTAGCCAGGCTCTATACTGCCCTGGCTGGGAGGCATGCCATGCTCCTGTGAGTAGGGGCTTCTCGTGTGCTAGATATTCCCCAAAAGAGGTGTGGCTAATGCCCCCAGCATGCTGTGGCCACACTCCCTCCAAGGGGCCCCAGGTAGTTGTGGTATCGGGGCCCAGAATTTCTCTTGGCAGCCCTGGGTTGGGTATTCACGCTGTCTGGGTGGTGACTATCTGATGGCAAACCTCTGCAAATTTGCAGAGGAGTGATCAGGTCTGAATTAGGCCCATAGGCTGCATGTGGTCTATAAGTATGACCAGGTTTGGACTCGCCCAAAATGGTACAGGGAATTATTAAGCCTTGGAGAGTGATACATTGCACGGTGATAAAGTACCAACCAATCAGCTCCTATAATTTTTCAAACACAGCCAGTAACATGTCAGTTAGAAGCTGATTGGCTGGTACTTTATCACCCTGCAAGTTATCACTCTCCAAAGCTTGATAAATCTGGGCCATAGTCGCTAATGGCTGGCTAAGCACCTGGTGGGCTACCCCCCCCCCCCCCCCCTCCCATGTGAATCGGCCACACCCCTTAAGCATGGGCACCTGCCACTGCATTCTCCTGGTGGGCCCTTCATGCCTCAGTTTGACACTGAGGATGACATTATTAAATTACATCTTTACATGCAAATTGAGCTGGGTCAGACATGCGCAATACACTGGAAGCCCAGACAGTTCTAGAAAAAAATTACTGACATATTAATATATTTATTTAAGGACAAAATTATATTAATTATAAAGCATTTTTCTGTCCTGATTTCTGGTTATCTCCAGCCTCATGATACTGATTGGAGGACGCCGGCGGCACGTGTACCACCACATTTCTTATTAAAGAGGCATCTCTATGCTTTGCATAGGGTAATTATTACCAGAGAGCTCCAGTAGTAGCTATCACAGGAAACACTAAGCGATAGCCAATGCTGGCTAAGCCTGTAATAAATAGGATTAAAGCTGTAGATGAAGTTTAAATAGCTTTGATAAACCAAGTTCATCTAACTTCTCTATAAAATGATAAATATTATTATAATAATAATAATAATTATTATTATTATTATTATTATTATTATTATTATTATTATTATAATACCATTATCATAGAGATAACTGTAACAATAACGCACATCTACTTAACATGACATAGACAAACTGAAAACTATATGGCTTTCTGTGACATCACATGCCCTTCCTTGTATATACTGTACAGTATATCCACCAATCTGCACATTGGGTTTATCTTTCTTTGGATACTTACTAGCCAATCACACTATTGATTTGCACTGTTACAAGATAGAGAAGCAATATCTATTTTTTCTGAAAGAATGAACAGACCTAATGCTTAACTTTTTAATAAAAGTATAAAGTATAAATGCAGCTGTCATTTCTAATACTACAATTCAATACACTATTATGCATACTTTCATATACTGTATGTTAAAATCTAGCTTACTGTAGTTCTTAAAGCACTGTATATTGTATATATAATTTCCTGCAGTAAATGTTTGAAGGTGATATTATTTTTATGTAAGAATATGTGCATTTCTTTGCCAGTACATTGTATTCAGTTGTCCCCGATAATTTCTGCATGAAAAAAACGGGATATTATTACGATTTGTGACTGATGTTTTGCTTTGGCATATTCAATTACATCCCTTTTTGTGCAAGAAATACACAGTTTTTGTGCAAAAACAAGTAGGATCCATGATAAATTCCTGGGGCTGATAAGGATGGCTACCGTGGATTTTGCTTCACCTGCCCCAGGCGACAAAATCCCCGAAAACTGCCAGCATCAGGGACAATTGAATAGCCCCAGCTAGGTCAATTAGCTGCTGTAAATTAGCACAGGTAATTGAATACAGGCCTATGACTGCTGTTTGTTATTACTGGGTATAACTGTATTCTTCCCAATTGTAAAATGCAATGGAATACGCTGGTGATATAAAAAGAAATGTTAATAAATAAATAAAATAAATATATTTAAAATAAAGCAACAGGTGTTAAAACGACTGTGTCTATATTTACCAGTATTAAGTGTAACATAATTTTTTGAGTTACTTTGTTTGCATACGTTTATACAAGTTTCTTTAAAGAGCCTATTCCTGGCTGTTATGCTACATGTAGCCAGTCATTCTTCTATGATAAACTGCTAGCAGATTGACACTTCAAAAGCTCCCAGTTTTCAGTACCTGTCTCAAAGTTGACTTCCGATCTATACTTTTCCACCAACCATTTACTTAACTGAGTCAACAAAACAGACATAGATGCTTTCAAGACCGGTCACTGGAACGGACAGGTATATTCAGCCTTGTTTTTCTGTATTCATTAGTCACAAGACAAAGCAAAAAAAAAATCTCTGCCAAAAACTCTTGGAGCAGGCCATTGACGAGATACTTTTAGGTATACAACTCATTTTAGATTGTAGAGATAGCCAACACTTACAGATATGTGCAATTCCATGTCTATACCACATTTTACTCAATATGTTAGGGTAAATGAAAAATCTCTCATAAACTAATGACATTAAGTTGAAATTACACTAAAAAAGACATTTTGCTTAATCTAACGTTACATCCTTCTCATTCTGGGGAAGATGTATCAAGCCTTGGAGAAAGATAAAGTAGAGAGAGACACTACCTCAGCTTCTGTCATGGAAGAAGCTGATTTGTTGGGAACTTTATACTCTCTGCTGTATCTCTCTTCAATGCTTGATACTTCTCCCCCTCTGAGAGTTGAGTCTGTGGAAGTCTTAGCTCTGTGAACGTTGTTTTTGCCAAAATGCAAAACACTGAACTTTGATATCTACAGGAAGAATTCAGAAGTGGTTGGTTTAGGAATTAATGCAGAAGAAAGGAAAGCATTTATCTGCTGTTGTCACTGCTAGTGGCACATGCTAATAACACTATATGCAGCTGCAAATAATACTGGTTGTAATACACCAACCATGATAAATAAGCATAGATTCCAGTGTGAAGGTTATAGGGAGGCAGACAAGATGTTGAGCAATGATTGAGAAATTGTATGATTTTATGTAAGAGATAAAATGAACCAATGAGGACAGACTATACTGTGAGTATTCCCGACATCTCAGACTGTTCATCCTTTTGATTCTATTGCACTCCATTTGTCCATTTTATGTATGTAAAACACACATGTTGTTCCTTTCTGCATCTCCCTGTGGCATAATAATAATAATAATAATAATAATAATAATAATTTTATTTATATAGCGCTCTTTCTCCAATAGGACTCAAGGCGCTTAACAGATACATAGCATAATATAGTACAGAAAATAATGAAGTACATTTTCATAAAATACAGAAGCATGAAGATACTAAAGGGACATTATGGAAATGCTTGAGTAAACAAGAAAGTCTTGAGTCTACTTTTGAAGGATTCTATAGTTGGGGCCTCTCGCACTGTGCGGGGAAGTGAGTTCCATAGAGTCGGAGCCGCATGACTAAAAGCTCGACCCCCAGATGAATTACGGGAGATTCTAGGTACTGCTAAAAGTCCTTCATCTACAGATCGCAGTAATCGAGTGGGGCAGTATGGGGTCAGAAGCTGCTTCAGGTACCTTGGGCCCTGGTCATGTAATGCTTTGAAACTCAGTAAGCCAATCTTGAAGATGATTCACCATTTTACAGGCAGCCAGTGAAGGGAGTAGAGGATGGGTGTTATGTGGCTAGAACGGGGCTGGTTGGTTAATAGCCTGGCAGCTGTGTTTTGCACCAGCTGTAAGCGGTGCAATTCTTTTGCTGGGAGACCAAGGTAGAGGGCATTACAGTAGTCTAATCGAGATGATACAAATGCATGTATGACTTTTGGCAGATCATCTGAGGGAATTAAGTGCTTGATTCTGGCTATGTTCCTCAGGTGAAAGAATGAGGATTTGATTGTGGCTGATATCTGATGTTTAAGTGTCAAGCCACCATCCAGGACAACACCAAGATTCCGCACACGATCACTGGTCTGTAATTCTGAATCCCCGAGTGTAAGTCCAGTTGGTTGGCTATGCTGCGGTCTTTTCCTTTGATGTTGCGGTCGTATCATAAGGACCTCTGTTTTATCTGGGTTCAGTCGCAGCCAACTGGCACTCATCCACTCCTAGAGTTCAGCTAGACAGCCATTTAGGGTTGCTATTGGGTTATCAGTGCCCGGAGCAAAGGACAAGTACAGTTGTGTATCATCTGCATAGCAGTAGTAGACCAGGCCATGGCACCTGATTATTTCGCCCAATGGAAGCATGTATACTGCAAAAAGCATGGGGATAGTATAGAACCTTGTGGGACACCACATGGCAATGGCACTGGTGGTGATGAGTATAATCCAGACGATACTCTCTGTGACCTGCCTGTGAGAAATGATTTGAACCAGCTTAGGACTGTGCCATCCAGACCACAGAAATGTATCAGTCGCTCAATCAGAAGCCCATGGTCCCCGGTATCAAATGCTGCAGAGAGATCCAGAAGGATTAATATTGAACAGTCACCTCTGTCTCTTGCCATCAGAAGATCATTTAACACACACCAGGGCTGTTTCAGTGCTATGTCTTCTCCTGAATCCTGATTGGAATGGATCATAAATATCATGGGTTGTCAGGCGGGTTTCCAGTTGTTTTGCAACCACTTTCTCAATAACCTTTCCTAGGAAAGGAAGGTTTGATACCGGTCTGTAGTTGGTCATGCAGTCGAGATCTAAATTAGGTTTTTTAAGGAGCGGTCTAACAATTGCTTCCTTTAGGGGTACAGGAAAGATGCCTGTCTGCAAAGATCATTGAACAATTTTTGCAAAGACAGGACCAATTATATCCATACAACCTATTAGAAGCTTGGTTGAGGCCGGGTCCAGATCACAGGTGGTGGGACGCAAAATCCGAGCAATTTCAGCAGTGTCCTTTACATCCACTGGGTCAAAGCTGGTCCATGAAGGCAGGTAGCTTATATTGGCAGGCTTTGTAGTTTGGCACTCCTTTGATGGCACTGTGGAGATTCCAGCCCGGATGGTGGATATTTTATCTGCAAAGAAATTTGCAAACTCATTGCATCTTGCCTGGGAGAGGGTTTCATCAGTCTGCAGGCATGCTGGCTTGCAAAGCATCTCCACTGTGCGGAAAAGTTGAGCTGGCCTATTGTTTGCTGCTGTGATCTAATTTGACAGGAACTGTGATTTCTTACGAGTGATTGTCGATTGATATTCTTCGTTATGCTTTACTAGTTTTATTTTGTCATCCACTAGGTTAGTCTTCCTCCATCGTCTTTCCAGTCTACGCCCCCTTTTCTTGAGCTCACTAACACTGTTGTCGAACCATGGAGCTTGACGTTGTGGTTTACGAGGTCTTATACGCACAGGGGCGATAATATCAATTGCAGCCATAACATCCCTATTATAACAACGGACTAGGGAACAGGGATCTTCACAGGCACCCAGTATAGAAGAGAGATCCAGGTTTGCTGCAAGAGCCTAGAGAGTCATACCCCTCCTTGGACGATACCTGGTCAACTCCACGGGCAGAGATTTTATTTGAGCGGTTGCAACTGAGAACCAAATGGAGTAGTGGTCTGACCAGATGACTGGGTTTATTTTTAGGTCAGTGACTTCTAAT
Organism: Pseudophryne corroboree; assembly: GCF_028390025.1. Lineage (NCBI taxonomy): Eukaryota > Metazoa > Chordata > Amphibia > Anura > Myobatrachidae > Pseudophryne > Pseudophryne corroboree. The sequence continues at coordinate 674,550,644 of NC_086446.1, forward strand.
CCAATCTGAAAGACAAGATCGAGAGTGTGACCACTTTTATGTGTGGCAGAGGGAATGACCTGCGTGAAGCCCAGACCTTTCATTGTGCACAGGAGGTATTGGCCAAGGCGTGAGAGCTCATCATCCACCCATGCATTGAAATCCCAGAGGATGAGCATTCTTTGATGTTCCAGAACCAGGCCAGCAACAGTGTCTGCAATTTCTTGTAGAAATATCTTTCCATCTCCAGGGGGGCGGTAAATGAGAAATACTCTGAAACCTAATCCTGTCGAACTCCGGGCAGCAATGCACTCGAATGAGCGAGTAATTTCAATCGGGTGGACCCTAAGTTTAAGTTCTTTTTTTGAAGCAGACAGCCACCCTGCCACCCCTGCGGTCCAGTCTTGGATGACAGAGTAGTTTGTTGGGATTGCAGCCTCCAATATAGGTGCTGCATTTTCATCTAGCCAGGTCTCTGTTATACAGGCTAGATCTGCAGATTCAATAAGGTCAGCAATTGTTGCAGTCTTGTTTCTTATAGATCTGGCATTACAAAGGACTGACCTGATTGGGCATACCAGAGGGCCTTCAGTTTTCTTTATGTTAAGTGCAGGAGCTCTGGGTATGGGGGTCACAAAGCGAGAGTTGACAGTTCTTTCTTCCAAACACAGGGCCGTCTTTTGGGTATCACTTCTATATGATTGTTCTTTGAATATGGGGGTGAGCAGGTGGGCAAAGGACTTAGGTGGTTACCGGGGGAAATAAATTTCCAGCCTGCTTGCTTCCCACGAATGCGCCTGTGTTTTCTTTTTAAAATGCCAAGGGATTTGAGAACAGAAGCCTGTGATGGTGTGATAGGAACTGCGGAACGTGGTGGGCAGAGTGAAAGAATGCAGCTGGAGGAATACGTATACATTTGGTCATCAATGACAGATTACTATAAGTATGAGCTGCATAAAGAAGCATACAGTATGTAGATTGTCTCAATCTTTGTTATTTCAACTTATTACATATTTACTGAAACTGCCACCTACATAGGGGTTGATGCAGAGGTGAACGCTCCCGAGTTGCATGTACTGACAAAAATGCAACAACAATGAAAACATTGCTTTGGTAAATCATCAATAGTTTATATTAGTAGCTTAAAATTTGTAGTAAAACAATAAATTACTATTATGAACTAGTAATGGTGTACAGCACTCTCACTGTTTAGACTATGTTGTGGGTGGATTTTTTTGAGGTGGGGGCTCAATCAGGCTCCACACATGTCTGTAGGTTTAATTAATCAGTATAGGTCAGGCTGCTATGGTGATTAGATTGTAAGTGTTTAAAGTGTTTTTAAATCTGATTTAAAAAATGGAGTTAAACTTGAAGTAAAAAGGAGGAAAACAGAAGGACGTCAATCTATCTGCCATATCTACAACTAAAGGACTGCTTTCACCACACTACTGTGAGTTATCTAATTCACCACCTCAAAAACCTGTTGTCTGCACAACCTGGACACTCCTTACTGAACTCACTGTCTGGATATTTTAATGACTTGCTGTCTCAGACATTACTTTTTTTTTCTAAAAAATATCACTGACTATATCTTCTCTGTACCAATTTAATTTTGACTCTTTTCCCATAAAAATTCTTTCTGCATTGCCATTGCTTTTTCCACACCTATTTATCTTAGTATTTCTTCATTTATCAATAACATTTCCAATAATATTCCTCAAAATAGCACTATTGTATTTATAATTATAATCTTGCCTGTACTTTTATTTGACCTACATTTCTGTCAGTTTAACTCCACTCCCTATCTACTGTACATACATGTGGTTCATATCTGCCATCAAATTCTATGTATACCAAAACTCCCTCAACAGCTTACCCTAGAGTACCTACTTTGAATTTGCTCAACCTTTGCTAATTCTTGCTGTATTTACACCCTTCAACTTATCTCTTTTCCCACTATTTTCATTTCACCATTTGTCCTCACTCCCTCCCAATACCCTTCTTCACCTCCTTCCCTCATCTTCCTCCTAGAGCAGTGATGGGGGAACAAATGAGAGAAAAAGGGGTGAGGGAATGTGATCAAAGGCGCCCAAAATTTAGGAGGAAAGTTTGGTAAAGATGTAAGTCATAAACAATAAACAATAAATGTTACATATAATGGAAATGGTGGATGCAACAATACTTGTGAATTCTTCTAGATGTTCTCAATCAGCTGTCCGTCTATGATTTAAATCCTCAGACAATCCTCAGTTGATATGTGAAAACAAAAATGTAGAACAAAAACCAATGTGTAGTATAATTGTTGAAATGTCTTAATAAAGGTGTCCAGAAAATGAAACTCTGGTGAATGAGGGGCTTGATAGTAGAAAGGATAGATTCTCGCCACCACCAATATTCTCAGGGTTCAAGACGTACCGAAACTCACATAATGTATAGTAGGAATAAACATATAACGGTATCTTTGTATGATTTTAGGTACAGCGTACCTCACTCACATGTCCAGCAGGTGTTCTCCACATATAAAGGTATCTTTAGCGGTCTTTAATAATGGTCCAAAGCGGTGAATTTTTGTAAAAGAAAAAGTTTTTATTTGACATAAGTCAAAAAGAGTAAAAAAGTACAGGTAATTACAATTTGACCTTATTCGTCGGGCAGAAGAATGGGGGTATCGGGAGATAAGATTGAAAGAAATCTCCAAATACTAGAAGGTGGTCCGGAATCCCCTCTGTATGCAAAGACCCCCAAAAAAATACCTTAAGATGGTCAAAAAACCTGTTTAAAAATGTGAATCCACGCTCAGCATGCACCAACGACGTTTCAACCGTGTCGGTCTTTTTCAAGGTGTGGGGGAACCTTTGGCACTCCAGCTGTTGTTGAGCTACACATCCCAACATGCCCTGCTGCAGTTTTAGCATGGCCAAATAGCAAAACTGTAACAGGGCATGCTGGGATGTGTAGTTCAACAACAGCTGGAGTGCCAAAGGTTCCCCATCGCTGTCCTAGAGCAATCCCACCCTGATACACCAGCAACCTTGCCAATCTCAACCACATCTCCCTATATCCCCCTCTACCTTTCTCCTGCGTCCTCTAGAATTCAAGATCCATCTGTAACACACTGTCCACTATCTTTGACCTCTTTATCTCCAACTCTCCTGCCACATTACTCAACTATCTGCTGCCTGGTACCCATTCTTCTGTCCTCCTAATGCTTCCAGATCGAAGCTGCTTCTTGACCTCCAATTCTGTCCACAGTCCTTCAGACTCCCTCATGATATCTTCCACACATGAGACTAGACCACCTTGCTCCCTTGCTGCTGCAAACATCATCTTCCACCAAAGGGAGAAAGTCCTAGGTTTTAGAGTATATCCTCTGAAAAACTCAAGTCAGATAGAACCCGAAGTATTTTGCTGGAAAGAGCAATTAACAGGCTCGGATGGGGACCACTGTTTTGAATTCGGATATCTCCAGTTCCCCAAGGCCGATTTTAAAAAATCGGTTACCCATGGAAAAAGGGGATCTATCAGCCTTGGGCCCTTATACTCCTGGGGCCCTTGGACATATTGGGCCCATTGAGCCCATACAAAAGATGGCCCTGCCCCCTGCATCTCCCAGCATCTACTTTCCCTACGCCCCTCAGCCACATCATTTCTGCATTTCTCAGCCACACCATGATCTTCTCCCTTGCATCTCCCAGCCACACCATCATCTCCCCCTGCATCAACTAGCCACACAATCATCTTCTCCCCTCCATCTACCAGCCACACCATCATCTCCCTTCTGCTCACACCATCATCTCCCTTCTTCTACTCTCAGCTACACCATCATCTCCTGCCTGCGTCTCTCAGCCACACCATCATCTTCCTCCTGCGTCTCTCAGCCACACCGTCATCTCCCGCTTGTGTCTTTCTGCTGCCCTATCATCTCCCTCTGCATCTCTCAGCCACATGATCATCTCCCGCTGATAGTCTGAGCCACACCGCCATCTCCCACATGTGTCTCGCAGCCACACTGTCATCTTCCCCCTGTGTCTCTCAGCCCCACCCTCATCTGCCCCGCTACTCTCAGCTATCCCCCTGTCCCTCTTAACTGTGTCTCTCAACCTGCCCCCCACCTTTATTGTGTTTCTCCCTCCCCCTCTAGATGCCAATACTGAGGATCAGGGCACGACTGACCATCTGGCACATCAGGAAACTGCCAGTAGGGCTAATGGCATGACATGCTGGCCTGAAAACCTGGCTGAGCAGATGCGCCTCCCAGCGCTTTGCATGGTCATTATACAGAGACATGGGCTGGACCACGAGGCCACACCCAAAGGCATGGCAACTACCCTTTTTCATGCATGCTCCTACAGCAAGTGTGAACAGGGGGATGCTGACCTACAACCCCAAATCCCCCTACTGAAGCTGAGTTTGGGCAGTTTATGCAATCTACCAAGTCCGTGTGAGTGACTGTTACAGAGTATTGCAGCATCTATTAAGCTAATGATACAATAAATAATACATTTCCTGTATTAACAAAAGAGTTACAATACTAGACCAAAAATAGCATAGCACAGCCTACCAGCAAATCCTAATCGCTCATTTCAAGGGCGTTGAAACTCATATGGCAAAAATGTCTTGGTTGACTGAACACCAACTACCTAAAACAGCATCACTCATTAAATGATGACAGATTAAGGAACACAATTTATATGAATGCTGCCAACTATGAAGAAAAGCATGTTCACAGCCAAAATGATACCAAATTTACATGAAAACATATGAGCAGGTCAGGAATCCATGTATTTCCCAATCATAGTTTTCATCTTTATTTAAACTGAATAGAATGGGCTACTGTGTAAAATTAATATATTATTAAATATTTATTTTGTTTCTTCAGGTGTTCCCGTGCCTTATTTTCATCCCGGATGTACCAGTAATTGAGCACCCGTCTCTACTTTCAGTGAGGTGGTTTTTGCACCAAATAGGTACAGTCTATCCAGCAGAGCTCATTTTTATACACACATTTTAAATATCAAGAAAACATAAAAAATGTCGCCCATATAATAAAGACAGCCCTAATGAACCTTTAATTTACAGTACAAAAGTCATAATTTCAGGATATACAATTTGTATGATTAATTAAGTGCGCGGTCAAAAAGTTATAGTAAGAAAGACTTTGAAGTAACTTTTACTGTTGTCCACATGAACAATTCAATTAGCCACCAAATTCTTACACAGAGCAATTGCACTGAGGCGCATCCAAAAGCTGTAATAGGCATGGTCCTTGTTAGGTGTTGGCAGGCAATTAAGTGAATTTGCAAAAACAATGCACTGTACATTTGTTGTATATCCATAAATTACACTAATATTGTATGTGGAACAACAAACAAACATCATCAATATATTTGTAACAATATCACAAAACAAGATCTGGATCCCTGATCTTTTGACAAATGTCTCTTTAAATATCCATTACGAATACCTTTGACCTAAAGAACAAAGACAGATAAACTCTTTCTCTCACCCATTTCCCCCAGTGTTACCTGTAATTAGTTCCTAAAGAGGTTAAACAAACAGTAGTGCTCTAATTTAGTGAGCTGAGTGTGTTGTAAGAGGTATTTGGCAGCTAAAGTCAGAGAAAGCTTTAACCCTTCTCAGTCCCCATTGGAATGCAGCCCTGTTCACTTTTCATGCCTTTGCAAAGGCTCAAAGGATCACTGAAAAATTGTTTCTCTTTCTGCAGCACTTCCTGGTGATATTAATTCTTTGCATGACACAAAACAGTATGTTTTCCTAATTCCTGATTGCTTTCAGTTTTTTCAGTTGCTTTTCAGATATAATTCATGGATATTGTCAACACTCCTATTGTTTTAAAGCAGTTAATTAATTACTATTTGTATTCTTAGGTCATTTTATCAATACTAAATCCACTTGTCCCATCTAGTTTGGTCTCATTTTTTTTTTGTCATGTACACTATAGATTAAATGACCAATATATTCACAAACATTTTTTCCAGCTTGATGAGCTTTGACAACTACAGTCCTTTCTGAAGTCCTCGGACGTTTCCCTTGAACAAGGCACGGAATTGCATCCACAGACCTGTTTGATGAAAAACAGCCCTTTGTAGGGTAAATTGCTTTTAGGTTTTTTCTTTATTTATTTTTTAATTGTGCATGGTCACCCAAACTTGAACCTGATTGTCATCCCAATGAATTACAATACCTTACTCTAACTTTTTCCAACAATGAAATTTAATATTGGATAATTTGTGCGTTCTTTGATTAACTGCCTTCTAGTTATCTATGTTTATGACTTAGATGAAGATCTGGTATGTAGACATTCAGAATATTCTAAAGGGATCACACACTTTTTAGCACCACTGATAGGTAGATAGATATGTGTGATGGGATGGGGGCAGATGGAGTGTCATGGGGGGACGTAGCATCAAGGGCCGAGCCATAACTGAGAAGTGGGGAGTCAAAGAACAAAAGAGTGGAAGCATGGACAGCCAGAGAGGAGGGTGAGATCAATATTAGGCAGCAAGTTCACACTCTGTTCTTGAAGTTGATGTGTTGGAAGCAGGAAAAATGGGCAAAGAGTAAGGATCTGAGTGGCTTTGACAAGGGCTTATTGTGATCACTAGATGACTGGGTCACAGCATCTTGGCAGTTCTTGTGGGTGTGCTCAGTATGCAGTGGATAATACCTACCAAAAGCGGCTAAAGGAAGAACAAACAGTGAACTGTGGCAACGGGGTCATGGCTGCCCAAGGTTCACTGATGCACACGGGAAGTGAAAGCTAGCCCATCTGGTCCAATCTCATAGAAGAGCTACTGTAGCACAGATTGCTCAACAAGTTAATGCTGGCTAAGTGGGACATGTACTAAGCAGTGATAAAAGTGGAGAAGTGAGCCAGTGGAGAAGCTGCTCATGGCAACCAATCAGCTGCTCTGTATATGTTTATATTATGCAAATTATAAATGTTATGTCAGTGCTGATTGGGCAACTTCTCCACTGGCTCACTTCTCCACTTTTATCACTTCTTAGTACATGTCCCCCTAAGAGCCTTAAGGTCTTATTCAGAGATGGACGCAGCCGCTGCATTTGGCCATAGTGCGCATACCTAACCCTTATCTATGCGACCGCATCCTGGAAGGATGTTGCTGCAAGGTGATTGACAGCATGTGCAGAGAGAGATTTAGATTTGGGTGGGGTGTGTTCAAACTTAAATTCAAATTGCAATGTAAAAATAAAGCATACAGTATTTACCATGCACAGAAACAATATAACCCACCTAAATCTAACTCTCTCTGCACCTCTATATCCTACACTACATTTCTGACCCTTCTGTACCCTACACTACAGTACTGAGACCTCTATAGCGCTTTTTTTTCTGTCATGTAAGGGATGTACTATAGCTGCACTTATACCTGTGATTAACCGCCAATAACACTACTCAACATGATACATATATATATATATATATATATCTCAATGTCTATGTCATTTTATGATTAGAATCCAAATATACCATTAACAATTTGCTATCATATAAGTTTTTTGAGATATTTTGAATTCCAATAGAATTCGAATAGTAAAATCAATTCAAGTAATTCAATCACAGTAAGTGCTCAGCAAGACTCTCTTCTGCCTGCGCAATACGGTACGCATCCTGCCCAGATTCCTCATCCTCTATGTCATCAGAATCTCCCTCATTCTCCTCCATGTGCTGGTCCTGGGGCAGAACCCTTCTCTTAGTGCTGACTGCTATATTGCTTGCTGATTCCTGTCCCACTATATCACAAAGAAGTGGCCAGAGAGAGAAACCTATGTTACTGGAGGAAAATACGTTAAGTATACTCCATTGGCTAAGCCGTATAAAATAATTTTACCACTGCTTCACATTAAGTTGGACCTAATGAAGAATTTAGTAAAAGCTGTGGATAAAGAAGGCCTGGCTTTCAGTTATGTGAAGGAAAAGTTTCCGAAGCTAAGCTAAGCTAAAAGAAGGCATATTTGTTGGCCCCCAAATAAGAAAATTGTTTAGGTGAAATATTTAACACTAAATTGACGGAAATTGAGGCTGCTGCTTGGTCTTCCTTCACGGAAAGAGGAAAGAGGCCAACTACTGGGTATATTTACTAAAAGTCGATTTTGGTTGATGTTTGGTCTATTTTTTTTTAATTAATTTTGTTTAAGGGTCTAAATCACACATTTACTAACAGATTAGTTTTGACACTGCTTGAAAAAAATTTAAAACATCAACTGTTAGTAAATGTGGAATTTAGACCATGAAATACAAAATCGATCAAAAATCGACCCAAATCAATTTTTAGTAAATAAACCCCTAAATCTCACATTTGCTAACAGATGATTTTTGCCATAAGGATGTCAAAAATTATCTTTTAGTAAATGTGTGACTTAGACACTGAAACACAAAATCGATCAAAAATCGACCCAATATCAACCAATAAACGATCAACATCGACCCAAATCGACTTTTAGTAAATATGTCCCTACGTGTTCATCGTGAAATGAGCTATTGGACAACTACAAGAACATGGGTTGTAGAATGTCACTTAAAATTCACTTTTGACATTCCCATCTAGATTTTTTCACTGACAACCTGGGTGATGAACAGGGGAAATGTTTCACCAAGACAATGACAATGGAGCATCACTACCAAGGACGCTGGGGCCTTGCAATGATGGAAAACTTCTGCTGGTTACTCTTCAGAGAGACCAATGAGACACTGTACAAACAGAAAGCGTCAACATCCTATTTCCCTAAAGAAAAGTGATTTTACATTTTATCTTTTACTAGCAATTACATTACGCCTAATTTAGATTGAGTTTCTGAAGCTTAGTTTCTGCAGTTTTTACGCTTTTCTGTAGTTTTATTACAGTATTTTATTAATGAATATTAGAATATTTCAATTCTAGAGATTAATTGAAATTTTCATTTATCTTACTTTTTTCAGATATAGCTACTACCACTATTATTGCTTTTGTTATTTGCGTGTATCTAATAAATGTGACAACACAGAGAATTCTAATTTTACCACCGAATTCAGCATCCCTAAATTAGGCACAAAAAAAACCAGTCACATGCCAGATGCAGAGGATTTTTTTTTAAATTTGTTGAGTTTTGTAATCCGTATGTGGGCTTGCTGTAGATGATGAGTGGGACTGTGGAGGATGAGTGGGACTCATCCTCTACAGTTTTAAGGTTTATAAGAAGACAATTCGCACTCATATTCTGCAGTAAAAGGGTTAATACTGCTTCATCTCAGCAAATGGCAGAATAGACATTGGGTAAACTTTTTTCAATAGATTATCACTCAGTAAAGAGCACCTCTGCCCTTGTTTATGCATGTGTGTCAGCATGTATGCTATCTGACACCATTGCTTGTTGGAGACTTTACCAACCTTACTTCACCCAGACATGCAGTGATCAGGGCTTTATCTGGCTTTGTGGTGATTAGTTAATCTCCTGCTGAAAGCATGTTTGTTTGCCTTGCTGTGTTCTAGTAGCTTTATCAGTGTTAACCTTTAACCTCAGCTTTAGTCTTTTATTCTTCAAGACACACACAAACACAAACAATTGTGCTGAGGGATGTAAGCAGAAGTGTACACAGTGTGTCCCAGTCACAACACTGTAGTGAGAGTTAAGCATTGTTTAATGACTCCTATTATTTACGAACATGCTTCGCATAGTGAAAGTTTTCTTATGTCTGATTTTTGTTGACGTCAAAAATTATGACCAGAGATAAAATATTTATTTATTAACAGTTTCTTATATACCGCAGCATATTCTGTTGCGCTTTACAATTAGAACAACAGTAGTAGAACAAAACTGGGTAAAAACAGACAGACCTAGAGGTAGGAACTGAAGGCCCTGCTCGCAAGCTTACAATCTATAGGGAAATAGGATACACAAGGATAGATGCTACCTATTGCATAATGGTCCACCAGATTGCTAGGTTCTTAATGGGTTGTATGATATGATCACCCAGCAATGTTGGCCACGTGTCAGGAGGGTGTGAGAGTAAAGAAAGACAAGATATGTGATGTTATGTATACTGTACAGAGAGGATGTAATTAGATAGGGAAGCACTGAAGGTTATGTGGGTGGGTCTGGAATTTGACAGGCTTGTCTGAAGAGGTGAGTTTTCAGGGAACGTTTAAAGGTTTGGAGACTAGAGGAGAGTCTAATACCGCTTTCACATCGCAAATGCCGGATTCCACCCGCTAAGAGAAACGTGTCCTTACCGGGTGGGATCCGGCATTTGGTCTCCTTTGATGGCTTTCCGACTCTGCAATATACCGGGTCGGTTGCCATAGCAGCAGGGGCGCAGCAGGGGCGGGGGTGGAGGCGGCGCTGGGAGATGAGCTCATCTCCTGCGCCGCCTCTCCCTATGCTGTGAATGGGAACCGTGTCGCATCGACGCGGCTCCCATTCACACTGCGCCTGACCCGGTATTCAACCCGGGTATAATCCTTCTTTTATACCGGGTTGAATTACCGGGTCAGGCGACCCGCTAATTCGCCGAAAGTGCTTTCACATCGCACACTGACCCGTGTCGACACGGCAATATGCCGTGTCGATACCGGGTTATTTGTGCGATGTGAAAGGGGTATTATTGTGCATGGGAGGGCATTCTACAGAGTGGGTGAAGCCCGGATAAAGTCCTGTAATTTTGAGTGTGAACAAGTAATGCGTGTGGATGAGAGAAGTAGATCGTGTGCAGAGAGGAGAGGTCGGGTAGGGAGATATTTTGAGATGAGTGAAAAGATGTATGTTGGTGCAGTTTGGTTAATAGTCTTGTACGTCAGTAAAAGTATTTTATATTTAATACGGTAGAATACTGGTGACCAATGGAGGGACTTACAGAGTGGATCTGCAGACGATGAACGTCTAGCGAGGAAGATTAGCCTCGCAGCTGCATTCAAAATGGATTGTAGTGGTGAGAGCCTATGTTTGGGAAGATCAGCCAGGAGACTATTACAATAATCAACGTGGGAGATAATATAGTAAGTTAAACATACCGCTTCCGCCTACAATTAACTTTCCTGTCTGATTTATATGTGCTTCATATGTCAATCAAAAATTACAAACGAGCCAAACACATGGTGTACCTGTTTACAGTACTATAGCATTAACTGATAATAAACCGGTCTTAATTGATCAGGCCGTTATCGCACAGATTTATAAATCTGGTGGAATGTTGGCTGCTATCAAGTCAGAGTTGATCTTGTTATTCAGCCTGCACATTGGTTGGTTGGATATTTTCCAATATGGGCAAATTTGAAATTAATCTTGTCAACTTGCATAAAGACCAAACAATGCATTTTGCCTGCATGTGGCTTGACTAACTTTATTTTGTTTATTCTAAATAAGCTATGATTACTTTTTGCATATTTACCTGTTTTCAAAAATGTACAACTAAACAGTCCACAAACATGGAGATCTTCTTGCTTGGTCTGCTTACCAAATAGATATGTTCTTCTCACATTATCAGGGTCAGATTAAGGGTGGTGGAGGACCTGCACAACTCCCACCCCCCTGTATACACACACCTCCCCTGTACTCACACACCCGTACACACTCACAAACCACACCACACCACTATCTGGCCACAGCAGCAGGTATAGCGCACTGCTGCCCCAGATGCGTTCGCACAGTGTCATGGTCATCATGGAAATTCACTGCAATATCCTGTGAGACACTATACAGACTTCCTCGGCGGCCGCTGTGAAGTAACAACAGGTACACTTCTGCACTTAGAACATCAGTGTGTGTGTGGGGCCCTAATGTGTGGGGGCCCCAGAACTACTGCCCCTGTTGCCCCTCCCTTAATCCAGCTCTGCATATCATGCATAAACACTGTTTTTCTTCTATGTAGAAAGTTGATGGAACTCACAAAAAGGTGCCGCTACTCAAAAAAAAGCTGTCAGTACTCACCTAAAGTTACAAGTTTATACAAGATTTCTAGTAGCTTCCACTTAGGGCAAGTATTAATTTAATTTATGGACCTGCCATGTGGGTCACCTTGGACAACTTGGTGCAACTTCCTGTCCCATCCCCCTCTCTGTGTGTCTCACAGCCCCCCCCCCCACACACTTTGTCCCACCCCCTCTCCACTCCATCTCCTCTGTATATACTTACCCCTTCCCTGCCCAGAGTGGTCCTTCATCCTGGGCTACAGTGGAAGGGGACTACCCCTTCCCCATGTGCTGGGTGACAAGGGGTGTTACAGATGGATTGGGGTAGGGGACATGCATTGGGTTTGCACCAGCCCCAATCACTCACAGGTGTCTTCCCCCATTTTCCCATCTTTATTCCCCCTCCCCGCCTGTCTCTATCATCCCCCTTCTCTTTCATCTCTGCCCCCCTCTCCTGATTGTTTCTCTCTCTTCCTTTTCTCTCTCTTTCCCCCACATCTGTTTACTGATTGTTAATAGCTCTGTATTAAGAAATTCTAAAGTGCTTTAACTGGACCCCAAAGTTTGCAGCACACAGTAAAATACAAAAGCTGTAACAATTTAATCATACAAAATAAGAGTAATAAATGGCTTACGTTGTTTTACCCTTATTCTTGCATGATTTTGACTGAATACATGCTATGCTACACTACCCTCAAGTCTGCCTTCCGGTCTATCCCACGTGCTGCACTTGGCCTCTCTGACCACTGCCTCATCCACCTACTCCCTACCTATACACAGAAGCTGAGAGCGGTTAAGCCTGTCGTCAAGACTGTTAAGAAATGGACCAACGAGGCCTGCTTTAACTGCACGGAATGGGGGTTCTTCGAAACCTCGGCAACCGACCTGAACGACCTGACAGACACTGTCACATCCTACATCAGCTACTGTGAGGACATGTGTGTACCTACCAAGACTTACCGCACTTACAACAACAACAAGCCCTGGTTCAACGCCCAGCTCATGCAACTTTGTCGGGCCAAAGAGGAGGCCTATAGCAGTGGTGACAAAGCACTGTACAACCAAACTAGGAACTCTCTGACTAAAGGAATCAGGCTAGCCAAAAAGCGGTTCTCGGACAAGCTGACAAACGATCTCTCCACCAATGACCCCGTATCTGTATGGAAAGGAATGCAATCCATAACCAACTACAAGAAAACATTGAAGTCCACCACCATGCACCAAGACCTAGCAGACGAACTGAACCACTTTTATTGCAGGTTTGCAAAAGAAGTCCCTTGCAACCCAAACAATCACCTCTACAATGCCCCGAACACCGACAGCCAACTCCAGGCACTGCAAGTCGCCCAAGAAGAGGTGGAGGCATTGTTTAAAAGGGCCAAACCCAGGAAAGCTCCCAGTCCTGACGGAGTGTCACCATCTGCCCTAAGAGTATGTGCGGGTCAGATCACCCCCATTTTCACCAAGATCTTCAACAAATCGCTGGAGCTACAGAAAGTCCCTTCCTGCCTCAAAAGGTCTACTATCGTCACGGTCTCCAAGAAACCCTCTATCACAAACCTGAACGACTACAGGCCGATAGCACTGACGTCTGTGGTCATGAAAATGTTTGAGCATCTGGTTTTGAATCACCTGAAAACTGTGACTGGCCCCCAACTGGACCTCCTACAGTTCGCCTATCGATCGAATCGGTGTGTCAAGGATGCAGTCAACCTGGGCCTGCACTATATTCTACAGCATCTAGACATTCCCGGTACCTACGCGAGGGTCCTGTTTGTCGATTTCAGCTCGGCCTTTAATACAATCGTCCCCAGCATCCTCCACCCCAAATTACTTCGCCTAGGGGTCCCAGAAGCTACCTGTTCCTGGATAGTAGACTTCCTGACAGATAGAACACAGCAGGTGGTGAAAGCAGGGGAATTCACCTCTCAAGCGCGGTCCATTAGTACAGGGGCCCCTCAGGGCTGTGTCCTCTCACCCCTGCTCTTCTCCCTGTACACAAATGACTGCACCTCAGAGGCGCAATCAGTAAAGATCCTTAAATTCGCCGATGACACCACCGTCATCGGACTCATCAAGGACGGGGACGAATCGGCCTATAGACAGGAAGTAGACCGGTTGGCCCAGTGGTGCACCCACAGCAACCTTGCGCTCAACCCCCTCAAAACTGTCAAGATGATAGTTGACTTCAGGAAGAAGTCAGCTAGTGCACCTCCGCTAACGATTGCTGACAGTGTGGTATCGCTAGTGGACTCCTTCAAGTTTCTAGGGACCACAATCTCCCGGGACCTTAAATGGGGGTCCAACGCTGACGCCACTCTCGGGAAAGTGCAGCAGAGGTTGTACTTCCTCAGACAACTAAGGAAGTTCAACATCCCACAGAAGCTTCTGCTCCTCTTCTTCTCCGCAATTGTGGAGTCGGTTCTGTGCTCCTCGATACTGGTATGGTACAGCTCCGCTAGCGCGAGGGACAGATGCAGGCTCCAAAAGGTGGTCAGAACTGCAGAGAAGATCATCGGGGCCGACCTTCCCTCAGTCCAGGACCTGTACCTGTCCAGAGCTAAAAAGCGAGCAACGAAGATACTAAAAGACCAGCTACACCCCGGCCACAGCATGTTTAACTTGCTTCCTTCAGGCAGGCGTTACAGGGCCGTCCCCGCCAGGTCCACCAGAAGCCTCAAATGATTCTTTCCCCAAGCGGTCCGCCTGCTGAACTCCTGATTATTGACTGACTAGACGTACATGTAACTAACTTGTGTCCCTATGGTATGCCTATCTGTATGACTGTACTTGCCCCCCACCCCCACCTGCTTATCTGTTACCTACTTGGCTGTTGTATAGCAAACCGAAGACAAATTCCTAGTATACGCAAATATACCTGGCCATTAAAGCTGATTCTGATTCTGATGTGCAAGGAAGTTACACATGAAAAGGGTGATGTCTGTGGTGATGTCTGTGCGTATAACAAGAGGAACTAAAGGTATTCATGATGAAATGCTGACTAGATGCACTTGTGCGCAATTAATCCCACATGTAAAAACATTTTGTTGTCCAGAATAAGACATGCAAATAAAATGCATTGGGTGGAAACAGCACATTTATTATTCTTCTGTTACTTGGGCCACAGAGCATTTATTCATTAGAGTATACTTGGCTGATTAAGCCTGGCTGATTGATCCAGGGTGTAGGACTCGAAGGGAGTAGGCTCAAAGGGAGCAGATATATAATTCTAATATCAAAGCCTGGACTTAGCCTGGACTTAAACTGGATGAAAAACTGAAAGAAAACCTCAAGCAACACAAACAACAACAGATGAACTACTTATCAATATCAACTGTATATGCAAATTCATCACCCTCAAACTTTCACTCTGTGAACACTATGCAACCCATTTGCAGAAAGAAACATATGTAAGATCAAGTTTCCATCCATAATCAGGATCACAAAGATCTTCTTTGGGACAATTGTGAGTTCATCTTCTCATCTACAAACACCTCAAAAAATCAAACAGAATTACCATTGCTTCTTAACCCTCTCATAATCCTTTCATTTCTTACAGCCCAAATACATTTCTGCACCCACTTTATCTATGCTTTTGACTCATTTCATACTAAATCTACACCCATTGAGCCTACACTGCTTTTCTCACCTGTATTTCTGCAATTCTTCTGCTCTGATTCCCTTACAGTCTCCTCTCCTACTTCCACTTTCCCTCAACCCATTTACCTACTTAACACTATGTCAAGGCTTTCTTATACTCCCCACATCACTCAGTGTCTAGTCTACCTAATAATGTATCTTTATCCTTCCACCCTAGTCTCCTGCACCTCCTCCTCTGTCTCCCCTCCATCCCTCTGTTTCCTTCCCCCTCCTTTCCTGTTACCCCACTTTCATTCACCTCTGCCCCATGGTCCTGCTACCCCACAACTCAGCCCTGCTCCCTCTCTCCCTTCCCTGTCACCTCCCCACACCTCCATCCACATCACACTGACCTCCCTCCCTGCCCACCTCCTGCAGTTTCCCCTCCTAGCTCAGGCACCCGTACCATCACTACTCTCTCATCATCCCTGCCCTCAAAGTTAATCTCACCTCATCGCTACAGCAACCCTGATAATCTCATTAACATCTCTCCCACAAACTCATACCCCTATCCTGTGCCCTCTGGAATGCCAGATCTATTTGTAACAAACTGGTCCCCACTCATGACCTTTTCATTTCCAACTCCCTACACCTACTAGCCATTACTGAAACTTGGATTACGCCCTCTGACACTACTTCTCCTGCTGCTCTCTCTGCTGGGGGCCTCACATTCACACACGCACCCCGACCTGGGGGTCGCCATGGGGGGGGGGTGTTGGGGTCCTTTTACCTTCTAGTTACTCCTTCCATCTCATACCACTAGAACCGTCCCTTACATTCTCTACATTTGAGGTCCATGCCATACGCCTCTTCCAACCAGTCCATCTTAGAGTAGCTGTCATTTACCGCCCCCCCTGGCACTGCTTCCAAATTCATCACCAACTTTGCTTCCTGGCTTCCTCACTTCCTCTCTTCTGACATTCCCTCCATTATCCTAGGCGATTTCAACATCCCTATTGACATCCCCACACAATCCCCTGCCTCTAAACTCCTTAACCTCACCTCTTCACTTGGTCTCTCCCAGTGGACCTCCTCACCCTCCCATGTGAATGGGAGCTCACTGGATCTGGTCTTCCCTCACCGCTGTGATATTTCTGATTTTTCAAACTCCCCATTTCCCCTCTCTGACCACCACCTGCTCTCCTTTAACCTATCTCTCTCGACTTCCCCATCTCTACCTCCTAAGGCTACCATCACTAAGCGTAACATTGAAGCTATTGACACCACATTCCTTTCCTCCCTGTTTGACTCACTTTTTTCTCCTATTCTCTCTCTCTCATGCCCTGAACAAGCCACTTCCACATACAATGCATCCCTTACTTCTGCTCTTGACTCTGTTGCTCCACCAACCACTATTCACCCTCGCAAATTAACACCTCAACCCTGGCACACCAAATGCACATATCTGCAAAAATGCTCACGTACTGCTGAGCGACACTGGAGGAAATCACGCTCTAAGGCAGACTTCCTCCATTTCAAACTTATGCTCTCATCCTTCAGTGCTGCCCTTTCTCTTGATAAACAGTCATACTTCAAGAACCTCATCTCCTCCCAGTCTTCCAACCCCCGGCGCCTCTTTGCCACTCTCAACTCACTACTCTGCCCACCTCCACCTCGTCTTCCTTCCTCACTCTCTGCTCTTGACTTTGCCACTTACTTCACATCCAAAATTGAATCCATACGTCAGGACATCACATCATACCAGTCCATCAGTAACCAGCCTTCTCCCATCCCTTACCAACCCTCCCCATCCCTCGCACCTACTCTGACATCTTTCTCCCATGCATCTGGAGAGGAAGTCATGGCCCTCATTCGTTCCTGTCCCCTCACCACCTCCCCACTTGACCCTATCCCCTCCCGCCTCCTCCGCTACCTCTCTCCTTCTGCTTGTTCCCATCTTTCCCACCTTCTCAATCTCTCCCTCTCATCAGGCACTGTCCCTTCTACCTTCAAGCATGCACTCATCTCTCCTATTCTTAAAAAACCTACCCTTGATCCAAACACTCTCTCCAACTACCGGCCCATCTCTCTCCTCCCTTTTGCCTCCAAACTCCTTGAGCGTATTGTCTACAACAGCCTTACTTCCTTTTATTTCCTCACACTCACTGCTTGACCCATTCCAGTCTGGCTTCCGTCCTCTCCACTCCACTGAAACTGCCCTTACAAAAGTATGCAATGACCTCCATACTGCTAAATCTAAGGGACACTACTCTCTACTTATTCTATTTGATCTCTCTGCTGCTTTTGACACTGTGGACCATCCTGTCCTACTGCAAATCCTTCACTCCATTGGTCTGCGTGACACTGCCCTCTCTTGGCTGTCCTCCTACCTTTCTGACCGGTCATTCTCTGTCTCCTCTCATGACTCCACCTCCCCCTCACTTCCACTAACTGTAGGGGTACCCCAAGGTTCTGTCCTTGGTCCTCTTCTCTTCTTTCTCTATACGTCCTCACTAGGTAAGCTCATTAGTTCTTTTGGTTTCCAATATCATCTCTATGCTGATGACACCCAAATCTATCTTTCCTCTCCAGACCTCTCCCCTGCTCTCCTCACTCGTATCTCCAACTGTCTCTCTGCTACCTCTTCCTGGATGTCCCAGCGCTTTCTTAAACTTAACATGCCTAAGACCGAGCTGATCATCTTCCCTCCCTCCCGCATAACCTCACCTCCTACAATCTCATTATCTATTGATGGCACTACTATCTCCTCTAGCTCCCAAGTGCGCTGTCTTGGAGTAATCCTTGACTCCTCCCTCTCCTTCAAACCACACATTCGTCACCTCTCACAAACCTGCCGTTTTCATCTAAAAAATATTTCCAGGATCAGACCCTTTCTGACCCAGGATGCTACTAAGACTCTTATCCACTCACTGGTCATCTCCAGACTGGACTGCTGTAATCTCCTCCTGACTGGCATTCCTGACATATACCTCTCTCCACTCCAATCTATCCTCAATGCTGCTGCCCGGTTCATCTTCCTCACCAAATGCACTACGTCCACCTCTCCTCTCTTACTAGACCTTCACTGGCTCCCCTTCCCTTTCAGAAAACACTAACACAAGCCACCACGTGTGAGGACAGTGACAACATTTTATTAACTTGAACAAGGTGTCACTGGTCTTTGGTGTAAAAGGTTAGATTGGCAAAAGACAGGCAAAAAATCTTTCACAGGCAAGAAACAATTGTTAATTTATCACGTTGTTTAAGCACTATAAGCGTACAATAATACTAAGTAACAGAAAAAATGTCTTTACAGTACGCTACTCGTATATCACTAACAATCAGAAGTTTAAGGGAGAAGGAACAGGGTGGAACTGCGTTCCACCAGTTCCATTTGGAGACAGAACCAGTTATTTGAGACGTCTCCTCCGGCTTACCTAACCCGATGTCAGCCCAGCCTCAGAAGGATGCCGGATGCCTGCTGAGAGTATGGCCCAAATGTATTTAGCCTTAACAAGAGATAAAGTGGAGACGGATAAAGAGTGATAAGTGACCAATCAGCTTCTGTCATTTTTCAAACACAGCCTGTGACATGGCAGTTAGGAAGCTGACTGGATGGTCATTTATCACTCTTTATCCGTCTCCACTTTATCTCTTATTAAAGCTTAATACATTTGGGCCTTGGGCCTATTAAGTAAATGTATAATAGCGGCACGCATCGTGCCGCTATAACACTTCCTGTTTCGCCTCATTACCGAGGCGAAGCAGGAAGGGACATCAACAAGATGTATGAACATCTTGTCTGCCGAAGCCTTCGGCAATGTCCTTCTGAGCTCACAGCGCATCAGCTCAGAGCTAATGCGCTTTGTCGCCTTCCCAGCCAGCTCCTATGCGCATGCGCAGGATCTCGCTACTCACGCAAGATCCCCAGTGCAGCCTGGAGCTGGCACCCGCCACAGGCAGGGCCAGGTCTGTCCTTTCTGTGGACAATGGGCATCGCCACCTGCAGCTGTGGAAATTGACAGCTGCAGGTGTCATCATACATTGTCCTTGCATATCGGCCTGCTATCTTTTAGATAGCAGCACCGATATGGACAGGCACCCCCCTCTTCCGCCGCTATGTCTAGTCTGTGCTTCCAAGCTGCACCTGCCGCCGCTTAGTCTGTGTCACCCCCCCCCCAGCCACTGCTGTTCACCCCCCTGCCCCTAATTCAGTCCTCCCCACCACCGTCCTGTTTTGTAAATATATTTTGGTAACATTGCACTGCTTGATGCCCCCAGCTTGCCCTGCCCCCCCCCCCCCCCTGCCCTTGGCTCGCTCTGCCCCTGAAACCCCCCCTCATGGGCTCACTGGGCGAGATTAAAATGTTATTGCCCCCTATCTACCGTCTAAAGTGATGGGAGATCGCAGGGGGCGATATACAAATGTCCCCCGCTTTAGAGCTGTTGTGCCCATAGCTGCCGGGTTTAGCCGCATAAAGCAGCTAAACCCAGCTAAACTTTTGGGCGCAACATGAAAAGTCCCATTTGGGTGCCCAAACTCAGGGTCACTCCCTCAGGGGTAGAGAGCTGAAATGCTGATGTTGCACCCGGTGGCAGCAACATTTGAATAGCAGCCGGCGGGAGCGATCGCAGGCGGGAGGGGGTGGCATGACTTGAATCTCGCCCACTGTGTCCTGCCGGCGCAATGTCTCCAAAGACCGTTGTTGTACCCAGGATCGCAGAAGGCCTACTTTTCACATCAAATCACTGGAAGTAAATGTAAATGAATCTCTACTTAACATATCTATAGATCGCATTGAAAATGTTGCAATATATCTGTATTCACTTACTCACTCACTGACTCATCACTAATTCTCTCACTTCCCGATATATAAGGAAGATGAAATATAACATAGGTATTCTTCAGGGTGGGAAACAGGAAAACTGTGTAATTAGAATTTTAATAAACCTCCTTCAAGGGGATGAAAAGGAGGCTGAGAAATTATCGGTGAGTGGCTTGCGTTGCATGAATGATAACGCCCAAATGGACAATCGGATCAAAATTTGGATTGCACGTCCAGTGTGTCGAATTTAATAATCTACAAAAATGGTCCTGTCACTTTTTACTGTATCTGCTACGGGTGCTCCTCTGGTAACGGCAAGAACCATGGGTTAATATTTACTTATATTAAGACATCTCAAATTTACATCTCTATAGATTTACAAAAATTGTAACACTCATTTATATTTACAACCGCTAAAATCAGAAACTCCTGTGCGAAGAATGGGTAGAACAGGTAGTTGTTATATATAACTGTGGTACTACGTGACTAGACCCCAATGTATTTGGTAAATGTGCAAATCAGTGAAATTTGGTTATTTGGTGGACATGGTATAAACGCGGATGCCTTAGCTATAAACTTTCAGGCGTGTCACTCTGCCCTGCGTCCGTTGCTCATCACCCGGGAGTGCTGCATTTGTGACATCATAGCCAAATGCCACACTCCCAGTGTCAATGACACTAAAGAGCAGCAGCTTCACAGGTAAAAGTTGGCTTTGTTCCATGTGTTGTGCATGTGGGGACACTATTGACTTAGGGGTCTATTTATGAAGCAGTGAAATGAGTGGAGAAGTAAGGAAATTGAGAATTTGCCCCTGGCAACCAATCAGCTGCTACATATAATTTTATAGAATGTACTTGATAAATGTTACTTCAATGCTGATTGGTTGCCAAGGCCAATTTCTCCACTGGCTCACTTCTCTACTGCTTCATGAACAGATCCCTTAGTAAGAAGTTACACTGGACAAGCAACATTTACCACCTAGGTGCCCCTAATGACAGCTCTGGCAGATATGTTATGGCACTGACTTTATTGCCAATTCAAAGTGAATGGAAAACAATTGACACCCTTTGCCATTGTCACTTTGATGTTGGATGGGTATGTCATTCAATAGCTATGAGCCTGCCCTAATGTTTATTCATGCAAACTAATTATCAGAGTGCCTATTGGCTAGTAGTTCCGGACAAATGAAGCTGAATAATGACCATTTTCAATAAAGCTTCTTCAAAATAAAAAAGGAGCTGGCACACAGAATTATCTACATGCTCTCTTTCCTTTTTTTTTTTCTTTAGCTCCCATTGGGACCAGGTAATAAATATAAAAGATAAAAGCTCACAAGAAATCACCAACAACAAAAAGGGGGTTGAGAAGAGTCAATTTGAAACAAATTAAAAAGGCCTCTGTATGTTCATTCTTGCCAGGTTAATACTGTTGCCTATCTGCGTGACAGGTGCAAGATTGATTACCGGGTTGTGCGCAGTTATAACTTGATCAGTCAAATTAATCTCTGACTGTGGGCCCATCTGATGCCTGGCATCACAAATTTAATTTTGAGGCAGAGGCTGCTTCTCCTATGCGTGCATGAGGTCGGTAGCAATATTGCCTTCATGCATAGATATGGTGGGAATTGGAAGGGCCTGAGATGTTGTCAGGCCACATGCCTTCAGCCGTCCTGTGGGGAATTACTCATCAGGAAATGCTGTGCCACACACCAGAATAAAGGTCGTAACAGACACTAAGTAAGACATATTAATGTACTAAAGACTTAATGAAGTTCCGGGGGAGGGGAGAATAGCTTACATTATTAGTTTATTGTGGATTAATGGGGATGCTCATTATAGTGATAGTGATAGATTACTCCCTTCAACCTGCCTCTTTCTGTTTAAGGTATTGGGTGCGCTGATGTCAATGTCTTTTCTCCTTAATTACAAACCTCTGCATTGAACACGTCAAGTGAGAATGGACAGAGAGAAGTGAAAGTTAAGCAAAGGATCAGCAATTTTGTCAGGATCACATGCCTGTATGTCCAGAGCCGTGATATGCCTGGAGTTTGTGTATTAACAGGGATGTGCTTTCAATTAACTGTGTGGAGATGCATTCCCAGTTTCCAGGATCATAACACTGCATAAACAACTGTGTTAACCCACTGACTGTGAAGGATGCTTTTTGAATTGCCTCTGGTACGCTAAGTACTTCTTCTACTTAGTATGTTTTCACAGTGTGCGAGTGAGTATATATATATATATATATATATATATATATAGCAAATACCGGCTCTTTGAACCAGGCGGCACTCCACGGATTTTAGCAAATAAGTACAGTAGTGTATTCAAACAAATCAAACAGTAACAGGCATAGTGAACACCAACGTTTCAACGCCTCCCGGGCGTTTTTATCAAGGTGCTACGCTATGTTGTGGTTTTTTATTCACAACACAGCGTAGCACCTTGATAAAAACGCCCGGGAGGCGTTGTAACGTTGGTGTTCACTATGCCTGTTACTGTTTGATTTGTTTGAATACACTACTTATTTGCTAAAATCCGTGGAGTGCCGCCTGGTTCTTGATGCATAGAGGAGAGGAGCAGTAATCCATCCCAGAGAGCCGGTATTTGCTATAATTTTGAAGGAAGACACCCTGGTGGATGTGAAGTGGACAGTGAGTGCCATTATAATACATGGATATATATATATATATATATACTTGCAATTGTCGGATCGGCACTCTCCTAGCGATGGATATGTTGCTCAGGTGCCATCTGGAGGAATTAATGCAGGTAGCAAACTGTGTAACAAACAGCGGCACTCAGAGACTGACACAGCGTGAATAAAGTGCTGGTGCTTTTAATTCATGGCTGGTAACTCCAACGTTTCGGGGCACGCAAGCCCCTTTTTCAAGGTGAGCCAAATACAATACTTTGTATTTGGCTCACCTTGAAAAAGGGGCTTGCGTGCCCCGAAACGTTGGAGTTACCAGCCATGAATTAAAAGCACCAGCACTTTATTCACGCTGTGTCAGTCTCTGAGTGCCGCTGTTTGTTACACAGTTTGCTACCTATATATATATATATATATATATATATATATTTATTAGAGATGTGCTCGGGCATTTTTCGTGTTTTGTGTTTTGGTTTTGGATCTGGATCCCCACTCGTGTTTTGGATCTGGATTGGTTTTGCCGAAACCACCCTTTCGGGTTTTGGTTTTGGATCTGGATGATTAAAAAACAAACAAACACAAAAACAGCTAAAATCACAGAATTTGGGGGTAATTTTGATCCTACGGTATTATTAACCTCAATAACTTTCATTTCCACTCATTTCCAGTCTATGCTGAACACCTCACAATATAGTTTTTAGGCCAAAAGGTTGCAGACAGGGTTGCACTTTTAAAAATTAGGACCCTAACAGCTCATCATGCAGAGAAGAAAAAGAGGTGCGATGAGGTAGCTGGATGACTAAGCTAAGTGACACAAGTGTGCTGCACAAACACCTGGCCCATCTAGGAGTGGCACTGCAGTGTCAGACAGAATGGCACTTTTAAAAACTAGGCCCCAAACAGCACATCATGCAAAGAAGAAAAAAAGATGCAATGAGGTAGCTGGATGACTTATCTAAGTGACACAAGTGTGTGCGGCACAAACACCTGGCCCATCTAGGAGTGGCACTGCAGTGTCAGACAGGATGGCACTCTTAAAAACTGGGGCCCAAACAGCTCATCATGCAAAGAAGAAAAAGGCGTAATGAGGTTGCTGGATAACTAAGCTAAGCGACACAAGTGTGTGGCACAAACACCTGGCCCATCTAGGAGCGGCCCTGCAGTGGCAGGCAGGATGGCACTTTTAAAAACTAGGCCCCAAACAGCACCTCATGCAAAGAAGAAGAAGAGGTGCAATGAGGTAGCTGGATGACTAAGCTAAGCGACACAAGCGTGCGGCACAAACACCTGGCCCATCTAGGAATGGCACTGCAGTGACAGACAAGATGGCACTTTTAAATACCAGGCCCCAAACAGCTCATCATGCAAAGAAGAAAAAGAGGTACACCGAGGTAACTGGATGACTTAGCTAAGCGACACAAGTGTGCGGCACAAACACCTGGCCCATCTAGGAGTTTCACTGCAGTGGCAGACAGGATGGCACTTTCAAAAACTAGGACCCTAACAGCTCATCATGCAAAGAAGAAAAAGAGGTGCAATGAGGTAGCTGGATGACTAAGCTAAGCGACACAAGTGTGCGGCACAAACACCTGACCCATCTAGCAATAACAGACAGGATGGCACCTTTAAATACTAGGCCCCAAACAGCTCATCATGCAAAGAAGAAAAAGAGGTACACGAGGTAACTGGATGACTAAGCTAAGCGACACAAGTGTGCGGCACAAACACCTGGCCCATCTAGGAGTGGCACTGCAGTGGCAGACAGGATGGCACTTTTAAAAACTAGGACCCTAACAGCTCATCATGCAAAGAAGAAAAAGAGGTGCAATGAGGTAGCTGGATGACTAAGCTAAGCGACACAAGTGTGCGGCACAAACACCTGGCCCATCTAGGAGTGGCACTGCAGTGGCAGACAGGATGGCACTTTTAAAAACTAGGAACCAAACAGCTCATCATGCAAAGAAGAAGAAGAAGAAGAGGTGCAATGAGGTAGCTGGATGACTAAGCTAAGCGACACAAGTGTGCAGCACAAACACCTGGCCCATCTAGGAGTGGCACTGCAGTGGCAGACAGGATAGCACTTTTAAAAACTAGGCCACAAACAGCTCATCATGCAAAGAAGAAACAGAGGTGCAATGAGGTAGCTGGATGACTAAGCTAAGCGACACAAGTGTGCGGCACAAACACCTGGCCCATCTAGGAGTGGCACTGCAGTAGCAGACAGGGTTGCACTTTTAAAAATTAGGACCCTAACAGCTCATCATGCAAAGAAGAAAAAGAGGTGCGATGAGGTAGCTGGATGACTAAGCTAAGCGACACAAGTGTGCGGCACAAACACCTGGCCCATCTAGGAGCGGCACTGCAGTGTCAGACAGGATGGCACTTTTAAAAACTGGGGCCCAAACAGCTCATCATGCAAAGAAGAAAAAGAGGCGCAATGAGGTAGCTGGATAACTAAGCTAAGCGACACAAGTGTGTGGCACAAACACCTGGCCCATCTAGGAGTGGCACTGCAGTGGCAGACAGGGTTGCACTTTTAAAAATTAGGACCCTAACAGCTCATCATGCAAAGAAGAAAAAGAGGTGCGATGAGGTAGCTGGATAACTAAGCTATGCGACACAAGTGTGCGGCACAAACACCTGGCCATTCTAGGAGCGGCACTGCAGTGGCAGGCAGGATGTCACTTTTAAAAAATAGGCCCCAAACAGCACATCATGCAAAGAAGAAGAAGAGGTGCAATGAGGTAGCTGGATGACTAAGCTAAGCGACACAAGTGTGCGGCACAAACACCTGGCTCATCTAGGAGTGGCACTGCAGTGGCAGACAGGGTTGCACTTTTAAAAATTAGGACCCTAACAGCTCATCATGCAAAGAAGTAAAAGAGGTGCAATGAGGTAGCTGGATGACTAAGCTAAGCGACACAAGTGTGCGGCACAAACACCTGGCCCATCTAGGAGTGGCACTGCAGTGGCAGACAGGGTTGCAGTTTTAAAAATTAGGACCCTAACAGCTCATCATGCAAAGAAGAAAAAGAGGTGCGATGAGGTAGCTGGATGACTAAGCTATGCGACACAAGTGTGCGGCACAAACACCTGGCCCATCTAGGAGCGGCACTGCAGTGGCAGGCAGGATGTCACTTTTAAAAAATAGGCCCCAAACAGCACATCATGCAAAGAAGAAGAAGAGGTGCAATGAGGTAGCTGGATAACTAAGCTAAGCGACACAAGTGTGCGGCACAAACACCTGGCCCATCTAGGAGTGGCACTGCAGTGACAGACAGGATGGCACTTTTAAATACTAGGCCCCAAACAGCTCATCATGCAAAGAAGAAACAGAGGTGCAATGAGGTAGCTAGATGACTAAGTGTTACAATCCTGAGCACTCATGTTTTGTTATTGTTATAAATTACCTTTGCTTCAGTTTGTGGAACTACAGGTCACAGCTAGCTCCTGCATAGTTGTCTCCCAGTGCATTTGCTCCTGCACTCAGCAACTGACTTCACAGGTATCTGGATTCTGTAATTACAGCTCGTTACCTGAAAACTACTATTCAGCTTGTCAGCCTGCTCAGTCTGCACTGCAGCTGCATGTTATATCAATTACTGGGGGCCTGTCTGGTGCTCACAACTGATTGGTCCAGCCTGTTCTTTTAAGCCTCTCAATCCCAAGAAGCTTTGCCAGTTATAGCTACTCCATGTGGTGTTCTGCTCTCTGGTTCCTCTCTGGTCTCAGTTCATCTGTCCAGTGGGTATTGCCTTGTTCCAGTATTGAATTCCAGCTTCAACATCTTGCTGACGACTTTAGTCTGCCGACTGCCGTTACCCTGTCTCCAAGTGTCTGCACCCCAGTCCGTCTGTGTGCCGCTACCTCCTGTGTCACCCCTGGAGTGCCTGCTGCTGTTCCATCTCCACGGCCCCAGCATACCATCTGGCCGTGTGCACCCTGCCACCTTCTCCAGTTCCTGTTTGTTCCTGTGTATCACTGCGGCTGATCATATACAACACCTCTACCATAACTCTAGTCCAGTTCAGGTATCAAGTGACCCAGACAGGGGGCCGCGACCTGCACGTCGGAAGCCGCGAAGCCCATATCCCCTTGCGGGGTTCCCTGGTGAAAACCTTCCAGCGTGTTAGACTCCGCGCCTCTGTTCTGTGGTGTTCTGCTCTCTGGTTCCTCTCTGGTCTAAGTTCATCTGTCCAGTGGGTATTGCCTTGTTCCAGTATTGAATTCCAGCTTCAACATCTTGCTAACGACTTTAGTCTGCCGACTGCCGTTACCCTGTCTCCAAGTGTCTGCACCCCAGTCCGTCCGTGTGCCGCTACCTCCTGTGTCACCCCTGGAGTGCCTGCTGCTGTTCCATCTCCACGGCCCCAGCGTACCATCTGGCCGTGTGCACCCTGCCACCTTCTCCAGTTCCTGTTTGTTCCTGTGTATCCCTGCTGCTGATCATATACAACACCTCTACCATAACTCTAGTCCAGTTCAGGTATCAAGTGACCCAGACAGGGGGCCGCGACCTGCACGTCGGAAGCCGCAAAGCCCATATCCCCTTGCGGGGTTCCCTGGTGAAAACCTTCCAGCGTGTTAGACTCCGCGCCTCTGTTCTGGGTAACGTCAACCACTTGGTACCTGATCCCGAATTCCGGATTCTGCACCAGTTCCTGACATTATAACTGGCCCACCACTTCCTGGGCATGGACCCGTCACAGCAAAATCCGGCTCAAATCATGGCTGGTCAAATACAAAATTTGACGCAGCAACTGCAAGATCTAAAGCTCCGAGTTTCCACCCAGGAAGAAACTAGCAGGTCATTGGTTGTAACCAGAGCTCCTGGGCCTGAACCAAAGCTGCATCTTCCAGATTGGTTTACAGGTGACAGGAAACAGTTCCAGAATTTCCGTGATAGCTGCAAGCTATATTTCAGACTCCGGCTATTATTGTCTGGTTCTGAGGCTCAGCGAGTAGGTATCATCATCTCCCTCCTGCAGGGGGAACCCCAGTCCTGGGCGTTCGGATTGAAAACGGAGAATCCCGCCTTGCACACAGTGGATGCCTTTTTTAGCGCCCTAGGAATTCTTTATGATGACCTGGACCGAGCAGCTTCTGCAGAGGCTCACTTACGAGCCCTGAGACAAGGGAAAAACACGGCCGAGGTATACTGCACTGAGTTTCGCAGATGGACAGGTGATAGTGGTTGGAATGACCCAGCCCTCCGAAGTCAGTTCCGCTTAGGCCTCACTGTGCAAATTAAAGACTACCTTGTCCAGTATCCTACTCCTGAAACCCTGGACAAGCTCATGCAGTTAGCAATTCGAGTAGATCGTCGGATCAGGGAACGGAGGATGGAGAAAGGTGGAGGGTCACCATCTCCCTCAGCAGTAGCCTTGGAAGAAGCCGAAGATTCCAGTGAACCCATGCAGATTGGGGCCTTTCGTCTTTCTGCTCAGGAAAAATCTCGTAGGCGATCGATGGGCCTATGCTTTTATTGTGGAGCAAAGGGTCATTTTGCTAATGTTTGCACCCTGAAGTCGGGAAAAGACAAGACCCAGGGGTAAAAGGGGAGTTACTCCTGGGTCTGGCTGGAATCTCTCCAAAAAATTCAGTCTTGCTTCCAGTTCAAATTAGTCTATCTACTCAGCAAGTTGCAGTCAAGGCTTTTGTTGATTGTGGTGCAGCTGCCAACTTTATGGATATCTCTTTCGCCCGGTCCTGGAACATTCCTATACTAAAGATGAAGCCTTCTGTGACTATTTGTGGCCTTGACGGTAACCCCCTCCTCAGTGGGCAAGTGTCTCAGCAAACTCCTCCTGTTCATTTAACTACTGGTCTTCTGCATTCGGAGAAGATTATTTTCCTCCTTGTCAATTGCCCCATGGCCTCCATAGTCCTAGGGCTTCCATGGTTGAAATCCCATAATCCATCCATCTGCTGGAAGGCAGGAGAACTCTTACAGTGGGGAACAGAATGTACAGGAAGATGTCTGTCCTTGCCAGTGCGATGCTCTCAAGTTATACCAGAGGGGCTACCGACTCCATATCATTAATTTGCGGATGTCTTCTACAAGAAGGAGGCGGATACTCTTCCCCCCCATCGACCTTACGACTGTGCCATCAGTCTGGTATCCGAAGATAAATTACCTAAGGGTAGATTATATGCTCTTTCTTTGCCAGAAACTAAAGCCATGGAAGACTATATTCAGGAGAACCTAAGCAAAGGGTTTATTCGTCCCTCAAAATCACCAGTAGGAGCAGGATTCTTCTTTGTGGCAAAAAAGGACGGCTCCTTACGTCCATGCATTGATTATAGAGAACTCAACAAAATCACTGTTAAGAATTCTTATCCTTTGCCTTTGATTTCCGTGTTGTTTGATCAACTCCGGATGGCGGAAATCTTCTCTAAAATTGATCTTCGGGGGGGCATATAACCTCATACGAATTAAGGCCGGTGACGAGTGGAAGACGGCCTTCAACACTCATTCTGGGCATTATGAATACCTTGTTATGCCATTTGGATTGTCAAATGCTCCTGCCGTCTTCCAAGATTTTATCAATGATGTGCTCCGAGAATTCCTGGGAAAATTTGTTGTGGTCTACTTGGATGACATCCTGATATATTCACGGTCACTGGAGCAGCATCGAGTCCATGTCCAGATGGTGTTGCAAAAGCTCCGGGAGCACCATCTATACGCCAAGTTAGAAAAATCTGAATTCGAAGTGAAGGAAGTCGCTTTCTTAGGATACATCATCTCTCCCAAGGGGTTCTCCATGGATCCCAGTAAGCTTCAAGCAATTCAAGATTGGGCACAACCTACTAACCTTAAAGCTATACAACGCTTTCTTGGGTTCGCTAATTATTACAGGAGATTTATTCGTTCATTTTCAGACATTGTTGCACCTATTGTTGCTTTGACCAAGAAAGGTGCGGATCCGTCACATTGGTCACCTTCAGCACTACAAGCTTTTCTCAAGTTAAAAAAAGCCTTTATATCTGCACCTGTTCTTAGTCATCCAAATCCTGACCTGCCTTTTGTTATGGAAGTGGATGCTTCTGAAGTGGGAGTGGGAGCAGTCCTATCACAGAAAGATCCAGTGGATTCTAAACTTCACCTGTGCTCTTTTCTGTCCAGAAAGTTCTCTCCTGCCGAAGCCAACTATGATGTTGGAAATCGTGAACTGCTTGCTATCAAGTGGGCTCTAGAAGAATGGAGGCACTGGTTGGAAGGGGCGAGACACGTGATTACAATCCTCACTGACCATAAAAACTTATCCTATATTGAGTCAGCCAAGAGTCTGAATCCAAGACAGGCACGATGGGCATTATTCTTCACTAGATTCAACTATGTGATCTCCTATCGGCCAGGATCGAAGAATCTTAAAGCAGATGCCTTGTCACGAAGCTTCCTTCCAATTCAAAATTCATCCTGCTCTTCTGAACCAATTATTCCTGTTTCCAATATCCATGCTGGTCTTGCTCAAGATTTAGTCTCCCAGATTCAAGCCAAACAGTCTCTTGCACCCATTGGGACTCCCTCAGGACTCCTCTTTGTCCCTAAAGAGTACAGGAAAGCAGTTTTATCTGAATTTCATGTAAAAAGAATCTCTGGGCATCCAGGGATTTCTAAGACTCTGGATTTATTTGTCTCGCTCAGTTTGGTGGCCTTCTATGTATCAAGATGTTAGAGAGTTCATTCTTGCTTGTGAGATCTGTGCTCAACATAAAACTCCTCGTAATGCTCCCATGGGACATCTTACGCCTCTTACGGTTCCCTCAAGACCTTGGTCCCATATTTCTTCCCAAGTCATCGGGGTACAATACCATTTGGGTTGTGGTAGACCGGTTCAGTAAGATGGCTCACTTTGTTCCTCTTCGCAAGCTCCCCAGTGCCAGGGAATTGGCAACCTTGTTTATCCAACATATCTTTAAATTACATGGATTACCACAGGACATTGTCTCCGACAGAGGAACTCAGTTTATTGCTCAATTCTGGCGAGCTTTCTGTTCAGCCTTGGATATTAATCTTAGTCTGTCCTCTGGTTATCATCCGCAATCCAATGGACAGACTGAGCGAGTGAACCAGTCTTTTGAACAGTATCTCTGTTGTTATGTTTCCAAGTACCATAACGATTGGGTGGACCATCTGCCATTTGCTGAATTTGCATATAATAATTCCAGTCACTCATCTTCATCCATGTCACCCTTCTTTTGTCTCTCTGGGTTCCATCCTAGGTCTAACGCTTTTGACATCCTGCAGCAACAGACTTCTTCCCTTGATCCTGTAGCTCGTCTGAGGAAAATTTGGAGGAGAGTACGTCTGGCACTCAACCAAGTCTCTGTTCGTTCCAAACAATTTGCTGACAGACGACGAAGACCTTGTACTTTTAAAGTGGGTGACATGGTGTGGCTGTCCACTCGAAATATCAAGTTACGCCAGCCCTCTCAAAAATTTGGGCCTAGGTTCATTGGTCCATTCCGGATTATTAGACAGATTAATCCAGTATCCTTTCGACTCCTTTTACCAAAATCACTTAAGATCAATAACATTTTCCACTGTTCCTTGTTGAAACCAGCATTTGTGTCCCAGAGATTTAGAAGATCTCCTTCCAGAAGGCCTGCCGCTGTGTTAGTCCAAGGTCACAAGGAGTTTGTTGTGGAAAAGATTCTGGATTCCAAGTTCAGGAGGGGTCAAGTTAATTTCCTCGTGCATTG
This sequence comes from Pseudophryne corroboree, assembly GCF_028390025.1. Classification (NCBI taxonomy): domain Eukaryota; kingdom Metazoa; phylum Chordata; class Amphibia; order Anura; family Myobatrachidae; genus Pseudophryne; species Pseudophryne corroboree. Next base: position 674,582,313 of record NC_086446.1, read on the forward strand.
GAAGGGTTACGGTCCGGAAGAGAGAACCTGGGTACCAGAGCGGTTTCTTCATGCACCCAGACTTAAGAGGTCTTTCTTCTGTGAATTTCCGGATAAGCCTGGTTCTAGGGGTTCTTAACCCCTCTTCAAGGGGGGGGGGGTACTGTTACAATCCTGAGCACTCATGTTTTGTTATTGTTATAAATTACCTTTGCTTCAGTTTGTGGAACTACAGGTCACAGCTAGCTCCTGCATAGTTGTCTCCCAGTGCCTTTGCTCCTGCACTCAGCAACTGACTTCACAGGTGTCTGGATTCTGTAATTACAGCTCGTTACCTGAAAACTACTATTCAGCTTGTCAGCCTGCTCAGTCTGCATTGCAGCTGCATGTTATATCAATTACTGGGGGCCTGTCTGGTGCTCACAACTGATTGGTCCAGCCTGTTCTTTTAAGCCTCTCAATCCCAAGAAGCTTTGCCAGTTATAGCTACTCCATGTGGTGTTCTGCTCTCTGGTTCCTCTCTGGTCTCAGTTCATCTGTCCAGTGGGTATTGCCTTGTTCCAGTATTGAATTCCAGCTTCAACATCTTGCTGAAGACTTTAGTCTGCCGACTGCCGTTACCCTGTCTCCAAGTGTCTGCACCCCAGTCCGTCCGTGTGCCGCTACCTCCTGTGTCACCCCTGGAGTGCCTGCTGCTGTTCCATCTCCACGGCCCCAGCGTACCATCTGGCCGTGTGCACCCTGCCACCTTCTCCAGTTCCTGTTTGTTCCTGTGTATCCCTGCGGCTGATCATATACAACACCTCTACCATAACTCTAGTCCAGTTCAGGTATCAAGTGACCCAGACAGGGGGCCGCGACCTGCACGTCGGAAGCCGCGAAGCTCATATTCCCTTGCAGGGTTCCCTGGTGAAAACCTTCCGGCGTGTTAGACTCCGCTCCTCTGTTCTGGGTAACGTCAACCACTTGGTACCTGATCCCGAATTCCGGATTCTACACCAGTTCCTGACACTAAGCTAAGCAACACAAGTGTGTGGCACAAACATCTGCCCCATCTAGGAGTGGCACTGCAGTGGCAGACAGGGTTGCACTTTTAAAAATTAGGACCCTAACAGCTCATCATGCAAAGAAGAAAAAGAGGTGCTATGAGGTAGCTGGATGACTAAGCTATGCGACACAAGTGTGCGGCACAAACACCTGGCCCAGCTAGGAGTGGCACTGCAGTGGCAGACAGAACGGCACTTTTAAAAACTAGGCCCCAAACAGCTCATCATGCAAAGAAGAAAAAAAGGTGCACCGAGGTATCTGGATGACTAAGCTAAGCGACACAAGTGTGTGACACAAACACCTGGCCCATCTAGGAGTGGAACTGTAGTGGCAGACAGGATGGCACTTTAAAAAACTAGGCCCCAAACAGCTCATCATGCAAAGAAAAAAAAGAGGTGCAATGAAGTAGCTGGATGACTAAGCTAAGCGACACAAGTGTGCGCCGCAAACACCTTGCCCATCTAGGAGTGGCACTGCAGTGTCAGACAGGACAGCACTTTTAAAAACTAGGCGCCAAACAGCTCATCATGCAAAGAAGAAAAAGAGGTGCAATGAGGTAGCTGGATGACTACGCTAAGCGACACAAGTGTGTGGCACAAACATCTAGGGTTGGCACGCAGTGGCTGAATGTCGAAAGTGGCCTGCAATTTTTTCGGGCCACCAACTGCATCTCCTGCACACCCCTGTCATTTTTCAAAAACTTCTGCACCTCCAAATTAATTGTATGTGCAAAACATGTGACATGCTGGAATTTGCCCAGATGTAATGCACATACAAAATTGGTGGACTTATGCGGTAATACCCCTTGACTTATACGGCAGTACCCCTGGACTTATACGGCAGCACCACTGGACTGAACTTATACAGCAGTACCACTGGACTGTACTTATACGGCTTATACGGCAGTACCCTTGGACTTACACGGCAGTACCCCTGGACCTATACGACAGTACTCCTGGACTTATACGGCTGCACCACTAGACTGGACTTATACAGCAGTACCCCTGGACTTATATGGCTGCACCACTGGACTGGACTTATACGGCAGTATCACTGGACTGGACTTATACGGCAGTACCACTGGTCTGGACTTATACGGTAGTACCCCTGGACTTATATGGCAGTACCCCTGGACTTATATGGCAGTACTCCTGGACTTATACGGCAGTACCCCTGGACTTATACGGCAGTACCACTGGACTTATACGGCAGTACCACTGGACTGGACTTATCCGGCAGTAGCCCTGGACTTATACGGCAGTACCACTGGACTGGAATTATCTAGCAGTAGCCCTGGACTTATAAGGCAGTACCACTGGACTGGACTTATTCGGAGGTACCCCTGGACTTATATGGCTGTACCCCTGGACTTATATGGCAGTACCCCAGGACTTGTGCAGCAGTACCCCTGGGCTTATACGGCAGTACCCCTGGGCTTATACGGCAGTATCACTGGACTGGACATATACGGCAGTACCCCATGACTTATACTGAAGTACTTCTGGACTTATACGGCAGTACCACTGGACTGGACTTACATGGCAGTACCCCTGGACTTATACGGCAGTACTCCTGGACTTATACGGCAGTACCACTGGACTGGACTTATACGTTAGTACCCCATGACTTATACGGAAGCACCACTGGACTTAAACAGCAGTATCACTGGACTTATACGGCAGTATTACTGGACTGGACTTATACAGCAGTACCCCAGGACTTATACGGCAGTACCCTTGGACTTAAACAGCAGTACCACTGGAATGGACTTATGCAGCAGTACCAGTGGACTTATACGGCAGCAGTACTGGATTTATGGCAGCATAAGACACCACCACTGGACTTATGGCAGCACTGGATACCACCACCGGACTGATGCAGCACAACACAGCACCACTGGACAGGACTTATACAGCAGCACCACTGGACTTATGTCAGCATAGGACACCACCACTGGACTTATGACAGCACAGGACACCACCACTGGACTGATGCAGTGCAAGACAGCACCACTGCATTGGACTGGACTGATGTAGCAGCACTGGACTTATGGCAGCACAGGACATCACCACTGTGACTGGACTGATGCAGCACAAGACACCACCACTGGACTGATGCAGCAAAAGAGCAGGTCGCCAAACCACTTTCCCGCACAGACACTGAGGAGACATGTCCTCTCGCTACACTCTCCAGGACTGGAGTGAAAATGGCGGAGACGTGCGGCTCCTTATATGGAAATCAAAACATGCGAGAATCCGACAGTGGGATGATGTTATGCTTCGTTTTGGTTTCTGAGTCTAGCGGGAAAACCCCAGTGCCAGATTAAGATCCACATAGGCCTGGAGCTGAAATTCATGAAGGGCCTATCATGTGCCACTGCAGGGGGTGTGACCAGTGATATAGGTTTGTGACTAGTCATGTAGGGGAGTTACCAGTGCTGTGTGATTATGGTATGGACAGTAGGGTGGCCTGTGCCATGGATTGTTTCTAGTTGCATAGAGGGCATAGAGTGTCTACCTTCAACCACTTTACAGTGGAGACATTAAAAAAGTGTGTGTTTTGGGATTTTTTGTGAACGGGTGTCGAAGTGGGAATTTTGAGGTGGGTGTTTAGAAAATTGAATGAAAAAAATAAAATAACACACAGGCCTCGATAGAAAAAAATATACACACATAGGTGCCCACAGGAAAACAAAACGCACATATAGGCGCCACAATGAAAAAAATAGAAAGCTCTCATGAGGTGGGGACAGGGTAGGGAGAGGGGGGCACAAGGAGGAGTGAGGTGGCCACACGGTAGGATGAGGGGGGTTATGGGGTGGAGGTGGTCACAGAGGGGTGAGGTGGGCATAGGGTAGGGAGAGGGAACACAAGGAGGAGTGATGTGGGCACAGGGTAGGATGAGGGGGGGTCATATGGTGGAGATGGTCACAAGGAGGGGTGAGGTGGGCACATGGTTGGATGAGTGGGGTCATAGGGTGTTGGCGGTCACAGAGGGGGAGGTGGGCACAGGGTAGGGAGAGGGGACACAAGGAGGAGTGAGGTGGCACAGGGTAGGATGAGGGGGGGTCATAGGGTGGAGATGATCACAAGGAGGGGTGAGGTTGGGCACACGGTAGGATGAGAGGGGTAATAGGGTGGAGGTGGTCACAGAGGGTGAGGTGGGCACAGGGTAGGGCGAGGGGACACAAGGAGGTTGGAGGTGTGCACAGGGTAGGATTAAAAGTAGAGATGAGCGGGTTCGGTTCCTCGGAATCCGAACCCGCCCGAACTTCCTTTTTTTTTACACGGGGCCGAGCGACTCGGATCTTCCCGCCTTGCTCGGTTAACCCGAGCGCGCCCGAACGTCATCATCCCGCTGTCGGAATCTCGCGAGGCTCGGATTCTATCGCGAGACTCGGATTCTATATAAGGAGCCGCGCGTCGCCGCCATTTTCACACGTGCATTGAGATTCATAGGGTGAGGACGTGGCTGGCGTCCTCTCCGTTTATAGAGAAGAGAGTGAGACTAGAGTAGAGAGAGACACAGTAGTAATTTTGGGGAGCATTAGGAGGAGTACTACTACTTGCTGAAGTGATAGATAGATAGATAGATAGATAGTGTGACTGTATAATGTATATCTGACTTGTGGGAGAGACACTGACAGTGGGGAGCAGTTAGAGTCTGAGAGCAGGACTCAGGAGTACATATAACGTACAGTGCACACTTTTGCTGCCAGAGTGCCACACTGCCATTGTGACCACACTGACCACCAGTATAATATATATTGTGATTGTCTGCTTAGGAGTACTACTTGCAAGTTGCTGATAGTGTGACCAGTGACCTGACCACCAGTTTAATAATCACCACCAGTTTAATATATATATATATATATATATAATTGTATATAATATATATATAATATTGTATACCACCTACCCGTTTTTTCTTTTCTTTCTTCTTCTTTATACATACTACTATAGTAGCTTACTGTAGCAGTCTGCGGTGCTGCTGAGCTGACAGTGTCCAGCAGGTCCGTCATCAGTCATTACATAATAAATATATATACCTGTCCGGCTGCAGTACTAGTGATATTATATATATATATATATTGATTTCATCTCATTATCATCCAGTCTATATTAGCAGCAGACACAGTACGGTAGTCCATGGCTGTAGCTACCTCTGTGTCGGCAGTCGCTCGTCCATCCATAATTGTATACCACCTACCCGTGTTTTTTTTTTCTTTCTTCTTTATACATACTACTATAGTAGCTTACTGTAGCAGTCTGCGGTGCTGCTGAGCTGACAGTGTCCAGCAGGTCCGTCATCAGTCATTACATAATAAATATATATACCTGTCCGGCTGCAGTACTAGTGTGATATTATATATATATATATATATTGATTTCATCTCATTATCATCCAGTCTATATTAGCAGCAGACACAGTACGGTAGTCCACGGCTGTAGCTACCTCTGTGTCGGCAGTCGCTCGTCCATCCATAATTGTATACCACCTACCCGTGGTTTTTTTTTTCTTTCTTCTTTATACATACTACTATAGTAGCTTACTGTAGCAGTCTGCGGTGCTGCTGAGCTGACAGTGTCCAGCAGGTCCGTCATCAGTCATTACATAATAAGTATATCTACCTGTCCGGCTGCAGTACTAGTGTGATATTATATATATATATATATTGATTTCATCTCATTATCATCCAGTCTATATTAGCAGCAGACACAGTACGGTAGTCCACGGCTGTAGCTACCTCTGTGTCGGCAGTCGCTCGTCCATCCATAATTGTATACCACCTACCCATGGTTTTTTTTTTTTTTTTCTTCTTTATACATACTACTATAGTAGCTTACTGTAGCAGTCTGCGGTGCTGCTGAGCTGACAGTGTCCAGCAGGTCCGTCATCAGTCATTACATAATAAATATATATACCTGTCCGGCTGCAGTACTAGTGATATTATATATATATATATTGATTTCATCTCATTATCATCCAGTCAATATTAGCAGCAGACACAGTACGGTAGTCCACGGCTGTAGCTACCTCTGTGTCGGCAGTCGCTCGTCCATCCATAAGTATACTAGTATCCATCCATCTCCATTGTTTACCTGAGGTGCCTTTTAGTTGTGCCTATTAAAATATGGAGAACAAAAATGTTGAGGTTCCAAAATTAGGGAAAGATCAAGATCCACATCCACCTCGTGCTGAAGCTGCTGCCACTAGTCATGGCCGAGACGATGAAATGCCAGCAACGTCGTCTGCCAAGGCCGATGCCCAATGTCATAGTACAGAGCATGTAAAATCCAAAACACCAAATATCAGTAAAAAAAGGACTCCAAAATCTAAAATAAAATTGTCGTCGGAGAAGCGTAAACTTGCCAATATGCCATTTACCACACGGAGTGGCAAGGAACGGCTGAGGCCCTGGCCTATGTTCATGGCTAGTGGTTCAGTTTCACATGAGGATGGAAGCACTCAGCCTCTCGCTAGAAAAATGAAAAGACTCAAGCTGGCAAAAGCACCGCAAAGAACTGTGCGTTCTTCGAAATCCCAAATCCACAAGGAGAGTCCAATTGTGTCGGTTGCGATGCCTGACCTTCCCAACACTGGACGTGAAGAGCATGCGCCTTCCACCATTTGCACGCCCCCTGCAAGTGCTGGAAGGAGCACCCGCAGTCCAGTTCCTGATAGTCAGATTGAAGATGTCAGTGTTGAAGTACACCAGGATGAGGAGGATATGGGTGTTGCTGGCGCTGGGGAGGAAATTGACAAGGAGGATTCTGATGGTGAGGTGGTTTGTTTAAGTCAGGCACCCGGGGAGACACCTGTTGTCCGTGGGAGGAATATGGCCGTTGACATGGCTGGTGAAAATACCAAAAAAATCAGCTCTTCGGTGTGGAAGTATTTCAACAGAAATGCGGACAACATTTGTCAAGCCGTGTGTTGCCTTTGTCAAGCTGTAATAAGTAGGGGTAAGGACGTTAACCACCTCGGAACATCCTCCCTTATACGTCACCTGCAGCGCATTCATAATAAGTCAGTGACAAGTTCAAAAACTTTGGGCGACAGCGGAATCAGTCCACTGACCAGTAAATCCCTTCCTCTTGTAACCAAGCTCACGCAAACCACCCCACCAACTCCCTCAGTGTCAATTTCCTCCTTCCCCAGGAATGCCAATAGTCCTGCAGGCCATGTCACTGGCAATTCTGACGATTCCTCTCCTGCCTGGGATTCCTCCGATGCATCCTTGCGTGTAACGCCTACTGCTGCTGGCGCTGCTGTTGTTGCTGCTGGGAGTCGATGGTCATCCCAGAGGGGAAATCGTAAGACCACTTTTACTACTTCCACCAAGCAATTGACTGTCCAACAGGCCTTTGCGAGGAAGATGAAATATCACAGCAGTCATCCTGCTGCAAAGCGGATAACTGAGGCCTTGGCATCCTGGGTGGTGAGAAACGTGGTTCCGGTATCCATCATTACTGCAGAGCCAACTAGAGACTTGTTGGAGGTACTGTGTCCCCGGTACCAAATACCATCTAGGTTCCATTTCTCTAGGCAGGCGATACCGAAAATGTACACAGACCTCAGAAAAAGAGTCACCAGTGTCCTAAAAAATGCAGCTGTACCCAATGTCCACTTAACCACGGACATGTGGACAAGTGGAGCAGGGCAGGGTCAGGACTATATGACTGTGACAGCCCACTGGGTAGATGTATGGACTCCCGCCGCAAGAACAGCAGTGGCGGCACCAGTAGCAGCTTCTCGCAAACGCCAACTCTTTCCTAGGCAGGCTATGCTTTGTATCACCGGTTTCCAGAATACGCACACAGCTGAAAACCTCTTACGGCAACTGAGGAAGATCATCGCGGAATGGCTTACACCAATTGGACTCTCCTGTGGATTTGTGGCATCGGACAACGCCAGCAATATTGTGTGTGCATTAAATCTGGGCAAATTCCAGCACGTCCCATGTTTTGCACATACCTTGAATTTGGTGGTGCAGAATTTTTTAAAAAACGACAGGGGCATGCAAGAGATGCTGTCGGTGGCCAGAAGAATTGCGGGACACTTTCGGCGTACAGGCACCACGTACAGAAGACTGGAGCAACACCAAAAATGCCTGAACCTGCCCTGCCATCATCTGAAGCAAGAAGTGGTAACGAGGTGGAATTCAACCCTATATATGCTTCAGAGGTTGGAGGAGCAGCAAAAGGCCATTCAAGCCTATACAATTCAGCACGATATAGGAGGTGGAATGCACCTGTCTCAAGCGCAGTGGAGAATGATTTCAACGTTGTGCAAGGTTCTGCTGCCCTTTGAACTTGCCACACGTGAAGTCAGTTCAGACACTGCCAGCCTGAGTCAGGTCATTCCCCTCATCAGGCTTTTGCAGAAGAAGCTGGAGACATTGAAGGAGGAGCTAACACGGAGCGATTCCGCTAGGCATGTGGGACTTGTGGATGGAGCCCTTAATTCGCTTAACAAGGATTCACGGGTGGTCAATCTGTTGAAATCAGAGCACTACATTTTGGCCACCGTGCTCGATCCTAGATTTAAAACCTACCTTGGATCTCTCTTTCCGGCAGACACAAGTCTGCTGGGGTTCAAAGACCTGCTGGTGAGAAAATTGTCAAGTCAAGCGGAACGCGACCTGTCAACATCTCCTCCTTCACATTCTCCCGCAACTGGGGGTGCGAGGAAAAGGCTCAGAATTCCGAGCCCACCCGCTGGCGGTGATGCAGGGCAGTCTGGAGCGACTGCTGATACTGACATCTGGTCCGTACTGAAGGACCTGCCAACGATTACGGACATGTCGTCTACTGGCACTGCATATGATTCTCTCCCCATTGAAAGAATGGTGGAGGATTATATGAGTGACCGCATCCAAGTAGGCACGTCAGACAGTCCGTACTTATACTGGCAGGAAAAAGAGGCAATTTGGAGGCCCTTGCACAAACTGGCTTTATTCTACCTAAGTTGCCCTCCCACAAGTGTTTAGTGCCGCCGCTCACCTTGTCAGCAATCGGCGTACGAGGTTACTTCCAGAAAATGTGGAGAAGATGATGTTCATTAAAATGAATTATAATCAATTCCTCCGTGGAGACATTGACCAGCAGCAATTGCCTCCACAAAGTACACAGGGAGCTGAGATGGTGGATTCCAGTGGGGACGAATTGATAATCTGTGAGGAGGGGGATGTACACGGTGATATATCGGAGGATGATGATGAGGTGGACATCTTGCCTCTGTAGAGCCAGTTTGTGCAAGGAGAGATTAATTGCTTCTTTTTTGGTGGGGGTCCAAACCAACCCGTCATTTCAGTCACAGTCGTGTGGCAGACCCTGTCACTGAAATGATGGGTTGGTTAAAGTGTGCATGTCCTGTTTATACAACATAAGGGTGGGTGGGAGGGCCCAAGGACAATTCCATCTTGCACCTCTTTTTTCTTTAATTTTTCTTTGCGTCATGTGCTGTTTGGGGAGTGTTTTTTGGAAGGGCCATCCTGCGTGACACTGCAGTGCCACTCCTAGATGGGCCAGGTGTTTGTGTCGGCCACTAGGGTCGCTTATCTTACTCACACAGCTACCTCATTGCGCCTCTTTTTTTCTTTGCGTCATGTGCTGTTTGGGGAGTGTTTTTTGGAAGGGCCATCCTGCGTGACACTGCAGTGCCACTCCTAGATGGGCCCGGTGTTTGTGTCGGCCACTAGGGTCGCTTATCTTACTCACACAGCTACCTCATTGCGCCTCTTTCTTTCTTTGCGTCATGTGCTGTTTGGGGAGTGTTTTTTGGAAGGGCCATCCTGCGTGACACTGCAGTGCCACTCCTAGATGGGCCAGGTGTTTGTGTCGGCCACTAGGGTCGCTTATCTTACTCACACAGCTACCTCATTGCGCCTCTTTTTTTCTTTGCGTCATGTGCTGTTTGGGGAGTGTTTTTTGGAAGGGCCATCCTGCGTGACACTGCAGTGCCACTCCTAGATGGGCCCGGTGTTTGTGTCGGCCACTAGGGTCGCTTATCTTACTCACACAGCTACCTCATTGCGCCTCTTTTTTTCTTTGCGTCATGTGCTGTTTGGGGAGTGTTTTTTGGAAGGGCCATCCTGCGTGACACTGCAGTGCCACTCCTAGATGGGCCAGGTGTTTGTGTCGGCCACTAGGGTCGCTTATCTTACTCACACAGCTACCTCATTGCGCCTCTTTTTTTATTTGCGTCATGTGCTGTTTGGGGAGTGTTTTTTGGAAGGGCCATCCTGCGTGACACTGCAGTGCCACTCCTAGATGGGCCAGGTGTTTGTGTCGGCCACTAGGGTCGCTTATCTTACTCACACAGCTACCTCATTGCGCCTCTTTTTTTCTTTGCGTCATGTGCTGTTTGGGGAGTGTTTTTTGGAAGGGCCATCCTGCGTGACACTGCAGTGCCACTCCTAGATGGGCCCGGTGTTTGTGTCGGCCACTAGGGTCGCTTATCTTACTCACACAGCTACCTCATTGCGCCTCTTTTTTTCTTTGCGTCATGTGCTGTTTGGGGAGTGTTTTTTGGAAGGGCCATCCTGCGTGACACTGCAGTGCCACTCCTAGATGGGCCCGGTGTTTGTGTCGGCCACTAGGGTCGCTTAGCTTAGTCATCCAGCGACCTCGGTGCAAATTTTAGGACTAAAAATAATATTGTGAGGTGTGAGGTATTCAGAATAGACTGAAAATGAGTGGAAATTATGGTTTTTGAGGTTAATAATACTTTGGGATCAAAATGACCCCCAAATTCTATGATTTAAGCTGTTTTTTAGTGTTTTTTGAAAAAACACCCGAATCCAAAACACACCCGAATCCGACAAAAAAAATTTGGTGAGGTTTTGCCAAAACGCGGTCGAACCCAAAACACGGCCGCGGAACCGAACCCAAAACCAAAACACAAAACCCGAAAAATTTCAAGTGCACATCTCTAATTAAAAGGGGTCATAGGGTGGAGGTGGTCACAAGGAGGGGTGAGGCGGGCACACGGTAGGATGAGGGGGGTCATGGGGTGAAGGTGGTCACAGAGTGGTGAGGTGGGCACAGGGCAGGGCGAGGGTACACAAGGAGGAGTGAGGTAGGCACAAGGTAGGATGAGGGGGGTTCATAGGGTGGAGGTGGTCACAAGGAGGGGTGAGGTGGCAACAGGAAGGGATGAGTGGGAGTACATGGAAGGGGTGAGGGGGGGCACAGGGAGGAGAATGGTTATCTGTCAGGTGACCCCCGCTGGTCAATGCTCATCACTGGGAACAATACTGGGATCCCCCAGGATGAGGGGACACACCCTGATCCCCAGCAATGTACAGCAGCGTCACAGCACGGTACTCACCGCTATGGATGGCGCAGCTCCGGAGGAGAGGGAGAGAACAGCAGCCGGTGCTCCTGGATGCACACACACACAGACAGCCGCTCCTGAGCAGTAGTCCTGGCTGCTCGGCTCCTCGTCACATTGCACTGAATGGCCAGTATGCAGCATGCACGTGTGTGCTGTTCCCGGCTACTGCCACCCGGAAATGCATGCTAACCGGAATGCAGAAACTGGCCTGGTTCATCCCACAGGGAGGCAGCAGCATAAGGTTGGTTCTAAATTGGAGTGGGAGAAGGGACCTTCTGACGTCACTAGGGGAGGAGACACATCACCAGGGGGAGGAGCTACGTCCGAACAGGGTACCCAAAAAGTACCCTCGCGGGCTCGCTTCGCTCGCCACTCTTTGGGCTCGGTGGCTCGCTTCGCTCGCCACCTGATTACTAATGGTAATAGCTGGTGGAGTGGATAGTAGAGGAACTATCCCGCTGGCCTAGCTCCTCCCCCTTGTGTCGTGGCTCCTCCCCTGATGTAAAAGGTCCCTTAGGCCACTTGAATCTAGCATCAACCAGCAGCATAACTGTGAGGTGAAGACACATTATGGCATGCACAAAAAGTCTTGGGGGTGCAGGAATGATCGGGGGCGAGGGGACAGAGCCTCAGTTGGCCACTGGCAGACTGCTGTAGAAAGAATTTAGTTTTCCTGTATACAGCAGCCCAGCAGATGCTGTGGGCCTATTTTGATGGGGGGGGGGGGGGGGCTCGGATCCGGGCTAACCAAACCCGCTCATTCCTAATATATGTATATATATATATATATATATATATATATAGTCCACGTCCGGCACTCAGGGGGATACAGCTTACGGTTAATGTGCTCCCGTGCCCTCCTACCAGACTCTGCGGTTCGTCTATATGCTGAAGGAAATGAACGGCGGCACTCGGGAGGCAGGTAAGTGGTGAAGCAAAAGGGTGCTTTATCTACGTTTCGGGGTACGTAGCCCCGCGTGTGTCCTGATGACGGGGCTACGTGCCACAGTTCATTTCCTTCAGTATATATATATATATATATCTAAAGGAGAGGGATCCATGCTGCCGGGGCAGGAGTGCAGTGTGTCCTATTCTGACAACTTAGGGATGTCTCGCATGCGGCTGTGCGGCACCTCCCTCCCCCTCCGCTCGGGCAGCATGGGGATTGCTTCAGGCAGAGATGCTGCTGGCGAAGGAGGCTGGAGAAGAGAGACATAAACACCAGAGCAGGGGCAGAGCAGCTCCAGCCGGAATTTCCCCTAACACAGAGGGACCCGGGGGTACTCACACTCTGCTCCTGCTCCTCCACCCTTAGTTGGGAGAAGCAGAACCTGTTGGTAAGAAGGTGGAGTGATGAGGTGCTGGAAGGCAGAGAATCGCAGAGCAAAGGACAAGCTGAGTTCAGGAGAGAGCCGCGGGAAACTGGGTGGTGAAAGTAGTGTTGTTGATGGAGACATGTCGACATTTCATCACTGTCTACATGATGAATGTCGACATTTTGACTGGTGCATTTCATACCCAACCTGATGAATGAATACACTGGCTTTTCCTTGGGAGTTCAATCACAGGGTTGTTAATGCACTGACTGAAACCAGATATTTCCCTGCACTTGTTGTTAGTGGTATATATCAGTGGCATGAGGCACGTGCCTAGGGGTGGCACTTGTTTGGGGGCTGCACTTGGATGCTTGTGTTGGCACTGTTATCCTAAAAAGTACCAGTAACTACAAAATATTTTCACTGTACTGTACCATATGCCATCTTGAATGGCGTGTAAACAGGTAGGAAATGCACATACTGCCCCTGTAAGCTCTCCTACTTAGAAACATTCAAAATATGTATGTAATTTAAATTAAAAAAAGTCACAGTGACTTTTTCTTTATTATTCTATTAAATTGGTTATAAACCCTCATTTGATGACAGCCAATCACTATAAAAAAAAAAAATTGACAGGCAAGGGACGGTCATTACTGTTGTGCCTAGGGGCGGCCTCAAAGCTAAATCCACCCCTGGCACATACACAGTGACTACTAGCTAAGGCTGTGTACTTTGTGCATCAACTGAGGGAGATTCACAATCTCGAGCGAGAATTAGATAGAACAGTGGAGGAGCTGCGGGAAGGGTCACTGGTAGAAGAGGACAATCAGGTAGACAACTGGGTCAGATAGAAGGAAGAAAAAGAGGTTGGAGGCTCGACATCTCCGTACTATCAAACCCGAATAAATTTGCACGACTGGACGAACATTCGGAGGATGATAGTGAGGAAATGACGGTGCCGGAGGAGATTGTTCCCTCTAGCATCCAGAGGAGCGGTCCCTCTGGCGCAGTTGGGATAAAAGATAGTGAGGTACCTAGTCAGATTGTGGTGGTAGGGGATTCTATCATTAGGAAGGCAGATAGGGCAATCTGCTACCGGGACCGTGATCGCCGTACAGTCTGTTGGCTCCCGGGTGCTTGGGTGCGCCACATCACGGAACAGGTAGATAGATTGTTGGGAGGGGCTGGGAAGGACCCGGCGGTCTTGGTGCATATCACCACTTTTGTGATAAGGGGGGTACATCACTCCTTCACGGCCAAATACACCATCTGGATATTCCTTGAACCAGCCCTCCCTATCAATTAATGAAGGGATAAATATCCAGAACACTGTAATGCCACCATGCTTCTGACGAAGGACGCAGTTCCGAAATGCGTTAAGCAGACGGTGGCAGTTTGATCATCATTGGGGAATTATCCGGGGACCTGCACCTATTACAGACTGGTTGGACACTGGTTCAAGGAATATACCCCCCTTACCACAAAAGTGGTGATATGCTTGTCTATTTATGTTTATTGTGATTTTGATGTAAAAATAAATTGTTTCCCATTTTCAAGGCTGTATTGCACGATTACTATTCTCTTTTCTCGAGATAAAGAATTCTGTAAGAGGGAGTACCAAAAAATCTGGAATTGATCAAAAGGAAATGGACTGAATTGAAAAAGTAAGCATCATCCTCACATCTAATAGGAGAACTGGTTCATTTGCACTTATTGGAACTATTTTTATGTTCTTTAAGGTTAATTGTATTGGGAGATTTGTGGAGCCTTCTTTTGTCCTAGAGGCAGCAGTTGAACTGGGGTTTTGCACAATTTGTATTCACAACTTTGAAAAATATGACCCCACAGTGCCAGATACACATTATATGCCCCCACAGTGCCAGATACACATTATATGCCCCCACAGTGCCAGATACACATTATATGCCCCCACAGTGCCAGATACACATTATATGCCCCATCAGTTTCAGATACACTTTATATGCCCCCACAGTGCCAGATACACATTAGATGCCTCAACAGTTCCAGATACACTTTATATGCCCCCACAGTGCCAGATACACTTTATATGCCCCCACAGTGCCAGATACACTTTATATGCCCCCACAGTGCCAAATACAAATTATATGCCCCACAGTGACAAATACAAATTATATGCCCCCACAGTGTCAGATACAGTTTATATGCCCCCACAGTGCTAGATACACATTATATGCCCCCACAGTGTCAGATACACTTTATATGCCCCCACAGTGTCAGATACACTTTATATGCCCCCACAGTGCCAGATACACATTATATGCCCCCACCATGCCAGATACACATTATAAGCCCCTACCATGCCAGATGCACATTAAGTGCCTCAACAGTTCCAGATACACTTTATATGCCCCCCACAGTGTCAGATACACATAATATGCCCCCACAGTGCCAGATACACTTGCCCCCAGAGTGCCAGATACACTTGCCCCCAGAGTGCCAGATACACTTGCCCCCAGAGTGCCAGATACACTTGCCCCCAGAGTGCCAGATACACTTGCCCCCAGAGTGCCAGATACACTTGCCCCCAGACTGCCAGATACACTTGCCCCCAGACTGCCAGATACACTTACCCCCAGAGTGTCAGATACACATGCCCCCGCGTGTCACGTGTGTTCGGCCGCAACCGCAGCGTGCCATGCGCGGGAGGGAAGTCTGCAGCAGCGTCCATCCTGCGGCCCTCCGCCTGAGTCCTATCATATCAGTGGGCCAGTGGCTGTGCCGACGAGGGGGAGTGCTGTGGGCGGACTAAAGCTAAACTACTCTGGGCGCGCTTTGCGGCGTCTGACGTCAGCGCACGGAGTAGTTTAGCTTTGTATTGTCTACAGCACTCTCTCTCCCTCGTCGTCACACACAGCCGCTGGCACTGCTGCTAGCGCTAGGGAGGCGGGCCGGGGAGGATGCTGCTGTGGCTCCAGGCAGGCTCCAATATAGCGGCGCGGACGCTCTATTGGAACATGCCTGGAGCCAGGAGTCGTATCTACCAGCCGGAGACCCGCAAGGAGATGCTGCAGTGACCGCTGGCGCCAAGCGAGAGGTGGCCCATGTCATGAAACCCCTTGACCATGAGCAAAAGGTATCAATACTGGGGCAGGCCAGGGCATAATAAATTATGCTGGGTAGTACTGTGTGGGGCATTAAAAATTGTCAGGGGTATTACTGTGTATCATACACAGTAATGCCCCTGACACTTTATTATGCCCTACACAGTTCTGCACAGGACTACTTATTATGCCCCACAGTTACACCTTGTACAGATAATTATGGTGCAGGGGGCATTATTGTGTGGGGCATATTATGTTGCAGGGGCATTACTGTGTGGGGCATATTATGGTGCAGGGGGCATTATTGTCTGGGGCATATTATGGTGCAGAGGGCATGGGGGCATTACTGTGTGATGCATAATATGGTGCAGTGACATTACAATGCAATACAGTACAATATAGTGCAAGGGGCATTAATGTGGGGCATAATTTGGTGGAATTTTTTGCCCATATTATCGAATCCACGTCCCCTCTAGGAGGGGGGAGGGGAGGGGCACAAAAGTTGCTTTTTTTAATGTCAACGGGAGGGCACTTTTTTTTTTTAACTGTCCGCACTGTTAAAAAAACAGTTGCTGCAACGCAAGCTGAGTGGTACCAGGAGGGAGTCGTCCTGTCCCCTATTGCAGGTGTTAGCAGGCCCTCTGGGACAGGACTGAATAAATGCAGCAGCAGCGGGTCTGCCGCAGAGCATCGTTGGAAGAGCAGCGGTCACACTTGGATCCTGCTGTGAAGCACACAGGTACTGCTGGACATGCAGGGGCCCCTTTAGGGCTTGGAGCCCGAAGGCAGGCGTATCAATTGCCTCTGGGAGTTATACCCCTGCCAAGTATCTTTTAGTGTTAATGCCTGAAGGAAAAACTGCAAATATTGTTTACAAAGAAATTTTGTGATCAATGTGTACAATATAAAATATACAACACAATATTAGATGGCACTACTGTCTTTGTAATTAGTTCCGCTGAGCAATAACAGACATCCACATGAGCGAAACCGATAGCAAACACTAGTTATTATTATTATTATTATTATTATTTTGTTGTGAACGCCTTGTGATTGTAACAAGTGGGTGGGTAGTCATGCCCAGTTTTCACACATTTTCAAAAATAATGAGGTTCCTTTACACATCTGTTATGGCTCCTTGGGGGCAATTCTATTAGTAGCACCACCTCAATATGTCATTTCGGAGCTGCACTTTGCAGACAACACCATTGATATTTTTTCTTTGAACCCAACAGAGGCACGCAGGAAAAGAAATTATGTTGACCCTGCCATAATTTATGGATATGTGTACAGCCGGACATTGCTATTTGAATCACTATAGGAAATATTTACGGTTAAAATCTACCCCTTTTAAATGTTATTTTTTATTCTAATTCTGGAGAATCCCCCAAACAGTTTCTCACTGGGCTACAGAAGGAACAGGAAATCTGGACTATATATCAGAAATATGTGATGCTCTAAACACACAAGAATGTACTAGTATTCCTTGCAGAATATCACTGACTCCAGTTTTGCTGTGTATTAAATGTTAAATAACTTTTTCTGCATACATCTTTTGTTGGCAAATTATTCATACCTTCAACATACATAGCCTGGGGTATAGACAGAGTAACTAATAAATGAGAGCAGAGGAGTGATCCAATGTATTTTTCAATTAATTTCAAAATGCCATATATAAATTGGAAAGAATAGACTTTACATTGCTATTGTCCTGTACTCAAATTTGAGGCTCATCTCCACAGACACCATGTAGACAGTGATTTACAGTAATGTCTGAGATTGAAGACCTGTTAAAAACTAAAATACCTTTATAGGAAATGACAGTTTAAAACCTTCTCATTAACTGACCATATTGTGAATGAACAGATGGATTTTTAATCATCGCAGGTTAAGCACATGTTTATACAGTGATAATCCAATTGTACTTTGGTCTTGAAGAGAAATCCATCACAGTAACAGAGAAGGATGACAAGGAGGCTGAAATGTAAGTAAATGTATTGTACGGTATAGCAGCAGTTGGTCTTCATTATAGTTAATCAAGAGTCAACAACCCATTAATATTGCCAATACCTGAAGTCTTCAATTTAAACTTGTAAAATCAGATAATGTGAACATTTTACCAAGATTTTTTTTTTTTAATTCAGTTATCTAATTATATTTTTGAGTTTTAGTTATTTTTTCCAACAGCAGAATATGTGGTTCAAAGAAAAGTTATTTCCTTTTAGTACACTGACTGGATATATGGATTCCTGACAGTTGGGACTTATTCAGTGGCTTGTACAGGGGTGTAGCGAGGGTAGGTCTGGTGGAGCTTATGCTCCAGGCTTTTGCTAAAGTCAAGGGAGCCATCTGGGTAGCACTTTTTTTCTTGCTTCCATTGGCATTGACCACATGGGATCATTTCCCAATAAGTGGCGGTACATAGCAGAGACATCCCTCCTCACTAGCCACCTGCCTTCTCTGCTCTGTGTCTCCTCCCTTCTGCTTCATCACACCTCCCCCTGTCTCCGTCCCTCCTCCCTTATGCTCCATCACACCTCCCCCTGTCTCTGTCCCTCCTCCCTTATGCTCCATCCTGCCACCGGCTCAATCCAATCCCCCTTCTGCTCCATCCTACTTCCCCTCGCTTCATATCTCTTATGCACCATCCTGCCTACCACTGGCTCCATATCTCACCCTTCTGCTCCATCCCACCCCCAGCTCCATCCCTCCAAACTTATGCTCCATCCTTCCTCCCTACTGCTCCATCCTTCCTCCCTTCTGCTCCATTAATCCTTCCTTATGCTCCAACCTGCCTCTCACTGCCTCCTTATAGCCCTCCTTCTGTTCCATCCCAATTTTTCCTGGCTCCATCCCTCCTGCTTCATCACGCCTCCTACTTGCTCCATCTCTGCTTTATAATGCTTCATCCTGCCTCCCACTGGATCCACCCCTCCTTACTTATGCTCCTTCCATCCTCCCTTTCTGCTCCATCACACCCCCCATGGATCCATCCCTCCTCCCCTCCTTCCATATGTTCCATCCTGCCTCCCACTGGCTCCATCTCTCCTCCCTTATGTTCCATCACACCTCCCCCTTGTTGGCAGAGTGTTGCGGTGTTGGATAGGAATGTTAGCTCACACAAAGGCACTTAACCAGATTATTGGTTTTGGTTAGAGAACAGGAGGTAACAGTTTGCTATACACAGAAGAGGTTCTGCAGCAGCAGGAACTTACGTCAAGATGACAGGGTGACACAGTAGTTACACAGCAGCTATAACTATGCAGGGTGAGGCTATGTTCAGGCAAAGTCTATCTCTGTATGTAGGAGACTATAAGCTGCATGTCTGTGCAGTCGGACTCTCCCCGGAAGAACTCGGAATGGTGCGCGGTCCCACCTGGACAGTATCATCTGGCACCTCCTCCTGCATCAGCCAACTGTAGGGGGAAAACACCAGAGCAGGGGAGCTGTCTCTAGAACTGGGATGGAGACAGATGAATGAGTTCTCTCCTATCCAACACCCCCTCTCGCTCTCCGGTCACATATATAACAATAACACTTTATCAAAACTTTTTTTTCACTAAAGTTTTCCTGTAACAGAACACATGTTTATAAAGCATAGCATGTAAACAGTAAAACAAGTCAATATTAATCAAATATATTCCAATCCACATTTTGTCAGGAACATAATCAGCCGGTGATGACAGTCCCTTAGTTAATATATCAGCAGCATTGTTCTCGCTTGCTATGTAATCCACATTGACAGACTTATTCTGCACTAACTCACAGATAAAGTGATGTCTTTAAAAGTTGAATCTTTAGATTTTGTAAATACCAACTTTCATGAACTTGTACCTTTCCGGTATCTTAAGATTCTTTTGACTGCAATCCAGTGTTGCCTCCCAGGATTGATTGCAAACTGGCTTGCCCGGCTCATTGCATGTGTGATGTCGGGGTGAGTCCCAATACTTGCATACATCTAACTACCAACAGCATTTTGATAAGGAACCTCTCTCATTTCCTCTATCTCCTCCTGGCTGGTTGGTGACATGGACTTTACCATTTTTGTGCTTTTATCAATAGGAGTGCTCACTGGTTTTGCATCAGACATTCCATACTTGCTAAGTATTGCCTCAATGTATGTCTGTTGATCAATTGTAACAGTCCCATCTTTCGGGTTTTGGACAATCCTCATGCCTAACAAATTATTTGCTAGCAATAGATCATCTACATATACAACTATGAAGAACAGCTTTTCATCTATGGTTTTGTGATATAAGCCATGATCAGTCTCTGACCTAACAAAGCTCATCTCTAGCAGTACAGCATCCAACTTTACACACCAACAACGACCACTTTGCTTTAGACCATATAAAGATTTTTTTTAAGAGGCAAACTTTTCCCTCTTGGAACATACTCTCATCATAATGCTCAGGTGGTTCCATATAGATCTCCTCAACTAACTCTCCATTTAGGAATGAAGAATCAAAGTCTAGCTGGTATAACAATAAATCATGAAGTGTAGCAATGGCAATAACTAACCTCAAGGCGCTGTACCGTGCAACAGGTGTAAAAAAATCTCTCCGTAGTCGATCCCGGATTTTTGTGTGACTCCTTTAGCAACAAGGCTTTATAACAAGCAATAGTCACGTCCGCATTCAGCTTTTTTCAAAAGACCCACTTGTTCTTGATTGTTTTATGGTTACTCGGCTTGCCAACTACAGTCCATGTACTGTTACCATCCAAAGCTGACAGCTCTGTAATGGTTACTCGGCTTGTCAACTACAGTCCATGTACTGTTACCATCCAGAGCTGACAGCTCTGTATCTACTGCTGACTTCCATTCTTTCCAGTCGCTACTTGACTTTGCTTCCTGTATATTTTGGGGTTCACAGTAAGCTATGTTCGCATATTCCTCACTGTATCTCTTGGATGGAACACCTTTATTGCTCCTCATGAAACTCCTGCTTCCTTATTGGGTGTCCACATTGACACTTTCAGGTTCAGACACGCTTTCTGCTGACTGTACATCCAGCGATACATATTGTTGCTGTGATTCTTGTTCCACTGTTCCAGTGATTGGTGCTGTCTCATGGAACACTACATCTCTAAATTTTAGAACACGTTTGCTTGATGTCCCAAAGCCTGTATCCTTTGCTTTCCTCACAGTATCTGTGCATGGTACATTTCACTGAGTTTGGATCCAAATTGCTTATTTTCTCCTTAGGTATGTGTGCATAAACTTTACAACTGAAGACACAGAGTTGATTGACTGTTGGCTTTTTCCTGGACCACGCCTCCAGTGGCTTTTTACCTTTTACGGCTACTGTAGGCGCACAATTTTTTTTTTATTTTATTTACATTTTTATTAGTATTTGTCAAAGATTAAACAAACATAGGACGGGAAGAGGGTACAGAAATAAAAAAAAGAAAAAGGGAAGGAAAAGGAAAGGGTAACGCATCAGGTACATTCAATGCATCGAGAGAAGATTGAGCCATACAGCCATACAATATCACAGCATGGGAGGGAACACAATATACAATTATTATACAGCTATAAGACTCAACCTGTAGTGAGTACAAGAGAATTGCAAAGTAAGTACAACATACCAACCAACAAATTTACATTAACAGTGAGTCACCATGTAGCTTATATTTAGAGGGATTGTCGAATTTTGTAATAACTCCAGGCAGACCATTTTGATAGGATGGGAGCCCTCATCAGGGAGCTAGAGTAAGGTGAGGCGCACAATTTTTTAGGTATACTGCAGTAGACACTGCTTCCGACCAAAATCTTTTCTCCAGACCTGCGTCAGTTTACATAGTCCGTGCTCTCTCAAGAATTGTACTGTTTGCTTGGCCACTCACACCATTCTGTTCTGGCATGTAGGCAATTGTTAGTTGATGCTGTATGCCATATTTTTTTAGGAACGCAGCTAAAACTCTGTTGTCATACTCTCTGCCATTGTTGAATCTCAAGACTTTTAATTTCAGACCCGTCTGAGTCTCCACCAGGTTCTTGTATTCCACAATTTTACTGACAACTTCACTTTTAGCTTTAATAAAGTATACATGTGTCATCCTTGTGGCATCATCAATAAATGTCATAAAGTATCTGTAGCCACTCATTGATTCCACCTCCATTGAACCACATACAGTACATCAGTATGCACTAGAGCTAGTGGTATTTCTGCTCTACTAACCAACTTTTGAAATGGGGTGCGAGTCTGCTTTCCTTTTATACAAGTCTCACACACAGGTCTCTCAGTATTACTCACAGTGATTCCAGTTGCCATTCCATCGACTAGTTTATGGACGTTGTCATATCCCAGATGACCCAGACGTCTGTGCCACAGCTCCATTGACTGGTTTGAATCAGAGGCCATCATTGCAGAACACTCCTCGGTGTCTAGGACATACAGTTGGTTGCACCTGGTTGCTGAAGCAATTGCAGTCCCTTTCTCATTTTGCACCATACATTTGCCCTTTGCAAACTGGACTCTGCAACCCTTTCTTTCTAAGACTCTTATAACAATAAGATTGCTCCCCAAATCTGGCATGAAAAAAAACATCTTGGATGTCTGTAATGACAGTTTCACCTTTAATTCTCAGACGCACTGTTGATTGTTTCAATTTTTGAAGCAGTAAGGACTTTGTCTCCAATCTCTTTTACTGTAATGGGTTCACATGCTGTCAGTGAAATGAACCACTCTTGATAACAACTGAAATGCCTAGTGGTTCCCGAGTCCATGTACCATCAATCCTTCTTGTGACTATCTGCTACATTCAATACTGACTCATTTGGTTTGTCACGCTTTTTCTGAGTACCACTGCAATTTCTCAGTTAACATTCTGAGGACTTGTGCCCCATCTTGTGACATACAAAGAACTTAATCTTGATCTTTTTGTACTTTGTACCTTTTGTGAATAAGGCAGAACCCTCAGTATTTGTCTTGAAAGGAATATGTTCTTGGAACTATAGTAGCTTGTCTCTTACAACTTCTGTTGTCAGCTTGGTATCGTTAGACTCCAAAGCTACCACCAAGAAATCGAACTCTGATGTCAGATTTTGTAACATCGCCATTGCCACTTTCTCATCATCCAACTGTGCTCCCACAGATGCCAACTGCTGAGCTATTGACAATATTTTATTAATGCAATTGTTAATGTCTTCACAGGCACTTAACTTTGTCCTGTACTTCATACGCCTCAAGCTTATTCTTCTCATCAGAGCTTTGTCCTCATACGCCATTTGCAGAGCTGTCCACATGTCTTTGGATGACATTTTCCTGCTGATAATGGAGTAGACGTGTTGTTCCACGGCCAAGCCTATCATCTCAATAGCTCTATCTGCTTCAACAGGGTTTGGATCTACTCCTGGCTCAACTGTGACTTTTCACAATTTTTTCCCGCTTAAGCTGCATTTCCATGGTGAATTTCCACATTGTGTAATTCTCTGAGCCTTTTAGTTTTGTGAAGTTCATACTGTTCCCTGTACTGTACATTCTTTCTTGTATTTAATAAAATATTCATTTTGATTAACCAGCTACCCTCTTATTTCTGTGTACTTCTGTTTTAGAATGCCTTTCCAACTTATGGTCCTGGGCCCATAACCTGTTGGCAGAGTGTTGCAGTGTTGGATAGGGATGTAAGTCCACACAAAGTCACTTAACCAGATTATTGGTTTATTTAGAGAACAGGAGGTAACAGTTTGATATACACAGAAGAGGTTCTGCAGCAGCAGGAACTTACGTCAAGATGACAGGGTGACACAGTAGTTACACAGTGGCTATTACTAAGCAGGGTGAGGCTATGTTCAGGCAAGGTCTATTTCTGTACGTAGGAGACTATAATCTGCATGTCTGTGAAGTCAGACTCTCCCAGGAAGAAATCGGAAGGGTGCGCGGTCCCGCGCTGATAGTATCATCTGGCACCTCCTCCTGCATCAGACAATACAAGGGGGAAAACACTAGAGCAGGGGAGCTGACTCTAGAACTTGGATGGAGACAGATTAACAAGTGCTCTTCTCTCCAACACCCCTGGCTCTGTCTCTCCTCCCTTATGGTCCGTCCTTCATCCCACTAGTTCCATTCCTCTTCCTATCTGCTCCATCACAACCCCCATGGATCCACCCCTCCTTCTTTCTACTCTATCCTGCCTCTCACTAGCTCCACTCTCCTCCCTTATGCTTCATTACACCTCCCCCTGGGTCTTCTTATGTCATGAGTTGACTCCTAACAAATCTAACCCAGATAAACATTAGATAGACACACGATTCTGACCTTATAATCGCATCAACCTCCCATTCTCATTCACTCTGTTCATTGCAGTTATAAATGGGTGGGACTGTCCTTCATGATGAACCTGTCTGCACCGGGTCACATGCTGATATCTATGGTCTGTAACAGAAATAGAAATTGGCCTCCCTTTTCGACTCTCCAGGCGCACACAGGTCCAAATTTCAGAAGTGTGTAATGTGGCTGAGTCTGTCTGAATTGCCTAGGGAAATCATTTACAAAAATGGGGAAAGCATTGATCTCCCCCCTTACCCATGACCAGTTTGTGTTGCTATAATAAATAAAATATAGATTTCTGAATTTGTTTCTGTGGCAGTACTCATCCTAGCAGTTACAAACTGCTAGGGTATGCTGGCACTTGTAGATGCACAAATACTAGTGTACTCATGGCTGCCAGAGCATGCTGGCATTTTTAGGGCAATCTCCTTGTGCCTCCAAACTACTCTCTCTCTCTCTAACCTCCTCTATTGGCAACTCTACTGTATGATGACCAACTCCTCAACTCATTGTGATGGTCACTGCCTTGATCTTGTTTTCTATAGGCTATGCTTAATTTCTGATCTCTTTAACACACCATTAACTCTCATTACCTTATCACCTGCAAGCAGTTCTCCATCACTTTAACCCTGCAGCTGCCAGACTCTACCAAGTCTCTTCATACTCGTAGAACTGTCAGCTCTATTGATTTTTGACAAGTGTCCATCTCTTACCAATAATTTCTCTTCCCAATTTCTATAGTCTTCACTCCTTGGGGCAGATGTACTAAGCTACAGAGAGTGAAAAATTGTACATACATAAACTACCAATCAAACAGCTCCTGTCATTTTTCAAAAACAGTGGGGAGTTTAAATCTTATCGCACCCCTGATCTCCCATCTAAAGTGACGGGATATTCAAATGCCCCCCGTTATCACACTGATTGCACCCATTACAGTTGGGTTTAGGTGCACAAAGCACCTAAACCGGACTAAAGTAATAGGCCCGATCATGAAAAGACCCATTTCGGAGCCCAAACAGGTCTCTTTATGCGCATTTCAGTGGGGGTAGTGAGCTGAAGTTAACTTGTCGTGCCCGTAGGCAGCAACATTAGAATACTGACAGCTGGTGTGATCGTGGATGGGGGGAACATTTGAATCTGGCCCAGAGTCTGAAACATGGCAATGAGAGCTGATTGGCTGGTACTTTATCTCTCTCTACTCTATACCTCTACAAGGCTTAGTACATCTTGCCCTTTATCTGATGGTACAACATGACCAAACCCTAACCAAAACCATTGATCAAGTTGCCCCATCTTTACTCTCAGTGTCAACTGTGACCTCAGCAGGAGCTCTATGTGGAGCAATAAAGGAAAAATCCCTAAAATGTACAGCGAGTAATTTGCAAACTTTGCTGTGAACCTCAAACTCTCCAAAAAGCAAAGTCAAGTAGCAACTGGGAAGAGTGGAAATCAGCCATAGCAAAAGAACTTACAGCTTTAAACTACGACACATGGACCATTGTGGACATGCCAAGTGACTGTAACACAGTAAAAAAAAATGACTCTCCTGCATGAAACTCAACACTAACTGAAGTCTTGCTTGCTACAAAGCTTGACTTATTGCCAAGGGTTACACTGAAATATCTGCCGTTGACTATGTAGAGATCTTCTCGCCTGTTACAAGGTACAGTACTTACGCATGGCCATTGCTTTATAACTGTGTATTTGCTACTATACCTGCTAAACTTTGATTCAACCTTTTTTAAATGGTGACCTAGAGGAAGAAAAATACATGGAGTCACCAGATCATTACAATAAAGATACATTCACAGAGGGAAAAGTATGTATGTATGGCCACTGCTGATACAACAGGTTAGATCCTGTACTGTTAGAGATTTACTTCATTTGTTCAATGACTGATCATTGTTTATATTACAAATGAAAAGAGAAAAGCGTATTCATCATACTTGTCTATGCAGGTGGAGAGAACCAAATAGCCAAGTTATCAACTTGTTACTAAGTGACAAGTTCCATTGCAAAGACCTTGGACTGGCACACCAATTACTGGGTCTGTGGACCATATAAATCTAAGTGCTGGGACTGCTACTATATACCAACAAGGCTACATTGAAGAAATGCTTAATCATTTGGAATGACAAAAGCCAAAGCAGTCAGCACACCAATTTACAAAAGTGTGAAAATCTTAAAAGATATGTTTCCAACAGAGGCAGAAATTAATGAAATGAGGAAAAATCCTTCTCACAGTGTCATACTAACTTTAATGCAGGCAAGAGCTGGCACACGTCTAGACATCACCCAAAATATCAGATGTGTTAGCCACTTCACAATCAACTGAGTAAGAGAACACTGGACAGCCGGTAAACACATCCTTAGATACTTTAAAGGGACAAGCTCCTTAAGGTTAATATTTGTGAAAACTGAATCTTTTGAGTTTCAAGCATTCTGTGATACCAATAGGGGATCAGATGAAGATGACAGGTGTTCCTGCACAGGATACCTATTTACTTTGGCAGGCACAGCCGTCAGCTAGACAAGCAGGAAATAGCCAACTGCGTAATACACTATCGAGTTGGAGTATATGGCTCTTATAGAAACAGTCAAGGTCGCATTTCAGCTTAAGGAGACTGTGTGAGTAAGGTCTTCTTAGATTAGCCACAGAGGTGCAATAGACTTGTCTTACAGTGCTAAACATCATGGTAGTTCTAAGCATATTGCGGTAAGACCTAGCTGGTAATAGTACCTTAGGGTGATTTATGTGACCAGTGAGGAAAATCTTGATGACATGTTAACCATATGGCTGACATGCCAATGAGCACACTGATCGAATAATATCTCCAAAGAACTGAGTGTTTATCTGGTCCGTAGAGTGATTTGCTTAGAGTATACCAGAATTTATAATCAATTGTTATTCTCAGCCTGTTGCGATCCGGGTGACTAAACACGCTTAACTACCATCCAATTGCCTTCTGAGACTGTCCCTGTGCTCCAAGCCCGGCATCTCCACAGTCTCTCGTCAGCGATCCCTGCAGCGCTGCCATGACAGCTATTCAGCATGTCCCTCCTTTTCCAGTGTATGGGGTCTCCTGTTCTCCGCGGCCTCCGCCGCCATCACTACAAGTTTCCAGATGCGGTTTACAAACAGACTTTTTCCTCCAGTGCGAAAAATGGGTGCAGCCATGTTTGGCCTAATCACATGACTCTCCACAGCCAATCCACTGTACACAGAATCCTCTCTGTGAATGGCTGTGTCACACCTGAGGGCTGAGGCTGACCTGGGGTGGCCTCAGGCGTAGGGGCTGGCGTGTACGTAAACTTGGGTGGCAGTATTGGATTCCTGGACATGATGGAAACCCTAGCATCGGCGCCCAAAGGTGTGACCAAGACGACAGTGTAGTAAAAGTTAAGTTCTTTATTAAGCACACAGTTCACTTAATCACAACAGCAATCAGACGCAAGAATCAATGCTCAGCAATTGGTAATCACAGTATAAGTCTAGCAGCACAGTTCCTCAGATGCGGTGGTTATAAGTATGCTGTTTGGTATGGAAAGAACTCAATATGGCACAGTCTTGGAAGACACTGAGATGGTAAGTCCATAGAGATAACAGCTAACCACTGTTCTGATGAGATTAACTGATACTTACCAGAACATGACTCACGGGAAGCTGGAGTTGGTGACAGAGCACCGAGGTAGGCTGAGAGCTGGAGGACTGCCAAGGATGCTGGGTAGAACTGGCACAGATGGTGAGGATGCAGTGGAACTCACCGATGGTGACAAAGTTTGATATTGGAGCACTGGAGTTCGATGTGGGAACACCACTGATGAATTGAAGTGATGTAGGAACACCACAGACAACTGAAAGTGATATAGGAACACCTCTGATGACTGGAGACGGTGTAGAAACACTGCTGGTAACCGAAGGCAATGTGGAAGCACTGATGATAGCTGGAAACGATGTGAGCACATCACTGAGAGCTGGAGACGGTGATGGAACACTGCTGGTAACAATGTCCAGCAATTATCTAATGTATGCTCTTTTTTCCCCCAAAGAATTTGCCTTCAAGCCTATTCAGTGGTGTAACTACCGAGGGTGCAGCCGCTATGGGGCCCAAGCTGCTTTCAGGGCCCGATGCTCACCTTACACCCAGTCATAAGCTCCATCCAAGGCTCACTGCTGCCACCCTTTACCACTGCCCACAATGATATTGACCGCCACTGATAGCACCTCCCCTCCCCTACAGGCTGCAGCCATGCTGAGGATGTAGAGGGGGGAGCGGGGGGCCTTCTTGGCTAGCTCCAAGTCCCAGCTGCCAGTGTATTTAGGGTCGGGGCCTAATTCTGTGTAGTGTCTGCCCCCATCAGAGGCCTCTGCTGTTATCAGGGCAGGTAATGTATCTCCTGCTCGTTACCCTTCTCTCTCTCTCCCACCTCTCCCTGACACTCTCTATTGCTCCTCTCTCTTTCTGTCTCTCCCTGACACACTCTCACTCTCTCGCTCTCTCTTTCTCTCCCTGACACACTCTCACTTTCTCTCTCTCTCTTTCTGACACTGTTTCTCTCTCCTGATACTGTTCCTCTCCCACTCTCTCCTTGACACTCTCCCTCCCTCCCTGAAATTGTCTCTCTCTCTCTCCTTGATACTGACACTTTCTCTCTCTCTCCCTGATGACACTCTCTCTCTCCCTCACTCTTTTCCTGACACACTAATTCTCTCTCCCTGACACTCTCTCTTTTCCTAACACTGTCTCTCTTTCCCTCTCTCTTGCCCCGACACTGTCTCTCTCTCCCTCCCTCCCTCTATCTGACACTGTCTCTCTCTTTCTCTCTCTACCTGCCACTGTCTCTCTCACTTTCTCTCCCTGCCACTGTCTGTCTGTCTCTCTCCCTCCCTGATGTCATGGCTGTGGTTTTTGTGAACCCGGTGTGTATGTGAAGTCCGTACTGAAGGACTATGTGTATTTTTGGATGGTCTGTTGGAATCAGTGAGATAAAGTAGTAGGGAGCAATCCCTGACCGGGGGTCAAATCCAGTCCTCAGCAGAGGGAACTGTATCCTGACCACTGGATCACCAGGGACTTGGTGTTGATAGCAGGATGGTGAATGTATTGGTGAGAAGAACTGGATATACTTTCAAAGAAGTAGGTGTTTACGTACTCAAGGTTACTATGAAATAGGTTTTCTGGAGTTATGCAAATCTGGGAGGAGAAGACGTTGAACTGGACTGGTTACCTGTGAGACCGGAACCACACTGTGAACCGGGCTGGGTAATGGTATATCTGGAATGCAACTGTAATCTGGGCTGGTACTGGATATAACTGGAAACCCAACTGTATGTCGAACAATGACTGCGGTTGTGACTTTAAGATGAGGCTGAAGAAGAACTGAAGACTGTAGCTGTGACTTTAGGACGAGGCTGAAGAACTGTGACTGTATCTTTAAGACAAGACTGAAGAATGCTGTGACTGTGTCTTTAAGATGAGACTGAAGAATACTGAAGAATGTGGCTGTGACTTTAAGATGAGACTGAAGAATACTGCAGCTGTGTCTTTAAGACGAGACTGAAGAATACTGTGGCTGTGTCTTTAAGACAAGATTGAAGAATACTGCAGCTGTGTCTTTAAGATGAGACTGAAGAATACTGCGACTGTATCTTTAAGACGAGACTGATACTGGATATAACTGGTAACACAACTGTAATCCAGACTCGGTAGCAAAAGAGCAGAGTTTTACAGGGTCTAAGGTAATAGTGTTACCTTTTAGGGAGCTCAGCTACTAAGCTCACACTGAGCTGTGTGACCAAGGAACTGGCAGCTTCTGTAACACAAGTCTCTTTACTTATACTTCCTGGTCCTTGGTGATTGGTGAACAGGGTCAGGTGATTCAGGGAGTCTAAGGCTTGCAAAGGATTGGATAGCTCATAGTCAGGTTATCTGACCCTGTCATGTCAATGCTCCAGGTTAGGCTCTGATGTGGAGTGAGGCCTAGCAGGCTGGAAAAACTCTGAAGCCTAAACTCCTAAAATGAGCAGAGGATGCTGACTTTTAGGCCCAAACACCAGAGAGTCGAGCACAGTGGAGAATGTATCTGGTGACTACTGGAGTCATAGAGGTATATTGTATAATGACAACAATGACTACTGTGTAGGCACAACATAAAAATACTTGCTGAATTCAATATTCACACAGACGGTTAATCATCACAGGTGGAGCTCGATAACTCTCACCTTCCAGGCAGAGAACTCAGGAAACTGATGGTACTGGCAAGCTGTTTATCCCAGTGAGCAGAAAAGACACAGGATCCAGGACAGATGGCAGAGGTAAGTCACCAAATATGACAACTACAGTCAGGATCATGACAACTGACACTGTCTCTCTCCCTCTCTCTTTCTAACACTGTCTCTCTCTCTCTCTCTCTCTTTGACACTGCATTTCTCTCCCTGACACTGTCTCTTACTATCTCTCTGACACTCTCCCACTAATACTGTTTCTCTCTCTCTCCCTGACACTGTATCTATCTCTCTCTCCCTAATACTGTCTCTCTCCCTGATGTTCTCTCTCCCTGACAGTCTTTCTCTCCCTGACACTCTCTCCTTCTCTCTGAAACTGTCTTCCTCTCTCCCTCCCTGACACTTTCTGTCTCTTCCTCTTTCTCTCCTTAACACTTTCACTCTCTTTTGCTCCCCTCTATTTCTCTCTCCGTCCCTCCCTGAAACTCTCTCACTCTCGCTTCTTCTCGTCCCTCTCTCTCTCTCTCTGTTCTCCTCGTTCTCTCTCTCTGACACCCTCCTTCTCATGGACACACTCTCTCTTGCCACTCTTTCACTTATTCCCTCTTTTTCCATGAAACCGTCTCTTCCCTGACCCCTTCTCTCTCTCCCTCTCTTTCTTTCTGCTTTCTCTTTCTCTCTCCCCCCCTTCCCCCCGACACACCCTGTGTCTCTCTCTCACTACCCTCATTCTCTCTTTCTCCTGCTCCCGTAAGGAGCATTGTAAAGAGGGGGCTATGCCTATTATTTTTCTAAAGAACATGTTTTCTACGGGTGTTATTTTGTTACCTACTGTATGCTCATTTTATGGGGGTAATTCAAGTCTAAATGGGATGGCCGGCGATATGTCAACTACAATTTTTTTTCAGTCTTGCCTCAAACCCCATAAACGTGCACAGGAAAATCATTGATGTTGGGCTACAGTAATATACTGTATGATTATAATCTATACATCTGCACATCACTACCCAACATCACAGAGAATTGAATCCTATAATTATTGCATAATAACATGGCAATTTGCATTATAGCAACTACCAATCCTACAATCTGTAACTATGATTATAAATAAAAATAAATGTGTTATAGCTGTTGCTATAACAATAAACTGGACTTATTTTAAATAACATTTTGAATGAACCTGCTCGATGAAAATTATAAAGGAGTAATTATTAATTAGCATTTGGCCATAATGCATTTTAGTGGTGGAGTACCAATCTTATTTTTTATTAGAAGCAAAATATTTATCTTTTCTCAGGACACTGCTATCATTATTTACAAATCTATTAACAAATATTTTGCTCTGTTTAAGGCCAATATCAGTTTTCTTAAAGAAAATGCTTTTAAAATAAATAAACAAATAAATAGTATTACAAGTTTTGATTAGAGATGAGCGCCTGAAATTTTTCGGGTTTTGTGTTTTGGTTTTGGGTTCGGTTCCGCGGCCGTGTTTTGGGTTCGAACGCGTTTTGGCAAAACCTCACCGAATTATTTTTGTCGGATTCGGGTGTGTTTTGGATTCGGGTGTTTTTTTCAAAAAACCCTAAAAAACAGCTTAAATCATAGAATTTGGGGGTAATTTTGATCCCAAAGTATTATTAACCTCAAAAAACATAATTTACACTCATTTTCAGCCTATTCTGAACACATCACACCTCACAATATTATTTTTAGTCCTAAAATT
The DNA here is from genome assembly GCF_028390025.1 of Pseudophryne corroboree. Classification (NCBI taxonomy): domain Eukaryota; kingdom Metazoa; phylum Chordata; class Amphibia; order Anura; family Myobatrachidae; genus Pseudophryne; species Pseudophryne corroboree. The sequence goes on from NC_086446.1 coordinate 674,614,301, forward strand.
TGCACCGAGGTCGCTGTGTGAGTAAGATAAGCGACCCTAGTGGCCGACACAAACACCGGGCCCATCTAGGAGTGGCACTGCAGTGTCACGCAGGATGTCCCTTCCAAAAAACCCTCCCCAAACAGCACATGACGCAAAGAAAAAAAGAGGCGCAATGAGGTAGCTGTGTGAGTAAGATTAGCGACCCTAGTGGCCGACACAAACACCGGGCCCATCTAGGAGTGGCACTGCAGTGTCACGCAGGATGTCCCTTCCAAAAAACCCTCCCCAAACAGCACATGACGCAAAGAAAAAAAGAGGCGCAATGAGGTAGCTGACTGTGTGAGAAAGATAAGCGACCCTAGTGGCCGACACAAACACCGGGCCCATCTAGGAGTGGCACTGCAGTGTCACGCAGGATGGCCCTTCCAAAAAACCCTCCCCAAACAGCACATGACGCAAAGAAAAAAAGAGGCGCAATGAGGTAGCTGACTGTGTGAGTAAGATTAGCGACCCTAGTGGCCGACACAAACACCGGGCACATCTAGGAGTGGCACTGCAGTGTCACGCAGGATGTCCCTTCCAAAAAACCCTCCCCAAACAGCACATGACGCAAAGAAAAAAAGAGGCGCAATGAGGTAGCTGTGTGAGTAAGATTAGCGACCCTAGTGGCCGACACAAACACCGGGCCCATCTAGGAGTGGCACTGCAGTGTCACGCAGGATGTCCCTTCCAAAAAACCCTCCCCAATCAGCACATGATGCAAAGAAAAAGAAAAGAAAAAAGAGGTGCAAGATGGAATTATCCTTGGGCCCTCCCACCCACCCTTATGTTGTATAAACAAAACAGGACATGCACACTTTAACCAACCCATCATTTCAGTGACAGGGTCTGCCACACGACTGTGACTGATATGACGGGTTGGTTTGGACCCCCCCCAAAAAAGAAGCAATTAATCTCTCCTTGCACAAACTGGCTCTACAGAGGCAAGATGTCCACCTCATCTTCACCCTCCGATATATCACCGTGTACATCCCCCTCCTCACAGATTATCAATTCGTCCCCACTGGAATCCACCATCTCAGCTCCCTGTGTACTTTGTGGAGGCAATTGCTGCTGGTCAATGTCTCCGCGGAGGAATTGATTATAATTCATTTTAATGAACATCATCTTCTCCACATTTTCTGGATGTAACCTCGTACGCCGATTGCTGACAAGGTGAGCGGCGGCACTAAACACTCTTTCGGAGTACACACTTGTGGGAGGGCAACTTAGGTAGAATAAAGCCAGTTTGTGCAAGGGCCTCCAAATTGCCTCTTTTTCCTGCCAGTATAAGTACGGACTGTGTGACGTGCCTACTTGGATGCGGTCACTCATATAATCCTCCACCATTCTATCAATGTTGAGAGAATCATATGCAGTGACAGTAGACGACATGTCCGTAATCGTTGTCAGGTCCTTCAGTCCGGACCAGATGTCAGCATCAGCAGTCGCTCCAGACTGCCCTGCATCACCGCCAGCGGGTGGGCTCGGAATTCTGAGCCTTTTCCTCGCACCCCCAGTTGCGGGAGAATGTGAAGGAGGAGATGTTGACAGGTCGCGTTCCGCTTGACTTGACAATTTTGTCACCAGCAGGTCTTTCAACCCCAGCAGACCTGTGTCTGCCGGAAAGAGAGATCCAAGGTAGGCTTTAAATCTAGGATCGAGCACGGTGGCCAAAATGTAGTGCTCTGATTTCAACAGATTGACCACCCGTGAATCCTTGTTAAGCGAATTAAGGGCTGCATCCACAAGTCCCACATGCCTAGCGGAATCGCTCCGTGTTAGCTCCTTCTTCAATGCCTCCAGCTTCTTCTGCAAAAGCCTGATGAGGGGAATGACCTGACTCAGGCTGGCAGTGTCTGAACTGACTTCACGTGTGGCAAGTTCAAAGGGCATCAGAACCTTGCACAACGTTGAAATCATTCTCCACTGCACTTGAGACAGGTGCATTCCACCTACTATATCGTGCTCAATTGTATAGGCTTGAATGGCCTTTTGCTGCTCCTCCAACCTCTGAAGCATATAGAGGGTTGAATTCCACCTCGTTACCACTTCTTGCTTCAGATGATGGCAGGGCAGGTTCAGTAGTTTTTGGTGGTGCTCCAGTTTTCTGTACGTGGTGCCTGTACGCCGAAAGTGTCCCGCAATTCTTCTGGCCACCGACAGCATCTCTTGCACGCCCCTGTCGTTTTTAAAAAAATTCTGCACCACCAAATTCAAGGTATGTGCAAAACATGGGACGTGCTGGAATTGGCCCAGATTTAATGCACACACAATATTGCTGGCGTTGTCCGATGCCACAAATCCACAGGAGAGTCCAATTGGGGTAAGCCATTCCGCGATGATCTTCCTCAGTTGCCGTAAGAGGTTTTCAGCTGTGTGCGTATTCTGGAAAGCGGTGATACAAAGCGTAGCCTGCCTAGGAAAGAGTTGGCGTTTGCGAGATGCTGCTACTGGTGCCGCCGCTGCTGTTCTTGCGGCGGGAGTCCATACATCTACCCAGTGGGCTGTCACAGTCATATAGTCCTGACCCTGCCCTGCTCCACTTGTCCACATGTCCGTGGTTAAGTGGACATTGGGTACAGCTGCATTTTTTAGGACACTGGTGACTCTTTTTCTGAGGTCTGTGTACATTTTCGGTATCGCCTGCCTAGAGAAATGGAACCTAGATGGTATTTGGTACCGGGGACACAGTACCTCCAACAAGTCTCTAGTTGGCTCTGCAGTAATGATGGATACCGGAACCACGTTTCTCACCACCCAGGATGCCAAGGCCTCAGTTATCCGCTTTGCAGTAGGATGACTGCTGTGATATTTCATCTTCCTCGCAAAGAACTGTTGAACAGTCAATTGCTTACTGGAAGTAGTACAAGTGGGCTTACGACTTCCCCTCTGGGATGACCATCGACTCCCAGCGGCAACAACAGCAGCGCCAGCAGCAGTAGGCGTTACACGCAAGGATGCATCGGAGGAATCCCAGGCAGGAGAGGACTCGTCAGACTTGCCAGTGACATGGCCTGCAGGACTATTGGCATTCCTGGGGAAGGAGGAAATTGACACTGAGGGAGTTGGTGGGGTGGTTTGCGTGAGCTTGGTTACAAGAGGAAGGGATTTACTGGTCAGTGGACTGCTTCCGCTGTCACCCAAAGTTTTTGAACTTGTCACTGACTTATTATGAATGCGCTGCAGGTGACGTATAAGGGAGGATGTTCCGAGGTGGTTAACGTCCTTACCCCTACTTATTACAGCTTGACAAAGGGAACACACGGCTTGACACCTGTTGTCCGCATTTCTGGTGAAATACCTCCACACCGAAGAGCTGATTTTTTTGGTATTTTCACCTGGCATGTCAACGGCCATATTCCTCCCACGGACAACAGGTGTCTCCCCGGGTGCCTGACTTAAACAAACCACCTCACCATCAGAATCCTCCTGGTCAATTTCCTCCCCAGCGCCAGCAACACCCATATCCTCCTCATCCTGGTGTACTTCAACACTGACATCTTCAATCTGACTATCAGGAACTGGACTGCGGGTGCTCCTTCCAGCACTTGCAGGGGGCGTGCAAATGGTGGAAGGCGCATGCTCTTCACCTCCAGTGTTGGGAAGGTCAGGCATCGCAACCGACACAATTGGACTCTCCTTGTGGATTTGGGATTTCGAAGAACGCACAGTTCTTTGCGGTGCTTTTGCCAGCTTGAGTCTTTTCAGTTTTCTAGCGAGAGGCTGAGTGCTTCCATCCTCATGTGAAGCTGAACCACTAGCCATGAACATAGGCCAGGGCCTCAGCCGTTCCTTGCCACTCCGTGTGGTAAATGGCATATTGGCAAGTTTACGCTTCTCCTCCGACAATTTTATTTTAGGTTTTGGAGTCCTTTTTTTTCTGATATTTGGTGTTTTGGATTTGACATGCTCTGTACTATGACATTGGGCATCGGCCTTGGCAGACGACGTTGCTGGCATTTCATCGTCTCGGCCATGACTAGTGGCAGCAGCTTCAGCACGAGGTGGAAGTGGATCTTGATCTTTCCCTAATTTTGGAACCTCAACTTTTTTGTTCTCCATATTTTATAGGCAGAACTAAAAGGCACCTCAGGTAAACAATGGAGATGGATGGATTGGATACTAGTATTGGATACCTGCCGACTGCCGACACAGAGGTAGCCACAGCCGTGAACTACCGCACTGTACACTGGTTGATAAAGAGATAGTAGTATACTCGTAACAACTAGTATGACACTATGACGACGGTATAAAGAATGAAAAAAAAACCACGGTTAGGTGGTATATATTATAATAATAATACAATTATGGATGGACGGACTGCCTGCCGACTGCCGACACAGAGGTAGCCACAGCCGTGAACTACCGCACTGTACACTGGTTGATAAAGAGATAGTAGTATACTCGTAACAACTAGTATGACACTATGACGGTATAAAGAATGAAAAAAAAACCACGGTTAGGTGGTATATATTATAATAATAATACAATTATGGATGGACGGACTGCCTGCCGACTGCCGACACAGAGGTAGCCACAGCCGTGAACTACCGCACTGTACACTGGTTGATAAAGAGATAGTAGTATACTCGTAACAACTAGTATGACACTATGACGGTATAAAGAATGAAAAAAAAACCACGGTTAGGTGGTATATATTATAATAATAATACAATTATGGATGGACGGACTGCCTGCCGACTGCCGACACAGAGGTAGCCACAGCCGTGAACTACCGCACTGTACACTGGTTGATAAAGAGATAGTAGTATACTCGTAACAACTAGTATGACACTATGACGACGGTATAAAGAATGAAAAAAAAACCACGGTTAGGTGGTATATATTATAATAATAATACAATTATGGATGGACGGACTGCCTGCCGACTGCCGACACAGAGGTAGCCACAGCCGTGAACTACCGCACTGTACACTGGTTGATAAAGAGATAGTAGTATACTCGTAACAACTAGTATGACACTATGACGGTATAAAGAATGAAAAAAAAACCACGGTTAGGTGGTATATATTATAATAATAATACAATTATGGATGGACGGACTGCCTGCCGACTGCCGACACAGAGGTAGCCACAGCCGTGAACTACCGCACTGTACACTGGTTGATAAAGAGATAGTAGTATACTCGTAACAACTAGTATGACACTATGACGACGGTATAAAGAAAGAAAAAAAAATACCACGGTTAGGTGGTATATATTGTAATACAATTATGGATGGACGGACTGCCTGCCGAGTTCCGACTGCCGACACAGAGGTAGCCACAGCCGTGAACTACCGCACTGTACTGTGTCTGCTGCTAATATAGACTGGTTGATAAAGAGATAGTATACAATACATACAACAATATACTACTATACTGGTGGTCAGGCACTGGTCACCACTAGTCACACTGGCAGTGGCACTCCTGCAGCAAAAGTGTGCACTGTTTAATTTTAAATTAATATAATATTATGTACTCCTGGGGGCTCCTGCTATAACAACCTGCAGTGCTCCCCAGTCTCCCCCACAATTATTATAAGCTTTGCCTTTTATACATTGATGTGCAGCACACTGGGCTGAGCTGAGTGCACACAGACTGAGTCACACTGTGTGACTGGCTGCTGCTGTGTATCGTTTTTTTTCAGGCAGAGAACGGATATAGCAGAGAACGGATATATTAAAATAAATAAAAGTTAACTAACAACAACTGCACTGGTCACTGTGGTAAACTCTGTCTGACTCTGCACAATCTCTCTCTCTCTTCTAATCTAATTTCTAATGGAGAGGACGCCAGCCACGTCCTCTCCCTATCAATCTCAATGCACGTGTGAAAATGGCGGCGACGCGCGGCTCCTTATATAGAATCCGAGTCTCGCGAGAATCCGACAGCGTCATGATGACGTTCGGGCGCGCTCGGGTTAACCGAGCAAGGCGGGAGGATCCGAGTCTGCTCGGACCCGTGAAAAAAACATGAAGTTCGTGCGGGTTCGGTTTCAGAGAAACCGAACCCGCTCATCTCTAGTTTTGATAAGTTTTATTTTGATCTATTAATACTTTAGGGAAGACTATTACATACTGTGCAGGATCCATTGCAAGTAGCAATAAAAATGTCAGTTCACTCCCCCCTTCACTGGCTGTGGGTGCTATGGGGAACAGGCAGGAAAGAGGTTAATGATTGCTTGCTTTAACTCCCTGCCTGCTCAAGATGGATCGGACTGTCAGTGAGAGGTGACATATGGAGATGAAGCACAGGTTCCTCTCAGGATACAAGCCCTGGATGTACAATATTAGCTAAAAGAGCAGAACTTAAAAAACATTTCCATAAATTTACTTTTGAAACTGTCTCAACTCTCAACCCACATGGTTAAGAAAAGCATTTTACAGGGTTGCTGCCAATATAAACACATTCAATTCTGCACCATATTTAGGGCTCAATTTATAAAGCAGTGAAAATCCATTTTCTGGCGAAATCTCCAGATAATGCAGTTTTCCTTGCTCTAGGCCATTTATCACAGTGATAACAGAGAAATTAGAGATTCATCAGGCCATAATCTATTTACCGTCTATTACCACATTACCATAAACCTTATCTACCTTAACTGTATTAATCAAGTGTCAGAAAGTCCAGCTGTACGCTACTAGGAAACAAAATATATATTGGAATTACAAATAAGTTTCCCATTGCTGGCAACGGGGATGCAGTGAAGACTTTCCAGAGTTGAAGATCTATGCACATGCATGAACAGCAGCTCCACATGTGCATTTCACATTAACACTGTGTAAGGTTGCCAGCAACAAAAAAGAGGACACTGCTGAGGAGTTAAAGACAGCTGGACCTAGCCGGAAAGGTGAGTACTGATAAATATCATCTGTATAATAATATTGCAGGGAGCAGCCCCAATACTGGGCATTATAAACCAATGGTAATTATACTGATAAGCAGCCCACATTTATCAATACAGAATGTTACTGGTGATAAGTGGCACCAAAAGGGGGAGGAGCGGGTACAGATTACCCAGACACGGGCTGCTGGAGGAGCACAGAGGTGGCCTGGGTCCGATACCCCCCCATCCCACCCAGTATACCTGTGCTGTTGCCGATGTCGGTGGGCCATCTTCTCCTGGTGCTAACTTTGGGAAAATGGCGTCACCCATAGACAGCAATGACTCTGGCACTATAACAGAGTCTTTGCTCTCTAGTTTCGTCATCTTCCCAAATATCACTGGGAAGATGGCACTGGCCAGAGAGGGGGGATCCACTTCCTGATAAAGTAAGGTAGGAAGCGGGTGTCCTGCCCCACTTTGCCACATCAGATGACCAGGTCACAGTGCAGGAAGCCAGTGATCACATGACCGGAGCCAGAGGAGTGCACTGAATCACTTATCACCAGGTAAGTATGAGGGGAAGGGGGTAGTAGCAAGGGGGGTGAGTGTCCGGCGGTGGTGGTAGCAGCAATGTTGGCGGCGCAGCCATAACTCAGGGTATTTTTCATGAAAAATACCCAGATAAAGCTGCGGAGTACCATCACAGGGATAGAGCTTTCTCATGATAATTGATACATCTGTGCGAAGTAATCAATTATCGCATTGCGGATTGGGGCGATTTTATCACATCACATCCACATTCATAGATGCAGATGGTGATAAATCTGCCCCTATGGGTGAAATGTAGCAAACCTTCTAAAGATGGTGAAGTGGACAAGTGGAGTAACTGTCCATAGCAACTCATCCGTTTCTACTTATTTTAATAAATGCACTTGACAAATGCTTGGTAGAAGCTGGTAGCTTTATATGGCAACTTGTCCTCCTGTCCACTTTTCCATTCTTTAGAAGGTTTGTCTCTAAGTGATAGACAGTCCAAATGCTCACCAAAAGCACAACATGGTGCATTGTCTTTTGGCAAGGAATGTAAAAGAATGAGGGAATCACTGTTTTATCAAGAAGAAAAGTACTGTTTAATAAGTACTTGGATTGCTTTGGCTGAAATAACACCGAGAATAAATGGTAACAAGGCTGCCTATTCGCCCAACCAGCGTAAATAAGTACCGAAACGTGATTACATTTTTTTTAATTTTACATTTATTTTAAATTTTGTTTAAAAGTTTAAGTTTTGCATGAGATATAATATACATAGCAGAAAAAAATATTGTATGATCATTTTGTATAAAGTGAATTTAAACATAATTAAAGCTGATTCCTGTTTAATCAGGGGAATAATGACAATGATATTTTAAGCAAATATCATTTAAAAGCCTTAAACAATCTAACAGTAAGAGACTGTCAGTTAAGTCTGTGTAAAAGGTGTGAGACAGCTGTTATGTGACATGGATAATGTAGATAAACGGAGTGGACTTAATTAATACAGTTGCAAACAATTTTAAAACATACTATAACATTATCCATTTTCTCATACGTCCTAGAGGATGCTGGGGACTCCAAAAGGACCATGGGGTATAGACGGGATCCGCAGGAGACATGAGCACTTTAAGAATTTAAATGGGCATGAACTGGCTCCTCTCTCTATGCCCCTCCTCCAGACCTCAGTTAGATTCTGTGCCCAGAGGAGACTGGTTGCACACTAGGGGAGCTCTACAGAGTTTCTCTAGAAAAGACTTTTGTTAGGTTTATTATTTTCAGGGAGCACTGCTGGCAACAGGCTCCCTGCTTCGTGGGACTGAGGGGAGAGAAGCAGACCTACTTCTGTGAGTTCAAAGGCTCTGCTTCTTACGCTACTGGACACCATTAGCTCCAGAGGCTCTGATCACTTGGTGCGCCTAGCTGTTCGTTCCCGGAGCTGCGCCGCCGTCCCCCTCACAGAGCCTGAAGAGAGAAGCCGTGTGAGTAAAGAAGCAAGAAGACTTCACAGGCGGCAGAAGACTTCAGATCTTACAGAGGTACCGCACAGTGGTCGCGCTGCACGCCATTGCTCCCTTACACAAGCGGCACTACATGGGTGCAGGGCGCAGGGGGGGCGCCCTGGGCAGCAATAAAACCTCATATTTAACATGGCTATATGTATATACATTGCCTAGGCAATGTATAGGGACCCCCTCCAGTATAAAAAAACGCGGGACCGAAGCGCGCCATATATGGGCGGGGCTTCCTCCTCAGCTCAAACCAGCGCCATTTTCTCCACAACACAGCTGCAGAGACGCTGCTCCTGGCCCTTCACTGCTACCACAAGTAACAGGGTGCACAAAACGAGGGGGGGGGGCACGGAAATTTGGTTAGTTGATTACTATTATATAAAAAGCGCTTACAGGTCTGGGGCATTGGTTAATTCCTTCAGACCGGTGGGGCACTGGGTGTGAGCTGGCAAACTCCCTTTCTGTCTCTCTGAAGGACCTTACTGTGGGTCTGTCCCCTATAGCCCAGTGTGTTTGGGGGTGTCAGTACGTGTGTGTCAACATTAGTGATGAGCGGGTTCGGTTCCTCGGAATCCGAACCCCCCCGAACTTCAGCCTTTTTACACGAATCCGAGGCAGACTCGGACCTTCCCGCCTTGCTCGGCTAACCCGAGCGCGCCCGAACGTCATCATCCCGCTGTCGGATTCTCGCGAGACTCGGATTCTATATAAGGAGCCGCGCGTCGCCGCCATTTTCACACGTGCATTGAGATTCATAGGGAGAGGACGTGGCTGGCGTCCTCTCCATTTAGATTAGAAGAGAGAGAGTGAGAGTGAGACACTTGATTTACTGGAGCTTAGGAGTACTCAGAGAGTGCAGAGTTTACTAGTGACTGACCAGTGACCACCAGTGCAGTTTTATTATATTATTATTTAATATAATCCGTTCTCTGCCTGAAAAAAAACGATACACAGTGACACAGTAACAGTATACCATATCTGTGCTCAGCCTCAGTGTGCTGCATCATCTATGTATATCTGACTGTGCTGAGTGTTCAGTGTTCACACAGCTTAATTGTGGGGGAGACTGGGGAGCAGTAGCAGGAGTACATATTATTTAACAGTGCACACTTTTGCTGCCAGAGTGCCACTGCCAGTGTGACTGACCAGTGACCACTGTCTGACCACCAGTATATTGTGATTGTCTGCCTGAAAAAGTTAAACACTCGTCGTGTGGTGTTTTTATTCTATAAACGTATTCTGCTGACAGTGTCCAGCAGGTCCGTCATTAATTATATAATATATACCTGTCCGGCTGCAGTAGTGATATATATATATATTTTTTATATCATTATCATCCAGTCTATATTAGCAGCAGACGCAGTACGGTAGTCCACGGCTGTAGCTACCTCTGTGTCGGCAGTCGCTCGTCCATCCATAATTGTATACCACCTACCTGTGGTGTTTTTTTTTTTCTATCTTCTTGATACTAGTAGCTTACTTTAGGAGTCTGCAGTGCTGACAGTGTCCAGCAGGTCCGTCATTATAATATATACCTGTCCGGCTGCAGTAGTGATATATATATATTTTTTATATCATCATCCAGTCTATATTAGCAGCAGACGCAGTACGGTAGTCCACGGCTGTAGCTACCTCTGTGTCGGCAGTCGCTCGTCCATCCATAATTGTATACCACCTACCTGTGGTGTTTTTTTTTTCTATCTTCTTGATACTACTAGTAGCTTACTTTAGGAGTCTGCAGTGCTGCTGACAGTGTCCAGCAGGTCCGTCATTATATAATATATACCTGTCCGGCTGCAGTAGTGATATATATATATTTTTTATATCATTATCATCCAGTCTATATTAGCAGCAGACGCAGTACGGTAGTCCACGGCTGTAGCTACCTCTGTGTCGGCAGTCGCTCGTCCATCCATAATTGGATACCACCTACCTGTGGTGTTTTTTTTTTTTCTATCTTCTTGATACTAGTAGCTTACTTTAGGAGTCTGCAGTGCTGACAGTGTCCAGCAGGTCCGTCATTATATAATATATACCTGTCCGGCTGCAGTAGTGATATATATATATTTTTTATATCATTATCATCCAGTCTATATTAGCAGCAGATGCAGTACGGTAGTCCACGGCTGTAGCTACCTCTGTGTCGGCAGTCGCTCGTCCATCCATAAGTATACTAGTATCCATCCATCTCCATTGTTTACCTGAGGTGCCTTTTAGTTGTGCCTATTAAAATATGGAGAACAAAAATGTTGAGGTTCCAAAAATAGGGAAAGATCAAGATCGACTTCCACCTCGTGCTGAAGCTGCTGCCACTAGTCATGGCCGAGATGATGAAATGCCAGCAATGACGTCTGCCAAGGCCGATGCCCAATGTCATAGTACAGAGCATGTAAAATCCAAAACACCAAATATCAGTAAAAAAGGACTCAAAAATCTAAAATAAAATTGTCAGAGGAGAAGCGTAAACTTGCCAATATGCCATTTACCACACGGAGTGGCAAGGAACGGCTGAGGCCCTGGCCTATGTTCATGGCTAGTGGTTCAGCTTCACATGAGGATGGAAGCACTCAGCCTCTCGCTAGAAAAATGAAAAGACTCAAGCTAGCAAAAGCACAGCAAAGAACTGTGCGTTCTTCGAAATCCCAAATCCACAAGGAGAGTCCAATTGTGTCGTTTGCGATGCCTGACCTTCCCAACACTGGACGTGAAGAGCATGCGCCTTCCACCATTTGCACGCCCCCTGCAAGTGCTGGAAGGAGCACCCGCAGTCCAGTTCCTGATAGTCAGATTGAAGATGTCAGTGTTGAAGTACACCAGGATGAGGAGGATATGGGTGTTGCTGGCGCTGGGGAGGAAATTGACCAGGAGGATTCTGATGGTGAGGTGGTTTGTTTAAGTCAGGCACCCGGGAGACACCTGTTGTCCGTGGGAGGAATAGGACCATTGACGTGCCTGGTGAAAATACCAAAAAAATCAGCTCTTCGGTGTGGAAGTATTTCAACAGAAATGCGGACAACATTTGTCAAGCCGTGTGTTCCCTTTGTCAAGCTGTAATAAGTAGGGGTAAGGACGTTAACCACCTCGGAACATCCTCCCTTATACGTCACCTGCAGCGCATTCATCATAAGTCAGTGACAAGTTCAAAAACTTTGGGCGACAGCGGAAGCAGTCCACTGACCAGTAAATCCCTTCCTCTTGTAACCAAGCTCACGCAAACCACCCCACCAACTCCCTCAGTGTCAATTTCCTCCTTCCCCAGGAATGCCAATAGTCCTGCAGGCCATGTCACTGGCAATTCTGACGAGTCCTCTCCTGCCTGGGATTCCTCCGATGCATCCTTGCGTGTAACGCCTACTGCTGCTGGCGCTGCTGTTGTTGCTGCTGGGAGTCGATGGTCATCCCAGAGGGGAAGTCGTACTCGTAAGACCACTTTTACTACTTCCACCAAGCAATTTACTGTCCAACAGTCCTTTGCGAGGAAGATGAAATATCACAGCAGTCATCCTGCTGCAAAGCGGATAACTGAGGCCTTGGCATCCTGGGCGGTGAGAAACATGGTTCCGGTATCCATCATTACTGCAGAGCCAACTAGAGACTTGTTGGAGGTACTGTGTCCCCGGTACCAAATACCATCTAGGTTTCATTTCTCTAGGCAGGCGATACCGAAAATGTACACAGACCTCAGAAAAAGACTCACCAGTGTCCTAAAAAATGCAGTTGTACCCAATGTCTACTTAACGACGGACATGTGGACAAGTGGAGCAGGGCAGGCTCAGGACTATATGACTGTGACAGCCCACTGGGTAGATGTATGGACTCCCGCCGCAAGAACAGCAGCGGCGGCACCAGTAGCAGCATCTCGCAAACGCCAACTCTTTCCTAGGCAGGCTACGCTTTGTATCACCGCTTTCCAGAATACGCACACAGCTAAAAACCTCTTACGGCAACTGAGGAAGATCATCGCAGAATGGCTTACCCCAATTGGACTCTCCTGTGGATTTGTGGCATCGGACAACGCCAGCAATATTGTGTGTGCATTAAATCTGGGCAAATTCCAGCACGTCCCATGTTTTGCACATACCTTGAATTTGGTGGTGCAGAATTATTTAAAAAACGAGAGGGGCGTGCAAGAGATGCTGTCGGTGGCCAGAAGAATTGCGGGACACTTTCGGCGTACAGGCACCACGTACAGAAGACTGGAGCACCACCAAAAACGCCTGAACCTGCCCTGCCATCATCTGAAGCAAGAAGTGGTAACGAGGTGGAATTCAACCCTCTATATGCTTCAGAGGTTGGAGGAGCAGCAAAAGGCCATTCAAGCCTATACAACTGAGCACGATATAGGAGGTGGAATGCACCTGTCTCAAGCGCAGTGGAGAATGATTTCAACGTTGTGCAAGGTTCTGCAACCTTTTGAACTTGCCACACGTGAAGTCAGTTCAGACACTGCCAGCCTGAGTCAGGTCATTCCCTTCATCAGGCTTTTGCAGAAGAAGCTGGAGACATTGAAGGAGGAGCTAACACAGAGCGATTCCGCTAGGCATGTGGGACTTGTGGATGGAGCCCTTAATTCGCTTAACAAGGATTCACGGGTGGTCAATCTGTTGAAATCAGAGCACTACATTTTGGCCACCGTGCTCGATCCTAGATTTAAAACCTACCTTGGATCTCTCTTTCCGGCAGACACAAGTCTGCTGGGGTTCAAAGAACTGCTGGTGACAAAATTGTCAAGTCAAGCGGAACGCGACCTGTCAACATCTCCTCCTTCACATTCTCCCGCAACTGGGGGTGCGAGGAAAAGGCTCAGAATTCCGAGCCCACCCGCTGGCGGTGATGCAGGGCAGTCTGGAGTGACTGCTGATGCTGACATCTGGTCCGGACTGAAGGACCTGACAACGATTACGGACATGTCGTCTACTGTCACTGCATATGATTCTCTCCCCATTGAAAGAATGGTGGAGGATTATATGAGTGACCGCATCCAAGTAGGCACGTCAGACAGTCCGTACTTATACTGGCAGGAAAAAGAGGCAATTTGGAGGCCCTTGCACAAACTGGCTTTATTCTACCTAAGTTGCCCTCCCACAAGTGTGTACTCCGAAAGAGTGTTTAGTGCCGCCGCTCACCTTGTCAGCAATCGGCGTACGAGGTTACATCCAGAAAATGTGGAGAAGATGATGTTCATTAAAATGAATTATAATCAATTCCTCCGTGGAGACATTCACCAGCAGCAATTGCCTCCACAAAGTACACAGGGAGCTGAGATGGTGGATTCCAGTGGGGACGAATTGATAATCTGTGAGGAGGGGGATGTACATGGTGATATATCGGAGGATGATGATGAGGTGGACATCTTGCCTCTGTAGAGCCAGTTTGTGCAAGGAGAGATTAATTGCTTCTTTTTTGGTGGGGGTCCAAACCAACCCGTCATTTCAGTCACAGTCGTGTGGCAGACCCTGTCACTGAAATGATGGGTTGGTTAAAGTGTGCATGTCCTGTTTATACAACATAAGGGTGGGTGGGAGGGCCCAAGGACAATTCCATCTTGCACCTCTTTTTTCTTTCATTTTTCTTTGCGTCATGTGCTGTTTGGGGGGTGTTTTTTGGAAGGGCCATCCTGCGTGACACTGCAGTGCCACTCCTAGATGGGCCAGGTGTTTGTGTCGGCCACTAGGGTCGCTTAGCTTAGTCACACAGCTACCTCATTGCGCCTCTTTTTTTTCTTCTTTGCGTCATGTGCTGTTTGGGGACTAGTTTTTTGAAGGGCCATCCTGCGTGACACTGCAGTGCCACTCCTAGATGGGCCAGGTGTTTGTGTCGGCCACTTGGGTCGCTTATCTTAGTCACACAGCTACCTCATTGCGCCTCTTTTTTTTCTTCTTTGCGTCATGTGCTGTTTGGGGAGTGTTTTTTGGAAGGGCCATTCTGCGTGACACTGCAGTGACACTCCTAGAGGGGCCAGGTGTTTGTGTCGGCCACTTGGGTCGCTTATCTTACTCACACAGCTACCTAATTGCGCCTCTTTTTTTCTTTGCGTCATGTGCTGTTTGGGGAGTGTTTTTTGGAAGGGCCATCCTGCGTGACACTGCAGTGCCACTCCTAGATGGGCCAGGTGTTTGTGTCGGCCACTTGGGTCGCTTATCTTACTCACACAGCTACCTAATTGCACCTCTTTTTTTCTTTGCGTCATGTGCTGTTTGGGGAGTGTTTTTTGGAAGGGCCATCCTGCGTGACACTGCAGTGCCACTCCTAGATGGGCCAGGTGTTTGTGTCGGCCACTTGGGTCGCTTATCTTACTCACACAGCTACCTCATTGTGCCTCTTTTTTTCTTTGCGTCATGTGCTGTTTGGGGAGTGTTTTTTGGAAGGGCCATCCTGCGTGACACTGCAGTGCCACTCTTAGATGGGCCAGGTGTTTGTGTCGGCCACTTGGGTCGCTGAGCTTAGTCATCCAGCGACCTCGGTGCAAATTTTAGGACTAAAAATAATATTGTGAGGTGTGAGGTGTTCAGAATAGACTGAAAATGAGTGGAAATAATGGTTATTGAGGTTAATAATACTTTGGGATCAAAATGACCCCCAAATTCTATGATTTAAGCTGTTTTTTAGGGTTTTTTGAAAAAAAAAACCGAATCCAAAACACACCCGAATCCGACAAAAAAAATTCGGTGAGGTTTTGCCAAAACGCGTTCGAACCCAAAACACGGCCGCGGAACCGAACCCAAAACCAAAACACAAAACCCGAAAAATTTCCGGTGCTCATCACTAGTCAACATGTCTGAAATTGAATGCTTTTCCCAGGAAGAGGCTGGTGAGGGAGCTGAACAGAATGTGGGAGTTATTCCGTCGGCACCGCCGACTGCTGATTGGGTAGATATGTGGAAAGTTTTAAATGCAAGTGTGGCTTTATTGCATAAGAGGTTAGACAATTCTGAGTCTCAGAACCAAGCATGGAGACAATCCATGGGTGATGTTTTATCACAGTCTCAGGCCCCCTCAGGGTCTCAGAAATGTCCATTTATCCAGGTAGCAGACACAGATACCGACACGGATTCTGACTCCAGTGTCGACTATAATGATGCCAAGTTACATCCTAAAGTGGCTAAGAGTATTCAGCACATGATTGTGGCTATTAAAGATGTGTTGCATATCACAGAAAACCCCACTGTCCCTGACACAAGGGTCTGTATGTTTAAGGGAAAGAAACCTGAGGTAATATTTCCTCCCTCTCATGAATTGAACGCTTTTTTTGAAAAGGCTTGGGAGTCTCCTGACAAGAGACTGCAGATTCCCAGGAGAATTGCTATGGTGTATCCTTTCCCCTCGCCGGATAGATTATGGTGGGAATCATCACCCACAGTCGACAAAGCCCTGGCGCGTTTGTCCAAGAAGGTGGTGCTACCGTCCCCTGACACAGCAGCCCTTAAGGATCCTGCGGATCATAAACAGGAAACTACCCTAAAATCTATTTATGTTACTACCGGTATGCTACTCAGGCCGGCCGTGGCATCGGCATGGGTGAGTAGCGCTATTGAAAAGTGGGCAGATAACTTGTTATCTGACATAGACATCCTGGATAGGAACAGCATAGTTTTGACCCTGGGTCACATCAGGGATGCAGCGGTTTATCTAAGGTAGGCTGCGAGGGATATTGGCCTCTTGGGATCAAGGGCCAATGCCATGGCAATCTCGGCTAGGAGGGTGTTGTGGACTCATCAATGGAATGGTGATGCTGACTCTAAGAAGGCTATGGAGGCTCTGCCCTACAAAGGTGAAGTATTGTTTGGTGAGGGCCTCGCGGACCTGGTTTCCACAGCTACCTCCACAGCAAAAGAAAACACTTCAATACCAGATGCAGTCCTTTCGGTCGCATAAGGTCAGGAAAGGACGTGGTTCTTCCTTCCTCGCGGCCAGAGGTAAGGAAGAGGTAAAAGTTCCCCGGCTGGAGCAAGCTCCCAGGAACAGAAGTCCACCTTGGCTTCAACCAAGTCCACCGCATGACGCTGGGTCTCCGCTGCGGGAGTCCGCACCGGTGGGGGCACGTCTTCAACTCTTCAGTCAGGTCTGGGTTCGCTCGGACCTAGATCCTTGGGTGCTGGATATTGTGACCCAAGGATACAAGCTGGAACTCCAAGACGTGCCTCCGCACCGATTTTTCAAATCAGCCTTACCAGTTTCTCTTCCAGAGAGAGAGCTAGTATGTGCTGCAATACAAAAGCTGTGTCAACAGCAAGTCATTGTCACGATACCCCCGTCACAACGGGGAGACGGGTTTTATTCAACCCTGTTTGTGGTCCCGAAGCCAGATGGCTCGGTCAGGCCGATTCTGTAATTAAAATCCGTCAACCTTTATTTAAAAAAATTCAAATTCAAGATGGAATCTCTCCGAGCTGTGATCTCGTCTGGAAGGGGGGGGATTTTATGGTGTCGGTCGACATAAAGGATGTGTACCTACATGTCCCCATATATCCTCCTCATCAGGCGTACCTGAGGTTCGCTGTTTAGGATTGTCACTACCAATTTCAGACGTTGCTGTTTGGTCTTTCCACGGCCACGAGGATGTTCACCAAGGTAATGGCGGAAATGATGGTGCTCCTGCGCAAGCAAGGGGTCACAACTATCCCGTACTTGGACGATCTCTTGATAAAGGCGAGATCACAGGAGCAGTTACTGAAAAGCGTTGCGCTCTCCATGCAGGTGCTGCAACAGCATGGCTGGCTCCCAAATTTACAAAAGTCGCAGTTGATTCCGACAACTCGGCTATTGTTTTTGGGCATGATTCTGGACACCGACCTGCAGAGGATCTTTCTCCTATTGGAAAAAGCTCATGAAATCCAGAACGTGATCAAGGAACTTCTGAAACCGCCAAGAGTGTCGATTCATCACTGCACTCGAGTGCTGGGAAAAATGGTGGTGGCCTACGAGGCCATTCCGTTTGGCAGGTTCCATGCCAGAACGTTTCAGTGGGACCTGCTGGACAAGTGGTCCGGGTCCCATCTGCAGATGCACCGGAAGATAAGCCTGTCCCCCAGGACCAGGGTTTCTCTCTTGTGGTGGCTCCAAAGTTCTCACCTTCTAGAGGGTCGCAGGTTCGGAATCCAAGATTGGATTCTGGTGACCACGGACGCGAGTCTCCGAGGTTGGGGAGCAGTCACACAGGGACAAAATTTCCAGGGAAAATGGTCAAGCCAGGAAGCTTGTCTGCACAAAAACGTGCTGGAGTTAAGGGCCATCTACAACGGCCTGCGGCAGGTGGAACATCTTCTTCGCGACCTACCCGTCCTGATTCAGTCGGACAACATCAAAGCCGTGGCGCACGTAAACTGCTAGGGCGGAACGAAGAGCAGAGAGGCGATGGCGGAGGCCACCAAGATTCTTCGCTGGGCGGAAAAAACATGCAAGTGCTCTGTCAGCGGTCTTCATTCCAGGAGTGGACAACTGGGAAGCAGACTTCCTCAGCAGACACGATCTCCATCCAGGAGAGTGGGGTCTTCATCAAGAGGTCTTTGCAGAAGTGGCAAGTCGTTGGGGACTTCCTCAAATAGACATGATGGCATCTTGCCTCAACAAGAAGCTTCGGACATATTGTTCCAGGTCGAGGGACCCTCAAGCAATAGCAGTGGATGCACTAGTGACACCGTGGGTGTTTCAGTCGGTCTATGTGTTCCCTCCGCTTACACTCATCCCAAAGGTATTAAGGATCATAAGAAGAACAAGGGTTCGGACGACACTCATTGTTCCAGATTGGCCATGGCGGGCCTGGTATCCGGATCTTCAGGAATTACTCACAGGAGATCCCTGGCCTCTTCCTCTCAGAGAGGATCTGTTACAGCAAGGGCCGTGTGTGTTCCAGGACTTACCACGGTTGCATTTGACGGCATGGCGGTTGAATGCCAAATCCTAGCTAGGAAGGGTATTCCCAGGGAAGTCATCCCCACTCTACTCAAAGCTAGAAAGGAGGTAACGGCGAAGCATTATCACCGTATTTGTAGGGAAAATGTGTCTTGGTGTGAATCCAAGAAGGCTCCTACAGAAGAATTTCAGCTGGGGCGTTTTCTCCACTCTTTGCAAGCAGGTGTGGATGCGGGCCTGAAGTTAGGCTTCATTAAAGTGCAGGTGTCGGCCTTATCAATTTTCTTTCAAAGAGAATTAGCCTCACTTCCAGAAGTGCAGACTTTTGTGATAGGCGTGCTACACATCCAACCTCCGTTTGTGCCCCCTGTGGCACCATGGGACCTTAATGTGGTGTTACAGTTCCTTACGTCACATTGGTTTGAACCTTTACAAAAGGTAGTGTTGAAATTTCTCACTTGGAAGGTGGTCATGCTTTTGGCCTTGGCGTCCGCAAGGCGGGTGTCCGAATTGGCGGCTTTGTCTCGCAAAAGCCCCTTTCTGATTTTCCATGAGGATAGAGCAGAGTTGAGAACTCGTCAACAATTTCTACCAAAGGTGGTTTCTTCATTTTACATGAACCAACCTATTGTGGTGCCTGTGGCTACTAAAGCCTTGGCTGATTCCAAGTCTCTTGATGTGGTCAGAGCTTTGAAAATTTATGTAGCCAGAACGGCTCAGTTTAGGAAGACAGAGGCGCTGTTTGTCTTGTATGCGGCCAACAAGGTTGGCGCTCCTGCTTCTAAGCAGACTATTGCACGCTGGATCTGTAATACGATTCAGCAGGAATGCCATGTTGTACGGTGTGTTGTGGTGTGAGCTGGTATGTATCTCACCCTTGGTTTAACAAAATCCTTTTCCTCTAAATGTCCGTCTCCTCTGGGCACAGTTCCTATAAATGAGGTCTGGAGGAGGGGCATAGAGGGAGGAGCCAGTTCACACCCATTTAAAGTCTTAAAGTGCCTATGTCTCCTGCGGATCCCGTCTATACCCCATGGTTCTTTTGGAGTCCCCAGCATCCTCTACTGACTAAGAGAAAAGGATTTACCAGTAGGTATCAAAATCCTATTTTTTGTGACATTTTCCAGTTTTTGTTTTTTTTAATGCAAATGTATACTTGTGTATGCATGCATCTTTGATTTGTACAACTATTGATGCGATTAATAACATTTGTAGAGAGCTTTAGCTTAGAATGTAATCTCTCAAAAGCAGGGCCCTCTCCCCTCATGTGCTGTTCCATCTCTTACTTAGACTAACTATTTTCTACTCCATGGGAGGGTCATTCCGAGTTGATCGTAGCTGTGCTAAATTTAGCACAGCTACGATCATCTTCCCTGACATGCGGGGGGACACCCAGCACAGGGCTAGTCCGCCCCGCATGTCAGTCCGCCCCCCCCCCACAAATACAAAATCATCGCACAGCGGCGATGCTTTTGTATTAATGGAGTAACTCCCGGCCAGCGCAGCTCCTGCGGCAGGCCGGGGGTTGATCATCGCTGCCACTGGCTGCAGCGGTTGCGTGAGACGTCACGCAGCTGCTGCGGCCCACCCCCCAACGGTCCGGCCATGCCTGCGTTGGCCAGACCGCGCCCCCTAAATGGCAGCTTAACGCCGCTGTCCAGCCCCCTCCCGCCCTGCGACCATCTCTGCCAGTCAATCAGACAGAGGCGATCGCTACTGAACGACGGGCTTCGGCCGCCTGGCATGCGCAATTCCGACCAGATTGTCAGCTACGGCACATGCGCAATTCCGACCCGATCGCTGCGCTGCGATAAACTGCAGCGAGCGATCGGGTCGGAATGACCCCCCATATTCCTTACATTAGCACTTAGCCCTTGGCTTCAGCCACCCTGATGCTTATTTCAGTGTCATGTCTACTGATGCAGCACTGTTTATTAGTGATGAGCGGGTTCGGATCCTCGGGATCCGAACCCGCCCGAACTTCACCTTTTTTTTCACGGGTCCGAGCGACTCGGATCCTCCCGCCTTGCTCGGTTAACCCGAGCGCGCCCGAACGTCATCATCCCGCTGTCGGATTCTCACGAGATTCGGATTCTATATAAGGAGCCGCGCGTCGCCGCCATTTTCACACGTGCATTGAGATTGATAGGGAGAGGACGTGGCTGGCGTCCTCTCCGTTATAATAGAAAAGACTGAGTGACTTAGTTATAATTGTGGGGAGGATTGGGGACGGGGAGCAGCTGTTAGGGAGTACAGTGCAGGGTTTTGAGTTTAATCCGTTGTTTCTCTGCCTGAAAAAAAACGCTCCACCATATCTGTGCTCACTCAGTGTGCTGCACTGCTGCAGTAGGGACAATTGAATAAACAAGAAGAGAAAGAAGAAGACTCTTTTGTGGGCACACTCTTAGGACTAAGATAAAAAGTCAGAGATTTTGGTCAAATTCTCCTGTTTATTTAAAGTGGCAATCATTTAAGTGGCAAAATCAACCTGGTTGTGCCATGTAAATGATAGCCACTTTAAAAAACAGGAGAATTTGACCAAAATCTCTCACTTTCTGATTCTCACACCATGCTACATTTACCCTATGGTATTAATTCTGATAAAATGTAACTTTTATTAATGTCAATGTGTAGATATATCCTAGGGTAAGTATATAAAGAAGTGATGATATCATTAACTGGTTTAACACTGTTTGTTATATAGTGGAATTAGTATGATAGTGATGTGTCATGTAAATGGTAATAATCTATTCAGTAACAGTATATACAGTATATTAACACAACATAAAGTGAAGGGTTAAACTGAAAAGTGCGTATTATACAGTATGTGCCTGACAGAGACACGATTAATCCCAAAAACAGCAATGAAATCTATTCTGCTACTAAAGAATCACTAGTATATATCCCACTTCTACCTGAGTATCCTGCATCATTGCTGCACATAAGAACTTCTTACAGTTCCACCTAGTGGCAGCTTCTGCAACTGCAGCCAGTCAGTTTTATCTAGGGCCATTTACTATTACCTACCCAAAGTAGCAGTACAGCTGCAGTGTACGGTCTCTCCTGATATGACTTAGACTAGTTTAACTAGAAAGAATACATGATGTAAACAATGTAATAGTCAACAAATCACATTGTATTACTGTATAAAGTCCTGTATTATTACTTTTGTGATGATGATGATGATGATTATTATTATTATCAGGGCTGTAACTAAGTGTGTGCAAGATGTGCCATTGCACAGAGTGCAGGTCCCTGGGGGTACCTGGAAGGGGAATATAATAGTGTGCCGAGCACAGCGAGGCACCGTGCCAAAAGCATGGTGAGCACAGTGAGCCATGCACGGGTATGCGGTATACTTAAGACGGTGTCTATGTTGAACTATGTTGACATTGACACAAAAAACCCCCCAGAAAAAGTCATGTCGGTATTATGACATGTCAGCATTTCAAATGTGGTAGTCTGACTATGAAGGCATTTTGAACATGTCTGCATAATTAATGTCGGCAAAATGAATGTCGTTATTTTTACTGTCAGTCAATGGCTGTCGGGATTATGACCGTCGGCATTGTGTCCGTAGGTAAATCATACTGAACCCATCACAACACCTCTCTCTCTGCACAGTGCCCCTCACCCAGCACTGCACAGATCACAGCAGCAGAACCCATCACCCCTCACCCAGCACAGCATCCGTCACAGCACAGTCAGCACACCTCACCAATCACTCAAAGTACAGGCTGATAGCTAAACTGACCTGAATGACATGCTTTTCCCGGCTCCTTGCTGTACATAGCTACCCTTGGTGCTGGAGGCAAAGTCATTAGGTGTTGCTCCCTACCCCCTTCCATCCTGGTAACCATCAACATCACTAGTCCACAAGCTGGGTTCCTTCTTACCAATATGGATGATGAAGTCGACCCATGCCGATAGCAGTGTTATATCCCTGTGGGCCCCAATATGTTTACCCCTCCCCCATAGCAGTGTCATCTGCCTCACACCCTCATGTCTCTGCCACCCTATCATAACACTGTCATCAGCCTCTGAGCCCCCATTCACATCTGCATCTGTCTCCTCCTTCCCCCTCGGCAGTTTTCTATAACTCCCTGTGCCCCCACCCCCCAAATGTCTGTTTCTTCCTATCCCATAGCAGTGTCATCAGCACCCTGAGTCCCCACTCCCCATCTATCTGCCTCCGCCTCATTCATCAATTATTTTTATCCTGTGTACCAGACTACTGTCTAGGGATGACCATTGACAAATCGATGACAAATAGTCTCCCAACATCCATGGTATATAGAACCATTATTATTATTATTAGCATTTATTTATATGGCGCCACATGGGATCTGCAGCGCCCAATTACAGAGTAAACAAATAAGCAAAACATGAAGACAGTGACTTTAACAATTCAATACAATATAGGAAAAGTACAGGGTATATAAACATGGCTGCGTCAGTAAACAGCACTGAAATAAGTATCAGGGTGGCTTTGGATTTGGTGCCATCAAAGGAAGTATTGAAAAGAAGATAGGTTAAGTAAGAGACGTAAAAGCACATGAGGGAAGAGGGCCCTGCTCGTGAGAGCTTACATTCTAAAGGGGAGGGGCAGACAAACAGGAGTGACACAGATGGGGTAGAAGTGAGTTTGGGCTACAGAAGGCTTAGGATGAGAGGTGGCTGGGTTGGGTGAAGAAGTGTGTCTTGAGAACCCATTTTAAGTTTTGGTCAGAGAGATGCCATTGGAATCCAGAGGCGCTCAAAGAAAACATAAATGAACATTCATAGTGTATCACACATATGTGTAAAACTATTCAATTAAAATCTTTAAATAAGCCTTATACCTAAAGATGAGTCTACTTTTTTAGGAGTAGACAATCACGCATTTTTTGGGGGGAGCTGGAGTTCTACCAGTATGGATTCCGAGTGGCTTTGATCCTCCTCTCCACAGATGTATCCCCAAAAAAGAAAGATAAAAAACCTCCAATGGTGCAATATCTTTTATTTGCTGTGCTAAACATATAAGACAGGGATAAGGGTGGTCTCTCACCATATGAAGTTGTCTACAAAGTAGACAAAAACAGCAGGTTTTTAAAAAGGTGTTCACATTCGGGCGTCCCCGGAACTGGCTGCTCCACTCCACAGATGATGTCCCAACCGTCTCCCTCACAATAAAAGAGTCCTCCTGCCAACGCGAGGACTCTTTTATTGTGAGGGAGACGGTTGGGACACCTTTTTAAAAACCTACTGTTTTTGTCTACTTTGTAGACCACTTCATATGGTGAGAGACCACCCTTATCCCTGTCTTATATGTTTAGCACAGCAAATAAAAGATATTGCACCATTGGAGGTTTTTTATCTTTCTTTTTTGGGGATACATCTGTGGAGAGGAGGATCAAAGCCACTCGGAATCCATACTGGTAGAACTCCAGCTCCCCCCAAAAAATGCGTGATTGTCTACTCCTAAAAAAGTAGACTCATCTTTAGGTATAAGGCTTATTTAAAGATTTTAATTGAATAGTTTTACACATATGTGTGATACACTATGAATGTTCATTTATGTTTTCTTTGAGCGCCTCTGGATTCCAATGGCATCTCTCTGACCATATCGATTTCTGGAGTGTGGGGTGACACTTCTTTGTCCATTTCCTGAAATCAGAGGCAGCCATCACTGGCGCACGGTATCTTATCATTATTATCATTTTCTGCCATTTTAAGTTTTGTAGAGAGGTGGAGAGTCTGAGGGGAAGAGGTAGAGAATTCCGGAGAAAGGAAGCAGCACGTGCAAAATCTATGGAGGTAGGAGTAGGAGGAGGTAATCAGAAGGCAGGAGAGGCAGCGTGCATTAGCAGAGCGAAGAGGATGGGCGGGAGTGTAGAGGGAGATAAGGTCAGAGATGTAACTGGGAGAGGAGTGGGTGAGTTCTTTGTAAGTGAGTGCGAGAAGCTTGAAATGGATTCTGATTAAAAAACAACCGATTTTTATCCCTGTCCCCCCCCCCCCCCCCCACACACACACAAAATAAATTTTTTGCTCCTTCGCAAAACAGCCACTGCTGGCGTGAAACTCAGTGTGCAGATATTTTTTTTTATGTAACTTTGTACGTCATCTATTAACTATGAGTGATTTTAATAAAAAGTTTAGACACTTTGCAACTATACAATACTAAGTTGTATAGTTGCAGGCATACTGGGACTTATAGTTCACCATCAGCTGGAGTTCTGGGAGTTTATGTACTCTGCTTTTACCCATTAGCAATAGATGCAGGGCGACACATACTGAATGAATTCCATTAGCCTGTCACTATGAACATGTCCGTTCCTTACAGACCTGCTCATTTGTTGCCTATTATGTAAGATTTAGGTCTCCAAGGCTTTACTTTAAAATACAGCAATGAGTGATAATGACTTTTTGCTCCCCGAAGACCAAGTAGGAGTTTCTATCCAGGCATTATTTTAAACCTTATCTCCCTTCACAAGGCTGCCTGGTCCACATCACCGTGCATGGACTAGACCAATTTCCGGCCCCAACAAGTCTCTGCTACCCATCATGGCTGGTCAGGGATTCAATATCTTTATTTTTTTCATTTTTTTCAGATAAAACCTGGATAACAGATTTCTTTTTGTGGTATTAGGTCTGGGTTCTGAATGTCAAGTTATGTCATCTGTTTAAAATGTTTCAAGTGCATTAACTTAATTTATGATTACATCATATAAATGTGTAGATTCAGAAGCCATTACATTTATGTGCAGTTTTTTATTAGCTACATGTAACCTCAGCAGGACCATTTCAACCGAGGTAAATGTCAGGTTTTCAAAACCAGCAATCAGCAGTGGCTTTGACTGCCGCTTCGATTACAAAAAATGGCGGCCAACTGCCTGACAACCTTAGTTCCGACGTACCTGTTGTCTAATTGCGGATGCATCGGGAGGCGGCCTCATGCATTCTGAGCAGCCTTGCCCTGTGCTGGGCGGCCCCCAGCGTGTGTGGAGATGGACACAGATCTGGCTGCGTATGCAGTGATCTGCGTCCATCTCTGGAGTCACTGGACACAACACAACCAAAACAGCAGAGTGTAATGCAGCAAACAGCAGCGTGCGTTGAGCGAAATGGCGCTGAGTCCTGGCCGCGGCACCTTATATGGCATCCAAGTCCCATGAGAATCCAACACAGAGAGGAACTACAGTCGGCCTAGATGTGGGATGCGAGTCTGGCGGAAACACCCAAGCTGCGACTCGGGTGGACTCAGATCCCCAGTGTTCGGAGTGGTTCGGATTTCTTGGAATACGGACTGCTCAGCTCTACTTTAAAGGGACAAAGTTGTTTTTTTAACAATTGATGCCCTGTTACTAGCAAAATAACTAATTGCAGATCTACACATATTCACATATCTACAATCCACTGTATGCAACTTTGCATACAGTGCAAAGACATTTAGATGTATCAAGCCTTGGAGAGAGATAAAGTGGAGAAGTTGCCTAAAACAACCAACTGACTAACTGTCATTTCAAAGACTGGCTAGAGGAATGACAGTCAGAAGCTTATTGCATGATTTGAATTTTGAATACCCTTCAGTAAGTGAAGCAACAGGTGCTTACAAGTAAATTAGGGGGAGATGTACTAAGCAGTGAAAACAGTGGAAAAGTGAACCAGTGGAGAAGTTGCCCATGGCAACCAATCAGAACTGAAGTAACATTTATCATTTGCATAGTATAAAATTATACAGAACAGCTGATTGGTTGCCCTGAACTGCTTCTCCACGAGCTCACTTCTCCATTCTTTTCACTGCTTAGTACATCTCCCTCCAAGTTACAAGCTATTGGATAGTCATAATTTACTCCCAACTAGAGATGAGCGGGTTCGGTTCCTCTGGATCAGAAGCCCCCCGAACTTCACCTATTTTACACGGTTCCGAGGCAGCCTTGGATCTTCCCGCCTTGCTCGGTTAACCAGAACGTGCCCGAATGTCATCATCCCGCAGTCGGAGTCGCGCGAGATTCGTATTCTATATAAGGAGCTGCGCGTTGCCGCCATTTTCACTCGTGCTTTGGAGATTGAACGGAGAGGACGTGGCTGCGTTCTCTCCCTGAAAAGCTCCGTAATCTGTGCTCAGTGTGCTGAAAATATCTATGCTCAGTGTGCTGCAAATAATCTGTGCTCAGTGTGCTGAAAATATCTACCTTCTCTGCTTGAAAACGCTCCATATCCGTACTCAGTGTGCTGCAAATATCTGATCAGTGTGCTGCATTGTGGGGACTGGGGACCACCAGTATATAATATTACTTTTCTATAGCTTCTATACTTCTTGTCAGGACACATGGTCACAGTTACATCGCTCTGTACTGATATATACAATAATATATATACTTTTCTATAGCTTCTATACTGCTTGTCAGGACACGTGTCACAGTTACACTGCTCTGTACTGATATACAGTAATATTATATATACTTTTCTATAGCCTCTATACTGCTTGTCAGGACACATGTGTCACAGTTATACTGCTCTTTACTGATATATACAGTAATATATATACTTTTCTATAGCTTCTATACTGCTTGTCAGGACACACATGTGTCACAGTTACACCGCTCTGTACTGATATATACAATAATTTTAAATCATTTTCTATAGCTTCTATACTGCTTGTCAGGACACACATGTGTCACAGTTACACCGCTCTGTACTACTACTGAGATACAGTAATATATATACTTTTCTATAGCTTCTATGCTGCTTGTCAGGACACATGTGTCACAGTTACACTGCTCTGTACTGATATATATACAATAATATATATACTTTTCTATAGCTTCTAGTATTACAGTGCAGCATTGTGGTGACCAACAGTATACATATATAGTACAGTACAGTAGGCCATTGCTATTGATATATTACTGGCATATAATTCCACACATTAAAAAATGGAGAACAAAAATGTGGAGGGTAAAATAGGGAAAGATCAAGATCCACTTCCACCTCGTGCTGAAGCTGCTGCCACTAGTCATGGCCGAGACGATGAAATGCCATCAATGTCGTCTGCCAAGGCCGATGCCCAATGTCATAGTAGAGAGCATGTAAAATAAAAAAAACAAAAGTTCAGTAAAATGACCCAAAAATCAAAATTATAAGCATCTGATGAGAAGCGTAAACTTGCCAATATGCCATTTACGACACAGAGTGCCAAGGAACGGCTGAGGCCCTGTCCTATGTTCATGGCCAATATCACCTCTATGCTGATGACACTCAAATCTACCTCTCCTCCCCTGATCTCTCCACGGCTCTCCTCACTCGTACCTCAAACTGTCTTTCTGCTATCTCTTCCTGGATGTCTCAGCGCTTTCTTAAACTCAACATGTCTAAGACTGAGCTGATCATCTTCCCACCCTCCCGCACAGCCTCACCTCCCACAATCTCATTATCCATTGATGGCACAACTATCTCCCCTAGCCCCCAAGTACGCTGTCTTGGCGTAATCCTTGACTCCTCCCTCTCCTTCAAACCACACATTCAGCACCTCTCACAAACCTGTCATTTTCATCTCAAAAACATTTCTAGAATCAGACCTTTTCTCACACAGGATGCCACTAAGATCATTATTCACTCACTGATTATTTCCAGACTGGACTACTGTAATCTCCTCTTAACTGGCCTCCCTGACAATCACCTCTCTCCACTCCAATCTATCCTCAATGCTGCTGCCCGGCTCATCTTCCTCACCAAACGCACTACGTCTACCTCCCCCCTCCTACAGGCCCTCCACTGGCTTCCCTTCCCTTTCAGAATCCAATTCAAACTTCTCACACTCACTTACAAAGCACTCACCCACTCCTCTCCCATCTACATCTCTGACCTTATCTCCCTTTACTCTCCCACCCGTCCTCTTCGCTCTGCTAATGCACGCCGTCTCTCCTGTCTTCTGATTACTTCCTCCCACTCCTATCTCCAAGATTTTTCACGTGCTGCTCCATTTCTCTGGAATTCTTTACCTCTCCCCCTCAGACTCTCCACCTCTCTACAAAACTTCAAACGGGCTCTTAAGACCCATTTCTTTACCAAATGTAGCCAAATCTCAACATAACCCTCTGTTCCACGCTCTCTATGTACCCCATCTGTGTCATCCCTGTCTGTCTACCCCTCCCCTTAGAATGTAAGCTCTCACGAGTAGGGCCCTCTTCCCTCATGTGCTTATACTTTTCTTACTTTAATAATCCTCAACCACCCAGATCCCACAGTTTTTTGACCACCTGGAACTTATCTCTATGTTTACTGGTGTAGTTATGCTTAGCTGCCCTGTACTTGTCCTATATTGTATTCAACTGTAAGTCACTGTTTTCCTATTTTTTATGTGCATTTGTACTCTGTAATCGGGCGCTGCGGAACCCTTGTGGCGCCATATAAATAAAGGATAATAATAATAATAATAATGGCTAGTGGTTCAGCTTCACATGAGGATGAAAGCACTCATCCTCCCGCTAGAAAAATGAAAAGACTTAAGCTGGCAAAAGCACAGCAAAGAACTGTACGTTCTTCTAAATCACAAATCCCCAAGGAGAGTCCAATTGTGCCGGTTGCGATGCCTGACCTTCCCAACACTGGACGGGAAGAGGTGGCGCCTTCCACCATTTGCACACCCCCTGCAAGTGCTGGAAGGAGCACCCGCAGTCCAGTTCCTGATAGTCAAATTGAAGATGTCACTGTTGAAGTACACCAGGATGAGGATATGGGTGTTGCTGGCGCTGAGGAGGAAATTGACAAGGAGGATTCTGATGGTGACGTGGTTTGTTTAAGTCAGGCACCCGGGGAGACACATGTTGTCCATGGGACGAATATGTCTATTGACATGCCTGGTCAAATTACAAAAAAATCACCTCTTCGATGTGGAATTATTTCAACAGAAATGCGGACAACAGGTGTCAAGCCATGTGTTGCCTTTTTCAAGCTGTAATAAGTAGGGGTAAGGACGTTAACCACCTAGGAACATCCTCCCTACGTCACCTGGAGCACATTCATCAGAAGTCATTGACAAGTTCAAAAACTTTGGGTGACAGCGGAAGCAGTCCACTGACAACTAAATCCCTTCCTCTTGTACCCTAGCTCCTGCAAACTACACCACCAACTCCCTCAGTGTCAATTTCCTCCTTAGACAGAAACGCCAATAGTCCTGCAGGCCATGTCACTGGCAAGTCTGACGAGTCCTCTCCTAACTGGGATTCCTCGATGGATCCTTGAGTGTAACGCCTACTGCTGCTGGCGCTGCTGTTATTGCTGCTGGGAGTCGATCGTCATCACAGAGGGGAAGTCGGAAGACCACTTGTACTACTTCCAGTAAGCAATTGACTGTCCAACAGTCCTTTGCAAGGAAGATGAAATATCACAGCAGTCATCCTGCTGCAAAGTGGATAACTCAGGTCTTGGCAGCTTCGGTGGGGTTAAACGTGTGTCCGGTATCCACTGTTAATTCACAGGGAATTAGAGAATTGATTGAGGTACTGTGTCCCCAGTACCAAATACCATCTAGGTTCCATTTCTCTAGGCAAGCGATACCGAGAATGTACACAGACATCAGAAAAAGAGTCACCAGTGTCCTAAAAAATGCAGTTGTACCCAATGTCCACTTAACAACGGACATGTGGACAAGTGGAGCAGGGCAGACTCAGGACTATATGACTGTGACAGTCCACTGGGTAGATGTATTGCCTCCCGCAGCAAGAACAGCAGCGGCGGCACCAGTAGCAGCATCTCGCAAATGCCAACTCGATCCTAGGCAGGCTACGCTTTGTATCCCCACTTTCCATAAGAGGCACACAGCTGACAACCTCTTACGGAAACTGAGGAACATCATCGCAGAATAGCTTACCCCAATTGGACTCTCCTGGGGATTTGTGACATCGGACAATGCCACCAATATTGTGCGTGCATTACATGTGGTCAAATTCCAGCTCGTCCCATGTTTTGCACATACATTGAATTTGGTGGTGCAGAATTTTTTTTTAAACGACAGGGGCATGCAAGAGATGCTGTCGGTGGCCCGAAGAATTGCGGGCCACTTTCGGCATTCAGCCACCGCGTGCCGAAGACTGGAGCACCAGCAAA
Source organism: Pseudophryne corroboree (assembly GCF_028390025.1). Lineage (NCBI taxonomy): Eukaryota > Metazoa > Chordata > Amphibia > Anura > Myobatrachidae > Pseudophryne > Pseudophryne corroboree. The sequence goes on from NC_086446.1 coordinate 674,645,140, forward strand.
TACTCCTTAACCTGCCCCGCCATCATCTGAAGCAAGAGGTGGTAACGAGGTGGAATTCAACACTCTATATGCTTCAGAGGATGGAGGAGCAGCAAAAGGCCATTCAAGCCTATACATCTGCTACGATATAGACAAAGGAGGGGGAATGCACCTGACTTAAGCGCAGTGGAGAATGATTTCAACGTTGTGCAAGGTTCTGCAACCCTTTGAACTTGCCACACGTGAAGTCAGTTCAGACACTGCCAGCCTGATTCAGATCATTCCCCTCATCAGGCTTTTGCAGAAGAAGCTGGAGAGATTGAATGAGCTAAAACGGAGCGATTCCGCTAGGCATGTGGGACTTGTGGATGGAGCCCTTCATTCGCTTAACCAGGATTCACGGGTGGTCAATCTGTTGAAATCAGAGCACTACATTTTGGTCACCGTGCTCGATCCTAGGTTTAAAGCCTACGTTGTATCTCTCTTTCCGGCAGACACAAGTGTGCAGAGGTGCAAAGACCTGCTGGTGAGACACTTGTCAACTCAAGTGGAACGTGACCCGTCAACAGCTCCTCCTTCACATTCTCCCGCAACTGGGGCTGCGAGGAAAAGGCTAAGAATTCCGAGCCCACCCGCTGGCGGTGATGCAGGGCAGTCTGGAGCGACTGCTGACATCTAGTCCGGACTGAAGGACCTGCCAACGATTACTGACATGTTGTCTACTGTCACTGCATATGATTCTGTCACCATTGAAAGAATGGTGGAGGATTATATGAGTGATCGCATCCAAGTAGGCATGTCAGACAGTCCGTACGTATACTGGCAGGAAAAAGAGGCAATTTGGAGGCCCTTGCACAAACTGGCTTTATTTTACCTAAGTTGCCCCCCCTCCAGTGTGTACTCCGAAAGAGTGTTTAGTGCAGCCGCTCACCTTGTCAGCAATCGGCATACGAGGTTACTTCCACAAAATGTGGAGAAGATGATGTTCATCAAAATGATTTATAATCAATTCCTCCGTGAAGACATTCACCAGCAATTGCCTCCAGAAAGTACACAGGGACCTGAGATGGTGGATTCCAGTGGGGACGAATTAATACTCTGTGAGGAGGGGGATGTACACAGTGAAAGGGGTGAGAAATCAGACGAGGAGGAGGAGGTGGACATCTTGCCTTTGTAGAGCCAGTTTGTGCAAGGAGAGATTGATTGCTTCTTTTTTGGTGGGGGCCCAAAAAGAGATAAACGCCGGAAATTTTTCGGGTTTTGTGTTTTGGTTTTGGGTTCGGTTCCGCGGCCGTGTTTTGGGTTCGACCGCGTTTTGGCAAAACCTCACCGAATTTTTTTTGTCGGATTCGGGTGTGTTTTGAATTTGGGTGTTTTTTTTCAAAAAACCCTAAAAAACAGCTTAAATCATAGAATTTGGGGGTCATTTTGATCCCAAAGTATTATTAACCTCAAAAACCATAATTTACACTCATTTTCAGTCTATTCTGAATACCTCACACCTCACAATATTATTTTTAGTCCTAAAATTTGCACCGAGGTCGCTGTGTGAGTAAGATAAGCGACCCTAGTGGCCGACACAAACACCGGGCCCATCTAGGAGTGGCACTGCAGTGTCACGCAGGATGTCCCTTCCAAAAAACCCTCCCCAAACAGCACATGACGCAAAGAAAAAAAGAGGCGCAATGAGGTAGCTGACTGTGTGAGTAAGATAAGCGACCCTAGTGGCCGACACAAACACCGGGCCCATCTAGGAGTGGCACTGCAGTGTCACGCAGGATGGCCCTTCCAAAAAACCCTCCCCAAACAGCACATGACGCAAAGAAAAAAAGAGGCGCAATGAGGTAGCTGACTGTGTGAGTAAGATAAGCGACCCTAGTGGCCGACACAAACACCGGGCCCATCTAGGAGTGGCACTGCAGTGTCACGCAGGATGTCCCTTCCAAAAAACCCTCCCCAAACAGCACATGACGCAAAGAAAAAAAGAGGCGCAAAGAGGTAGCTGACTGTGTGAGTAAGATAAGCGACCCTAGTGGCCGACACAAACACCGGGCCCATCTAGGAGTGGCACTGCAGTGTCACGCAGGATGTCCCTTCCAAAAAACCCTCCCCAAACAGCACATGACGCAAAGAAAAAAAGAGGCGCAATGAGGTAGCTGACTGTGTGAGTAAGATAAGCGACCCTAGTGGCCGACACAAACACGGGCCCATCTAGGAGTGGCACTGCAGTGTCACGCAGGATGTCCCTTCCAAAAAACCCTCCCCAAACAGCACATGACGCAAAGAAAAAAAGAGGCGCAATGAGGTAGCTGACTGTGTGAGTAAGATAAGCGACCCTAGTGGCCGACACAAACACCGGGCCCATCTAGGAGTGGCACTGCAGTGTCACGCAGGATGTCCCTTCCAAAAAACCCTCCCCAAACAGCACATGACGCAAAGAAAAATAAAAGAAAAAAGAGGTGCAAGATGGAATTGTCCTTTTGCCCTCCCACCCACCCTTATGTTGTATAAACAGGACATGCACACTTTAACCAACCCATCATTTCAGTGACAGGGTCTGCCACACGACTGTGACTGATATGACGGGTTGGTTTGGACCCACCCCAAAAAAGAAGCAATTAATCTCTCCTTGCACAAACTGGCTCTACAGAGGCAAGATGTCCACCTCATCATCATCCTCCGATATATCACCGTGTACATCCCCCTCCTCACAGATTATCAATTCGTCCCCACTGGAATCCACCATCTCAGCTCCCTGTGTACTTTGTGGAGGCAATTGCTGCTGGTCAATGTCTCCGCGGAGGAATTGATTATAATTCATTTTAATGAACATCATCTTCTCCACATTTTCTGGATGTAACCTCGTACGCCGATTGCTGACAAGGTGAGCGGCGGCACTAAACACTCTTTCGGAGTACACACTTGTGGGAGGGCAACTTAGGTAGAATAAAGCCAGTTTGTGCAAGGGCCTCCAAATTGCCTCTTTTTCCTGCCAGTATAAGTACGGACTGTGTGACGTGCCTACTTGGATGTGGTCACTCATATAATCCTCCACCATTCTTTCAATGTTGAGAGAATCATATGCAGTGACAGTAGACGACATGTCCGTAATCGTTGTCAGGTCCTTCAGTCCGGACCAGATGTCAGCATCAGCAGTCGCTCCAGACTGCCCTGCATCACCGCCAGCGGGTGGGCTCGGAATTCTGAGCCTTTTCCTCGCACCCCCAGTTGCGGGAGAATGTGAAGGAGGAGATGTTGACAGGTCGCGTTCCGCTTGACTTGACAATTTACTCACCAGCAGGTCTTTCAACCCCAGCAGACTTGTGTCTGCCGGAAAGAGAGATCCAAGGTAGGTTTTAAATCTAGGATCGAGCACGGTGGCCAAAATGTAGTGCTCTGATTTCAACAGATTGACCACCCGTGAATCCTTGTTAAGCGAATTAAGGGCTCCATCCACAAGTCCCACATGCCTAGCGGAATCGCTCCGTGTTAGCTCCTCCTTCAATGTCTCCAGCTTCTTCTGCAAAAGCCTGATGAGGGGAATGACCTGACTCAGGCTGGCAGTGTCTGAACTGACTTCACGTGTGGCAAGTTCAAAGGGCATCAGAACCTTGCACAACGTTGAAATCATTCTCCACTGCACTTGAGACAGGTGCATTCCACCTCCTATATCGTGCTCAATTGTATAGGCTTGAATGGCCTTTTGCTGCTCCTCCAACCTCTGAAGCATATAGAGGGTTGAATTCCACCTCGTTACCCACTTCTTGCTTCAGATGATGGCAGGGCAGGTTCAGTAGTTTTTGGTGGTGCTCCAGTCTTCTGTACGTGGTGCCTGTACGCCGAAAGTGTCCCGCAATTCTTCTGGCCACCGACAGCATCTCTTGCACGCCCCTGTCGTTTTTTAAAAAATTCTGCACCACCAAATTCAAGGTATGTGCAAAACATGGGACGTGCTGGAATTTGCCCATATTTAATGCACACACAATATTGCTGGCGTTGTCCGATGCCACAAATCCACAGGAGAGTCCAATTGGGGTAAGCCATTCCGCGATGATCTTCCTCAGTTGCCGTAAGAGGTTTTCAGCTGTGTGCGTATTCTGGAAAGCGGTGATACAAAGCGTAGCCTGCCTAGGAAAGAGTTGGCGTTTGCGAGATGCTGCTACTGGTGCCGCCGCTGCTGTTCTTGCGGCGGGAGTCCATACATCTACCCAGTGGGCTGTCACAGTCATATAGTCCTGACCCTGCCCTGCTCCACTTGTCCACATGTCCGTGGTTAAGTGGACATTGGGTTGACAATGCTAAATTCTTTTGTCGTATAAACAACCCTTTATGAGGTCTAAGAACACTGTACGCTGTTTACTTAAGAAGTACCGTAAGGGTACGCTAGTTGCGTAACGATCGCTTAGCCGTAGGCGAGACGCTCAAGCGTCACGTTCGCTCACGGCCCAGTGATCACAGGACAGCACGTTATTGGCGATGACTAGAGTAATGATTCGCTATGGCGTAGCGGACGCTCGAGACCACGAGGAGATCACCAGCGGCGCAGACGCTCACAACGCTATACCTTTATGTCTAAACCTTTTATCAATGAAATACACAGAATACCTTAATGTGAATACAGGGTGTAAGTACAACCTTGTGTAACCTGACTAACTACAAAGCTGCTTGAGCGTCACCGACGCTCAAGTGAACACTTAAAACTATAGGAAATACACAGATACTGGATTAGGGTCCAAAGCCTATTAACTGTATTATATCTAATATACTTGTAAAAGAGAATAACAGTACAAATGATACACTACAATATAACAGATACTTCCTAACCAAAATACGATACTATCTAATACAATACAATACTAGTCTAGGGGAGATGTGAGAGAAAAGAGAAGGGAGAGAGAGAGAGAGAAATGGAGAGAGATGAGAGAAATTGGCTCACAGTAAGACAATGATTACGGAGAGAAAACTTACGCACAAAGGGTATGATCGCATGCGCCTCGATATCCAGCTCCCGATTATCAGCAAGAAAACCGTTGATGAGAGTGCAGTTGGATATGGTCGGCCTGCCTATTTATGCCCCACACACAATGCAATCTCATCAGTCCCTACAATCCCATTGTCCATTGGACGAAGGAATTCGGCCCTGCATCATAACAATAGGTCATAGGTTGATTCATACAGGTGGGCTGTGACGATTTCCAACAGCTCAGGTGGGTGGGAAACTAGGTTTCCCGCCGCATACCTGAGTATGAGTAAATAATAGAAATGGACATAAACTTCTTATGTCCATAACTATCCGCACGAGCGATTAATACGCTCCAAACCAACACCGGAATATTGTTAATTAAATACTCTTCCGATGGGTACCAAACACTGCTGTATGACTCCTGTTAGACCCTTCCTACAATACAAAGAGGGATTCCTCCGTTCAGGGACATTCTATATTAACCAAACTTTCAGAATCTATCAAAGGGACCATGATCTACAAACTACATTAATTGTGGAAATATGTAACGATTGGGTCGCACGCTACGACTACATACTCTTTACCGTAAATACGCATACCGATGCGAGCGGGTGCACGCATCAGCGGGTATGCGCTATCACGGGAAAGCGCACGCATGCGCAGCGCGGGCCAGCGTGAGGTGCAAATATGGCAGCGTGTATAGGGATATTTTTCTGACTTTGACAGTCCACCCTTTGGCAGTCAATAATAACTGCCACCTTCTAAAACATTTCAAAAGGAGAAAAATATAAGTCAGGGGTTAATTCATTTCCATGGTTGGGTAAGGAAGAAGAGAGGAGTAGGTGTGAAAAGGGTATGACCTAGTGAGATAGCAGAAGCATGTGTGTATGAGTCCATGTTTGGGGGGGTCATGTATCATCGTGCCGTACGTGTTGTAAATCAAGCTTCGAGGTATTGCGAAGTATACATTTGAATTCCTTCTTATCCCGTGGTACAGGTCTGTGGATGGGCTGTCAAACTTTACCGAGCTCTTTTCGGCTTTTGAACAAAATGGGGAGCACATTTTAGTTGATGATACATGAATGGGGGAATATGTGATTGCTGATATCTGTGCCTGTATTCCCTATACTATGTGTGTTATTACCTGAGGGTTGTAGAGATGAAGATAAAGAACACTTATGGAAAATGCAATGATATTCTATGTCAGGGAAATGTACATCTGTTGTTGAAGTTTTGTTCGGTATCTGTTGAGAGTCGTCTTCTTTGCGCTGTATTGCTCCTTGGGCATGAGCAAATAGCTTTGTCAGTGCCATCAGATTTACAAAAATGTTGGGCTAGCGTGAGTTTAAGAATACTAGGGAAACTGGGGATCCATGGCAAAGTTCATCAAATGTCCATTTCTCAAGTGGTCAAAACTTCATCTTTGGTGCTTGTCTGTTGTCTGTATAGCGTCTCGTCAACTTCCTCGTCCAAGGGGGTCTTTGTATCTTGGAGAAAAGCAGAAAAACAGGTGAAAGAAACGGACCGTATAATCGCATTTTTCATCACATCCTGGTTTCTATCATTGGGTCATAAATCAAATCCAGGTTAATTACAGTTTCCTCACTCCTCAAGCTCATCACTCTTGTACTTTGTTTGCACCTCATTAAAGCCTGCCCGCATCTAAATATCAATCCAATAGATATAACAACACCTAAGATACATAGGAGAAACTTTCCAACATCCATTATGACTCCTTGAGCCCAGTCTCCTAAACCGGAGAACCAATTTCGCGGGTTCAACCATGACACCCAACCAGTCAGCTCATTACCTACAGCAGCAAGGGTGAGATTGTGTTTCCGACGAAATTCCCACTTTAATTGGAGAATATCGTCCATCTTTTGGTCTATGACCTCTACCGGATCCTCGGTGCTATTCGTGATGTACGTGCAACACTTTATGCCGTACTGTGTTGCCAATGTAACACAATATCCGCCTGTTACTGCTGTAAGATAATTAAGAACCATCCTATGCTGAACTAGTTCTGTTTTATAAGCTTGAAGTTCTCTTCCAGTGTATCTGAACGTGTCATCATACATTTCAGTGATATTATCTAACAAATTTGCAAGCGCAGAGATGTATCTATAATTCATCACTCCTCGAGCGGTGCGAGTGAAATCTAACGCTACCAGAACCTGAATCCCGGTGGATTCATGGATAAGATCAGAGGCCGGATGCTCTAACCTTTCTGACAGTTGTCTTTTAACTCGGTGCTCGTAATGAGTGTGAGTATAAGGAGCTTGGGCACCACGGTGTATGTCCTTCATTTTGTCATGTGTTACAGTCATCACTTCAGGCAATACTTTTCCAATATAACACAATCCTTCAGAGTTTGGGGCAAGCCACTTGTACGCCTTTCTCCCGCATATGAAATATGCATCATCGGGGAGAACATATGGGACGGAGAAGGACATTACCATATTACACACCTTCCAGGTGAACTCTCCTGACCCTAATTCTTCCATCTGCTTAATGCACGTATCAGTTTGTACGATATGTGCACAGTATCCTGGTGATACTTCTCCAACTCTAGTAATCCTATTTCCTAAGGTATATCGATACCGGAAAGATTTTCCTCTACTGGCTATGTGGCGTACAAGCTCTGTATCTGTAGGCATTCTATCTGCTCTGTGTGAAAAGGTCATGGTAAGGTTGCTCCATGACACTTCCCAATTTCCCGGCTTACGGGGATTGGAGATATTAAAACATAAGAGGGACCTATCCACATGGTATTGGTGGAGCTTCAAACTAGGAGGGCTGGAGATGTTAAACCTCCGGTCCACCGGTCTCCCACCACTTAGCTCAAGTACCTCCCCTAACGTTAAAGGAAATGGTACTAGCCCTGATTTGCTATGACCCTGAGGTACTTGAGAGCATACCCAACAATCTGTTTGGTTTAATACGTTACCCACTAAGGAGTGATAGTCACTCAATGGATGCCGGTCCATATGGATATTAAAACTGGATTGGCATTTCTTTATGCACCCATCCTCAATCAAATTGTCACAGAGCCTACAGATACAGTTTTCTTCAGCTAACAATCCATCACAATTTCTTCTATCGGATCGTTTTCTGATACTCGCCTTTGCTTGTTGGTTTGGTTGATCTTGGAAAACTACGCCTCCATCATCATAATCGGAACCCATTCCAGAACCTCTCTCGACCTCTATGGTACTCTCGCCGGAACAGACTGCTCTGGTCAACATCATGGTTAACATCAAAATCCGGATCACAGTCTCTTGGGGCAAGTCCATCTTTGAGGAGGAAATAGAGAAGAATGAGAAGGGGGAAAAAGAAATTTTAAGGGAGAGGGGATGGGAAGTGGAGAAAAACAATAAAAGGGAGAAGGGAGTCAACAACTGCTTTCAGTCTTCAAGGCTCAGGTGCCGCCTCAGTCCTCCTGGAACAGACACTCCAGTGATACAACCTCTACCGTCTGTTCCTTATCACGGGACTTCTCTGGATCAGCAACCTTTTTGCAGTGGGATGAATGGACCCAAGTCTCTCTCTCAGCAACCTTCAATGCTGTGGTGCTAGTCAATAAGACCTGGTATGGTCCTTCCCATCTATCAATAAGACAACCTGAGCGTAGAAAATTTCGTATCATTACATAATCCCCAGGTTCAATGTCATGACAATTACTATCTGGTAAATCAGGAATCACCAACTTCAGATTATCATTTTGATTCCTCAACTGCTTACTCATGTTAATCAAGTATTTTACAGTCACTTCATTGTTACATTTCAAATCATCCTGAGGGTTAATCATGACATGCGGTTGTCGACCAAACAGAATTTCAAAAGGGGACAGGTTAAGAGGGGACCTGGGAGTGGTTCTGATGCTATACAAAACAATGGGTAAAGCTTCTGGCCACGTCAATCCTGTCTCTGCCATTACTTTACTCAATTTATTTTTAATAGTGCTGTTCACTCTTTCGACCTTCGCACTCGCCTGTGGACGGTACGGAGTGTGCAGCTTGCTATCAATACCCATTAATTTACACATTCCTTGAAAGACATCACCGGTAAAATGGGTACCCCTATCACTTTCAATGATTCTAGGGATACCATATCTACATACAAATTCCTGCACAATTTTCTTAGCTGTAAACATAGCGGTATTTGTAGCTGCTGGAAATGCTTCGACCCAATTCGAGAAAACATCTATACAAACAAGTACATATTTCAAATTTCGACATGGGGTTAATTGAATGAAGTCAATTTGTATTACCTGGAAAGGGCCGCCGGCAGGTGGGATATGGGATGGTTCTGTAGGTATTGCTTTTCCAATATTCTTTCTCAGACAGGTAAGGCATGACATTGCTCTTTTACCCGCATGAGAGGAGAATCCTGGGGCGCACCAGTATGCTCTTACCAATTTGCACATCCCCTCCTTGCCTAGATGAGTCAACCCGTGAGCTGCTTCAGCCAGGCATGGAAGATATGCTCTGGGGGCCACTGGTTTACCATGTCCATCCGTCCAGAGTCCTGAGGACTCCTGGCCATATCCCTTTGCCTTCCAGACTGCCTTTTCCTGTGTGGAACACAAATTCTGCATCTCACACAACTTCTGTGTGTTGATGGTATTGAATACCATCAGTTGTGTGGTGTCTGTCTGTATGGGGGTAGCAGCTGCAAGCTTTGCGGCTTCGTCTGCTCGGCTGTTACCAAGGGATACTGGGTCTTGGCTATATGTATGTGCTTTACATTTGATAACAGCCACTCTGTCGGGTTCCTGTATCGCTGTTAGAAGCCTTTTTATATAAGCTGCATGCGCTATCGGTGTACCAGCTGCCGTCATGAAATTTCTGAGGCGCCATAGGGCTCCGAAATCATGTACTACCCCGAAGGCGTATCTAGAATCGGTGTAGATATTGGCTGACTTACCCTTAGCCAATTCACATGCTCTGGTTAGGGCGACCAGTTCAGCAACCTGGGCTGAGTGAGGTGGACCTAGCGGTTCCGCTTCTATGGTGTCTTGGTCATTTACGACTGCGTATCCAGTACACAAGTCTCCCGAGTCTGACTGTCTATGACAACTACCGTCAGTGTAGAACGTGAGTTCTGCATCTTCCAGTGGATTGTCACTGATGTCAGGCCTTGCGGTAAAATTTTGGGTCAAATATTCCATACAATCATGTGCATCTTCCTTTGTATTAAATCCTCCTTCCCCATCACTCTCACCTTCCACCCTTTGTGTCTGACCAGGCACACCTGGGAGAAATGTTGCAGGATTTAATGCGCTGCATCTCCTTATGGTGATGTTTACTGGGGCCATTAATGCCAATTCCCATCTTGTAAACCTTGCTGATGAGACGTGTCTGGTTTGGGCAGAATTCAATAAGGCAGATACCGCATGTGGTGTATGGATTGTGAGGTTGTGGCCTAGCACGACATCTTCGCTTTTTGTCACTAGCAATGCTATCGCCGCAACGCTACGCAAGCATGTGGGGAGGGATCGCGCTACCGTATCTAGCTGAGCGCTGTAGTATGCAACTGGCCTGCTGGCATCACCGTGTTTTTGGGTTAGTACACCTGCTGCGCAACCAGCACTTTCTGTTCCGTATAGTTCAAAGGGTTTCCCATAGTCTGGCATACCTAGTGCTGGTGCTTGCGTTAGGCATTGCTTAAGTCTCTCAAATGCTGTTTCGGATTCGTCTGTATGCGAAATCCGATCAGGTTTGTTTGAAGAGACCATTTCCTGCAAAGGTAACGCCAATATGGAAAACCCTGGGATCCAATTACGGCAATACCCACACATTCCTAAAAACGTCCTGATCTGTTGCTGGGTTTGTGGCAGTGTCATGTCTCTAATGGCTTGGATTCTATCAGCGGTCAGGTGTCTCAGTCCTTGTGTTAGACAGTGTCCCAAATATTTTACCTTAGTTTGGCATAATTGCAACTTGTCTTTGGAAACCTTATGTCCTGTGTCTGAAAGATGAAACAGGAGCTGTTTCGTATCCTTCAGGGAAGCTTCCAGCGAATCTGAACACAGTAGTAAATCATCTACATACTGTATCAATACTGATCCACTCTCCGGTTGGAAAGACTGTAAACAATCATGCAAAGCCTGAGAAAATATACTTGGACTATCTATGAAACCTTGGGGTAACCGAGTCCACGTGTATTGGACTCCTCTGTATGTGAATGCAAACAAATATTGGCTGTCAGGGTGCAGAGGTACCGAAAAGAATGCGGAGCAGAGGTCAATAACAGTGAAAAATTTGGCAGTGGGAGGAATTTGCATTAGGATGACAGCTGGATTTGGCACTACGGGGAACTGACTCTCAACTATTTTGTTAATCCCCCTTAGATCCTGCACTAGCCTGTAACCCCTCCCCCCACTCTTTTTAACAGGGAAGATGGGACTATTTGCTGTGCTGGACGTTCTTACTAGAATGCCCTGTTGTAGCAAGCGCTCTATTACTGGGAAAACTCCTAACTCCACCTCTGGCTTCAGAGGATACTGTGGGATTTTTGGAGCTATCCTACCATCTTTTACTTGTACAACTACTGGAGCTACGTTTGCCATTAATCCAGTGTCCTGTCCATCTTTTGTCCAAAGTGACTCTGGTATCTGAGATGTCATCTCTTCTATTTGGGATGGATTCCTATTTGTCATAATGGTGTGTGACATTAATTTTGATGGGGAGTCTAACATGTCTCGTACTTCCTGAGCATGATTCTCAGGAATGTCCAAGAATACACCTTCAGGAGTACAATAAATGACGCAACCCATTTTACAGAGTAGGTCTCTACCCAGGAGATTTGTCGGTGCCGATGCAGCCAGCAAAAAGGAATGCTTGGTATGCAAGGGTCCTATTGTAATCTCGGCTGGTTTGCTAACAGGGTAGTGCTGGACTACTCCTGTTACTCCCATGGCTGGAACTGTCCTACCAGTGGTTCTCATGCCCACTGTCGAATTTATCACTGACTTGGCCGCCCCTGTGTCTACAAGAAAATTTAAAGTTTTACCAGCTACATTGATTGCAATCTCTGGTTCACTTCCAAGACTGGCAATCAATTTAACTGGCTGCAGATTACAGGTATGGCCACACCCCTATTGGGTATGCTGACCTCCCTGAATCCCGTTGGCAGCAACTACTTGTGGGGGAGTTAGCTGGGAACTACCAGAGGCATGCCAATCTCTGTTCGGGGGGTATCTTTTTGTTTCCCCTGTATGTGGCTCAAAACTCCGCCTCTGTGGACCCTGCTCCCAATGTCGTGTGTCGTGTCGTTGTCTAGGGGGTTGAAAAGATCTTTGTACACTCTTTGTTCTACAGTCTCGTGCATAGTGTCCCTGTTTGTTACAAGAAAAACATGTTATTACACTTGACTTACCCACAGGATTCGGTGGTACATACGCAGGCTGCCTTGTGGTCAGCGCCTGTATACTTACTGACATCAACTTATCACTTTGCGACTCCCTGTGTCTAGTGATGTTTCTGTCGTGATCAATAGCAGCCTCTCTCAATGTGGACACCGACAGACCTCGCCAACATGGTTGCGTGGTCTGAACCCTAGTCTTTAATGTTTCCTTTAAACCATCCATCAGTACAGATACTGCTACGTCTTGATGGTTTGGGTTGGTCCTAATGTCTTCTATTCCAGTGTACTTTGCCATTTCTAATAGTGCCCGGTGGAAATATTCTGCTGCCGTTTCGGACTCTTTTTGTCTAATGGAGAATATCTTGTTCCATTTAACTACGGCTGGGAAATACTCCTTTAGCTGTAAATTTATCCTTTTTACATTATCCTTGTTGTACACGTCTGTAAGCGGTACATCTTTATCCAATGCACAGTCAACTAAGAATTGAGCTGAGTCGACATTGGAAGGTAAACAAGCTCTTAGCAGTATCTGCCAATCCTTGTTGTTGGGTTCTACAGTGTTACCTAGATCCCTGATGTATTTTTGGCTAGCAACTAAGTCTTTCCTGGGGTCAGGAAATTCGGACACTATTGTTCTTAATTCCATTCGGGAAAATGGAGTGTACATGGCAATGTTCCTTATGGGAGTGGCTCCTGATACATCTGTTTTCCCATTGGGAACTGCTATTACTCTAACAGGGTTAACTCTAACAACCTCATTCTGTGTAGATTCTACAACTTGTGGTGAAATTGTTTCAGTATAATGCATGGTGCCGTACTTACCCGTTGACACGACCTCACCTATCCCTCCGCTAGGGGCCTTCGCTAATCTCGTGGGTGTTGCTGTGCCTACTGTGGTCTCTGCTATGGTGGCTGCGAGAGAGAGAGCTGAAATTGTTGCTGAATCGTCTTCTTGATCACACTCCTGAGGAAAGTTCAAAACAGGGTACAACTTGCACGGGTTAATACTTGCATGAGTTACTTGGTTAACATCATTAACATTTACAGGGTTACTAAGTGTTTGTGTTTTACAACCCAGTGCGTTTCTCTCCGTAATCAACTTCTCTCCTGCTATGCATGGTGGTGGCGGGGCTGTGGCTATCAGTTTCCTGACTGCCCCAGATCCCGCCGCCAGAGCCAAACCTCTCTGTATCTCACCTTCCTGGTGCCATAACTGTAAATAATCATGATGCTGAATTCGTCTCTTTGTTGATTTTATGAGACATATCCTCCTCCTTAAATTTTGTAACACTTCTGGACTGAAGCTACCTATTCTTGGGAATTTCTCCCGGTCTTGTTCAGTCATTCTCTCCCATTCATCACATAAAACCTCTGTGTGACTTCCGTATTTTTCACACATGATGTACCTTGCCGACCCGACTGGTCGGTTCTCTGAATCAACCCGAACCGAGGTTGATCGCCCCCTACCTGAACAATTGGCCCCCATAATCTGCAGGTGTTGCTTACTACTCCTTTGATCTTTATATCACGGTCTTCAGCGAACCCTTACAGCAAACCAAATTATTCAAAATAGGCCGGCGGTGGCGGTTTACCGAGTACCCCACTCACTCGCCCACCTCGACCAATACGACCTGATCACACCGATATGGTGCTGGCGTACTCGATACAGGGCCCTACCAGAAACCTTCTGTTTACTGGAACATACGAGGGTTACCCGAAGGACACTTACTCTTTCCAGTAAAGGTGGGGTTGTTAGATAGTTCCTGAGTGACCAGCGAACTTCCCTTTAAAAATAAAAAATTACACAAATCACGTCAGAATGTACAAATAGCGTTTGTGACCACTTTACTCTAATGGTATTAGGTCAGATTACTAACTACTGCACACAATTACGTGCGGTACAATCGTTCAGTACATAAGCACTACTTGTTATGTACTGAGAGATCAATGGAATCGAAAATTGCGGCTGCGAATTCCTTCAGCCAGAGCTTCCAATGGCCTATATGGGTTTTAGCACCAACCCCCGGGGTTGTGCTTCTTGTACCTTTATAGCGGACCTTCTTGTACCTTGTGACCTCCTGGCCTTGTTACCTTGTGACCTCCTGGTCTTGTTACCTTGTGACCTCCTGGTCTTGTTACCTTGTGATCCGCTATACTCTAATGCTCAAATATTATTTAACCAGGGATGCCTCCCTAGCCACCGTATATGTCACTTACACGTATGTCCTTTACGAGTACCCGATTTCTTTTTTGGTTCAACCTCTAAGTTATATAAACTTATGTATACAAAAACACACTCACTCAACACATGTACACTTTCGTTTCTATATCTATTTCTGCGCAGAAATTTTCTTTAGCCCAGCTGTGTTACCAATTAGGAGCAGGATCTGTTAAACTAAATTTCAAATTTTCCAAAAATAGATTTGCGTTATTTACCGCGTCGCGTTATCTACCGCTGTGCGTTACTTATCGCCTTTGCGTTACTTATCGCCTTATCACAACTTGAGCTACGTGGGCGTAACCGGACGCTACGTTGCGTAATGTACGCTGCGTGCGTCTGCCTTTGGATTGCGTACGCTAGTCTTTGTTAGAGACACGTGTACGCAAAACAAAAGATCCACCGTAACACAATTTCTACTTTTATCAATGTAGATGATCCCTGATCATCTACCGCACACCACACTGACTGCCTTATCTCCCAGACAAGCCGTGTGTTGGTCTATACTTTAACTATTACCTCTACTATGAAATAACAGCAAATCTCTTTTAGCACTTTCTATCAACTATAAAAATTTGGCAAACAGGAATAGTGATATACGAAATTGAAAAAGAAATGCAGATGTATGCGTGCGTGTATACGCAAGACAGAAGAGAAATAAACAGTTTTAAAGGACACAAGCGTTTTGTTCTTACTTCCGGTTCCCGGATTCCTTCAGCACTCTTTATCTAAGCGAAGCAGACGCTTATCCCGTCAGCACTGCGAGACAACCTCCCACCCTTTGCTGGGGGATAATGTCTGCTGATCTACCTAGTGCAGATATGAGAAGGACAGGACGAGTCCCCAATTGACAATGCTAAATTCTTTTGTCGTATAAACAACCCTTTATGAGGTCTAAGAACACTGTACGCTGTTTACTTAAGAAGTACCGTAAGGGTACGCTAGTTGCGTAACGATCGCTTAGCCGTAGGCGAGACGCTCAAGCATCACGTTCGCTCACGGCCCAGTGATCACAGGACAGCACGTTATTGGCGATGACTAGAGTAATGATTCGCTATGGCGTAGCGGACGCTCGAGACCACGAGGAGATCACCAGTGGCGCAGACTCTCACAACGCTATACCTTTATGTCTAAACCTTTTATCAATGAAATACACAGAATACCTTAATGTGAATACAGGGTGTAAGTGCAACCTTGTGTAACCTGACTAACTACAAAGCTGCTTGAGCGTCACCGACGCTCAAGTGAACACTTAAAACTATAGGAAATACACAGATACTGGATTAGGGTCCAAAGCCTATTAACTGTATTATATCTAATATACTTGTAAAAGAGAATAACAGTACAAATGATACACTACAATATAA
Source organism: Pseudophryne corroboree (assembly GCF_028390025.1). NCBI lineage: Eukaryota > Metazoa > Chordata > Amphibia > Anura > Myobatrachidae > Pseudophryne > Pseudophryne corroboree. The sequence goes on from NC_086446.1 coordinate 674,661,035, forward strand.
CAGATACTTCCTAACCAAAATACGATACTATCTAATACAATACAATACTAGTCTAGGGGAGATGTGAGAGAAAAGAGAAGGGAGAGAGAGAGAGAGAAATGGAGAGAGATGAGAGAAATTGGCTCACAGTAAGACAATGATTACGGAGAGAAAACTTACGCACAAAGGGTATGATCGCATGCGCCTCGATATCCAGCTCCCGATTATCAGCAAGAAAACCGTTGATGAGAGTGCAGTTGGATATGGTCGGCCTGCCTATTTATGCCCCACACACAATGCAATCTCATCAGTCCCTACAATCCCATTGTCCATTGGACGAAGGAATTCGGCCCTGCATCATAACAATAGGTCATAGGTTGATTCATACAGGTGGGCTGTGACGATTTCCAACAGCTCAGGTGGGTGGGAAACTAGGTTTCCCGCCGCATACCTGAGTATGAGTAAATAATAGAAATGGACATAAACTTCTTATGTCCATAACTATCCGCACGAGCGATTAATACGCTCCAAACCAACACCGGAATATTGTTAATTAAATACTCTTCCGATGGGTACCAAACACTGCTGTATGACTCCTGTTAGACCCTTCCTACAATACAAAGAGGGATTCCTCCGTTCAGGGACATTCTATATTAACCAAACTTTCAGAATCTATCAAAGGGACCATGATCTACAAACTACATTAATTGTGGAAATATGTAACGATTGGGTCGCACGCTACGACTACATACTCTTTACCGTAAATACGCATACCGATGCGAGCGGGTGCACGCATCAGCGGGTATGCGCTATCACGGGAAAGCGCACGCATGCGCAGCGCGGGCCAGCGTGAGGTGCAAATATGGCAGCGTGTATAGGGATATTTTTCTGACTTTGACAGGGTACAACTGCATTTTTTAGGACACTGGTGAGTCTTTTTCTGACGTCCGTGTACATTCTCGGTATCGCCTGCCTAGAGAAGTGGAACCTAGATGGTATTTGGTAACGGGGGCACACTGCCTCAATAAATTGTCTAGTTCCCTGTGAACTAACGGCGGATACCGGGCGCACGTCTAACACCAACATAGTTGTCAAGGCCTCAGTTATCCGCTTTGCAGCAGGATGACTGCTGTGATATTTCATCTTCCTCGCAAAGGACTGTTGGACAGTCAATTGCTTACTGGAAGTAGTACAAGTGGGCTTACGACTTCCCCTCTGGGATGACCATCGACTCCCAGCAGCAACAACAGCAGCGCCAGCAGCAGTAGGCGTTACACGCAAGGATGCATCGGAGGAATCCCAGGCAGGAGAGGACTCGTCAGAATTGCCAGTGACATGGCCTGCAGGACTATTGGCATTCCTGGGGAAGGAGGAAATTGACACTGAGGGAGTTGGTGGGGTGGTTTGCGTGAGCTTGGTTACAAGAGGAAGGGATTTACTGGTCAGTGGACTGCTTCCGCTGTCGGCCAAAGTTTTTGAACTTGTCACTGACTTATTATGAATGCGCTGCAGGTGACGTATAAGGGAGGATGTTCCGAGGTGGTTAACGTCCTTACCCCTACTTATTACAGCTTGACAAAGGGAACACACGGCTTGACAAATGTTGTCCGCATTTCTGGTGAAATACTTCCACACCGAAGAGCTGATTTTTTTGGTATTTTCACCAGGCATGTCAACGGCCATATTCCTCCCACGGACAACAGGTGTCTTCCCGGGTGCCTGACTTAAACAAACCACCTCACCATCAGAATCCTCCTGGTCAATTTCCTCCCCAGCGCCAGCAACACCCATATCCTCCTCATCCTGGTGTACTTCAACACTGACATCTTCAATCTGACTATCAGGAACTGGACTGCGGGTGCTCCTTCCAGCACTTGCAGGGGGCGTGCAAATGGTGGAAGGCGCATGCTCTTCACGTCCAGTGTTGGGAAGGTCAGGCATCGCAACCGACACAATTGGACTCTCCTTGTGGATTTGGGATTTCGAAGAACGCACAGTTCTTTGCGGTGCTACTGCTTTTGCCAGCTTGAGTCTTTTCATTTTTCTAGCGAGAGGCTGAGTGCCTCCATCCTCATGTGAAGCTGAACCACTAGCCATGAACATAGGCCAGGGCCTCAGCCGTTCCTTGCCACTCCGTGTGGTAAATGGCATATTGGCAAGTTTACGCTTCTCCTCCGACAATTTTATTTTAGGTTTTTGAGTCCTTTTTTTACTGATATTTGGTGTTTTGGATTTGACATGCTCTGTACTATGCCATCGGGCATCGGCCTTGGCAGACGACGTTGCTGGCATTTCATCGTCTCGGCCATGACTAGTGGCAGCAGCTTCAGCACGAGGTGGAAGTGGATCTTGATCTTTCCCTAATTTTGGAACCTCAACATTTTTGTTCTCCATATTTTAATAGGCACAACTAAAAGGCACCTCAGGTAAACAATGGAGATGGATGGATACTAGTATACAATTATGGATGGACTGCCGAGTGCCGACACAGAGGTAGCTACAGCCGTGGACTACCGTACTGTACTGTGTCTGCTGCTAATATAGACTGGATGATAATGAGATGTAGTATGTATAAAGAAGAAAGAAAAAAAAAACCACGGGTAGGTGGTATACAATTATGGATGGACTGCCGAGTGCCGACACAGAGGTAGCTACAGCCGTGGACTACCGTACTGTGTCTGCTGCTAATATAGACTGGTTGATAAAGAGATGTAGTATGTATGTATAAAGAAGAAAGAAAAAAAAAACCACGGGTAGGTGGTATACAATTATGGATGGACTGCCGAGTGCCGACACAGAGGTAGCTACAGCCGTGGACTACCGTACTGTACTGTGTCTGCTGCTAATATAGACTGGATGATAATGAGATGTAGTATGTATAAAGAAGAAAGAAAAAAAACCACGGGTAGGTGGTATACAATTATGGATGGACTGCCGAGTGCCGACACAGAGGTAGCTACAGCCGTGGACTACCGTACTGTGTCTGCTGCTAATATAGACTGGTTGATAATGAGATGTAGTATGTATAAAGAAGAAAGAAAAAAAAAACCACGGGTAGGTGGTATACAATTATGGATGGACTGCCGAGTGCCGACACAGAGGTAGCTACAGCCGTGGACTACCGTACTGTACTGTGTCTGCTGCTAATATAGACTGGATGATAATGAGATGTAGTATGTATAAAGAAGAAAGAAAAAAAAAACACGGGTAGGTGGTATACAATTATGGATGGACTGCCGAGTGCCGACACAGAGGTAGCTACAGCCGTGAACTACCGTACTGTGTCTGCTGCGACTGGATGATAAATAATGATATAAAAAATATATATATATCACTACTGCAGCCGGACAGGTATATATTATATAATGACGGACCTGCTGGACACTGTCTGTCAGCAGAATGAGTTTTTTATTTTATAGAATAAAAAAACACCACACAAGTCACACGACGTGTGTTTAACTTTTACAGGCAGACATTCACAATACAATATAGTATACTATATACTGGTGGTCAGGTCACTGGTCAGTCACACTGGCAGTGGCACTCCTGCAGAAAAAAAGTGTGCACTGTTTAATTTTAATATGTACTCCTGGCTCCTGCTATAACCTAACTGCTCCCCAGTCTCCCCCACAATTAAGCTGTGTGAGCACAGTCAGATATTATACATAGATGATGCAGCAGCACACTGGGCTGAGCACAGATATGGTATGTGACTGAGTCACTGTGTATCGTTTTTTCAGGCAGAGAACGGATTATATTAAATAATATAAAACTGCACTGGTGGTCACTGGTCAGTCACTAGTATAACTAACTAATACTATCAGCAAAATTCTGCACTCTCTGTCTGAGTACTCCTCCTAAGCTCCAGTAAATGAAGTGTCACTGTCTCACTCTGTCACTAGTATAACTAACTAATACTATCAGCAAAATTCTGCACTCTCTGTCTGAGTATTCCTCCTAAGCTCCAGTAAATGAAGTGTCACTGTCTCACTCTCACTCTCCTAGCTATTTCTTCTCTAAACGGAGAGGACGCCAGCCACGTCCTCTCACTATCAATCTCAATGCACGTGTAAAATGGCGGCGACGCGCGGCTCCTTATATAGAATCCGAGTCTCGCGATAGAATCCGAGCCTCGCGAGAATCCGACAGCGTCATGATGACGTTCGGGCGCGCTCGGGTTAACCGAGCAAGGCGGGAAGATCCGAGTCGCTCGGATCCGTGTAAAAAAAGCTGAAGTTCGGGCGGGTTCGGATTCCGAGGAACCGAACCCGCTCATCACTAGGCCCAAACCAACCAATCATTTCAGCCACAGTCGTGTGGCAGACCATGTCGCTGAAATGATGGGTTTGTTAAAGTGTGCATGTTCTGTTTATACAACATATGGGTGGGTGGGAGGGCCCAAGGACAATTCCATCTTGCACCTCTTTTTTTTTTTATTTATCTCTGCATCATGTGATGTTTGGGGCTAATTTTTTTAAATGCCATCCTGTCTGACACTGCAGTGCCACTCCTAGATGGACCAGGTGTTTGTGCCGCCCACTTGGGTCGCTTAGCTTAGTCATCCAGCGAACTCGGTGCAAATTTTAGGACTAAAAATAATATTGTGAGGTGTTCAGAATAGACTGGATATGAGTGGAAATTATAGTTATTGAGGTTAATAATACTATGGGATCAAAATGACCCCCAAATTCTATGATTTAAGCTGTTTTTGAGGGTTTTTTGTAAAAAAACACCCGAATCCAAAACACACCCGAATCCGACAAAAAAATTTGAGGGAGGTTTTGCCAAAACGCGTCCGAATCCAAAACACGGCCGCAGAACCGAATCCAAAACCAAAACACTAAACCCGAAAAATGTCCTGAGCACATTTCTACTCCCAACACTGGTCTCAATCAAGACAAGGAGTATGTCCATGCTCTCAATCTCCCATTTCATTTTCTTTAAATCCACTTGAATTGTCACATGGATCACTGGCAGCAGGTGCACGCAGTAACCGCTGACCATGGGGAAGGGAAATAACTCCCAAATTCTCAGGAGTCAGGAAATATGTGTCACTTATCACACGCCGGCGGTCCCTCAATTCAAGACTTTCCTGTGTAAATTAGGACAAGTGGGAGTTATTGCCTTCCAATGTTCAAATGTCCAATGCCCTTTAGTAACATTCACTGTCGCGTACAGTTTCATGCTGTATATGCATCTTGAGTATTAGTCTTATTTATGTTGTTAATGGTAAGATGCCTCTATGTAAAGGATAATTCAAGTTTGAAACAATGATTTTTTATTAAATATATTAAGCCAAAATTTGTATTTTCTAATCCCAGCTTGAACTAATGTCCCACAGTGGTTTAACTAGTCATTTTTGGGCTCCACAGCAAATCTTATAAGGGCCCCACGCAGTGGCGCACCCCAGGGACGTGAGGTGAGCTAAATGGCTCAGGAGGCACTGTCTAGCACCAGAGCTAGATTTACACACAATATATGAGCCAAATGGTGCATGTGGGCATTATACACAGCTGCAGAGGTATAAACTCCTGTAAATTTGCTGAATTTTGATCAGAGATATGCAGAAAAGTTAGCCAGGTGAGGCACTGCCTCACCTGCCATAGACTTTTTACTCCAGAGATTTGGCTATAAAAATGATTAGAATAATGCAATGAAGATATTTCTAACATATTCTTTGTATTTTTCATATACTTTATACAGTAAAAACTCTGGCACAAACGTAATTATTACAGGAAAGGCTCTGCCTCACCTGCCTCACCCCACCGCACGTCACTGGCACACGCAGGGGGGGGGGGGGGGGGTCCGAGCACCCAGAAACCCCCCCCCCCCCTCCACCCAAAAAATAAGTTGTTTTTTTTTTTTTTTTTGCTGCATGAGTATTATTAATGGCTGTCTAGCATCCTCTGCAGCCTGCTGTCTTCCTGGTGGCACTTGTAAGTGCTTAATAAAAGTTTACTATATTTTAATTATAGTACATATGTATCCATGTGCATACATATATACACATGTATATGCATACATATAAACACACACACACACACACATATGATATATATACATGCGTATATATACGTGTACTATATGTATATATATATATATATATATATACACACACACACACATAATTTACATATGTATGCATGTTTAATATGCTATGTATATGTGTATATGTGTATATGTACTGTATGTACCGGAATTGTGAAGAACTTGTCCCCCCACCTTTTTGTTTATCATTTACTACCTATTCTGGTTTTCAAGATGTGTCTTGTACCTGTTCATGCTTCCTTTCTGTGTAGTAAGCACTTTTTCCACCTTCACTTCTCTGCGCCCTTTTCTAGTGCTAGCATAGCTCATTTGGTAAATGTTGTATTTAGCCCCAATAGCTGTTTTACATATGTAAGCAGCAACTTGTGTGCATTTACATTCTCATCCCTTTCCTGATACAAGCAGCTCTCACTATTATGCTATACAGTGGTTACAGCACCATCATGAGTGGGTTCAGCTGCGGCTTTTTGTCTGCACAGCTATGTTTATTGTTTATAGTAGAGATGAGCGCCTGAAATTTTTCGGGTTTTGTGTTTTGGTTTTGGGTTCGGTTCCGCGGCCGTGTTTTGGGTTCGAACGCGTTTTGGCAAAACCTCACCGAATTATTTTTGTCGGATTCGGGTGTGTTTTGGATTCGGGTGTTTTTTTCCAAAAACACTAAAAAACAGCTTAAATCATAGAATTTGGGGGTCATTTTGATCCCAAAGTATTATTAACCTCAAAAACCATAATTTACACTCATTTTCAGTCTATTCTGAATACCTCACACCTCACAATATTATTTTTAGTCCTAAAATTTGCACCGAGGTCGCTGTGTGAGTAAGATAAGCGACCCTAGTGGCCGACACAAACACCGGGCCCATCTAGGAGTGGCACTGCAGTGTCACGCAGGATGTCCCTTCCAAAAAACCCTCCCCAAACAGCACATGACGCAAAGAAAAAAAGAGGCGCAATGAGGTAGCTGTGTGAGTAAGATTAGCGACCCTAGTGGCCGACACAAACACCGGGCCCATCTAGGAGTGGCACTGCAGTGTCACGCAGGATGGCCCTTCCAAAAAACCCTCCCCAAACAGCACATGACGCAAAGAAAAAAAGAGGCGCAATGAGGTAGCTGTGTGAGTAAGATTAGCGACCCTAGTGGCCGACACAAACACCGGGCCCATCTAGGAGTGGCACTGCAGTGTCACGCAGGATGGCCCTTCCAAAAAACCCTCCCCAAACAGCACATGACGCAAAGAAAAAAAGAGGCGCAATGAGGTAGCTGACTGTGTGAGTAAGATTAGCGACCCTAGTGGCCGACACAAACACCGGGCCCATCTAGGAGTGGCACTGCAGTGTCACGCAGGATGTCCCTTCCAAAAAACCCTCCCCAAACAGCACATGACGCAAAGAAAAAAAGAGGCGCAATGAGGTAGCTGTGTGAGTAAGATTAGCGACCCTAGTGGCCGACACAAACACCGGGCACATCTAGGAGTGGCACTGCAGTGTCACGCAGGATGTCCCTTCCAAAAAACCCTCCCCAAACAGCACATGACGCAAAGAAAAAAAGAGGCGCAATGAGGTAGCTGTGTGAGTAAGATTAGCGACCCTAGTGGCCGACACAAACACCGGGCCCATCTAGGAGTGGCACTGCAGTGTCACGCAGGATGTCCCTTCCAAAAAACCCTCCCCAATCAGCACATGATGCAAAGAAAAAGAAAAGAAAAAAGAGGTGCAAGATGGAATTATCCTTGGGCCCTCCCACCCACCCTTATGTTGTATAAACAAAACAGGACATGCACACTTTAACCAACCCATCATTTCAGTGACAGGGTCTGCCACACGACTGTGACTGATATGACGGGTTGGTTTGGACCCCCCCCAAAAAAGAAGCAATTAATCTCTCCTTGCACAAACTGGCTCTACAGAGGCAAGATGTCCACCTCATCTTCACCCTCCGATATATCACCGTGTACATCCCCCTCCTCACAGATTATCAATTCGTCCCCACTGGAATCCACCATCTCAGCTCCCTGTGTACTTTGTGGAGGCAATTGCTGCTGGTCAATGTCTCCGCGGAGGAATTGATTATAATTCATTTTAATGAACATCATCTTCTCCACATTTTCTGGATGTAACCTCGTACGCCGATTGCTGACAAGGTGAGCGGCGGCACTAAACACTCTTTCGGAGTACACACTTGTGGGAGGGCAACTTAGGTAGAATAAAGCCAGTTTGTGCAAGGGCCTCCAAATTGCCTCTTTTTCCTGCCAGTATAAGTACGGACTGTGTGACGTGCCTACTTGGATGCGGTCACTCATATAATCCTCCACCATTCTATCAATGTTGAGAGAATCATATGCAGTGACAGTAGACGACATGTCCGTAATCGTTGTCAGGTCCTTCAGTCCGGACCAGATGTCAGCATCAGCAGTCGCTCCAGACTGCCCTGCATCACCGCCAGCGGGTGGGCTCGGAATTCTGAGCCTTTTCCTCGCACCCCCAGTTGCGGGAGAATGTGAAGGAGGAGATGTTGACAGGTCGCGTTCCGCTTGACTTGACAATTTTGTCACCAGCAGGTCTTTCAACCCCAGCAGACCTGTGTCTGCCGGAAAGAGAGATCCAAGGTAGGCTTTAAATCTAGGATCGAGCACGGTGGCCAAAATGTAGTGCTCTGATTTCAACAGATTGACCACCCGTGAATCCTTGTTAAGCGAATTAAGGGCTGCATCCACAAGTCCCACATGCCTAGCGGAATCGCTCCCTTTTAGCTCCTTCTTCAATGCCTCCAGCTTCTTCTGCAAAAGCCTGATGAGGGGAATGACCTGACTCAGGCTGGCAGTGTCTGAACTGACTTCACGTGTGGCAAGTTCAAAGGGCATCAGAACCTTGCACAACGTTGAAATCATTCTCCACTGCACTTGAGACAGGTGCATTCCATCTCCTATATCGTGCTCAATTGTATAGGCTTGAATGGCCTTTTGCTGCTCCTCCAACCTCTGAAGCATATAGAGGGTTGAATTCCACCTCGTTACCACTTCTTGCTTCAGATGATGGCAGGGCAGGTTCAGTAGTTTTTGGTGGTGCTCCAGTCTTCTGTACGTGGTGCCTGTACGCCGAAAGTGTCCCGCAATTTTTCTGGCCACCGACAGCATCTCTTGCACGCCCCTGTCGTTTTTTAAAAAATTCTGCACCACCAAATTCAAGGTATGTGCAAAACATGGGACGTGCTGGAATTTGCCCATATTTAATGCACACACAATATTGCTGGCGTTGTCCGATGCCACAAATCCACAGGAGAGTCCAATTGGGGTAAGCCATTCCGCGATGATCTTCCTCAGTTGCCGTAAGAGGTTTTCAGCTGTGTGCGTATTCTGGAAAGCGGTGATACAAAGCGTAGCCTGCCTAGGAAAGAGTTGGCGTTTGTGAGATGCTGCTACTGGTGCCGCCGCTGCTGTTCTTGCGGCGGGAGTCCATACATCTACCCAGTGGGCTGTCACAGTCATATAGTCCTGACCCTGCCCTGCTCCACTTGTCCACATGTCCGTGGTTAAGTGGACATTGGGTACAACTGCATTTTTTAGGAGACTGGTGAGTCTTTTTCTGACGTCCGTGTACATTCTCGGTATCGCCTGCCTAGAGAAGTGGAACCTAGATGGTATTTGGTAACGGGGGCACACTGCCTCAATAAATTGTCTAGTTCCCTGTGAACTAACGGCGGATACCGGACGCACGTCTAACACCAACATAGTTGTCAAGGACTCAGTTATCCGCTTTGCAGTAGGATGACTGCTGTGATATTTCATCTTCCTCGCAAAGGACTGTTGAACAGTCAATTGCTTACTGGAAGTAGTACAAGTGGGCTTACGACTTCCCCTCTGGGATGACCATCGACTCCCAGCGGCAACAACAGCAGCGCCAGCAGCAGTAGGCGTTACACGCAAGGATGCATCGGAGGAATCCCAGGCAGGAGAGGACTCGTCAGACTTGCCAGTGACATGGCCTGCAGGACTATTGGCATTCCTGGGGAAGGAGGAAATTGACACTGAGGGAGTTGGTGGGGTGGTTTGCGTGAGCTTGGTTACAAGAGGAAGGGATTTACTGGTCAGTGGACTGCTTCCGCTGTCACCCAAAGTTTTTGAACTTGTCACTGACTTATTATGAATGCGCTGCAGGTGACGTATAAGGGAGGATGTTCCGAGGTGGTTAACGTCCTTACCCCTACTTATTACAGCTTGACAAAGGGAACACACGGTTTGACACCTGTTGTCCGCATTTCTGGTGAAATACCTCCACACCGAAGAGCTGATTTTTTTGGTATTTTCACCTGGCATGTCAACGGCCATATTCCTCCCACGGACAACAGGTGTCTCCCCGGGTGCCTGACTTAAACAAACCACCTCACCATCAGAATCCTCCTGGTCAATTTCCTCCCCAGCGCCAGCAACACCCATATCCTCCTCATCCTGGTGTACTTCAACACTGACATCTTCAATCTGACTATCAGGAACTGGACTGCGGGTGCTCCTTCCAGCACTTGCAGGGGGCGTGCAAATGGTGGAAGGCGCATGCTCTTCACGTCTAGTGTTGGGAAGGTCAGGCATCGCAACCGACACAATTGGACTCTCCTTGTGGATTTGGGATTTCAAAGAACGCACAGTTCTTTGCGGTGCTTTTGCCAGCTTGAGTCTTTTCAGTTTTCTAGCGAGAGGCTGAGTGCTTCCATCCTCATGTGAAGCTGAACCACTAGCCATGAACATAGGCCAGGGCCTCAGCCGTTCCTTGCCACTCCGTGTGGTAAATGGCATATTGGCAAGTTTACGCTTCTCCTCCGACAATTTTATTTTAGGTTTTGGAGTCCTTTTTTTACTGATATTTGGTGTTTTGGTTTTGACATGCTCTGTACTATGCCATTGGGCATCGGCCTTGGCAGACGACGTTGCTGGCATTTCATCGTCTCGGCCATGACTAGTGGCAGCAGCTTCAGCACGAGGTGGAAGTGGATCTTGATCTTTCCCTAATTTTGGAACCTCAACATTTTTGTTCTCCATATTTTAATAGGCACAACTAAAAGGCACCTCAGGTAAACAATGGAGATGGATGGATTGGATACTAGTATACAATTATGGACGGGCTGCCGAGTGCCGACACAGAGGTAGCCACAGCCGTGAACTACCGCACTGTACTGTGTCTGCTGCTAATATATAGACTGGTTGATAAAGAGATAGTATACTCGTAACTAGTATGTATGTATAAAGAAAGAAAAAAAAACCACGGTTAGGTCACTGGTATATACAATTATGGACGGGCTGCCGAGTGCCGACACAGAGGTAGCCACAGCCGTGAACTACCGCACTGTACTGTGTCTGCTGCTAATATATAGACTGGTTGATAAAGAGATAGTATACTCGTAACTAGTATGTATGTATGTATAAAGAAAGAAAAAAAAACCACGGTTAGGTGGTATATACAATTATGGACGGGCTGCCGAGTGCCGACACAGAGGTAGCCACAGCCGTGAACTACCGCACTGTACTGTGTCTGCTGCTAATATATAGACTGGTTGATAAAGAGATAGTATACTCGTAACTAGTATGTATGTATAAAGAAAGAAAAAAAAACCACGGTTAGGTCACTGGTATATACAATTATGGACGGGCTGCCGAGTGCCGACACAGAGGTAGCCACAGCCGTGAACTACCGCACTGTACTGTGTCTGCTGCTAATATATAGACTGGTTGATAAAGAGATAGTATACTCGTAACTAGTATGTATGTATAAAGAAAGAAAAAAAAACCACGGTTAGGTCACTGGTATATACAATTATGGACGGGCTGCCGAGTGCCGACACAGAGGTAGCCACAGCCGTGAACTACCGCACTGTACTGTGTCTGCTGCTAATATGTAGACTGGTTGATAAAGAGATAGTATACTCGTAACTAGTATGTATGTATAAAGAAAGAAAAAAAAACCACGGTTAGGTGGTATATACAATTATGGACGGGCTGCCGAGTGCCGACACAGAGGTAGCCACAGCCGTGAACTACCGCACTGTACTGTGTCTGCTGCTAATATATAGACTGGTTGATAAAGAGATAGTATACTCGTAACTAGTATGTATGTATAAAGAAAGAAAAAAAAACCACGGTTAGGTCACTGGTATATACAATTATGGACGGGCTGCCGAGTGCCGACACAGAGGTAGCCACAGCCGTGAACTACCGCACTGTACTGTGTCTGCTGCTAATATATAGACTGGTTGATAAAGAGATAGTATACTCGTAACTAGTATGTATGTATAAAGAAAGAAAAAAAAACCACGGTTAGGTCACTGGTATATACAATTATGGACGGGCTGCCGAGTGCCGACACAGAGGTAGCCACAGCCGTGAACTACCGCACTGTACTGTGTCTGCTGCTAATATATAGACTGGTTGATAAAGAGATAGTATACTCGTAACTAGTATGTATGTATAAAGAAAGAAAAAAAAACCACGGTTAGGTCACTGGTATATACAATTATGGACGGGCTGCCGAGTGCCGACACAGAGGTAGCCACAGCCGTGAACTACCGCACTGTACTGTGTCTGCTGCTAATATATAGACTGGTTGATAAAGAGATAGTATACTCGTAACTAGTATGTATGTATAAAGAAAGAAAAAAAAACCACGGTTAGGTCACTGGTATATACAATTATGGACGGGCTGCCGAGTGCCGACACAGAGGTAGCCACAGCCGTGAACTACCGCACTGTACTGTGTCTGCTGCTAATATATAGACTGGTTGATAAAGAGATAGTATACTCGTAACTAGTATGTATGTATAAAGAAAGAAAAAAAACCACGGTTAGGTGGTATATACAATTATGGACGGGCTGCCGAGTGCCGACACAGAGGTAGCCACAGCCGTGAACTACCGCACTGTACTGTGTCTGCTGCTAATATATAGACTGGTTGATAAAGAGATAGTATACTCGTAACTAGTATGTATGTATAAAGAAAGAAAAAAAAACCACGGTTAGGTCACTGGTATATACAATTATGGACGGGCTGCCGAGTGCCGACACAGAGGTAGCCACAGCCGTGAACTACCGCACTGTACTGTGTCTGCTGCTAATATATAGACTGGTTGATAAAGAGATAGTATACTCGTAACTAGTATGTATGTATAAAGAAAGAAAAAAAAACCACGGTTAGGTCACTGGTATATACAATTATGGACGGGCTGCCGAGTGCCGACACAGAGGTAGCCACAGCCGTGAACTACCGCACTGTACTGTGTCTGCTGCTAATATAGACTGGTTGATAAAGAGATAGTATACTACTAATATTATATACTGGTGGTCAGGTCACTGGTCACTAGTCACACTGGCAGTAGCACTCCTGCAGCAAAAGTGTGCACTGTTTAATTTTAATATAATATTATGTACTCCTGGCTCCTGCTATAACCTATAACTGGCACTGCAGTAGTGCTCCCCAGTCTCCCCCACAATTATAAGCTGTGTGAGCTGAGCAGTCAGACAGATATATAATATATATAGATGATGCAGCACACTGGCCTGAGCCTGAGCAGTGCACACAGATATGGTATGTATGTGACTGAGTCACTGTGTGCTGTGTATCGCTTTTTTCAGGCAGAGAACGGATTATAAATAAAAGTGGTGGTCACTGGTCACTATCAGCAAAACTCTGCACTGTACACTACTGAGTACTCCTAATGCTCCCCAAAATTAGTAAATCAAGTGTCTAAACGGAGAGGACGCCAGCCACGTCCTCTCCCTATCAATCTCAATGCACGTGTGAAAATGGCGGCGACGCACGGCTCCTTATATAGAATCCGAGTCTCGCGATAGAATCCGAGCCTCGCGAGAATCCGACAGCGTCATGATGACGTTCGGGCGCGCTCGGGTTAACCGAGCAAGGCGGGAAGATCCGAGTCGCTCGGACTCGTGAAAAAAAACATGAAGTTCTGGCGGGTTCGGATTCAGAGAAACCGAACCCGCTCATCTCTAGTTTATAGTGCAGCCCTTTAATTTGTTTTTTCTCAACCATATACAGTAACAACATTCTTGTGACCCTCTGATCTATGCTAGCTGCTTATGCACTTCACGGTAACGGTGTCACATAATCTATCACTGCCATTTTCACTCTTTCTGACAGCGGCATAGTTGTGTGCCTGGTTTCCATGACACCGGGCGGCTGCTTGCCGATGACGTCAGCGGACAGCGCCGGACCTCGAGGACGAACGCCGCGTTATGCACGCTCACTCTGGGGTTTCTTCCACTATAAAGGTATGTTTTTGCTCCTTACACACTGCTGTACACCTTGACAAAGGGACCTGCGTGTCCCGAAACGTTGGTGATGTGAATACACTTTTTAATTTTTTGATTAAGATGCTGAGTGCCGCTCTTCCTTTCTTGTTTATATATATATATACGGTATATATATATACGGTATATATATATATATATATATATATATAAATGTAGATATGTATATATATATATATATATATATATATTATATACACACACAGACACACTAGTTTTACGGACCCAGCATATACTGGGTCACCTCAGTCCCCACCCCCGTGCTTGGCTCCACCCAGTTCTGGAAATCCTGCGTTTGCCACTGCCACGACCCACCCAATGGCAAAAAAACTCAAATAGAAACATTCGACAGACAAAGAAGACAGGCCTCCCTCAGCAATGGGCCCCATGGCAGCTGCACCGATGGTAGTTACACCCTTTACACTAAAAATGTTAGTCCTCCTTATCGAGCTCTTATATCCATCTGCAGCTGCACTCCTTTATCTGTTTCAGATCAGCTCAATCTGCTTCCAATACAAATTATAATAACCAGATCAGAATAAAGGCAGACCACAGCGCTGTTCTCAAATCCGTCTCCAGGGATTTTTAATTGCCACACTCGTATTTAAAAATATTGAATGTAATCTGCTTTTTATATCCACTTTAGCTAGTTTTAAGCGTAAGTAGTTCCTTTTTATTAAAATCCTCTGTTAAAAATCTTTTCACTTGTACAGAGCAGTTCAGTCCCGCAGGACAGGTCTGATTTATTATTATTATTATTATTATTATTATCCTTTATTTATATGGCGCCACAAGGGTTCCGCAGCGCCCAATTACAGAGTACATAAACAAATAATCAAGCAGGAAAAAAGCAACTTACAGTTGACGACAATATAGGACAAGTACAGGGTAAATAAACATAGCTATATCAGCAGATGACACTGGAATAAGTATCAGGTGGCAGAAGACTGCTGGACTTGGTGCAGTTGAATATTATTAGAGTAAGAAAAGGATAAGCACATGACGGAAGAGGGCCCTGCTCGTGAGAGCTTACATTCTAAAGGGGAGAGGTAGACAGACAGGGGTGAGACAGATGGGGTACATAGAGAGCATGGGACAGAGGTTTAGGATGAGACTTGGCTGGGTTTGGTGAAGAAGTGGGTCTTGAGAGCCCATTTGAAGTTTTGTAGAGAGGTGGAGAGTCTGAAGGGGAGAGGTAGGGAATTCCAGAGAAGTGGTGCAGCACGTGAAAAATCTTGGAGGTAAGAGTGCGAGAAAGTGATCCGTAGGCAGGAGAGTCGGCGTGCATTAGCAGAGCGAAGAGGACGTGTGGGAGTGTAAAGGGAGATAAGGTCAGAGATGTAGATGGGAGAGGAGTGGGTGAGGGCTTTTTAAGCGAGTGTGAGAAGCTTGAAATGGATTCTGAAAGGGAAGGGGAGCCAGTGGAGGTCTAGTAAGAGAGGAGAGGTGGACGTAGTGCGTTTGGTTAAGGAAAATGAGCCGGGCAGCAGCATTGAGGATAGATTGGAGTGGAGAGAGGTATTTGTCAGTAATGCCAGTCAGGAGGAGATTACAGTAGTCCAGTCTGGAGATGACCAGTGAGTGGATAAGAGTCTTAGTAGCATCCTGGGTCAGAAAGGGTCTGATCCTGGAAATATTTTTTAGATGAAAACAGCAGGTTTGTGAGAGGTGCTGAATGTGTGGTTTGAAGGAGAGGGAGGAGTCAAGGATTACTCCAAGACAGCGCACTTGGGGGCTAGAGGAGATAGTAGTGCCATCAATAGATAATGAGATTGTAGGAGGTGAGGTTATGCGGGAGGGAGGGAAGATGATCAGCTCGGTCTTAGACATGTTAAGTTTAAGAAAGCGCTGGGACATCCAGAAAGAGGTAGCAGAGAGACAGTTGGAGATACGAGTGAGGAGAGCAGGGGAGAGGTCTGGAGAGGAAAGATAGATTTGAGTGTCATCAGCATAGAGATGATATTGGAAACCAAAAGAACTAATGAGCTTACCTAGTGAGGACGTATAGAGAGAGCAGAGAAGAGGACCAAGTACAGAACCTTGGGGTACCCCTACAGTTAGTGGAAGTGAGGGGGAAGTGGAGTAATGAGAAATAAATAGATGTTCCCAAGTGGGAGCTCACCGGATCCTCAGGACGCCGTTGTTACTAGCGGTGCTTCCTACACCGGGATATGCTTTACCCTTGGACACTAGCACTTCCACCGCTGGCTGCCTTCCAACCATGAACCTCCCAGTTCTGCATGCGCCATCAGATCGATCCGCTCTCCTCCCGTCTCTGAACGCTGCCCGCTGCACACAAAATAGTGACCAAGTCCACCTGCTGCCGCCTGCACACAAAATAGTGACCAAGTCCAACTGCTGTCGTGGACTTGGTCACTATTTTGTGTGCAGGCGGCAGCAGGTGGACTTGGTCACTATTTTGTGTGCAGCGGGGAGCGTTCAGAGATGGGAGGAGAGTGGAGCGGTTGGTGGCGCATGCAGCGCTGGGAGGTTCACGATTGGAGGGCAGCCAGCGATGGAAGTGCTAGTGTCCACGGGTAAAGCATATCCCAGTGTAGGAAGCATCGCTAGTAACAACAGCGTTCTGAGGATCCGGTGAGCTCCCACTTGGGACATCTATTTAAACCAGACCTGTAATCCGTCTGTCCTGCGGGACTGAATTTCTCTGTGCAAGTGAAAAGATTTTTAACAGAGAATTTTAATAAAAAGTGTGTGTTTTAAGCATATTTCATCTTTTTGTTAGCTGGACTCTTTTGGAACTACTTATGCTTAAAACCGCTAAAGTGGATATAAAAAACAGATTACATTCAGTATTTTTAATAGAGATGAGCGCCGGAAATTTTTCGGGTTTTGTGTTTTGGTTTTGGGTTCGGTTCCGCGGCCGTGTTTTGGGTTCGACCGCGTTTTGGCAAAACCTCACCGAATTTTTTTTGTCGGATTCGGGTGTGTTTTGGATTCGGGTGTTTTTTTCAAAAAACCCTAAAAAACAGCTTAAATCATAGAATTTGGGGGTCATTTTGATCCCAAAGTATTATTAACCTCAAAAACCATAATTTACACTCATTTTCAGTCTATTCTGAATACCTCACACCTCACAATATTATTTTTAGTCCTAAAATTTGCACCGAGGTCGCTGTGTGAGTAAGATAAGCGACCCTAGTGGCCGACACAAACACCGGGCCCATCTAGGAGTGGCACTGCAGTGTCACGCAGGATGGCCCTTCCAAAAAACCCTCCCCAAACAGCACATGACGCAAAGAAAAAAAGAGGCGCAATGAGGTAGCTGACTGTGTGAGTAAGATAAGCGACCCTAGTGGCCGACACAAACACCGGGCCCATCTAGGAGTGGCACTGCAGTGTCACGCAGGATGGCCCTTCCAAAAAACCCTCCCCAAACAGCACATGACGCAAAGAAAAAAAGAGGCGCAATGAGGTAGCTGACTGTGTGAGTAAGATAAGCGACCTTAGTGGCCGACACAAACACCGGGCCCATCTAGGAGTGGCACTGCAGTGTCACGCAGGATGGCCCTTCCAAAAAACCCTCCCCAAACAGCACATGACGCAAAGAAAAAAAGAGGCGCAATGAGGTAGCTGACTGTGTGAGTAAGATAAGCGACCCTAGTGGCCGACACAAACACCGGGCCCATCTAGGAGTGGCACTGCAGTGTCACGCAGGATGGCCCTTCCAAAAAACCCTCCCCAAACAGCACATGACGCAAAGAAAAAAAGAGGCGCAATGAGGTAGCTGACTGTGTGAGTAAGATAAGCGACCCTAGTGGCCGACACAAACACCGGGCCCATCTAGGAGTGGCACTGCAGTGTCACGCAGGATGGCCCTTCCAAAAAACCCTCCCCAAACAGCACATGACGCAAAGAAAAAAAGAGGCGCAATGAGGTAGCTGACTGTGTGAGTAAGATAAGCGACCCTAGTGGCCGACACAAACACCGGGCCCATCTAGGAGTGGCACTGCAGTGTCACGCAGGATGGCCCTTCCAAAAAACCCTCCCCAAACAGCACATGACGCAAAGAAAAAAAGAGGCGCAATGAGGTAGCTGACTGTGTGAGTAAGATAAGCGACCCTAGTGGCCGACACAAACACCGGGCCCATCTAGGAGTGGCACTGCAGTGTCACTCAGGATGGCCCTTCCAAAAAACCCTCCCCAAACAGCACATGACGCAAAGAAAAAAAGAGGCGCAATGAGGTAGCTGACTGTGTGAGTAAGATAAGCGACCCTAGTGGCCGACACAAACACCGGGCCCATCTAGGAGTGGCACTGCAGTGTCACGCAGGATGGCCCTTCCAAAAAACCCTCCCCAAACAGCACATGACGCAAAGAAAAATTAAAGAAAAAAGAGGTGCAAGATGGAATTGTCCTTGGGCCCTCCCACCCACCCTTATGTTGTATAAACAGGACATGCACACTTTAACCAACCCATCATTTCAGTGACAGGGTCTGCCACACGACTGTGACTGAAATGACGGGTTGGTTTGGACCCCCACCAAAAAAGAAGCAATTAATCTCTCCTTGCACAAACTGGCTCTACAGAGGCAAGATGTCCACCTCATCATCATCCTCCGATATATCACCGTGTACATCCCCCTCCTCACAGATTATCAATTCGTCCCCACTGGAATCCACCATCTCAGCTCCCTGTGTACTTTGTGGAGGCAATTGCTGCTGGTCAATGTCTCCACGGAGGAATTGATTATAATTCATTTTAATGAACATCATCTTCTCCACATTTTCTGGATGTAACCTCGTACGCCGATTGCTGACAAGGTGAGCGGCGGCACTAAACACTCTTTCGGAGTACACACTTGTGGGAGGGCAACTTAGGTAGAATAAAGCCAGTTTGTGCAAGGGCCTCCAAATTGCCTCTTTTTCCTGCCAGTATAAGTACGGACTGTGTGACGTGCCTACTTGGATGCGGTCACTCATATAATCCTCCACCATTCTTTCAATGGTGAGAGAATCATATGCAGTGACAGTAGACGACATGTCCGTAATCGTTGTCAGGTCCTTCAGTCCGGACCAGATGTCAGCATCAGCAGTCGCGCCAGACTGCCCTGCATCACCGTCAGCGGGTGGGCTCGGAATTCTGAGCCTTTTCCTCGCACCCCCAGTTGCGGGAGAATGTGAAGGAGGAGATGTTGACAGGTCGCGTTCCGCTTGACTTGACAATTTTCTCACCAGCAGGTCTTTCAACCCCAGCAGACTTGTGTCTGCCGGAAAGATAGATCCAAGGTAGGCTTTAAATCTAGGATCGAGCACGGTGGCCAAAATGTAGTGCTCTGATTTCAACAGATTGACCACCCGTGAATCCTTGTTAAGCGAATTAAGGGCTCCATCCACAAGTCCCACATGCCTAGCGGAATCGCTCCGTGTTAGCTCCTCCTTCAATGTCTCCAGCTTCTTCTGCAAAAGCCTGATGAGGGGAATGACCTGACTCAGGCTGGCAGTGTCTGAACTGACTTCACGTGTGGCAAGTTCAAAGGGCATCAGAACCTTGCACAACGTTGAAATCATTCTCCACTGCGCTTGAGACAGGTGCATTCCACCTCCTATATCGTGCTCAATTGTATAGGCTTGAATGGCCTTTTGCTGCTCCTCCAACCTCTGAAGCATATAGAGGGTTGAATTCCACCTCGTTACCACTTCTTGCTTCAGATGATGGCAGGGCAGGTTCAGTAGTTTTTGGTGGTGCTCCAGTCTTCTGTACGTGGTGCCTGTACGCCGAAAGTGTCCCGCAATTCTTCTGGCCACCGACAGCATCTCTTGCACGCCCCTGTCGTTTTTTAAAAAATTCTGCACCACCAAATTCAAGGTATGTGCAAAACATGGGACGTGCTGGAATTTGCCCATATTTAATGCACACACAATATTGCTGGCGTTGTCCGATGCCACAAATCCACAGGAGAGTCCAATTGGGGTAAGCCATTCCGCGATGATCTTCCTCAGTTGCCGTAAGAGGTTTTCAGCTGTGTGCATATTCTGGAAAGCGGTGATACAAAGCGTAGCCTGCCTAGGAAAGAGTTGGCGTTTGCGAGATGCTGCTACTGGTGCCGCCGCTGCTGTTCTTGCGGCGGGAGTCCATACATCTACCCAGTGGGCTGTCACAGTCATATAGTCCTGACCCTGCCCTGCTCCACTTGTCCACATGTCTGTGGTTAAGTGGACATTGGGTACAACTGCATTTTTTAGGACACTGGTGAGTCTTTTTCTGACGTCCGTGTACATTCTCGGTATCGCCTGCCTAGAGAAGTGGAACCTAGATGGTATTTGGTAACGGGGGCACACTGCCTCAATAAATTGTCTAGTTCCCTGTGAACTAACGGCGGATACCGGACGCACGTCTAACACCAACATAGTTGTCAAGGCCTCAGTTATCCGCTTTGCAGCAGGATGACTGCTGTGATATTTCATCTTCCTCGCAAAGGACTGTTGGACAGTCAATTGCTTACTGGAAGTAGTACAAGTGGGCTTACGACTTCCCCTCTGGGATGACCATCGACTCCCAGCAGCAACAACAGCAGCGCCAGCAGCAGTAGGCGTTACACGCAAGGATGCATCGGAGGAATCCCAGGCAGGAGAGGACTCGTCAGAATTGCCAGTGACATGGCCTGCAGGACTATTGGCATTCCTGGGGAAGGAGGAAATTGACACTGAGGGAGTTGGTGGGGTGGTTTGCGTGAGCTTGGTTACAAGAGGAAGGGATTTACTGGTCAGTGGACTGCTTCCGCTGTCGCCCAAAGTTTTTGAACTTGTCACTGACTTATTATGAATGCGCTGCAGGTGACGTATAAGGGAGGATGTTCCGAGGTGGTTAACGTCCTTACCCCTACTTATTACAGCTTGACAAAGGCAACACACGGCTTGACACCTGTTGTCCGCTTTTCTGTTGAAATACCTCCACACTGAAGAGCTGATTTTTTTGGTATTTTCACCAGGCATGTCAACGGCCATATTCCTCCCACGGACAACAGGTGTCTCCCCGGGTGCCTGACTTAAACAAACCACCTCACCATCAGAATCCTCCTGGTCAATTTCCTCCCCAGCGCCAGCAACACCCATATCCTCCTCATCCTGGTGTACTTCAACATCTTCATCTTCAATCTGACTATCAGGAACTGGACTGCGGGTGCTCCTTCCAGCACTTGCAGGGGGCGTGCAAATGGTGGAAGGCGCATGCTCTTCACGTCCAGTGTTGGGAAGGTCAGGCATCGCAACCGACACAATTGGACTCTCCTTGTGGATTTGGGATTTCGAAGAACGTACAGTTCTTTGCGGTGCTTTTGCCAGCTTGAGTCTTTTCAGTTTTCTAGCGAGAGGCTTCCATCCTCATGTGAAGCTGAACCACTAGCCATGAACATAGGCCAGGGCCTCAGCCGTTCCTTGCCACTCCGTGTGGTAAATGGCATATTGGCAAGTTTACGCTTCTCCTCCGACAATTTTATTTTAGGTTTTGGAGTCCTTTTTTTACTGATATTTGGTGTTTTGGATTTGACATGCTCTGTACTATGACATTGGGCATCGGCCTTGGCAGACGACGTTGCTGGCATTTCATCGTCTCGGCCATGACTAGAGGCAGCAGCTTCAGCACGAGGTGGAAGTGGATCTTGATCTTTCCCTAATTTTGGAACCTCAACATTTTTGTTCTCCATATTTTAATAGGCACAACTAAAAGGCACCTCAGGTAAACAATGGAGATGGATGGATACTAGTATACAATTATGGATGGACTGCCGAGTGCCGACACAGAGGTAGCTACAGCCGTGGACTATTGTACTGTACTGTGTCTGCTGCTAATATAGACTGGATGATAATGAGATGTAGTATGTACAAAGAAGAAAGAAAAAAAAAACCACGGGTAGGTGGTATACAATTATGGATGGACTGCCGAGTGCCGACACAGAGGTAGCTACAGCCGTGGACTACCGTACTGTACTGTGTCTGCTGCTAATATAGACTGGATGATAATGAGATGTAGTATGTATAAAGAAGAAAGAAAAAAAAAAACACGGGTAGGTGGTATACAATTATGGACGGACTGCCGAGTGCCGACACAGAGGTAGCTACAGCCGTGGACTACCGTACTGTACTGTGTCTGCTGCTAATATAGACTGGATGATAATGAGATGTAGTATGTATAAAGAAGAAAGAAAAAAAAAACCACGGGTAGGTGGTATACAATTATGGACGGACTGCCGAGTGCCGACACAGAGGTAGCTACAGCCGTGGACTACCGTACTGTACTGTGTCTGCTGCTAATATAGACTGGATGATAATGAGATGTAGTATGTATAAAGAAGAAAGAAAAAAAAACCACGGGTAGGTGGTATACAATTATGGACGGACTGCCGAGTGCCGACACAGAGGTAGCTACAGCCGTGGACTATTGTACTGTACTGTGTCTGCTGCTAATATAGACTGGATGATAATGAGATGTAGTATGTATAAAGAAGAAAGAAAAAAAAACCACGGGTAGGTGGTATACAATTATGGATGGACTGCCGAGTGCCGACACAGAGGTAGCTACAGCCGTGGACTACCGTACTGTACTGTGTCTGCTGCTAATATAGACTGGATGATAATGAGATGTAGTATGTATAAAGAAGAAAGAAAAAAAAACCACGGGTAGGTGGTATACAATTATGGACGGACTGCCGAGTGCCGACACAGAGGTAGCTACAGCCATGGACTATTGTACTGTACTGTGTCTGCTGCTAATATAGACTGGATGATAATGAGATGTAGTATGTATAAAGAAGAAAGAAAAAAAAAAACACGGGTAGGTGGTATACAATTATGGATGGACTGCCGAGTGCCGACACAGAGGTAGCTACAGCCGTGGACTACCGTACTGTACTGTGTCTGCTGCTAATATAGTCTGGATGATAATGAGATGTAGTATGTATAAAGAAGAAAGAAAAAAAAACCACGGGTAGGTGGTATACAATTATGGACGGACTGCCGAGTGCCGACACAGAGGTAGCTACAGCCGTGGACTACCGTACTGTACTGTGTCTGCTGCTAATATAGACTGGATGATAATGAGATGTAGTATGTATAAAGAAGAAAGAAAAAAAAACCACGGGTAGGTGGTATACAATTATGGATGGACTGTAGAGTGCCGACACAGAGGTAGCTACAGCCGTGGACTACCGTACTGTACTGTGTCTGCTGCTAATATAGACTGGATGATAATGAGATGTAGTATGTATAAAGAAGAAAGAAAAAAAAACCACGGGTAGGTGGTATACAATTATGGACGGACTGCCGAGTGCCGACACAGAGGTAGCTACAGCCGTGGACTACCGTACTGTACTGTGTCTGCTGCTAATATAGACTGGATGATAATGAGATGTAGTATGTATAAAGAAGAAAGAAAAAAAAACCACGGGTAGGTGGTATACAATTATGGATGGACTGCCGAGTGCCGACACAGAGGTAGCTACAGCCGTGGACTACCGTACTGTGTCTGCTGCTAATATAGACTGGTTGATAATGAGATGTAGTATGTATAAAGAAGAAAGAAAAAAAAAACCACGGGTAGGTGGTATACAGTTATGGACGGACTGCCGAGTGCCGACACAGAGGTAGCTACAGCCGTGGACTACCGTACTGTACTGTGTCTGCTGCTAATATAGACTGGATGATAATGAGATGTAGTATGTATAAAGAAGAAAGAAAAAAAAAACCACGGGTAGGTGGTATACAATTATGGACGGACTGCCGAGTGCCGACACAGAGGTAGCTACAGCCGTGGACTACCGTACTGTGTCTGCTGCTAATATAGACTGGATGATAATGAGATGTAGTATGTATAAAGAAGAAAGAAAAAAAAAACCACGGGTAGGTGGTATACAATTATGGACGGACTGCCGAGTGCCGACACAGAGGTAGCTACAGCCGTGGACTACCGTACTGTACTGTGTCTGCTGCTAATATAGACTGGATGATAATGAGATGTAGTATGTATAAAGAAGAAAGAAAAAAAAAACCACGGGTAGGTGGTATACAATTATGGATGGACTGCCGAGTGCCGACACAGAGGTAGCTACAGCCGTGGACTACCGTACTGTACTGTGTCTGCTGCTAATATAGACTGGATGATAATGAGATGTAGTATGTATAAAGAAGAAAGAAAAAAAAAACCACGGGTAGGTGGTATACAATTGTGGATGGACTGCCGAGTGCCGACACAGTGGTAGCTACAGCCGTGAACTACCGTACTGTGTCTGCTGCGACTGGATGATAAATAATGATATAAAAAATATATATATATCACTACTGCAGCCGGACAGGTATATATTATATAATGACGGACCTGCTGGACACTGTCTGTCAGCAGAATGAGTTTTTTATTTTATAGAATAAAAAAACACCACACAAGTCACATGACGTGTGTTTAACTTTTACAGGCAGACATTCACAATACAATATAGTATACTATATACTGGTGGTCAGGTCACTGGTCACTCACACTGGCAGTGGCACTCCTGCAGAAAAAAAGTGTGCACTGTTTAATTTTTTAATATGTACTCCTGGCTCCTGCTATAACCTAACTGCTCCCCAGTCTCCCCCACAATTAAGCTGTGTGAGCACAGTCAGATATTATACATAGATGATGCAGCAGCACACTGGGCTGAGCACAGATATGGTATGTGACTGAGTCACTGTGTATCGTTTTTTCAGGCAGAGAACGGATTATATTAAATAATATAAAACTGCACTGGTGGTCACTGGTCAGTCACTAGTATAACTAACTAATACTATCAGCAAAATTCTGCACTCTCTGTCTGAGTACTCCTCCTAAGCTCCAGTAAATGAAGTGTCACTGTCTCACTCTGTCACTAGTATAACTAACTAATACTATCAGCAAAATTCTGCACTCTCTGTCTGAGTACTCCTCCTAAGCTCCAGTAAATGAAGTGTCACTGTCTCACTCTCACTCTCCTATCTATTTCTTCTCTAAACGGAGAGGACGCCAGCCACATCCTCTCACTATCAATCTCAATGCACGTGTAAAATGGCGGCGACGCGCGGCTCCTTATATAGAATCCGAGTCTCGCGATAGAATCCGAGCCTCGCGAGAATCCGACAGCGTCATGATGACGTTCGGGGCGCGCTCGGGTTAACCGAGCAAGGCGGGAAGATCCGAGTCGCTCGGATCCATGTAAAAAAAGCTGAAGTTCGGGCGGGTTCAGATTCCGAGGAACCGAACCCGCTCATCTCTAATTTTTAAATACGAGTGTGGCAATTAAAACTCCCTGGAGACGGATTTGAGAACAGCGCTGTGGTGTGCCTTTATTCTGATCTGGTTACTATAATTTGTAGTTACACCCTTACCTACAGTACGAGCTTTGTCTTAGAAGATCCTTTGTGCCCGGCCCTATGTCTGTTTAGTTTTGTCGCTCCTGGTAACAGATACTCCTATGCATCCTTGTGTCAGTCTGGCCTGCCCTCTCCCAATTTGGACTCCACTTTGTTTCACCTTTTCTGCATGTATAAATCTCTTTGCACTATAGGAAAACTAGTAATGATGTCACATAGAAGTAGAGATGAGCGGGTTCGGTTCCTCGGAATCCGAACCCGCCCGAACTTCAGCTTTTTTTACACGGATCCGAGCGACTCGGATCTTCCCGCCTTGCTCGGTTAACCCGAGCGCGCCCGAACGTCATCATGACGCTGTCGGATTCTCGCGAGGCTCGGATTCTATCGCGAGACTCGGATTCTATATAAGAAGCCGCGCGTCGCCGCCATTTTACACGTGCATTGAGATTGATAGTGAGAGGACGTGGCTGGCGTCCTCTCCGTTTAGAGAAGAAATAGATAGGAGAGTGAGAGTGAGACAGTGACACTTCATTTACTGGAGCTTAGGAGGAGTACTCAGACAGAGAGTGCAGAATTTTGCTGATAGTATTAGTTAGTTATACTAGTGACTGACCAGTGACCACCAGTGCAGTTTTATATTATTTAATATAATCCGTTCTCTGCCTGAAAAAACGATACACAGTGACTCAGTCACATACCATATCTGTGCTCAGCCCAGTGTGCTGCTGCATCATCTATGTATAATATCTGACTGTGCTCACACAGCTTAATTGTGGGGGAGACTGGGGAGCAGTTAGGTTATAGCAGGAGCCAGGAGTACATATTAAAAAATTAAACAGTGCACACTTTTTTTCTGCAGGAGTGCCACTGCCAGTGTGACTGACCAGTGACCTGACCACCAGTATATAGTATACTATATTGTATTGTGAATGTCTGCCTGTAAAAGTTAAACACACGTCGTGTGACTTGTGTGGTGTTTTTTTATTCTATAAAATAAAAAACTCATTCTGCTGACAGACAGTGTCCAGCAGGTCCGTCATTATATATATATACCTGTCCGGCTGCAGTAGTGATATATATATATTTTTTATATCATTATTTATCATCCAGTCGCAGCAGACACAGTACGGTAGTTCACGGCTGTAGCTACCTCTGTGTCGGCACTCGGCAGTCCATCCATAATTGTATACCACCTACCCGTGGTTTTTTCTTTCTTTCTTCTTTATACATACTACATCTCATTATCATCCAGTCTATATTAGCAGCAGACACAGTACAGTACGGTAGTCCACGGCTGTAGCTACCTCTGTGTCGGCACTCGGCAGTCCGTCCATAATTGTATACCACCTACCCGTGTTTTTTTTTTCTTTCTTCTTTATACATACTACATCTCATTATCAACCAGTCTATATTAGCAGCAGACACAGTACGGTAGTCCACGGCTGTAGCTACCTCTGTGTCGGCACTCGGCAGTCCGTCCATAATTGTATACCACCTACCCGTGGTTTTTTTTTTCTTTCTTCTTTATACATACTACATCTCATTATCATCCAGTCTATATTAGCAGCAGACACAGTACAGTACGGTAGTCCACGGCTGTAGCTACCTCTGTGTCGGCACTCGGCAGTCCGTCCATAATTGTATACCACCTACCCGTGGTTTTTTTTTTCTTTCTTCTTTATACATACTACATCTCATTATCAACCAGTCTATATTAGCAGCAGACACAGTACAGTAGTCCACGGCTGTAGCTACCTCTGTGTCGGCACTCGGCAGTCCATCCATAATTGTATACCACCTACCCGTGGTTTTTTTTTCTTTCTTCTTTATACATACTACATCTCATTATCATCCAGTCTATATTAGCAGCAGACACAGTACAGTACGGTAGTCCACGGCTGTAGCTACCTCTGTGTCGGCACTCGGCAGTCCGTCCATAATTGTATACCACCTACCCGTGGTTTTTTTTTTCTTTCTTCTTTATACATACTACATCTCATTATCATCCAGTCTATATTAGCAGCAGACACAGTACAGTACGGTAGTCCACGGCTGTAGCTATCTCTGTGTCGGCAATCGGCAGTCCATCCATAATTGTATACCACCTACCCGTGGTTTTTTCTTCTTTCTTCTTTATACATACTACATCTCATTATCATCCAGTCTATATTAGCAGCAGACACAGTACAGTACAATAGTCCACGGCTGTAGCTACCTCTGTGTCGGCACTCGGCAGTCCGTCCATAATTGTATACCACCTACCCGTGGTTTTTTTTTCTTTCTTCTTTATACATACTACATCTCATTATCATCCAGTCTATATTAGCAGCAGACACAGTACAGTACGGTAGTCCACGGCTGTAGCTACCTCTGTGTCGGCACTCGGCAGTCCGTCCATAATTGTATACCACCTACCCGTGTGTTTTTTTTCTTTCTTCTTTATACATACTACATCTCATTATCATCCAGTCTATATTAGCAGCAGACACAGTACAGTACGGTAGTCCACGGCTGTAGCTACCTCTGTGTCGGCACTCGGCAGTCCATCCATAATTGTATACCACCTACCCGTGGTTTTTTTTTCTTTCTTCTTTATACATACTACATCTCATTATCATCCAGTCTATATTAGCAGCAGACACAGTACAGTACAATAGTCCACGGCTGTAGCTACCTCTGTGTCGGCACTCGGCAGTCCATCCATAATTGTATACTAGTATCCATCCATCTCCATTGTTTACCTGAGGTGCCTTTTAGTTGTGCCTATTAAAATATGGAGAACAAAAATGTTGAGGTTCCAAAATTAGGGAAAGATCAAGATCCACTTCCACCTCGTGCTGAAGCTGCTGCCACTAGTCATGGCCGAGACGATGAAATGCCAGCAACGTCGTCTGCCAAGGCCGATGCCCAATGTCATAGTACAGAGCATGTCAAATCCAAAACACCAAATATCAGTAAAAAAAGGACTCCAAAACCTAAAATAAAATTGTCGGAGGAGAAGCGTAAACTTGCCAATATGCCATTTACCACACGGAGTGGCAAGGAACGGCTGAGGCCCTGGCCTATGTTCATGGCTAGTGGTTCAGCTTCACATGAGGATGAAAGCACTCAGCCTCTCGCTAGAAAACTGAAAAGACTCAAGCTGGCAAAAGCACCGCAAAGAACTGTGCGTTCTTCGAAATCCCAAATCCACAAGGAGAGTCCAATTGTGTCGGTTGCGATGCCTGACCTTCCCAACACTGGACGTGAAGAGCATGCGCCTTCCACCATTTGCACGCCCCCTGCAAGTGCTGGAAGGAGCACCCGCAGTCCAGTTCCTGATAGTCAGATTGAAGATGAAGATGTTGAAGTACACCAGGATGAGGAGGATATGGGTGTTGCTGGCGCTGGGGAGGAAATTGACCAGGAGGATTCTGATGGTGAGGTGGTTTGTTTAAGTCAGGCACCCGGGGAGACACCTGTTGTCCGTGGGAGGAATATGGCCGTTGACATGCCTGGTGAAAATACCAAAAAAATCAGCTTTTCAGTGTGGAGGTATTTCAACAGAAAAGCGGACAACAGGTGTCAAGCCGTGTGTTGCCTTTGTCAAGCTGTAGTAAGTAGGGGTAAGGACGTTAACCACCTCGGAACATCCTCCCTTATACGTCACCTGCAGCGCATTCATAATAAGTCAGTGACAAGTTCAAAAACTTTGGGCGACAGCGGAAGCAGTCCACTGACCAGTAAATCCCTTCCTCTTGTAACCAAGCTCACGCAAACCACCCCACCAACTCCCTCAGTGTCAATTTCCTCCTTCCCCAGGAATGCCAATAGTCCTGCAGGCCATGTCACTGGCAATTCTGACGAGTCCTCTCCTGCCTGGGATTCCTCCGATGCATCCTTGCGTGTAACGCCTACTGCTGCTGGCGCTGCTGTTGTTGCTGCTGGGAGTCGATGGTCATCCCAGAGGGGAAGTCGTAAGCCCACTTGTACTACTTCCAGTAAGCAATTGACTGTCCAACAGTCCTTTGCGAGGAAGATGAAATATCACAGCAGTCATCCTGCTGCAAAGCGGATAACTGAGGCCTTGACAACTATGTTGGTGTTAGACGTGCGTCCGGTATCCGCCGTTAGTTCACAGGGAACTAGACAATTTATTGAGGCAGTGTGCCCCCGTTACCAAATACCATCTAGGTTCCACTTCTCTAGGCAGGCGATACCGAGAATGTACACGGACGTCAGAAAAAGACTCACCAGTGTCCTAAAAAATGCAGTTGTACCCAATGTCCACTTAACCACGGACATGTGGACAAGTGGAGCAGGGCAGGGTCAGGACTATATGACTGTGACAGCCCACTGGGTAGATGTATGGACTCCCGCCGCAAGAACAGCAGCGGCGGCACCAGTAGCAGCATCTTGCAAACGCCAACTCTTTCCTAGGCAGGCTACGCTTTGTATCACCGCTTTCCAGAATACGCACACAGCTGAAAACCTCTTACGGCAACTGAGGAAGATCATCGCGGAATGGCTTACCCCAATTGGACTCTCCTGTGGATTTGTGGCATCGGACAACGCCAGCAATATTGTGTGTGCATTAAATATGGGCAAATTCCAGCACGTCCCATGTTTTGCACATACCTTGAATTTGGTGGTGCAGAATTTTTTAAAAAACGACAGGGGCGTGCAAGAGATGCTGTCGGTGGCCAGAAGAATTGCGGGACACTTTCGGCGTACAGGCACCACGTACAGAAGACTGGAGCACCACCAAAAACTACTGAACCTGCCCTGCCATCATCTGAAGCAAGAAGTGGTAACGAGGTGGAATTCAACCCTCTATATGCTTCAGAGGTTGGAGGAGCAGCAAAAGGCCATTCAAGCCTATACAATTGAGCACGATATAGGAGGTGGAATGCACCTGTCTCAAGCGCAGTGGAGAATGATTTCAACGTTGTGCAAGGTTCTGATGCCCTTTGAACTTGCCACACGTGAAGTCAGTTCAGACACTGCCAGCCTGAGTCAGGTCATTCCCCTCATCAGGCTTTTGCAGAAGAAGCTGGAGACATTGAAGGAGGAGCTAACACGGAGCGATTCCGCTAGGCATGTGGGACTTGTGGATGGAGCCCTTAATTCGCTTAACAAGGATTCACGGGTGGTCAATCTGTTGAAATCAGAGCACTACATTTTGGCCACCGTGCTCGATCCTAGATTTAAAGCCTACCTTGGATCTCTCTTTCCGGCAGACACAAGTCTGCTGGGGTTGAAAGACCTGCTGGTGAGAAAATTGTCAAGTCAAGCGGAACGCGACCTGTCAACATCTCCTCCTTCACATTCTCCCGCAACTGGGGGTGCGAGGAAAAGGCTCAGAATTCCGAGCCCACCCGCTGGCGGTGATGCAGGGCAGTCTGGAGCGACTGCTGATGCTGACATCTGGTCCGGACTGAAGGACCTGACAACGATTACGGACATGTCGTCTACTGTCACTGCATATGATTCTCTCACCATTGAAAGAATGGTGGAGGATTATATGAGTGACCGCATCCAAGTAGGCACGTCACACAGTCCGTACTTATACTGGCAGGAAAAAGAGGCAATTTGGAGGCCCTTGCACAAACTGGCTTTATTCTACCTAAGTTGCCCTCCCACAAGTGTGTACTCCGAAAGAGTGTTTAGTGCCGCCGCTCACCTTGTCAGCAATCGGCGTACGAGGTTACATCCAGAAAATGTGGAGAAGATGATGTTCATTAAAATGAATTATAATCAATTCCTCCGTGGAGACATTGACCAGCAGCAATTGCCTCCACAAAGTACACAGGGAGCTGAGATGGTGGATTCCAGTGGGGACGAATTGATAATCTGTGAGGAGGGGGATGTACACGGTGATATATCGGAGGATGATGATGAGGTGGACATCTTGCCTCTGTAGAGCCAGTTTGTGCAAGGAGAGATTAATTGCTTCTTTTTTGGTGGGGGTCCAAACCAACCCGTCATTTCAGTCACAGTCGTGTGGCAGACCCTGTCACTGAAATGATGGGTTGGTTAAAGTGTGCATGTCCTGTTTATACAACATAAGGGTGGGTGGGAGGGCCCAAGGACAATTCCATCTTGCACCTCTTTTTTCTTTAATTTTTCTTTGCGTCATGTGCTGTTTGGGGAGGGTTTTTTGGAAGGGCCATCCTGCGTGACACTGCAGTGCCACTCCTAGATGGGCCCGGTGTTTGTGTCGGCCACCAGGGTCGCTTATCTTACTCACACAGTCAGCTACCTCATTGCGCCTCTTTTTTTCTTTGCGTCATGTGCTGTTTGGGGAGGGTTTTTTGGAAGGGCCATCCTGCGTGACACTGCAGTGCCACTCCTAGATGGGCCCGGTGTTTGTGTCGGCCACTAGGGTCGCTTATCTTACTCACACAGTCAGCTACCTCATTGCGCCTCTTTTTTTCTTTGCGTCATGTGCTGTTTGGGGAGGGTTTTTTGGAAGGGCCATCCTGCGTGACACTGCAGTGCCACTCCTAGATGGGCCCGGTGTTTGTGTCGGCCACTAGGGTCGCTTATCTTACTCACACAGTCAGCTACCTCATTGCGCCTCTTTTTTTCTTTGCGTCATGTGCTGTTTGGGGAGGGTTTTTTGGAAGGGCCATCCTGCGTGACACTGCAGTGCCACTCCTAGATGGGCCCGGTGTTTGTGTCGGCCACTAGGGTCGCTTATCTTACTCACACAGTCAGCTACCTCATTGCGCCTCTTTTTTTCTTTGCGTCATGTGCTGTTTGGGGAGGGTTTTTTGGAAGGGCCATCCTGCGTGACACTGCAGTGCCACTCCTAGATGGGCCCGGTGTTTGTGTCGGCCACTAGGGTCGCTTATCTTACTCACACAGTCAGCTACCTCATTGCGCCTCTTTTTTTCTTTGCGTCATGTGCTGTTTGGGGAGGGTTTTTTGGAAGGGCCATCCTGCGTGACACTGCAGTGCCACTCCTAGATGGGCCCGGTGTTTGTGTCGGCCACTAGGGTCGCTTATCTTACTCACACAGTCAGCTACCTCATTGCGCCTCTTTTTTTCTTTGCGTCATGTGCTGTTTGGGGAGGGTTTTTTGGAAGGGCCATCCTGCGTGACACTGCAGTGCCACTCCTAGATGGGCCCGGTGTTTGTGTCGGCCACTAGGGTCGCTTATCTTACTCACACAGTCAGCTACCTCATTGCGCCTCTTTTTTTCTTTGCGTCATGTGCTGTTTGGGGAGGGTTTTTTGGAAGGGCCATCCTGCGTGACACTGCAGTGCCACTCCTAGATGGGCCCGGTGTTTGTGTCGGCCACTAGGGTCGCTTATCTTACTCACACAGTCAGCTACCTCATTGCGCCTCTTTTTTTCTTTGCGTCATGTGCTGTTTGGGGAGGGTTTTTTGGAAGGGCCATCCTGCGTGACACTGCAGTGCCACTCCTAGATGGGCCCGGTGTTTGTGTCGGCCACTAGGGTCGCTTATCTTACTCACACAGCGACCTCGGTGCAAATTTTAGGACTAAAAATAATATTGTGAGGTGTGAGGTATTCAGAATAGACTGAAAATGAGTGTAAATTATGGTTTTTGAGGTTAATAATACTTTGGGATCAAAATGACCCCCAAATTCTATGATTTAAGCTGTTTTTTAGGGTTTTTTGAAAAAAACACCCGAATCCAAAACACAGCCGAATCCGACAAAAAAAATTCGGTGAGGTTTTGCCAAAACGCGGTTTAACCCAAAACACGGCCGCGGAACCGAACCCAAAACCAAAACACAAAACCCGAAAAATTTCCGGCGCTCATCTCTACATAGAAGCCAATTTGAATGCTCCCACACAACTAAGAGAGTATATTCACCCATATCTGGGCTGCATGCATATTTTGTGTGGCTAGACCACACTTGCACAAGACCAGTCAAATGAAAAAGATATGTCTGAAAACAGACTCAATTATGTAATGACACATACCCATAACTATGGTGGGCAATCCCAGAATCGGGATCGGCAGGATCCCGGGACTTTGGCCAAATATTGGCTGGGATTAAATTCCGTGATTGGAGCTTCCAATCCCTGAGAATTCAGGATTAGCCTGCCCCTTTGTTTGTTTTTTAATGCCGGCAGCGTCCTCAGGAGGCTCAGACCCTGGCCGGCTCCCCCTGCTCAGCTCCCTCTGTGCTGTGAAGTCAGAGGTCACACAGACCTCAGCGCATCACTGCCCTGTAGTGCTCTCCCTAGTGCACCCTTGCCCCCCATTCTGAGATTTCCAGATCTTGGGAGGGTCAGTGGTGGGGTATTATTTTCATTCAGAGATGGGGGGTTATCAGGTCTGTGGGGTCACATTTGGAACTTTGTTTTCATTGAGAAATTGGGGGGTTGTGAGGTCAGGTAAATACATAGTGTTTTTTAATTTATTTGAATTAAACAAGTAAATAGTTAAATACAGCTACTTCCATAGCGGCTCTACAATGGTGTAATGTATATTTGGGGCTCAACCATAGTGTAATGTGTACAAAGGGCTCTACTGTGTGGCGTAACATATATAAGGGGCTCTACTGTGTGGCATTACGTGTATAAGGGGTAACACTGTGTGATGTAATGTGAATTTGTCCTATTCAGTGGCCACAACCCTTCCCAATGAAGCCATGCCCCTGTATTATTGTTGCAAGCCTTTGGCACGCACTGACCCTATTTTAAACATGGGGGGCACCTAAAGGATAGGCTAGAACCGGCCCTGTCACCAGTTTAGGATTTTTAAATATTGTTTCTTTTCAAATGTAACATGCCACCACATGTTGGCTAGGCCACCAATTCAGTACAGGGGAGGGGGGAGCCAAAACATACCATTGCTCCAGGCACCATGGTTCCTAGCTACACTTCTGCCTCCCAGTACCCATGCTCAGAGGGCCTCCCAGTGTCGAAACCCGGAAGTTCTTTTCAGAACAGCTGTCCTATGCGATACTAATCGCATATGTCAGTACATATGAGATTAGTATCATTGCAGATTGTGGCAGAATATAATCAGCAGCTTTAGTACATCCCGCTCTTGGAGTGGACACACCAGAAACAATCAATTGTAGCCACTGATGCAGCTCACACTGTCTTTTACTATAAACAAAGTATATTATTAATTAAAATATAAACATAAATGTATTTCTTAGTGACACAACAATAATTAATTTTTGGTGGAGATATATCAAGCCTATTAAAGAATAGAGAAATTGACAAGTGGAGAACTAATCACATTCCAGCTAGCATTTATCCTGCACATTCTCTAAAATGATAGGTAGAAAATAATTGGTTGCTATGCGTATCTTCTTCACTTGTCTACTTCTCTCCTATTAAGAAGGCTTGGTACATCTCCCCCTATGAGCCAGTGACATTACTGTGACACATTCTCAAGCATATTGGCTCAGCTCACAAAAAGGCCCCCCTCCATGACTCAGTGATGGGAGGCAATGAGTACACTTTAAATGTTCGTTTTCTTTCTTTTCACATAGCAGGTTCATTACTGTTGCAGAGACTTCAACTTTCTTTTTAAATATGTGGAAGGAAGTTATTGTTAATCCAGTTTAGCCATAATATATTTGACTTGTTTTCTCAATGTTAGCACCAGCAATAGCAAAGGAGAATACTCTTCCACGTACTTAAAGGAGCTTTTGATAACACATTACTGTGGACAGCCACATCATTTAGCTAGATAAATAAAGAGAGGTGTCAAAGTGATTAAAGCCAGCAGGGCTATGGCCTGGACAATGGTGTGTGGAATGGACAATTCCAGGGTCCTTTATAAACAAGCCCACCTCATAAGACCAACACTCAAAACAGCCGCTGACAGCTTTTGCTGTCTCCCAGAAATGTACTAGAGGGGAAACTGAACTTCATATCTTATCTGCTGTCTTTCTGATAACAGATTGCAGAACTCAGACAGAAGGCAGAAATGTTGTCCCCTGGGAAAGTTATTCCAGAATAAAAGCTACACTTGTAAAACGGACATCAAGATTTCACTTGATTTTAATATTCTTCAAATGTGAAACAAAATGTGGATGTACTGTATAGTGTGGAGTTCTACCCAAAGAACCTCAGTTACCCTGGAATAAAGAAAACATCTGCCACTGAATCTCATGTGCGAAAGCACTGGTCAGATTTTACAGGATGCCTTTGCTTTGCACCAGGGCAGCTAAATGGTCCGTGCTGCCTATATCCAACTGCACACCTACCGTCTGCTTGCTCGTATGAGATGTCTCCACAAACTTGAACTAAACCTAGGCTTGCAGGGAGGTGGAATTCTCTCTAGAGATGCTTTGTGTAAAAGTGTAATGTCCAGAATCCTACCATTTTAGAACATTCTCACCTATTCTCCTGGAGAGCCACTGTAAAGCAAATAGAGTCCTTTTTTTTTTTTTTAATCTTGGCCAGCTCGGGAGAATACATCTGCTAGACAAGGTTCTATGTTATATCTCTATGCAGGCCAAAGCCAAAACTACAGGTGTGTGAGTATTGCTGCTGCTGCACAAGACCTAGGGGCAGCACCATTGCTCCCCCACAGGGACGTGCAGTCAGGGGAGGCAGGGGAGGCAGTGCCTCCCCTGTCATAATGATTAAAATAATAAAAAGAAGATATTTATAACACAGTCTGTTATAAATATCTTTTTTCATTATTTTAATAATTCCCCCCCCTGTGGCTGCTTGTGAGGGTGGGAGGCATCGGGAGAGGTGCCTCCCGCTGCTAACACTAAAACTCCGGGCAGCGGGGGGCGGGGCGCAGCAATGGGCTGTGAAAGCCCATTGAAAATGAATTGGGAAGCGGCACCTATACAGCCCCGATGAATGCACGCCCCTGTCAGTGCCCCAGATGTGATTGGCCCAGCGGATCCAGTGCTGGATCCGCTGTCCAATCACTAGCGAGCCCCCTTCCCGGCTGCAGCAGGCGCCGTGGTCTGTGTGGGCGCCCGCTGCAGCCAGCGCCGCTGAGCGGCGCTACTATGGGAGAGACGTCATGAGTCATGACGTCTCTCCCATAGTACAGCAGAGACGAGCCGGCGGACGGAGATGGAGGACAGCGCTGCTGGAGCTGCGCTGCTGGAGCGGTAAGTATGTGTGTGTGTTTTTTTTATTTTTATTGTGTTTGTGTTGGGGGCAGAGCAACAGGGGTTCAGCAACTGGGGGGCACAACAACAATGGGCACAGCAACAGGGGCACAGCAAAAGGGGCACAACTATAAGGGGCACAACTATAAGGGGCACAACTATAAGGGGCACAACTGTAAGGGGCACAGCAACAGGGGCACAACTATAAGGGGCACAGCAAAAGGGGCACAACTATAAGGGGCACAACTATAACGGGCACAGCAACAGGGGCACAACTATAAGGGGCACAGCAAAAGGGGCACAACTATAAGGGGCACAGCAAAAGGGGCACAACTATAAGGAGCACAGCAAAAGGGGCACAACTATAAGGGGCACAGCAAAAGGGGCACAACTATAAGGGGCACAGCAAAAGGGGCACATCTATAAGGGGCACAACTATAAGGGGCACAGCAAAAGGGGCACAACTATAAGGGGCACAACTATAAGGGGCACAGCAACAGGGGCACAACTATAAGGGGCACAACTATAAGGGGCACAGCAAAAGGGGCACAACTATAAGTGGCACAACTATAAGGGGCACAGAAAAAGGGGCACAACTACAAGGGGCACGGCAACAGGGGCACAACTATAAGGGGCACAACTACAAGGGGCACAGCAAAAGGGGCACAACTACAAGGGGCACAGCAACAGGGGCACAACTATAAGGGGCACAGCAACATGGGGCACAACTATAAGGGGCACAGCAAAAGGGGCACAACTACAAGGGGCACAGCAACTGGGGGGCACAACTACAAGGGGCACAGCAACTGGGGGTCACAACTACGTGGGGCACAACTACAAGGGGCACAGCAAGTGGGGGGCAAAACTACAAGGGGCACAGCAACTGGGGGCACAATTACAGGGGTCACAGCTACTGGGGGCACAGCTACTGGGGGCACAGCTACTGGGGGCAAAGCTACAGGGTGCACAGCGACTGGGGGCAAAGCTACATGGGGCACAGCGACTGGGGGCACAGCGACTGGGGGCACAACTACTCGGGGCACAGCTAGGGGGCACAGCTATTGGGGGCAAAGCTACAAGGGGCACAGCGACTGGAGTCACAACTACTGGGGGCACAGCGACTGGGGGCAAAGCTACAGGGGTCACAGCGACTGGGGGCACAACTACTCAGGGCACTGCTACAAGGGGCACAGCTACAGGGGTCACAACTACTGGGGGCACAACCACAAGGGGCAAAGCTACAGGGGGCACAGCTACAAAGGGCACAGCGACTGGGGGCACAACTACAGGGGTCACAACTACTCGGGGCCCTGCTACTGGGGGCACTGCTACAGGGGGCAAAGCTACTAGGGGTATAGCTACTAGGCTCACAACTATCGGGGGCGCCTGCTCCATCATCCCAGCTAGCAGCAGCACTCTCCCCTGTCTGTGCTAACGTCCTCCCACGTCAGCGAGTGTATAATATTCATTAATTTCTCTCTCTCCTCCTGTGGATTACTTTGTTTGTAAGTATAATTTTCATTTTTACAGGTACTGGCCCTATTGGGTTCTACTGGACAAGTGGACGTGACCGGCGTGGGATGTAGGTAAGTAATCTCTCTCTCATTTTTACAGGAACCACCTATTGGATTCTACATGGACAAGTGGACGTGACCGGCGTGGGATGTAGGTAAGTATGTGTGAGTGTGTAAGTGTGTTTTAATAAATTTTTACTTTCACGGTGTGTGTGTTGTGTTTTTATTTAGGTATTTTTTGTTGTTGTAGAACTACAGGTACCAGCGGGCCCGTTATTTCCCAGCATGCTGGTACTTGAGGTTCTCCAAGCACCAGCAAGCGGGGGAGGCTTGCTGGGCCTTGTAGTTCCACAACAGAAAACAATATTCTTTTTATACACACTTATGGCTATCAGCCCGGCACCCACCGCCCAAGGGTGCTGGGGACAGCCTCGGGCTTCACCCCTGGCCCTTGGGTGCCTGGAGGGGGGGGACCCCTTGATTTAAGGGGTCCCCACTCCTCCAGGGAACCCCGGCCGGGGGTGACTAGTTGGGGGGGTAATGCCACGGCCGCAGGGACCTACATAAATGTGTCTCCCGGCTGTGGCATTATGTCCCTGGCTAGTGGAGCCCGGTGCTGGTTTTAAAAATACGGGGGACCCCTACATCTTTTGTCCCCCGTATTTTTGGAACCAGGACCGGTCTAAGCCCGGTGCTGGTTGTCTAAATACGGGGAACCCCTGTCCAATTTTTCCCCCAGTATTTAAACAACCAGGACCGGCTTAAAGAGCCCGAGGCTGGTTAAACTTAGGAAAGGGGGACCTCACGCATTTTTTTTTTTTTACATTTTTTAACCCATTCAGACCCTTCTCCATTAAGTTAATGGAAGCCCTGGACAACAAAATTGCATTCATGTCCTCCTCCCACTCCCTTCCCAAACACTAATTTTAATTTTTTTCTATAAAAATGTACAAGATATCACAAGTATGATGAGCAGGCAGGCAGCTGGCATTGGCGGCATCGGATTGAGATGCAAATTAGTGGTGGAGGGCTGGGTCAGTTGATGGTGGGCGAGTTTGTAAGCCATTGGCGGTGGCAGCAGGCATCGGCTCAGAGGCAGTAGCGGGCTTTGGTTTTGGCGGTGGTAGGGGTCATCGGCAGGATTCGGCGGACATTATGGCTGTAGTGCCTCACCAGCCTCTGACCTCACCGCACGCCACTGCTCCCCCATAACATTAGCATTTGGCTTGCTGAATGTGTAGAAAGGGAACCTGCAGCCTAAATGCTGCCCAGTGCCACCACAGAATAAAATAACAGGTACCACTGGCACTTTAATCTTCCAGATGATCCTCTGTTAAGAGGATATATTATCTTAAGAGACTTATATACCAATGGGATACATATCCACAATAAACATGGTACATAAAAATGTATATTTTAATATCACAATAAAAACATCTACATACAAATAAGTGTGCATTAAATCTTATACAATAAAGTGACTGGTGCATCAATGCAGGGAATGGATCTCTCACCGTGTTCCAAAAGTGCGGTGGGCTAGCTTTTTAGTTAGCAATAAGCAGTCCAATGGCTGATTAGCCTGGCACCACCGCAAAGGATTTTATCAGCATGCAGCATCCAGTCACCGAAATCTTCACACGAACACCTCCTCCAAACAACGCGTTTCGGTCCACAAATAGACCTTTTTCAAGAATGGATATAGAGCTGTACATAAAACGTCCTTTTATACCCTCCATATTACTAGATAATTGATTAATTACCGCCGGCGTCTCACTTCCTGGTTCCTTTACCAGAAGTTGCGTCGGTGCATTCCAGTGACCAATTCCTCTCTTTTGGTCTTGATCATTTCACTCTTCTTGCGTGTTATACGAGATTACAACACCATACTTCTGGATCCACCCACCGGATGTTGTATTCAGTGCGTTCCAATGACCATAATGCCGTATGACACGCAAGGAGAGTGAAATGATCGAGACTGAAAGAGAGGAAGTGGTCACTGGAACGCACCGACGCAACTTCCGGTAAAGGAACCAGGAAGTGATACACAGGTAATTAATCAATTATCTAGTAATATGGAGGGTATAAAAGGACGTTTTATGTACAGCTCTATATCCATTCTTGAAAAAGGTCTATTTGTGGACCGAAACGTGTTGTTTGGAGGAGCTGTTCGTGTCAATATTTTGGTGACTGGATGCTGCATGCTGATAAAATCCTTTGCGGTGGTGCCAGGCTAATCAGCCTTGGACCGCTTATTGCTAACTAACAAGCTAGCCCACCGCACTTTTGGGACACGGTGAGAGATCCATTCCCTGCATTGATGCACCAGTCACTTTATTGTGTATAAGATCTAATGCACACTTATTTGTATGTGGATGTTTTTATTGTGATATTAAAATATTAATTTTTATGTACCATGTTTATTGTGGATATGTATCCCATTGGTATATAAGTCTCTTAAGATAATTTGTCCTCTTAACAGAGGATCATCTGGAAGATTAAAGCGCCAGTGGTACCTGTTATTTTATCCTGTATTGTTTCCATAGAGAAAAGGTGTTTTTTCTCCCTTTTTAGCAGTGTAGCAAGGAAGCTAAATCTTTTAACTGCGCAATTCTGATACCATATCATTTTACCTTTTGTCTGTAACCCTTTTTGAAACACCTCACGGGTTAGTCTGCAGCAGGGATGTTTAAATTTAGGGAAACCCGGAGAAATGCATCCAAAGGTTTCCTAGATGAGTCATCAGTAGAAATCAATGTGGAAGATGAGGATTTAACCTCTCTGTTAGGCAAATTGGAAAAATTGATGTTGAAAGAGAATAGGCTGTGGTGGGAGGTAACCACCTTGGAACATTATTTGTCCCATCACTTGATTTCGAGAGGGTTAAGGTTGATCAAAAAAACCTTCACTCACTAATGAGAATGAGCCTTTTGTCAAAGAATGGGACAAAATATTAGAACACTGCAGCTTATCTTTGGTAGAATTGATTGTGAAAAAGAGGAGAACAATCTCTTGGAAATGAATAGACATATTGAAACTTCTAAAGCCTTTGTTGACCCGTTTTTGGATTTAGCGGAAGTCAAAGAGAAAGAGAAAACCATCTTATTAAGATTGGAAAAAGAAACCAAAGATTTAAAAAGTAGAAAGAGGAGAAAAATTTTTAGAGACCTAAATGAGTGCCAGAGGGAGGACCATGTGGATCCAAAAGAAAAGGATCAAAGGTTAATTACAGAAGGGTCTACACAGACCCGCACTTGGCGTAAGAGAACCATTAGACAGAATTATCAGGTTAAAAAAATCGCATAATAAGGGCTATAACCCTAAAGGGAAGAACAATTTGAGAATAAGAAATATGAAAGGAGCCACTCCCCATTTGATGAGGGCTATAGGGAACCTGAATTCCACAATAGAAAGAAAGGGGAAAG
The DNA here is from genome assembly GCF_028390025.1 of Pseudophryne corroboree. Classification (NCBI taxonomy): domain Eukaryota; kingdom Metazoa; phylum Chordata; class Amphibia; order Anura; family Myobatrachidae; genus Pseudophryne; species Pseudophryne corroboree. The sequence continues at coordinate 674,702,700 of NC_086446.1, forward strand.
GAAATACACCCATTATTCCCCCATTTGGAGGAGTAACTACCCCAAGGAATTCGGAAGATATAGAAAAGGGAGAGATTTTGGCACTAGGCAAAATGAGAGGTACAAATTTGATGCTTACTCTGTAAAGAGAGATGAGAAACATAGATCAGATATTGTATATACACCACGTCTGATTAGTCCTTTTTTGGAAAGAGGCCATTGGACACAAAGAAGGGAATAAAATTACCGAAATGAGGGAAAAGAGGTGGTATAAAAAAAAACTAAACCCCAAAAATCCTCCCCTAAACCAATGGAGAGTAATGGAAGTCAAAGTGGGAATAAAAACCTTGAAAAGATTACAACTAGTAAAATTTTCAATTTGAGCAACCATGAGCTGACAGCTTCTGTGTCACGATCCGGGTATCTGGACGCCATTTCTTACCCATCAGATGTCTCCTAAGGCTGGCTCAGCGCTCCAGGACCGGATTCCATCTGTTATCCTGATGTGTACATTCCTGTATCCTCTCCTGTCACTCTGGGACGCTGTCACAGTAAACGCCATATTACACCTGGCATGGCGTCTCCCGCGGCCTCCGCCGCCGTCCCTGAACTTCTGCATGCAGAGTGTCTGAGTGGCGATTACGTCAGCCGCGGCCTCCGCTGTGTCCGCGTGGTTGGATGTGCATCTGTCAGCCTGGCGCCTCCTGTCTCCGGTGGCCGGCGCCGCCATTACTGTTTTCATTACCACATGGATTACAAACCAAACTTCCCTCCAAGTGTCTGCATGGGCGCAGCCATCTTGGATTCTGTCAGCTGATCATTTCCACCAATCTGTTCTCAGTATTGATAATCTGCATAATTGCCTAGCCAATCCCTTCCTTGCTGCAGGTATAAATACACTGTGCCTGAGCAAGGAAGGCGTCGGTGCTTTGGTTGTCAAACCTAGTTCCTGTTTGTCTCTCTCCTGTGATTGTCTTCCAGGTTCCAGCTCCTGTCTCAAGACTTCCACCATAGAGACCCGCACCAGCATTCCACCTGCGGTGTAGCCTGACTCTCCAATCCATTGTGGATTCATCTGTTTCCAGCTACAACATTACCTGCTTCCAGCTCAGCTTCCAGCAGAGTACAGCTTCCCTTAAAGGGCCGGTGTCCTTTCTACACTTTACCACTCTCCACCGGTATTATTATTTCTCCGCTCTCAATTTCTACATTTCAGTTCATATTTCATCGCTCCCAAGTTCATTTATTATTTAACTGGTTCCAGCCAGTATCCACTCCGTGCTAACAACAGTCTGGTTCCAGCCAGTATCCACAGCAGCTGTTTTATCTTCAGCAACCCAGCTTTTCCTGGAACACCAGCTGGCACAATCCTGGGTTATCTCCATTGCTACAGTCGGGCCTGGTAAGGACTTTCCATCTAGAAGATCATAAGAACTATCTCACACTACCAGTGCCCTGTGGCTCTTGCCATCCTGTAGTACCCAGGAACTGTATTTATTCTTTGCTGACTTTTACGTTTTCTTTTACTGCTGCTGTGTTGCGGAGTTGTCATAATAAACATCATTGACTTTTATCCAAGTTGTCGTGGTCACGCCTTCGGGCAGTTATTATTCATGTTACATGTCCAGGGGTCTGATACAACCTCCCAGGTTCCGGTACATCTCAGCCCCTACAACTGAGGCTGCCTCCCGTCAGCTCAGGCCCTCAGTTGTGACAGTAAGCACTGACCAAATGAATCCAGCCGGAGACCAGGATCAAGCGGCCAGGCCGATGCAAGAACTGGCAGCCCGACTAGAACATCAGGAGGCTGCACAGGGCCACATCATCCGCTGTCTCCAGGATCTCTCTACTCGGCTGGATGGGATTCAGACAACTCTCCGTGGATCAGGCGCGTCTGGTGCGTCAACCACAGTGACTCCAGCTATAACCCCACCCACCTTACCCATTTCTGCTCCACGTCTTCATCTTCCAACGCCAGCAAAATTTGACGGATCTCCAAGATTCTGCAGGGGATTTCTCAACCAGTGTGAGATTCAGTTTGAGCTACAACCTGGCAATTTTCCCAGTGACCGTACAAAAATTGCCTACATTATTTCTCTTCTCAGTGGCTCAGCCCTTGATTGGGCATCACCGTTATGGGAGAGGTCCGACACCCTGCTATCTTCCTACACTGCCTTCGTGTCAACATTCAGGCGCATCTTCGACGAGCCAGGCCGGGTAACCTCAGCTTCATCCGAGATTCTCCGTTTACGCCAGGGGTCACGTACTGTAGGACAATATCTGATACAGTTCCAGATCCTGGCATCCGAACTGGCATGGAACGACGAGGCCCTGTATGCTGCATTCTGGCATGGCTTATCTGAGCATATTAAAGATGAGTTAGCTACCAGAGACTTACCTTCTAAGTTAGATGAGCTAATCTCACTCTGTACGAAAGTTGATTTACGTTTCAGAGAGAGAGCAACTGAGCGTGGAAGATCATCTGCTCCAAAATCTTCTGCTCCTCCTCCTCGTCAACTGTCACCATCTAAAGATGAGCCCATGCAACTTGGCCGTTCCCGTTTAACTCCTGCTGAGCGCCGAAGACGTCTCTCCGAGTCTCTCTGTCTCTATTGTGCAGCTCCGTCTCACACCATTAATGCCTGTCCCAAACGTCCGGGAAACTCTAAATCCTAGCTCGCCAAGGAGAGGGCCGGCTAGGAGTAATGATCTCCTCTCCATCTCCTCAAGATTGTAATCTCCCAGTCTCGCTTCAAGTTGCTCAACGTTATCGGAACGTCATTGCCCTCCTTGATTCCGGAGCAGCTGGGAACTTTATTACCGAAGCCTATGTTAAACGGTGGTCCCTACCCACCGAGAGACTTCCTTCGTCCATTTCTTTAACTGCCGTGGATGGCAGCAAAATTTTTGATGCAGTTATTTCTTTAAGGACTCTACCAGTTCGTCTGAGAGTGGGAGTTCTTCATTCCGAACTTATTTCTTTTTTAGTGATTCCAAGAGCCACACATCCTGTGGTCCTGGGCCTTCCATGGCTCCGTCTTCACAATCCTACAATTGATTGGACGACTACGCAAATCCTGGCATGGGGTTCCTCCTGTGCTGAGACATGTTTGTTTAAAGTATTGCCTGTCTGTTCTTCCTCCCCCAGGTCGTCTGATGTTCCACCTCCTCCATATCAAGATTTCACGGATGTGTTCAGTAAAGCTTCTGCTGATATCCTTCCTCCTCATAGAGAATGGGACTGTCCGATTGATCTCGTTCCAGGGAAGGTTCCACCTCGAGGCCGAACTTATCCGTTGTCTCTGCCTGAGACGCATTCTATGGAGGAATATATTAAAGAGAACCTAGCAAAGGGGTTCATTCGACCTTCTTCTTCTCCAGCCGGCGCAGGCTTCTTTTTTGTAAAAAAGAAAGATGGTGGTCTGCGACGTGCATCGACTACAGAGGTTTGAACGACATTACCATCAAGAACCGTTATCCTTTACCCCTGATTACTGAGCTCTTTGACAGAGTTAGCGGAGCTACCATCTTTACAAAGCTGGACTTGCGAGGTGCATACAATCTCATCCGGATCCGTGAGGGTGACGAGTGGAAGACCGCCTTTAACACCCGTGACGGACATTATGAGTACCTCGTCATGCCCTTCGGATTGAGCAATGCTCCAGCTGTCTTCCAGCATTTTGTCAATGAGATCTTCAGAGACATTCTATACCGTCATGTCGTGGTCTATCTAGACGATATCCTCATTTTTGCCAACGATTTAGAGGAACATCGTTTTTGGGTTAAAGAGGTTCTGTCCCGTCTCCGTGTCAATCATCTCTATTGCAAATTAGAAAAATGCGTCTTTGAAGTCAAGTCCATTCCGTTTCTAGGGTACATTGTGTCCGGTTCCGGACTAGAGATGGATCCTGAGAAACTACAAGCAATCCAAAATTGGCCGGTACCCTTAACCTTCAAAGGGGTCCAGAGGTTCTTAGGGTTCGCCAACTATTACCGAAAGTTTATACGAGACTTTTCCACCATTGTGGCGCCTATTACTGCTTTCACTAAGAAGGGTGCTAACCCGTCCAAGTGGTCTGAAGAAGCCATGCAAGCATTTCATCTTTTAAAACAAAGGTTCATCTCTGCGCCTGTTCTGAAACAGCCTGACATCGACTCTCCTTTCATCTTAGAGGTGGATGCCTCCTCCGTTGGAGTAGGAGCGGTGTTATCTCAGAGGGCTAAAGATGGCCATTTACACCCTTGCAGTTTCTTCTCCCGGAAGTTCTCCCCAGCTGAGCGCAACTATGCCATTGGCGACCAGGAGTTGCTAGCCATCAAGCTCGCTCTAGAAGAGTGGAGGTATCTGTTGGAGGGAGCTTCTCATTCAATCACCATACTTACAGACCACAAGAACCTTTTATACCTGAAGGGCGCACAATGTCTCAACCCTCGTCAGGCCAGATGGGCACTTTTCTTTTCCAGGTTCGACTTTAAACTCCAGTTCTGTCCGGGCTCTCAGAATCGCAAGGCCGATGCCCTTTCCCGCTCATGGGAGCAAGAAAATGAGTCAGAGTCTTCAGACAAGCATCCTATTATAAATCCGTTGGCATTCTCCACGGTAGGGATGGACTCTACGCCCCCATCAGGGAAAAGTTTTGTGAAGCCGATGCTAAGGAAGAAGCTCATGCATTGGGCCCATGCTTCCCGTTTTGCCGGACATACAGGTATCCAAAAAACCCTGGAGTTTATCTCTAGGTCCTATTGGTGGCCAACTCTGAAAAAGGACGTCTTGGAGTTTATTGCATCTTGCCCAAAGTGTGCCCAACATAAAGTATCCCGCCAGTCGCCTGCGGGGCAACTGGTTCCACTATCCGTTCCCCGTCGACCATGGACCCACTTGTCGATGGATTTCATTACAGACTTACCCATGTGCAACAAGTTCAATACCATCTGGGTGGTAGTTGACCGGTTCACCAAGATGGCACACTTCATTCCTCTCACCGGTCTTCCGTCAGCTTCCAAGTTGGCTCAAGTATTCATACAAGAGATCTTCCGACTCCACGGTCTTCCTGAAGAAATTATCTCAGATCGAGGAGTTCAATTCACAGCCAAATTCTGGCGAAGTTTATGTCAAGTCCTCCAAGTCAAGCTAAAGTTTTCCACGGCTTACCATCCTCAGACCAATGGTCAAACCGAGAGGGTGAATCAGGACTTGGAGGCCTTCCTCCGCATCTATGTGTCCTCCTCTCAAGATGACTGGGTTCAATTACTTCCCTGGGCCGAGTTCTGTCATAACAACCAGTATCATTCTTCATCTGCTTCAACACCATTCTTCACTAACTTTGGATTCCACCCTAAAGTCCCTGAGTTCCAACCGCTTCCAGCAACTTCTGTCCCCGCAGTGGATATCACCTTGCATCAGTTTGCCAATATCTGGAAGAGCGTACGATCAGCTCTGCTCAAGGCATCGTTCAGGTACAAGAAGTTTGCGGATAAGAAGCGTCGAGCAGTTCCTGCTCTCAAGGTGGGTGATCGGGTATGGTTATCCACGAAGAATTTGAGGTTAAGAGTTCCCAGTATGAAGTTTGCACCTCGCTATATCGGTCCTTTCAAGATTGAACAAGTCATCAATCCTGTTGCTTACAGACTCCAGTTGCCTCCCTTCTTAAAAATACCCAGGACATTCCATGTTTCCCTGTTGAAACCGCTGATCTTGAATCGGTTTCATTCCTCACTTCCTCCAACTCCGAAAGTCCAAACTCAACGAGGCGTTGAGTATGAAGTGGCCAAGATCCTGGACTCACGTCACCGTTACGGTCAACTACAATATCTTATTGACTGGAAAGGTTATGGTCCTGAGGAACGTTCATGGACCAATGCTTCTGATGTCCATGCTCCTGCCTTGGTCCGGAGATTCCATTCCAAGTTTCCTCAAAAGCCAAAGAAGTGTCCTGGGGCCACTCCTAAAGGGGGGGGTGCTGTCACGATCCGGGTATCTGGACGCCATTTCTTACCCATCAGATGTCTCCTAAGGCTGGCTCAGCGCTCCAGGACCGGATTCCATCTGTTATCCTGATGTGTACATTCCTGTATCCTCTCCTGTCACTCTGGGACGCTGTCACAGTAAACGCCATATTACACCTGGCATGGCGTCTCCCGCGGCCTCCGCCGCCGTCCCTGAACTTCTGCATGCAGAGTGTCTGAGTGGCGATTACGTCAGCCGCGGCCTCCGCTGTGTCCGCGTGGTTGGATGTGCATCTGTCAGCCTGGCGCCTCCTGTCTCCGGTGGCCGGCGCCGCCATTACTGTTTTCATTACCACATGGATTACAAACCAAACTTCCCTCCAAGTGTCTGCATGGGCGCAGCCATCTTGGATTCTGTCAGCTGATCATTTCCACCAATCTGTTCTCAGTATTGATAATCTGCATAATTGCCTAGCCAATCCCTTCCTTGCTGCAGGTATAAATACACTGTGCCTGAGCAAGGAAGGCATCAGTGCTTTGGTTGTCAAACCTAGTTCCTGTTTGTCTCTCTCCTGTGATTGTCTTCCAGGTTCCAGCTCCTGTCTCAAGACTTCCACCATAGAGACCCGCACCAGCATTCCACCTGCGGTGTAGCCTGACTCTCCAATCCATTGTGGATTCATCTGTTTCCAGCTACAACATTACCTGCTTCCAGCTCAGCTTCCAGCAGAGTACAGCTTCCCTTAAAGGGCCGGTGTCCTTTCTACACTTTACCACTCTCCACCGGTATTATTATTTCTCCGCTCTCAATTTCTACATTTCAGTTCATATTTCATCGCTCCCAAGTTCATTTATTATTTAACTGGTTCCAGCCAGTATCCACTCCGTGCTAACAACAGTCTGGTTCCAGCCAGTATCCACAGCAGCTGTTTTATCTTCAGCAACCCAGCTTTTCCTGGAACACCAGCTGGCACAATCCTGGGTTATCTCCATTGCTACAGTCGGGCCTGGTAAGGACTTTCCATCTAGAAGATCATAAGAACTATCTCACACTACCAGTGCCCTGTGGCTCTTGCCATCCTGTAGTACCCAGGAACTGTATTTATTCTTTGCTGACTTTTACGTTTTCTTTTACTGCTGCTGTGTTGCGGAGTTGTCATAATAAACATCATTGACTTTTATCCAAGTTGTCGTGGTCACGCCTTCGGGCAGTTATTATTCATGTTACATGTCCAGGGGTCTGATACAACCTCCCAGGTTCCGGTACATCTCAGCCCCTACAACTGAGGCTGCCTCCCGTCAGCTTAGGCCCTCAGTTGTGACATTCTGAACAAAGTGTGCTGCTCAAAGGGCTCAATATTGCCCCCTCTAGTAATCCCAATCCATTTGATTTGTTTGTGGAAATTGAGTTTAAAGAAATTCTTTTTGGGAAAGGAGCTTTCAAATATGACCCCCCGGAGTGTGAGATCTAAGTTTAAAAAGAAATCTCCCTTTTATCCACAAAATGTTAAGGGAAGCATTGACTGCTTCAATTCGATTGTGACAAAAGAACTCAGAAAGATTCCCAAATGTAAAAAGAAAAACTTAACTAGAAAAGAATTCCTTGCGGTACAAACCCTGCAGGCTAATAAGGAAATAATTATAAATCCAGCAGAAAAAGGTGGTGGGGTGGTTGTCATGAATAAAGACGACTACCTAAAACAAATAGATAGGCAGCTGCGGGGTTCTAACATGTACAAAGATTGAAGTCGGATCCTCTTGTAGTTATTACAAAGAAATTAGAGGATTTAACTAGAAGAGCAGTGGAGAATGGTGCCATCTCTGTGGAAGAGAAGGACTTTATTAACATAAGTGATCCATCTACTCCAACAATATACGTGTTACCTAAGATTCATAAGAACTCAACCCATCTCCCAGGACGGCCCATTATTACAGGTGCTAACAATATATCATCCAATTTATCTGCTATGGTTGACTCTTTCCTTCAACCACTTGTGTCTGATACTGCTGCTTTCTTAAAAGACACAGTGATGTCCTATGTAAATTAGAAAAGGTGGTATGGAATGAAGAATGCACTTTAATAAGTGCTGATGTCAACACCCTTTATACCATCATAGGATTGGGACAAAGGGAAGGTAGCAGTGGAATTTTTTTCATGATAAAAGTGAGTATAGTGAGGGAGTAAAAAGGTTTTCATTGGACTCTATTGATTTAATTTTAACCAATAATTACTTTTACTTTAATGGTTCCTATTACTTACAGATCAGGGGCATAGCTATGGGCACCAAGTTTGCTTCCAGTTATGCCAATCTCTATATGGCATATTGGGATGTGCAGAATGTTGACCAACTGAGACATCTGGGAGTAAACCTGGTGTCCTGGTGACGCTTTATTGATGACGTCTTCTTTATATGGCGTGGGGAGGATCAAACTTTGAAAGATTTTCTGGAGTTGCTCAATGTTAATGATTTTAATATTGTTTTTACCTTTACTGAGAGTAAAAAAGAACTAGTATTTTTAGATCTGAAAATATATATTGAGAATGGGAAAATCTTTACCCAAACCCATCGGATACCCACCGATTCAAATTCCTACCTCAATATTAATAGTGACCATCATGAAAAATGGTTAGAGAACATCCCTGTCGGCCAGTTCAAGCATCTGAAGAAAAATTGTACAGACAATTGGATCTTTGAGATGCAAATAGAGGAAATGGCAGAGAGATTTAGAGAGAAAGGATATGATGAAGTGGTGCTTGAGAAAGCTTGAGAAAGCAAAGGAAAACGTTAATGGTATAGATAGGAAAGAACTTATGACTAAAAAGGAAAAGTTGGGATGGAAAGATAACCCATATGAATGGGCGTTTATCACCCAATATAGGGCATATCATAAAAAGGTTGAGAAGATTTTTAAAGACAATTGGAGGATCCGGCGAGATCATCTAATTCTTGTTGACCATTTACCAACTAAACCAGTTTTCATATATAGAAAGGCCAAATCATTAAAGGATAAATTGGTGAAAAGTAGTCTAAAGAGAATACTTCAGGAAGAACCTGTAATAAGGGTTTTCACAGATGTGGGTCATGCGTAATGTGTCGTGCTACAACAAAAAAGGATATAGCACGTAAGATAGCAGAATTTGAAGTAGATGGTAAAAAGTATTTCATAGATTACTTTGTAACCTGCCATTCGAGGAATGTGATATATGCTTGAGTGTACTTGTGGTCAGATATATATAGGCAAAACATCTAGGCCTCTAAAAACAAGGGTGGCAGAGCATGTATATAATATTCGAAAATGTCTGCTAACTCACCCACTTTCGGAACATTTTAGTAAAATACATAATAAATGTGAGGGTCACATCAAGCGTTTCTTAGGGCTACAACTACTAAAACCTAATTTGCGTAATAAAAATCTAGAAAAACGCCTTGCACAAAGTGAGATGAAATGGATCTATGATCTCGATACATTAAAACCCAAGGGGCATAACGTAGATTTCGAGTTAAAATGGTTTTTGGATTAATGTAATGTGTATTAATTTATATTTCTTTTTTCCTCTTTTTCATGTTTGAAATCTAAAAATTAGCTATTTTGCTCGAATTATTGGGCATTCAGGAACCCACCCGGGTAATAGGGATGGACAGGCTGGGAATACTAAGTACCACCTAGTTTGGTCTGGTGTGGGTATTCCTGGATCGCCGCTTGTGTGGGCAAAAATTGTTGGATCCCTTAACAAACATGGAGAAGATATAGCCATCGTTTAATGCAAATATCCAGTGGGATCCTTCAAGATATGTATTTATTGGTGGAATATGATTGCGTGAGTTATTGAAACCATGTATTGAGGATGTTGGATATATTTTAAAAAATCCCTGTGAGAGAGATGCTTGTGGAACGCAAGGAAGGAGCGGGTACATCATAGGGAGCAGGAAATGGTCATTGGAACGCACTGAATACAACATCCGGTGGGTGGATCCGGAAGTATGGTGTTGTAATCTCATATGACACGCAAGGAGAGTGAAATGATCGAGACCGAAAGAGAGCAAGTGGTCACTGGAACGCACCAATGCAACTTCCAGTAACGGAACCAGGAAGTGAGACGCCGGTAATCAGAGTCGGCCCTAACCAATATGATGCCCTAGGCTAGATTTTGGCTGGTGCCCCCTAGCACCACCGCTGGTTCCACCTCTGACCTTGCACCTCTTTCCCAGCACCATCACCCCTCACCCATAGCAGACCTTATTTTGGTGTTTGTACCCCCTATATTTTAAATAGGAACAGTTCGCACATTTAGCGCACAGCCCAAAAAGGGGTGTGTTTTTGCTGGCAAGGGGCATGGCCACACAATAGTAACCCCAATTCCAATTACGCCACACAGTACTGCAACTTTATTCACATTTGATCATGCAATAGTGTCCATAATTCATATTACATCCCACAGTAGTATTACTTTACCTTATAAACATTACTCCTCACAGTAGAGCCCCTTATTCACATTACATCACACTGAATTGCTCCTTATTCACATTACACCACACCCTATTGCTCTTTATTCATATTAGATGACACAGTAGTGCCCTTTCTATACGCAACGCCACATAGTAGAGCACCTTATACACATAATGCCACACATTAGTAATGCATTTATACACATAATTCCACACAGTAATGCCCCTTACACATTATTAATGTCCTTATAAACATAATGCGTCTTACACTGTCACGATCCGGGTATCTGGACGCCATTTCTTACCCATCAGATGCCTCCTAAGGCTGGCTCAGCGCTCCAGGACCGGATCCCATCTGTAATCCTGATGTGTACATTCCTGTATCCTCTCCTGTCACTCTGGGACGCTGTCACAGTAAATGCCATATTACACCTGGCATGGCGTCTCCCGCGGCCTCCGCCGCCGTCCCTGCTCTTCTGCATGCAGAGTGTCTGAGTGGCGATTACGTCAGCCGCGGCCTCCGCTGTGTCCGCGTGGTTGGATGTGCATCTGTCAGCCTGGCGCCTCCTGTCTCCGGTGGCCGGCGCCGCCATTACTGTTTTCATTACCACATGGATTACAAACCAAACTTCCCTCCAAGTGTCTGCATGGGCGCAGCCATCTTGGATTCTGTCAGCTGATCATTTCCACCAATCTGTTCTCAGTATTGATAATCTGCATAATTGCCTAGCCAATCCCTTCCTTGCTGCAGGTATAAATACACTGTGCCTGAGCAAGGAAGGCGTCAGTGCTTTGGTTGTCAAACCTAGTTCCTGTTTGTCTCTCTCCTGTGATTGTCTTCCAGGTTCCAGCTCCTGTCTCAAGACTTCCACCATAGAGACCCGCACCAGCATTCCACCTGCGGTGTAGCCTGACTCTCCAATCCATTGTGGATTCATCTGTTTCCAGCTACAACATTACCTGCTTCCAGCTCAGCTTCCAGCAGAGTACAGCTTCTCTTAAAGGGCCGGTGTCCTTTCTACACTTTACCACTCTCCACCGGTATTATTATTTCTCCGCTCTCAAGTTCTACATTTCAGTTCATATTTCATCGCTCCCAAGTTCATTTATTATTTAACTAGTTCCAGCCAGTATCCACTCCGTGCTAACAACAGTCTGGTTCCAGCCAGTATCCACAGCAGCCGTTTTATCTTCAGCAACCCAGCTTTTCCTGGAACACCAGCTGGCACAATCCTGGGTTATCTCCATTGCTACAGTCGGGCCTGGTAAGGACTTTCCATCTAGAAGATTATAAGAACTATCTCACACTACCAGTGCCCTGTGGCTCCTGCCATCCTGTAGTACCCAGGAACTGTATTTATTCTTTGCTGACTTTTACGTTTTCTTTTACTGCTGCTGTGTTGCAGAGTTGTCATAATAAACATCATTGACTTTTATCCAAGTTGTCGTGGTCACGCCTTCGGGCAGTTATTATTCATGTTACTTACATGTCCAGGGGTCTGATACAACCTCCCAGGTTCCGGTACATCTCAGCCCCTACAACTGAGGCTGCCTCCCGTCAGCTCAGGCCCTCAGTTGTGACATACACATTATGACAACCTTTATTAATGCCCTTTTACACATAATGTCCCTTACATATATGCCACACATTATTAATGCTCTTATATACATGACACACATAGTGCCCCCTACACATTTGCTGCACATTATTAGTGCCCCTATACACATAATGACACACATACAGTAGTACCCTGTTACACATATGCCACATATTATTAATGCCCTTATACACTAATGACACACATAGTGCCCCTTACACATATGTTGCACATTATTAATGCATTTTTACATGACACACATAATGCTCCTTACACATATTCCAAACACTGCTGCACAACCAACCTACTCATATGCACACAGCACTTACACTGCCACTAACACTGTAACCTCTGCCTCTGCTTCGATACAGTTGCGTCCTCATAAATCTTGCCTCGATGCTAACGTCGGGCACCTTTTTTATGAAAATGCATCTTATTTGCATTGCTATGTGGATAGGATACACAAGCAGATTCTGCTGATTAAAATGATATGCAGCATGCCTATATATTGTGTGAGACTGTGGCTGTATCTGCATAAGAAATGCTACACACAGAATATAGGCATGCCGCATATCATATTATTCAGCAGAAGCTGCTGATGCCCCTAGGCATATCAAATGCACTAGGCAATTGCCTAGTTTGCCTATGCCTATGGCCGGCTCTGCCGGTAATTAATCAATTATCTAGTAATATGGAGGGTATAAAAGGACGTTTTATGCACAGCTCTATATCCATTCTTGAAAAAGGTCTATTTGTGGACCAAAACGCGATGTTTGGATGAGGTATTCGTGTGAAGATTTTGGTGACTGGATGCTGCATGCTGATAAAATCCTTCGCGGTGGTGCCAGGCTAATCAGCCTTGGACCGCTTATTGCTAACTAACAAGCTAGCCCACCGCACTTTTGGGACACAGTGAGAGATCCATTCCCTGTATTGATGCACCAGTCACTTTATTGTGTATAAGATCTAATGCACACTTATTTGTACTGTATGTAGATGTTTTTATTGTGATATTAAAATATTAATTTTTATGTACCATGTTTATTGTGGATATGTATCCCATTGGTATATAAGTCTCTTAAGATAATATATCCTCTTAACAGAGGATCATCTGGAAGATTAAAGCGCCAGTGGTACCTGTTATTTTATCCTGTATTGTTTCCATAGAGAAAAGGTGTTTTTTTCTCCCTTTTTAACAGTGTTCCAAGGAAGCTAAATCTTTTAAATGCGCAATTCTGATACCGTATCATTTTACCTTTTGTCAGTGCCACCACAGAGCCACCAAGTGTGCTCCAGGTGCTCTGCTACTGTTTGGTCCTGGTGGCAGCTGGCACAAGTTTGGGGAGCGGGGCCGACACAGGATGGAATTGCATAATTTCCTACCTTAAAATACCGCATATGAGGCCTGATGCAGGTCCCGCTGCAAAGTACTGATGTTCACATGCGCAGTACAGGTCTGCTGTTGATCGCACTATGGCATCCGACTGTCAGCAATTGAGTCTGATGCCATTTGGGGGTGGGGAGGGTTCAGCGACGGCCTCTGTTTCCCAAAACGGAGGTATGTTTCTGCCATTGTTGGGGATAGATGAGGCCAGGATCTTCGTCCTTAGACGGAGATTTCCTGGACTCTTGCTCGGACCTTGGATCAGTAATACCCCTTTCACACCGCAGCATTAACCCGGTAAATTGCTGATTTTTCAGCCTTCCTAAACGGTGTGAAAGGGCCACCTTGAATTTACCGTTTTCAAAATACTGGTATTTTGAAACGGTTAAAAAGCAGGGTCCTACCCAGTTCAGAACCGTTTCACTGTGCAGTGTGAAAGGCTCTGAAACGGTATTTCCAAGCCACAGGAGGTGATAGGCTGTCTCCATGTGTGATGTCACCAGGCAGAAGCAGGAAGCTGGAGGAAAAAGACATCAGACACATGAGAGTGGGTTTAGAAGCGTTTTCTTACTGCAAATATATTATACAATGGCAACTTGGAGTGATGAAGAGGTGAGGGAGCTGCTAAGAATCAGAGGGGATGAGGAAATCTGCAGACAAATAACTGGGACAGTCAAAGATGCACTCACATATAAAAACATGGTTAAAATGCTTCAAGCTGCTGGGTTCCATCGTACGACTGTCCAAATTATTAATAATTAATTAATTAATTAATTAATTAATTAATAATTATTAATAATGTGTGGGCCAGAAAAGTCCATTTATAATGACAACCACTGTTTTCTATGGGTGAAACGTGTTCAGTGTGAAAGGTACCAAAACGGTAATGAAATGGTAATATACTGGTTACAACATGCGATGTGAAGGGGGTTTAACTGCTCAGACCCGTTTTAAGAACCGTTTAAAGAACCGTTTCAAAAGCAGGTTTTGCGATGTGAAAGCAGCATAACACATGCAGGAGATGTGATGCTCCTGCTGCATTACCATAATAGTGCTATCGCTGCTGCTTCCATCTGAATCAGGCCCATTGCCATTAGCCCACATCTATAGACTTCTTTATAGTGAGATTATAAACACTCAATTATACTGATGGATGTGTTATTTACACTGAAACAAGGAAAAGGGTTTCTTCCGCTTCTATTCACCTATGCAGGGCCAGACTAACAATGATGCGGATGGAGTTACAGCTCCAGGCCTACACATAAAATAGGCCCATCATCATGACAGTATGATGATGAGCCGCCAAAAATTAGAAGTATTAAAACTGTATTTCTTTTTTTCACACAACATGGTGCAATTTTTGTACTTTTACATATTTAGGCCGAAATTGGGGCTAATAGTGTTCATGGTCTACATTTCCACATGACACTGGCCTCATCTCCTGTTAGGGAACTCCAGCACTATTGTGTGAGACCTCTAGAGCCAGTGAGAGGGTCTTCTGACTATACCAGCCCCCATTATTTCGTTAGTGCTTGATGTACACACTGGTACTTAGGTTGCCACCAGGATTAAAAACTCTAGCAGTCATGGGGCTTACACAGTAGGCTGGAGACCGCAGGATGGTTGGCTGGATTAGTAATAATAATAATAATAATAATTTTATTTATGTAGCGCTCTTTCTCCAATTGGACTCAAGGCGCTTAACAGATACATAGTATAATATAGTACAGAAAATAATGAAGTACAGAACAGCTTTTCATAAAATACAGAAGCATATAGATACTAAGGGGACATTATGGAAATGCTTGAATAAACAGGAAAGTCTTGAGTCTACTTTTAAAGGATTCTATAGTTGGGGCCTCTCGCACTGTGCAGGGAAGTGAGTTCCATAGAGTTGGAGCCGCATGACTGAAAGCTCGAACCCCAGATGAATTACAGGAGATTCTAGGTACTGCTAAAAGTCCTTCAGCTACAGATCGCAGTAATCGAGTGGGGCAGTATGGGGTCAGAAGCTGCTTCAGGTACCTTGGGCCCTGGTCATGTAGTGCTTTGAAACTCAGTAAGCCAATTGTGAAGATGATTCGCCGTCTTACAGGCAGCCAGTGAAGGGAGTAGAGGATGGGTGTTATGTGGCTAGTCGTTAACAGCCTGGCAGCTGTGTTTTGCACCAGCTGTAAGCGGTGCAATTCTTTTGCTGGGAGACCAAGGTAGAAGGCATTACAGTAGTCTAATCGAGATGATACAAATGCATGGATGATTTTTGGTAGATCATCTGAGGGAATTAAGTGCTTGATTCTGGCTATGTTCCTCAGGTGAAAGAATGAGGATTTGATTGTGGCTGATATCTGATGTTTAAGTGTCAAGCCACCATCTAGGACAATGCCAAGATTTCGCACATAATCAGTGGTTTGTAATTTTGAATCCCCGAGTGTAAATCCAGTTGGTTGGCTATGCTGCAGTCTTGTCCTTTGATGTTGCAGTCCTATCATAAGGACCTCTGTTTTATCCGGGTTCAGTCGCAGCCAACTGGCAGTCATCCACTCCTGGAGTTCAGCTAGACAGCCATTTAGGGTTGCTATTGGGTTATCAGTGCCCGGAGCAAAGGACAAGTACAGTTGTGTGTCATCTGCATAGCAGTGGTAGACTAGCCCATGGCACCTGATTATTTCACCCAGTGGGAGCATGTATACTGCAAAAAGCATTGGGGATAGTATAGAACCTTGTGGGACACCACATGGCAATGGCACTGGTGGTGATGAGTATAATCCAGATGATATTCTCTGTGACCTCCCTATGAGAAATTATTTGAACCATCTTAGGACTGTGCCATCCAGTCCACAAAAATGTATCAGTCGCTCAATCAGAAGCCCATGGTCCACGGTATCAAATGCTGCAGAAAGATCCAGACGGATTAATATTGAACAATCACCTCTGTCTCTTGCCATCAGATCATTTAACACACACACCAGGGCTGTTTCAGTGCTATGTCTTCTCCTGAATCCTGATTGGAATGGATCATAGATATCATGGGTTGTCAGGCGGATTTCTAGTTGATTTGCAACCACTTTCTCAATAACCTTTCCTAGTAAAGGAAGGTTTGATACCGGTCTATAGTTGGTCATGCAGTCGGGATCTAAATTAGGTTTTTTAAGAAGAGGTCTAAAAATTGCTTCTTTTAGGGGTCCAGGAAAAATGCCTGTCTGCAAAGAGCATTGAACAATTTTTGCAAAGACAGGACCAATTATACCCATACAACCTATTAGAAGCTTGGTTGAGGCAGGGTCCAGATCACAGGTGGTGTGATGCAAAATCCAAGCAATTTCAGCAATATCCTTTACATCTACTGGGTTAAAGCTGGTCCATGAATGCAGGTGGCTTATATTGGCAGGCTTTCTAGTTTGGCACTCCTTTGATGGGGTGGTCAACCATACTACACCCCTTTGATGGCACTGTGGAGATTCCAGTCCGGATGGTGGATATTTTATCTGCAAAGAAGTTTGCAAACTCATTGCATCTTGCCTGGGAGAGGGTTTCATCAGTCTGCAGGCATGCTGGCTTGCAAAGCATCTCCACTGTGCGGAAAAGTTGAGCTGGCCTATTGTTTGCTGCTGTGATCTCATTTGAGAGGAACTGTGATTTCTTACGAGTGATTGTCGATTGATATTCTTCGTTATGCTTTATTAGTTTTATTTTGTCATCCACTAGGTTAGTCTTCCTCCATCGTCTTTCCAGTCTACTCCCGCTTTTCTTGAGCTCACTAACACTGTTGTCAAACCAGGGAGCTCGACGTTGTGGTTTACGAGGTCTTATGCGCACAGGGGCGATAATATAATTTGCAGCCATAACATCCCTATTATATTAATAGACTAGGGAACAGGGATCTTCACAGGTACCCAGTATAGCAGAGAGATCCAGATTTGCTGCTAGAGCCTGGGGAGTCATACCCCTCCTTGGACGATACCTGGTCAACTCCACGGGCAGGGATCTTATTTAAGGGGTTGCAAATGAGTACCAAAGGAAGTGGTGATCTGACCAGATGACTGGGTTTATTTTTAGGTCAGTGACTTCTAATCCAATCTGAAAGACAAGATCAAGAGTGTGACCACTTTTATGTGTGGCAGAAGGAATGACCTGTATGAAGCCCAGACCATTTATTGTGCACAGGAGGTCTTGGCCAAGGCGTGAGAGCTCATCGTCCACCAATGCATTGAAATCCCTGAGGATGAGCCATCTTTGATGTTCCAGAACCAGGCCAGCAACAGTGTCTGCAATTTCTTGTAGAAATATCTTTCCATCTCCAGGGGGCCGGTAAATGAGAAGTACTCTGAAACCTAATCCTGTCAAACTCCGGGCAGCAACGTACTTGAATGAGCAAGTAATTTCAATAGGGTGGCCCCTAAGTTTAAGGTCTTTTTTGAAGCAGATAGCCACCCCGCCACCCCTGCGGTCCAGTCTTGGGATGTGGATGACAGAGTAGTTTGATGGGACTGCAGCCTCCAATATAAGTGCTGCATTTTCATCTAGCCAGGTCTCTGTAATACAGGATAGATCTGCAGATTCAATAAGGTCAGCAATTGTTGCAGTTTTGTTTCTTATAGATTTGGTTAGTAGCTGCAAGTAGTACAATATGGCAAGGAAGCAGTTAACAGGGATATAACCAGAGGATACTAGATGTGTTCAGGACTCTAGAGCAGGGTGTAGCCCAGTTACGCACGCAGGGGGAGTTTCCAAGTACCTGGAAATTCCCCCTGATTAGCCATTTTTTTAATTTTTGAGATGGAGACAGCAGTGCCTTCGTCTCAGTAAAAGCCGCGATCGCAACCGCTGAGCTGCTGCGGTACCAGCAGCAGAATCTATGTAGCTCTCTGCATAAAGGACATCAGGGGGGAGCTGCTGGCTACATATGCTCAGCCACAGCAACTCCCGCAGTCCTCACTTACGGTGCCATCCATCTGCTCCCATCTCCCAGCCCCCGGTATGTATAAAATATACAGTGTGTACTATATATGAAGTATGTGTGCATGTGTGCAGGGCCGGCCCGAGGCATACGCGGGCTACGCAGCCGAGTTGATGCCAGGCAGTAGAGGGCGCTCTACAGCAGCGGTGGCCAGCAATCGGCTCGATCCGCTCCCGGCCACCGCTGCCCGGCGCGCGCAGACCTCTCCGGCGGCAGTGACTATCTTAAATTCGGCGCTGGCCCGTGAGCCAATCAGAGCTCGCAGACCGGCAGCTGAGGCTCCTGAGGCTGCCGGACCGCGAACTCTGATTGGTTGACGGGCCAGCGGCGAATTGAAGATAGACACCGCCGCTGGAGACTGAGGGGTAGGAGAGGTGCACGCTGCGCTCTCCTACCCCTCACAGCAGCAGGTGAGCAGCACTTTTTTTTTGGGGGGTGGGGGAGAGGTACTGTGGGGACATGTGTATCAGCACTGGGAGTATATCTGGCACTGTGGGGGACATGTGTATCTGCACTGGGGGCATATCTGTCACTGTGGGGAAATGTGTATCTACAGTGGGGGCATATCTGGCACTGTGGGGATATGTGTATCTGCACTGGGGGCATATCTGGCACTGTGGGGACATGTGTATCTGCACTGGGGGCATATCTGGCATTGTGGGGAAATGTGTATCTGCACTGGGGGCATATCTGGCACTGTGGGGACATGTGTATCTGCACTGGGGGCATATCTGGCATTGTGGGGAAATGTGTATCTGCACTGGGGGCATATCTGGCACTGTGGGGAAATGTGTATCTGCACTGGGGGCATATCTGGCACTGTGAGGACGTGTGTATCTGCACTGGGGGCATATCTGGCACTGTGGGGACATGTGTATCTGCACTGGGGGTATATCTGGCACTGTGGGGACATTTGTATCTGGCACTGGGGACATCAGTCACCCACTATCTCCCTGTCACCACTGCCGCACCAGTAACCTATTATCTCCCTGTCACCTATTATCAACCTGTACCACGGGGAGTACAATTGTGTAGCCACACCCCTTTCTTGTAAGACCACACCCCTTTTATCCCATCAAGGGGCACCAAAATAGATTTTTGCTTACTAAAAAAATAAGCTTGGGCCGGCCCTGCATGTGTGTGTGTGTGTGTGTGTGTGTATGTATGTAAGTGTACTTGTATATATACTGAATGTATATATGATTGAATGCACATTATATATATATATATATATATATATACACATACACAGTTCAAATAGGAGGCACTCACATAAACAGATGCATAAATTGCGCCGGTGACCTCAGCGGAGTCTCCCTGGCCAACTAAACATTACATACTATATATATATATATATATATATATATAGATAGATAGATAGATAGATAGATACATCTGTAAAATAGTTTTATTTGTGGACCGCTATAATTAATTAGAAATGTCCCAATTGGTTAAAAACCACTTAGAATAGTAGAGAATATGAACTGAGGAATGACTGTTATTACCTTAATGCACACACCCAATGTATTCATATATAAAGATTAATTTACGGTAATTAAAATACAGTAAAAACAATTGTTAAAATATTAGAGATTTCATTTTCACAAAACAGTTTTTCACCAAAAATAGCGATGACAACTTTCAGGCTTTTAATAGCCCATTCACTTTTACAGATATAACATATAGTTTTCCCCCTAATACATCTGTGTGTGCAATGTTTTGATATTTTATTATATCTTCATCAGGCACATATCAAAACGTTGCTTATACCTGCTTTATACCAAGTGCCTCAGCACACGCAACTAGATAGATAGATAGATAGATAGATAGATAGATAGATAGATTATATAAGACCAACGAAGGGGACAGGCACTCGAGGGCTTTAATAATCAATATATTGATGAAGTTCAGGCCCGCCATCAGGGCGGTACTGCGGGCACAGATGTCCCAGGCCTGGCCTCTCTGACAGAGAGGGCCTGGGCCGCTTACGCTGCCGCTCGCCGCCGCAATGCTCCACCCACTTTTCATTACCAAGTTCTGGCACTGTCAAAGGAGGGGGAGAGGACGCTGCACGCTTCTATTGTAAATGTCCCTCCAAAAATGTCCGCCGCCTCAGAGGAGACAGTTATTAAAGATACTAGAGGAGGCTCTTCTAGTATCTTTAATAACTGTCTCCTTTGAGGCGGCGGCCATTTTGGCAGAGACCTTTCAATAGCAGCTTGCAGCGTACTCTCCCCTCTCCTGTGACAGTGCCAGATCTCGGTCATGAAAAGGCGGCGGAGCTACACGGAACGGAGGGGGCGGACCTACCCAGGACCAGGCTGCTACAGCAGTAGCATCTAGTTTCTCTTTGTGTAAGTCCCTGGGTCACAAACTATTTGGAATAGTAACCTGTGGCGAGTGAAGCGAAACACTGAGCCTGAAGCGTGGCGAGCGAAGCAAGCCCGCGAGGGTCCAATGGTGCATAGAAAAAAAAATTAACCTCAAACGAACAGAGAACGGAGAAAACAGTTAGGTGCTGTAACAGCGAAAGTTCTCTCCTGCCCTCTCGTTATGTCACTTCCAGGTCCTGATCATGAAGGGAACACAGACACAACCCTGCTACAGCCCCGGCCAGCCTGTGATAGGTAAGTTGAGGGAGAGTGAGTGTGAGAGAGAAAGTGTGTGTGTGTGTGTGTGTGTGTGTGTGTGTGTGTGTCTGTGTGTGTTTATTTTGTATGGTTTTTTTAAGATATATATATTTTTTTTATTTTAATTTTTTTTAAGGGTGGGGGGGGGGGCTACCTATTTTGCGAGTCCCGGGCTCCAGCATTTCTGATGGCGGCACTGATCAAGTCTAATACATGCATTCCATCAACGTTTCGGTGCAATAAGCACCGTCATCAGGATGCTGCAGTATAGAAATTACAATGTGACACAGAGTTGGTCTACAGAGTTGCCCCTACATCGGAACAATGCAGCGATGTTAATGAAGTTCAGCGCGATCATGTTCCATCCTTCATTAGCATAAACAAGGACGCTAGCGATATCACTAGGTTTGATGTGCAGCAATCAAACCAATCTGCCAATGCTAGCTACTGTTGCAAGCATTGGCAGGAGCGCGCAATCCTGCGTACACACTGAGCAGTGTAAGCGATATGTCATTCCAAAACTGCATTTTGGAACAACATCGCCCCAGTGTGTAGTGTACCCAGTTTTAGGGTAGGAGCGGGGTTCAGGAATCAGCAATATCTGAAGATGGTGAAGGTTTTTCCTGTCAAGCTCTGAAAATTTTTTATTTTTGGAGCTTGATGAATTTAGGCTGCGTTGCCTTTATAATGAAAATTAATGGCAATTTCTACAAAAGTAGGTGAAAAAAAATGTTAAGGGATAAAAATAAAAGATTGTAATAATAATTGTACATAACAGCTTTGCTCTAAGTACCAGTGTATTAAATTATTGCTATTTTATTGTCTTGCAAATGTAAAAATTACAGGTGAAGCACAACATGAGGAAACATGGAAGTTTGTGCAGTCAGTATCAAACATGTCAAGTTCCTATAGATAGTAATAGCAACATTACCACCACCGGGAGGCAATCAAGTTGCCGGCTGCTGGGATCCTGGTGGCCAGCACCCCAAGGGGAACTATAACCCTATGGTGATCAAAGGTCGTCACTGGGCCTGAAGCGTGGCAAGCACAGCAAGCCCGCAAGGGGACACTCTGCGCTCACCGCTGGCATTCTGGCTGTCGGGATCCCGGCATTGGCCTCCTGACTGCCGGGATTCCGACAGCTGGGATATTATACTGAATCCCCTCCACCACCCAGCTCAGCTGGTTACAAGAACAGAGGACAGTTTCCTACATGAAGGTCTTGGCAGCTTATGAAGTTCAGACTACAGTAAAGTATATCTTCCAAAGTGATATCTGAGTAATGGCAATGGTAAAAAGGGATACGTTATATAACATTATTTTACTAAGCAAATATTGCTGTAATGTCTGTAATAATCCTAAACAAGCAATTATAGATTATTATTATTATTATAATAATTCTCTTGTGCCTTATCCTGGTCTGTACATACAGTATTACAGCTGCTGAAAGTTATATGCTGACATGACTTTTATCTGGGCTCTTAAACATTATTTACATCACTTTGCCAGCAATACATGACATACTTTAGATAAGGACAGGAAAGCAATTATAGGGCTTAATCTTCTCAAAGAGCTTTATTTAAGATTGTGACAGCACTAAGGCTATCATTAAAGTAATTTATTTCATTTGCATTTCCTACTATATATTAAAGTACCCATGTCAACCACATATAAAAATATAAATGGACAACTGACGCTGAAGTACTAGTTGATCCATTGTGAAAATCCGTCTTGCAACATCCATCATTTTTTTGTGCAAATCAGATACGTTAACTTGGTGTTTGGGAAAAGGGGGGCCTGCATGCATCCCTCTACACTTGCCCTGTTTTTTTATGACCTAAAGTCTTAAATTATACTGCTGTTATGCTAAATTACAAATGATTTAATAAAATTGAGTAATTTAGTCTATAACTAAATGTATTGCACGGAGATAAGCATAGCCTAGCCAAGAACTATCATACCTGGGAAGATGTCAGCATGTGACATGTGGACAGCCCTGCAGGCAGCATATGAGAATACTGGTCTCATAAGAAGAATTAATCTGAGGTGAATGCTCTGTAATACTAAATTGAGTGAATACACAATTAAGAGTGACTACTTCAATAAGATGATGTCCATATCTCAGCAGTTAATGTCAGTGTCATGGAATGAGCAAGTCTGTGATCCATATTGGGATCCTTGGGCTCTGCTGACGTAGGCGTATGAATGACGTGAGGAGGATGTACTATAGGCATGATCATGGAGTGATAGTGAATGAGGCTTCATGTTACTTTGACTCATAGGTTTTACAAGAGATTAGACACACTAGTGACACATATGAACCACGGACTGATAATATGGAAAGATACTGAAATGAGAACCAGAAGCCACCAGGTCACCTGGCAACCTTTCACCTAATGATCAGAGAGACCAGACAGGCCAGAGACCCACTCTAGAAACAAGGCAACGCCTGGAACTCAAAGCAGCATAGTACTGACAGCATTGAATCCAAAACAGGAATCAGAGTCTTATGTAACTAGGAAAGATCTTGAGAAAGCTATATCCCTGGTACTGCTCTGATGTAAGACCTTGTCCTGGAATCCAGATAAAACAGTATTGGACACCGGAGTGCATAGACTGTAACCTGATCATGTACTCCAGCCCTGGAATCTGTACACTAAACTGCCAGCCCAAGACAAAAGCACACAGTACCAGGAAACCAAATAATAGTTAGAAAATACCATAACATGAGTGAACTACAAAGTATAGGTAATACTTATAATTTGGCACGTTCAAAATATGGGCAGACTCGCACAAAGTGCCACATCTTCGCCAGCTCGCAGGGTATTACATTTTAGCCCTCAGGGTGTACGCAAATATGTTTGTTTGTTTATTTATTTAAATATTATATATACATTTTTTTCCCATTACAATTAGCACTTTGTTTGTGGTGTTCAATCTTTGTCCAAGCAGTGATTCATTGTATGTCTGCATCATACACAATAATCCAATTATCTGATCAATACTTTTTTTAAATTCTACTGCTCAATGTAATAAAGTAATATTTCTTTCAAAATCAAACGTGCGTACTGTACATTATGCTATATCAGTAACTAAGGAAACTCAGCCTGGAACCAGCTGTTTGTTCTATAATATGTTCCTTATAAAATATTGAAAGATTTCTACTCCCACTGTGCTCACTTCATAAAGTGCTTCCCATTAGCAGTAATTGTCATAAGCTGTGATGTCAGTCACTGTCCTGGGAATCTGTCAGAGAGAGTGCTCAGGAATATTACGTTTTTGGTAGGTGATGAAAAACTCTTGAATTGGACCAAAAATATTGGATTTATGCGCTAGTTCATAGTTCTCATTCAATTATGGGTCTAAAGTCGGATATATTGATATTTTATTATATTTGGTAGCAGGTGTCATGTAATGTGTAACATAAACAGCATGTTTTATTTATTATAATAAAATAATAATTCAGTGAAACGTGCAGAAATATATAATTATCTTAAAAAGAACAGTAGGTAGGTAATGTTTCTTTTTAATTTGCACGGAAAAATCATGTTTATGGTTTAACTTAAGGAGTATTACTGGGCTCCATTATAAAATGAGTGCTTGTTGGACAAATGGTAAGTGCTTCATAGCTCAGTGATGTCACTAGCTCACCGAGAGCCGATTGGCTGCATTCTCATGTATATTGGTCCAGTCCACAACAAGTCCATCTAAACTACATGAAGGGGATGTGAGAAGGTAATATATAAAATGGTTCAGTCCTTTAACTTTGACCAATAAGAGCTGACTTTTTAGAAATATTTTAATTGAGGTAAGCAGTGTAATATGGGGCCTGATTCACAGTTGACCTCTAATGCTGCCACAGGTGCGATTTTAGACTCTACTATAGACTAAAATATTTTGCACATCCACTAGAGCAGGCATGTCCAAACGACGGCCCTCCAGCTGTTGTGAAACTACATATCCCACCATGCCCTGACACAGTTTTGCTGTCAGTGAATGCTAAAGCTGTGTCAGGGCATGCTGGGATGTGTAGTTTCTCAACAGCTGGAGGGCCGCAGTTTGGACATGCCTGCACTAGAGGATGTGCAAAAATATACTAATGTAACAGTTGCCGGGATTTGTATAGAGACGCCCACCAGAGCCTTTGCAGCTGCCCACAACTGCACACACATTTGCAGCATTGATGGTCACTCAGAATGGCTGCTGCAACTGAAACATGATCACAGTTGGCAGCTGATACATGGGCCAAAGATGGTCCCAACATGGACACATTTTTGTCACCACTACCCACATAGCCAGATTAAGGTGGGGGCATAGATACTGAACCCTGGGTCCCCATCTGTCATGGAGCCCCCCGGCCGGAGCACACTGACATCACTAGCACTCCCTCTTGTGCAGCAACAGAACCAGGCAGCCAGAATGTGAGCAGTACATTATGCAGTGCAGGCAGAGACACAGAAGTATCAGGTTTCATGAGCTACTAACAGAGCTTCCCAACCAGAGGAGAGATAGGGGGCGGGAGAAAGCTGTAAGTGACCCAGGGATCCCAGCTTCTCCTCCTCCCCGCCTGGGTGTCTGCATCCTGTATAACCTTTTATCTAATGAGAGCATTGAGGTCTAGAGCGACACACAGAGAGTCCTCCTGAGTCCGGTCCTAGTGTGTAAGTAGTACAGAAGCTGCTGCTATTGCATTTTTGCTAGATAAATGATAGATTTTATTTTTCTATGTGTATTTTAAGGTTGATTAAGTTGTCTTTGTTCCACTACAAGAAAACATTAGAAAATAGTTGTCTTTCAATTAGGTGTGGAGCTATAAACAGTACTCAGGCATTATTAAGCTATTAATTTAAATAAAAACTAATAAAGTAGCTTAGTTTTTATTCAAGCTAATAGCTTAATAGCTTGCTCATTCCATGACACTGACATTAATTGCCGAGATATGGACATCATCTTATTGATGCCAATCATATATTAAGAGGAAAGTCCAGGTAGAGAGCATTTTGTCCATCCTGGAAGGGGTCATGTTGGGAGATATGCACAATCTAATAATATACACCTCCCCTTCCCCCGGGCCCCCTGTCTTAAGTGAGCAAGGAGGAAAGGCTGCGCTATGTCTCAAAGCATCATTATAGAGCCCAGAGAAATAGACTCGGATTCCCCTCCGGTACAAATAAATAAATAAACAAACCACCCACTGGGTTTATCCTAGCCCCGGTGTAACTGACCAGAGCTCTGGCAGAGACTTTTGAACTGTGGGCAGCCTGGCTTGGAGTGACAGCATTAGGCGGGACTGAGAGGCGGACCTGGCTTCTTTATACTGCTCAGAGCTCAGTAAGAGGCGCCACCTTCCCTACCTAATAATATATTCTAAATGGTTAATAAACCCTGGATTCACAGCTTTCCAGTTAGGAGTAGAGAAAGGATGAATAGTACAAAGGCTGCAGCATCTGATATTTTACCAACAAAACAAGTCATCTTCACATATTCTGTTAAGAGCAACATTATTGTCAGTCATCAAACTGCTACTTACTTCTCCTGTGTGCTCCCTCAGAGGATAGCTAGAGAGAAAATAGATTTGTAAAGCTCCTATAATTCCGCCATTGTAAACTGATGCTGCTAAAGTACATTAACCTCACACAAATTGGGAAAGGGAAAAATACACCAAGGAAATCTAGTTAATGTGTATTAAACTTTTTGGACACAAGACTCATTTTACAAGGACGTAGCAAGACTTCTATTCATATCACCAAGGTTTCTTTAAATGTGCACCAACGAGAGAGAGTACTCAGATAGTCTGTAGTGTATAAGTAAACTGTGAATTGTCTTTTGCATTTACCTCTTCATAGCACATTTATTTAAGTTCAAATATATTGCCATATTGACCGTACAGTATTGACCGATAAGTTTGGTTGTATATATCGTATGATATTTGCTCAATGTGAATTAAACTAACCCATCGTGCTTAGGTAATTCTTCTATAACCAGTGAAAGAAGACACCGTGGCAGTGCGTTCCGGTACAAAAAAGTCCTTTAATTGTCTTGGAATACAATTATATTGAGTTAGTAACATCATACATTGGCCCTCATTCCGAGTTGATCGCTCGCTAGCTACTTTTTGCAGCCATGCAAACGTATAGTCGCCGCCCACGGGGGAGTATATTTTCGCTTAGCAAGTGTGCGATCGCATGTGCAGCCGAGCGGGACGAAAAAGTTTTTTGCAGTTTCTGAGTAGGTCTGAACTTACTCAGCCCTTGCAATCACTTCAGCCTGTCCGGTCCTGGAATTGACGTCAGACGCCTGCCCTGCAAATGCCTGGACATGCCTGCGTTTTCCCTACCACTCCCAGAAAACGGTCAGTTGACACCCATAGACGCCCTCTTTCTGTCAATCTCCTTGCAATCGGTTGTGCGAATAAACTCGTTAATAAAAGCAATGCACAGCAATGATGCTATTTGTACCCGTATGACGTGCGTGCTCATTGCATTCGCATGCGCAGTAGTAACCTGCGATCAACTCGGAATGACCCCCATTGTCTGATACTGTTATTGTGAATCTCTTATATTATCAAGTCGACTACAAAGGGACGTTGCTTAATAAATTGAAAGTGAAGCAAATCCTTTGAAATAACTCTCATTGTGAGATTCTTACTTGCCTCTCTGTGAAAATTGATATATAGACCGGGAAGAAGAAAATCAAGGTGACATTCCAAATATGTTTACCTGGAAATAATTCATACTTCTACACACAATACCTATTTGAGTGTGATAGATAGATAGATAGATAGATAGATAGATAGATAGATAGATAGATAGATGATAGATAGATAGATAGATAGATAGATAGATAGACAGTTTTCAGCAGCAGCCTGCGGCTGCCCACAGTGTCCGCTCTTCCATTGGACATTGCTTCATAGCCTAAAGGTACAGCTGCCTTGCACCAACCACCACAGTACGGGGACTCTGACTGCATCAACAGTACTGTGGGAACTGTGTCATACTGTATGGTCTCAGGCACACGTTTGGCATCAAGCCAGGTGGAACAGGTATACCACCACCAGTGCCGTAACTAGACATTTTGGCGCTGTGTGCAAGAAACGGCATTGGCACCCCCCCCCCCCCCCCCCCCTTAGGTAAAATAGGGTCAGTGTTCGCCACAGGCGCGCACAAAAAATTTAGGGGTTTGGCCTCATGGGGAAGGGGTGTGGTCACAAAATAATGTCAATTCATATTACGGTGTACAGTAGTCTCCATTATTCAAATTATGCCGCACAGTAGTGCCAATGCACCAGGTAGAGCCACTTTTACACATTACGGCGGACAGATTCCCCTTTTTACACATTATGGCAGACAGTACCCTTTTTTACACATTACAGCAGCCAGTCCCCCTTTTAACACATTCCGGCAGACAGCGTCCCACTTTTTACACATTACGGCAGACAGCATCCCCTTTTTTACACAGTACGGCAAACAGCGTCCCCCTTTTTACACATTATAGCAGACAGTCCCCTTTTTTACACATTACAACAGCCAGTCCCCCTTTTTGCACATTACAGCAGCCAGTCCCCCTTTTAACACATTACAGCAGCCAGTCCCCCTTTTAACACATTACGGCAGACAGCATCCCACTTTTTACACATTACGGTAGACAGCATCCCCCTTTTTACACATTACGGCAGACAGCGTCCCCTTTTTACACAGTACGGCAGGCAGCGTCCCCCTTTTTAAACATTACGGCAGGATAGACAGACAGACAGACAGAATAGTTGATGCTTACCATCTCTCCGCTGGCTCAGGCAGTCAGGTTCCTCAGTGCTGGCAGCTCCGGAGGCAGGGGAGAAGGAGGAGGAGGGAGGGGGAGTTGGGAGCCGCAGCAGCGCAGTGTAATTGCTGGCGGCGCCGCACACAGCTGTCCCTCTCCTTCCACATTGGCTTGCCGCTGACGCTGTGAATGCTGGGATGAGGGAAGTGCATCCCAGCATTCACAGCAGCGCCGGCCTGCCAATGCGGAAGGAGAGGGACAGCTGCAGCGGCGCCGCTACCAATTACAAAGCGCTACTTCGGCTCCGGAGTCCCCCTCCCTCCTCCTCCCCTGCCCCCGGAGCTGCTCCTCTTCTCCTCCGGCGCACACAGCACAGGTGGCTTGTAATGAGTCAATTTGACTTATTACAAGCCGCTGACATGGAATGCTGGCCGTTGCGCCCTCAGGGCGACTGCGCTGTGTGCCAGGCACACCTGGCACACACGTAGTTACGGCTCTGACCACCACATACACAGTGGACATACCATATAGATCCTGAAAACTGGTGAAGTATTGCCATCCATTACTACTAAGCGAAGAAAGCTACATTACTAACAAGCTATGCTTGTTTGCCTAATGCACATATGTGTTGCAACAAACAGCCGGCTACTGCATGCCCTACTAATCTTGCCTATAAACGAACTATTCTCAGTATACTTTGCTAAGATAGTACTGTCTAGTCTTTAAATGTTCCTATGTTGTTTTTATTGTTTTTGGAGTGATAATACACTTGTGCTATATAAAAAAAAAAATTATGAAGAATAAATGGTTATTTGTTAAACCAGCAGCTGAATTAACATTCTATTTGTGAGTGACCATTCAAATTTTTCCCTTCTATACACAATGGCCCTCATTCCGAGTTGTTCGCTCGCAAGCTGCTTTTAGCAGCTTTGCACACGCTAAGCCGCCGCCTACTGGGAGTGAATCTTAGCTTATCAAAGATAGATAGATAGATAGATAGATAGATAGATAGATAGATAGATAGATAGATAGATAGAAAGTAGCTGCAATTAATGCAATTAATAATTGCAGAATATTTGTATAATTGTACCCAAAAAGCATCTAAATTACTCCTTCCCATATGCAGCCCCTCATTTTCCCTCATTCACCAAACCTTTATAAATTATTATGCAGTATAAAACCAATAAAAATCTGAAAGTAAAATAATTGTGTATAACAAATTAAATTGAGAATATGATTTTTGCAAGAAGGGATAATGGGCATTATGTATATACTGTTGAAGTCTAAGTGCAGGGATACTTTTGTTATGTTATGGGAATTTTTCTGTTACTTCCTTAAAATAGCCTTGTTTGTCTCATGCATTTTTTAATTCTTGTAATACTCTTTCAGACTAATTTAACTGAATGTGCATTTCATACAGATATTTCCCTGTTACCCATGTGGTTATGAAATTTGTCCTGTTACATTGTCTCGGCTTTACGCACTTATTATAAATTACCCTAATGTGTTGGAGATCCCTGGTAATTATTGTTTTGCTTATGTGTGTGTACAAAGCCAGTCACTGGTGAATAACTGTGCCAGGGGAATAATTAAATATTAATACCAGAGTTCTCATCACTTAGTGTCATTATCAGACTTCCTGCAGTTTGGGGCTGTGAGGCAGTGCCAACATGAATTTGTATTTAAATTAGCCATAAAATCAAACACAAATAACAAGGGTCTGTTTGCATACTTGAAATCCACTTTTAAAATATATTTCCTAACTAATCTCTTAAGAAAGAATTTCTGATTAAAAAATCAGCTACACTATCCTCAGGGTTTGCGGATGCTGGCAGTGCTGTTATTCAGGGCACACCGGCTTACTCCCTTTACAGTTGGCAGTAAAACCATAAAAAAGAAGACAGGGTAATAACTAGAGATGAGCGGGTTCGGTTCGTCGAGATCCGAACCCCCCCGAACTTCACGTGGTCTACACGGGTCCGAGGCAGCCTCGGTTCTTCCCGCCTAACACGCAAAACCTGAACGGGGGAAAACGTCATCATCCTGCTGTCAGATTCTCGCGAGATTCGTATTTCATATAAAGAGCCGCGCGTCGCCACCATTTTCACTTGTGCATTGTCGAGATAGAGGACGTGGCTACGTTCTCTGCCCGAATAGCCCAATATCAGCAAATCTCAGCTCAATATCTGTGCTCAGTATCAGTGCTGCATTGTGGAGACCAGTATATGGTATTACAGTACAGTTGTCCAGTGCTGTTCTCGCTGCCCAGTGTCACTCAGTTCTATTATCCTGAACAGTGCACAGTGTATCTGTGCTCATTATTATCATTGCTGCATTGTGGTGACCACTGACCAGTATATGGTAGTACAGTACAGTTGTCCAGTGCTGATCTTGCTGCCCAGTGTCACTCAATTCTATTATCCTGAACAGTGCACAGTGTATCTGTGCTCATTATTATCATTGCTGCATTGTGGTGACCACTGACCAGTATATGGTAGTACAGTACAGTTGTCCAGTGCTGTTCTTGCTGCCCAGTGTCACTCAATTCTATTATCCTGAACAGTGCACAGTGTATCTGTGCTCATTATTATCATTGCTGCATTGTGGTGACCACTGACCAGTATATGGTAGTACAGTACAGTTGTCCAGTGCTGTTCTCGCTGCCCAGTGTCACTCAGTTCTATTATCCTGAACAGTGCACAGTGTATCTGTGCTCATTATTACCATTGCTGCATTGTGGTTACCACTGACCAGTATATAGTAGCACAGTACAGTAGTCCAGTGCTGTTCTCGCTGCCCAGTGTCACTCAGTTCTATTATCCTGAACAGTGCACAGTGTATCTGTACTCATTATTATCATTGCTGCATTGTGGTGACTACTGACCAGTATATGGTAGTACAGTACAGTTGTCCAGTGCTGTTCTCGCTGCCCAGTGTCACTCATTTCTATTATCCTGAACAGTGCACAGTGTATCTGTGCTCATTATTATCATTGCTGCATTGTGGTGACCACTGACCAGTATATGGTAGTACAGTACAGTAGTCCAGTGCTGTTCTCGCTACCCAGAGTCAGTTCTATTATCCTGAACATTGCACAGTGTATCTGTGCTCATTATTATCAGTGCAGCATTGTTGTGACTAAAAGTCCAGTGTCTTGTGCTGCATCTTGCTGCTGTAGCGTGCTGTGGTAGTGTCCTGTCACTGTGTATAGGTCATCATCATTCCAGTAACAGTGGTATCTGTCGTCTAATTCCAGATATATTACTGGCATATATTTCCACACATTAAAAAATGCAGAACAAAATGGAGAACAAAAATGTGGAGGGTAAAATAGGGAAAGATCAAGATCCACTTCCACCTAGTGCTGAAGCTACTGCCACTAGTCATGTCAGAGACGATGAAATGCCATCAACGTTGTCTGCCAAGGCCGACGCCCAATGTCATAGTAGAGAGCATGTAAAAGCCTAAAAAAAAGTTCAGTAAAATTACCCAAAAATCTAAATTAAAAGCGTCTGAAGAGAAGTGTAAACTTGCCAATATGCCATTTACGACACGGAGTGACAAGGAACGGTTGAGGCCCGAGCCTATGTTCATGGCTAGTGGTTCAGCTTCACATGAGGATGGAAGCACTCATCCTCCCGCTAGAAAAATGAAAAGAGTTAAGCTGGAAAAAGACCAGCAAAGAACTGTGCGTTCTTCTAAATCACAAATCCCCAAAGAGAGTCCAATTGTGTCGGTTGCAATGCCTGACCTTCCCAACACTGGATGGGAAGAGGTGTCTCCTTCCACCATTTGCACCTAGGAACATCCTCCCTTATACGTCACCTGGAGCGCATTCATCAGAAGTCATTGACAAGTTCAAAAACTTTGGGTGACAGCAGAAGCAGTCCACTGACAGTGACAACTAAATTCCTTCTTCCTCTTGTACCCAAGCTCCTGCAAACCACACCACCAACTCCCTGCAAGTGCTGGAAGGAACACCCACAGTCCAGTTCCTGATAGTCAAATTGAAGATGTCACTGTTGAAGCACACCAGGATGAGGATATGGGTGTTGCTGGCGCTGAGGAGGAAATTGACAAGGCGCATTCTGATGGTGAGGTGGTTTGTTTAAGTCAGACACCCGGGAAGACACCAGTTGTCCGTGGGATGAATAAGGCCATTGACATGCCTGGTCAAAATACCCAAAAAATCACCTCTTCGGTGTGGCATTATTTCAACAGAAATGCGGACAACTGGTGTCAAGCCGTGTGTTGCCTTTGTCAAGCTGTAATAAGTAGGGGTAAGGACGTTAACCACCTAGGAACATCCTCCCTTATACGTCACCTGGAGCGCATTCATCAGAAGTCATTGACAAGTTCAAAAACTTTGGGTGACAGCAGAAGCAGTCCACTGACAGTGACAACTAAATTCCTTCTTCCTCTTGTACCCAAGCTCCTGCAAACCACACCACCAACTCCCTCAGTGTCAATTTCATCCTTAGACAGGAACGCCAATAGTCCTGCAGGCCATGTCACTGGCAAGTCTGACGAGTCCTCTCCTAACTGGGATTCCTCCGATGGATCCTTGAGTGTAACGCCTACTGCTGCTGGCGCTGCTGTTGTTGCTGCTGGGAGTGGATTGTCATCCCAGAGGGGAAGTCGGAAGACCACTTGTACTACTTCCAGTAAGCAATTGACTGTCCAACAGTCCTTTGCGAGGAAGATGAAATATCACAGCAGTAATCCTGTTGCAAAGTGGATAACTCAGGCCTTAACAACTGTGTTGGTGTTAAACATATGTCCAGTATCCACCATTAGTTCAAAGGGACTTAGAGAATTTCTTGAGGTAGTGTTTCCCCGGTACCAAATACCATCTAGGTTCCACTTCTCTAGGCAGGCGATACCGAGAATGTACACAGACGTCAGAAAAAGACTCACCAGTGTCCTAAAAAAATGCAGTTGTACCCAATGTCCACTTAACCACGGACATCTGGACAAGTGGAGCAGGGCAGACTAAGGACTATATGACTGTGACAGCCCACTGGGTAGATGTATTGCCTCCCGCAGCAACAACAGCAGCGGTGGCACCAGTAGCAGCATCTCGCAAACGGCAACTCGTTCCTAGGCAGGCTATGCTTTGTATCACCGCTTTCCATAAGAGGCACACAGCTGACAACCTCTTACGGAAACTGAGGAACATCATCGCAGATTGGCTTACCCCAATTGGACTCTCCTGGGGATTTGTGACATCGGACAACGCCACCAATATTGTGCGTGCATTACATGTGGGCAAATTCCAGCACGTCCCATGTTTTGCACATACAATGAATTTGGTGGTGCAGAATTTTTTTTTAAAACGACAGGGGCGTGCAAGAGATGCTGTCGGTGGCCCGAAGAATTGCGGGCCACTTTCGGCATTCAGCCACCGCGTGCTGAAGACTGGAGACGCCATCAGCTGAAGCAAGAGGTGGTAACGAGGTGGAATTCAACACTCTATATGCTTCAGAGGATGGAGGAGCAGCAAAAGGTCATTCAAGCCTATACATCTGCCTACGATATAGGCAAAGGAGGGGGAATGCACCTGACTCAAGCGCAGTGGAGAATGATTTCAACGTTGTGCAAGGTTCTGCAACCCTTTGAACTTGCCACACATGAAGTCAGTTTAGACACTGCCAGCCTGAGTCAGGTCATTCCCCTCATCAGGCTTTTGCAGAAGCAGCTGGAGAGATTGAAGGAGGAGCTAAAACAGAGCGATTCCGCTAGGCATGTGGGACTTGTGGATGGAGCCCTTCATTCGCTTAACCAGGATTCACGGGTGGTCAATCTGTTGAAATCAGAGCACTACATTTTGGCCACCGTGCTCGATCCTAGGTTTAAAGCCTACGTTGTATCTCTCTTTCCGGCAGACACAAGTCTGCAGATGTTCAAAGACCAGCTGGTGAGACACTTGTCAAGTGAAGCGGAACGTGACCCGCCAACAGCTCCGCCAACAGCTCCTCCTTCATT
Organism: Pseudophryne corroboree; assembly: GCF_028390025.1. Lineage (NCBI taxonomy): Eukaryota > Metazoa > Chordata > Amphibia > Anura > Myobatrachidae > Pseudophryne > Pseudophryne corroboree. Next base: position 674,737,385 of record NC_086446.1, read on the forward strand.
TTCTACTGCCACTGGAGCAGCCAGGAAAAGGATAAAATTTCCAAAACCACCCGCTGGCGGTGATGCAGGGCAGTCAGGAGTGATAGCTGACATCTGGTCCGGACTGAAGGACCTGCCAACGATTACTGGCATGTCATCTACTGTCACTGCATATGATTCTGTCACCATTGAAAGAATGGTGGAGGATTATATGAGTGACAGCATCCAAGTAGGCATGTTAGACAGTCCGTACGTATACAGGCAGGAAAAAGAGGCAACTTGGAGGCCCTTGCACAAACTGGCTTTATTTTACCTAAGTTGCCCCCCCTCCAGTGTGTACTCCGAAAGAGTGTTTAGTGCAGGCGGTCACCTTGTCAGCGATCGGCGTACAAGGTTACTTCCACAAAATGTGGAGAAGATGATGTTCATCAAAATTAATTATAATCAATTCCTCGGTGGAGACATTTACCAGCAATTGCCTCCAGAAAGTACACAGGGACCTGTGATGGTGGATTCCAGTGGGGACGAATTAATCATCTGTGAGGAGGGGGATGTACACAGTGAAAGGGGTGAGGAATCCGACGATGAGGATGAGGTGGACATCTTGCCTCTGTAGAGCCAGTTTGTGCAAGGAGAGATTGATTGCTTCTTTTTTGGTGGGGGCCCAAACAAACCAGTCATTTCAGCCACAGTCGTGTGGCAGACCATGTTGCTGAAATGATTGGTTTGTTAAAGTGTGCATGTCCTGTTTATACAACATAAGGGTGGGTGGGAGGGCCCAAGGACAATTCCATCTTGTACCTCTTTTTTTTTAAATTTATCTTTGCATCATGTGATGTTTGGGGCTAATTTTTTTAAGTGCCATCCTGTCTGACACTGCAGTGCCACTCCTAGATGGGCCAGGTGTTTGTGCCGCCCACTTGGGTCGCTTAGCTTAGTCATCCAGCGACCTTGGTGCAAATTTTAGGACTAAAAATAATATTGTGAGGTGTGAGGTGTTCAGAATAGACTGGAAATGAGTGGAAATTATGGTTATTGAGGTTAATAATACTATAGGATCAAAATTACCCCCAAATTCTATGATTTAAGCTGTTTTTGAGGGGTTTTTGGAAAAAAAACACCCAAATCCAAAACACACCCGAATCCGGCAAAAAATTTTCAGGGAGGTTTTGCCAAAATGCGTCTGAATCCAAAACAGGGCTGCGGAACCAAATCCAAAACACAAAACCCGAAAAATGTCCGGTGCACATCACTAGTAATAACAGACAGCCAAAAAGGTAAGAGGCCCTCTTTAAAACAAAGGTGTCACAAGGGGAGGGGGGGAAGGGGGGACTGCACTTGGCGACACCAAAATGCCGGCTCCTCCACGGTGATAGTGAGCCTGGAGCTGCAGTGTGACAATATCCTGCAGAGCCCAGCTCCTGTCACTGAGAAGGAGCTGGCAGCACAGCCAGAGTATTTGGGGGCAGCCCGGGATCTTTAGGGATGCTGCGCACGCCCCCTAGTGTGATGGAACCCAGGAACATCCCATGAAGCCACACCCCCATTGTGGCATACATGGGGGGCTTCTGTGAGGCCTTGCCCCCTTTCAGCAAAAGCATGTCCCTTTTTACGGAGCTCACCTTCGGTGCACACAGTTGGGCTATTGGCCGCAGTGGGTGTCACCAACCCCTGTGCCGCCACTGCCTTACAAGGCTACAATCGATAGGGAAATGTAAATTTGATACATGAGGATAAACACGACATTCAACCAAGAAAACGTAAAGTTATTTATAGACTGTGGACTTTGTAGAGGGCAGTTAATTAGTATAATAGCTTACAGAGGATATGTAGGTGGCTGTGGAATCTGATAAGCTGCCCATAGAGGTCAATTTTCAGGGTATGCTTGGAGGTTTGGAGGCTAGAGGAAAGTTTTGTGTGTGGGAGGGCATTGGACAGAGTGGGTGCAGTATGATAAAAGTCCTGTAACTGTAAACTGGAGGTACATTATATTGAATTCTGCAAAATACAGACAGTCAATGTAGAGGCTGACAGATCACACCAGTAGAATGTTTCACAAGTAAAATTGGTCTGGTTGCTGCATTCAAACTGTGGATTGCATGTCTGTTTAGGTGAAGACCAGTAAGGAGGCTACTGCAATAGTCAATAAAGGAGATCATTGGTGTGTGAATTAACGTCCTTTGAGTGAAAAACGTACTGCATGTGCATGTTCTGGAAATAGGATGCGGAGAAAAAAGAACAGCTCTGAGTCAAAGATGATACTTATGCAGTGGGCTTGAGGAGTGCTATAGATGTTATGTTTTCAACAGCGATAGAGATGTAAGGTCAGTAACTTATAGTAAATGGTGGTAGTATTACTAGCTGTTTTTGAAATATAATGGATCTATCTACTAAGCCAGTGGTTCCCAAACTGTGTGCCGTGGCACCCTGGGGTGCCTTGGGACACTTGCAGGGGTGCCTTGGATTGGTGGTCGACCAATTAAAATTATTTATGGTCAATGTAATAGGCAAAACCAGTGCTGGTAGCTGCCAATCATACAATATGTGGGCAAACAGAAGCAAATCCTGTCCCTCACCACACAACTAAACCCGAGGATAACATAAACACAATTTACTTCATTAAAAAAAATTCTCAAGAATAAACTTTTGGCCTAGGGGTGCCGTGAAAAAATTCTAATACTCTAGGGCGCCATAATTCCAAAAAGTTTGGGAACCACTGTACCAAACCTTGGACAGAGAGGTAAAGTGTAGCAGAACTTTGTGGACCCCATAGCAAAATCTAGAAAGCTCCCCCCCCCCCCCCCCCCCCCCCCCCCACACACACACACACACACACACACACACACACACACACACACACACACACACACCCTGTCATTGTCATTACAATGCCCAGTAGGGGAGCAGAAGAGAGAGAGAATGAGAGAGAGAGATGGAGGGGGGTTCAGGGAGAGAGTCAGAAAGAGAGAGAGAAATAAAGAGAGAGAAGGAAAGAGAGTATCAGGGAGAGAGGAAGAGAGATACAGTGTCAGGGGGAGAGAAAGAAAAGGAGATAGATAGAGGTCACCAAGGAGAGAGAGGGTGTCGGAGAGAGATAGAGAGTGTCAGGGACGGAGAGAGGTGAACAAGAGAGAGTAAGAGAGAATGTCAGAGAGAGAAAGAGAGGTAGAGAAAAAGAGAACGAGAGAGAAATAGTATCAAGAAGAGAGACAGTTTCAGGGGAGAGAGAGGCAGCATCAGGTAGAGTGTTTCAGGGAGAGCAAGGGAGTGAGAGAGAGCATCTGGAGGAGAGAGAGGGGGGAGAGAGACAGTGATGGAGAGAGGGAGAGAGCAACAGTGTCAGGCAGAGAGAGATAGGGAGAGAGACTGTCAGGGAGAGAGAGAAACAGTTTCAGAGAGAGGGAGAGAGAGAAAGTGTCAGGTAGAGAAAGGGAGAGAGACAGTGGCCCTCATTCCAAGTTGTTCACTCGCTAGCTGCTTTTAGCAGCATTGCAAACGCTAGGCCGTCGCCCTCTGGGAGTGTATCTTAGCTTAGCAGAATAGCGAACGAAAGATTAGCAGAATTGCTGCTAAATAATTCCTTGCAGTTTCTGAGTAGCTCCAGACCTACTCCTAGATTGCGAACACCTCGGTCCATTTAGTTTCTGGTTTGACGCCACAAACACGCCCTGCGTTCGGCCAGCCACTCCCCCGTTTCTCCAGCCACTCCTGCGTTTTTACCTGGCACGCCTGCGTTTTTTAGCACACTCCCAGAAAACGGCCAGTTTCCACCTAGAAACACCCACTTCATGTCAATCATACCACGATCACTCAAGCGATGAAAAAAACGTCGCTCGAGCTTGTGTAAAACGACCAAGTTTTGTGTTAAATTACTAAGCGTATTTGCCCCTTGGCAAGATAGAGGTATTTTATATCTGAATGATATCACCAAAGGCACTAGTTTTCCTCAGTTTTCCCAAATTCAGGAAGATATTGATATCCCGCCCAAATATTTTTACCAATATTTACAACTTCGGCACTTTCATTCCGCAATGGGCCACATCCTCTCTAGCAGACCTCTGACCACGTTCGAGGCAGTGTGTCTCAGACGTCACTCAACCAAAGGTTTAACTTCCCTCCTATATGCCGCCCTTGACAGAGAACCACCCTCTCAACGTGATCCTCACGAGAGAGCATGGGAACTGGATCTGGGTTTGACCTTAGATGATGAGGAATGGACTGAGGCCTGGGGTAACGCCGCATCTAGCTCCATATGTGTCCGAATCAAAGAAAACATATACAAATTATTATATAGATGGTACTATGTACCGTCTCGCCTAAGCAAAATGTACCCGGATACATCGGATAGGTGCTGGAGAGGATGTGGTGCAGAGGGCTCTTTCCTACATATATGGTGGTCGTGCCCTAAAATAGTAAATGTTTGGAGAGAGGTGATTGATCTCATTACTAATATGCTACAGATTCCCATCCCTTATGACCCTAAATACATTCTTCTCCCCCTAAACCTGCCAACACTGTCAAGCCATCAAAATAAACTACTGCGGCATATAGCCTCGGCAATGACATGTCAACTGGCCGCAGACTGGAAAAACCCCACTCCACCTTCCATGCAGTCTATAATTTCCCGCATATGGTACGTTTACCGAATGGACTATATGACTAGTATCATTAATTGCTCCTCCAAGTCATTTGATAAAATATGGGGCCCATGGCTGACTACACAACATGCCCTTCACCTTTCAACTAATACCCCATGTTATACCGGACGGAACCCTCCCGGGGATCCCAATCTAACATACTCTACCCTTCTGTATCTTCCTCCCTCTCTTCCCCTTCTATCTCTCTTTTCAAATCCTATCCTATACTATATCTCAGTATTAGTCGGTTGGACTTCTGGCCGACTGTTATTCTATATGTCTTATTACACCCACTCTCAGGGTAAAAAATGGATCATTTTTCTTAGTTCTATATGCTTGTACCAACTGTTAGACTATATCTGTACTGTATTACGCTATAATTGCCAACTGTTGGTCTCTGTTTGCTGTTTATGATCTCAAGAATAAAAATTACATTTAAAAAAAAAAAAAAAAAATTACTAAGCGCATGCGCGCTGCGTACCATGCGCATGCGCATTTTCCAACTAATCGCTGCGTTGCGAAAAACGGCAACGAGCGAACAACTCGGAATGACCACCGGTGTCAGAGAGAAAGGGAGAGCAACAGTGTCAGAGAGAGAGAGACCCACAGTGTCAAGGAGAGAGAGGTAGAGAGACAGTGTCAGGGAGAAAGAGGGCGGAAGAGAGACAATGTCAGGGCAAGAAAGAGGGAGAGAGACAGTGTCTGGGAGAGACAGTGTCAGAGAGAGGGATAGAGACAGTGTCGGAGAGAGAGACAGTGTCAGAGAGAGAGGGATAGAAACAGTGTTAGGAAAAGAGAGATACAGTGTCAGGAAGAGAGAGAGAGAGAGAGAGAGAGAGAGAGGGAATGTGTCAGGAAGAGAGTGAGGGGGAGAGAGAGGAGCAAGAGAGATAGAGTCAGGGAGAGAGAGGGGTGAGAAAGAGCACTACCTGACTCCAGCAGAGGTCTCTGATGGGGACAGACACTTCCTGGCATTACGCCCCACCCCTAAATACCCACGACTCGTGGTACTTGAAGCCGGCCAAGTATGCTATCGGCGGCTGTTCTTAGTGGGGGTGAATGTGAGCTATGGCCATGGAAGCTTTCTGTGTCTTTGTGCGGTCGGACCAGTGGGCCATTGAAGCAGCCTGGGCCCCATAGCAACTGCATACCCTGTACCAACGGTAGTTACGTCACTGGTATATACCAACCATCTCCTAACTATCATTTTTCAATACAGAATGTAACATGGCAGCTGATTGGCCGATACTTTATCTCTCTCCACCTTATCTCTCTCCAAAGCTTAGCACATAGACTCCTTTGTTTGATTTGGAGAGAAGACAGTCAAAATTAAACAGAAACAGAGATAGGGGCTCATTTATCAAAATTGTTTTGCAGCTATTTCCCCGAAAACACCCATTTTGAGGGATTAGCCGCAAGTATTTATTATCCCCTCAATGGGGTATATTTACTAACATTCGTAATTCTCCCGATTTGGTGGGAGAATAATCACGAATGACATCGAAAGTGTAAAACTGCAACTTTTTGAATTTGTTACGACGGATTTACTATGCTGTCGTATTCGGGTTTTTCTTTTGTTCCGATGTCGGTGTCATTCGTGTTTTTTTTTTTTTTTAACGGCAGTGATTAGCAAAACACTGCCGACTTTTTAAAAATGAATCTCGGCCGGATCTGTGTGATCCGTGCTGGGTTTTTTTTTTTTTTTTTTATTAAACAGTGTAAAATCAAAAAAAAAAATTGCGTGGGGTCCCCCCTCCTAAGCATAACCAGCCTCGGGCTCTTTGAGCCGATCCTGGTTGCAGAAATATGGGGAAAAAAATGACAGGGGTTCCCCCATATTTAAGCAACCAGCATCGGGCTCTGCGCCTGGTCCTGGTTCCAAAAATACGGGGGACAAAAAGAGTAGGGGTCCCCCGTATTTTTAAAACCAGCACCGGGCTCCACTAGCTGGACAGATAATGCCACAGCCGGGGGTCACTTTTATATAGTGCCCTGCGGCCGTGGCATCAAAAATCCAACTAGTCACCCCTGGCCGGGGTACCCTGGGGGAGTGGGGACCCCTTCAATCAAGGGGTCCCCCCCCCCCAGCCACCCAAGGGCCAGGGGTGAAGCCCGAGGCTGTCCCCCCCCATCCAATGGGCTGCGGATGGGGAGGCTGATAGCCTTTTGTGATAATGAAAAGATATTGTGTTTAGTAGCAGTACTACAAGGCCCAGCAAGCCTCCCCCGCATGCTGGTACTAGGAGAACCACAAGTACCAGCATGCGACGGAAAAACGGGCCCGCTGGTACCTGTAGTACAACTACTAAAAAAATACCCAAAAAAAGACAAGACACACACACCGTGAAAGTAAAGATTTATTACATACATGCACACAAACATACATACATACTTACCTTATGTTCACACGAGGGTCTGTCCTCTTCTCCAGTAGAATCCAAGGGGTACCTGTTGAATAAATTCTACTCACCAGATCCCGGGTCCCAGGGTCCTCGGGGCAACCATTTGTAATCCAGGTACTTGAATAAAATAACAAAACGGATACCCGAGCCACGAACTGAAAGGGGCCCCATGTTTTCACATGGGACTCCTTTCCCCGAATGCCAGAAACCCACTCTGACTTCTGTCTAAGTGGGTTTCTTCAGCCAATCAGGGAGCGCCACGTTGTAGCACTCTCCTGATCGGCTGTGTGCTCCTGTACTGAGTGACAGGCGGCACACGGCAGTGTTACAATGTAGCGCCTATGCGCTCCATTGTAACCAATGGTGGGAACTTTCTGCTCAGCGGTGACGTCACTTTAGGTCAACCGCAGGGCAGAAAGTTCCCACCATTGGTTACAATGGAGCGCATAGGCGCTACATTGTAACACTGCCGTGTGCCGCCTGTCATACAGTACAGGAGCACACAGCCGATCAGGAGGGTGCTACAACGTAGCGCTCCCTGATTGGCTGAAGAAACCCACTTAGACATCAGTCAGAGTGGGTTTCTGGCATTCGGGGAAAGGAGTCCCATGTGAAAACATGGGGCCCCTTTCAGTGCGTGGCTCGGCTCTCCGTTTTGTTATTTTATTCAAGTACCTGGATTACAAATGGTTGCCCCGTGGACCCTGGGACCCTGGATCTGGTGAGTAGAATTTATTCAACAGGTACCCCTTGGATTCTACTGGAGAAGAGGACCGACCTGCGTGTGAACATAAGGTAAGTATCTATGTATGTTTGTGTGCATGTATGTAATAAATCTTTACTTTCACGGTGTGTGTGTCTTGTCTTTTTTTGGGTATTTTTTTAGTAATAGTACTACAGGTACCAGCGGGCCCGTTTTTTCCGCCGCATGCTGGTACTTGTGTTTCTCCAAGTACCAGCATGCGGGGGAGGCTTGCTGGGCCTTGTAGAACTGCTACTAAAAACAATATCTTTTCATTATCACAAAAGGCTATCAGCCCCCCCATCCGCAGCCCATTGGATGGGGGGGGGACAGCCTCGGGCTTCACCCCTGGCCCTTGGGTGGCTGGGGGGGGGACCCCTTGATTGAAGGGGTCCCCACTCTCCCAGGGTACCCCGGCCAGGGGTGACTAGTTGGATATTTGATGCCACGGCCGCAGGGCACTATATAAAAGTGACCCCCGGCTGTGGCATTATCTGTCCAGCTAGTGGAGCCCGGTGCTGGTTTTAAAAATACGGGGGACCCCTACTCTTTTTGTCCCCCGTATTTTTGGAACCAGGACCAGGCGCAGAGCCCGATGCTGGTTGCTTAAATATGGGGGAACCCCTGTCAATTTTTCCCCCATATTTCTGCAACCAGGATCGGCTCAAAGAGCCCGAGGCTGGTTATGCTTAGGAGGGGGGACCCCACGCAATTTTTTTTAATAAAATAACCACTTTCCCACCCCTTCCTACTGATATACATGCACGGATCTCATGAATCCCTGCATGCCTATACAATCACGGATTAAAAAAGCAGGTCTGTTTTTTTTTAGCACTTTTTTACGAGTTGTAATTTTTCACGGCAGTGTTTGTTTTTTTTTTTGCTTTGCACTTCTTAGTAAATTACCGAGATTCATACTTAAACAGCCGCGTTTTGAGCGATGGTGTATTCATTTGTATTTTTTTTGTTGGACTTCCATAAAATTACGAATGCCCTCATCACTGCCGTGATTATTGCTTAGTAAATTACCGAGATGACACTCTGATGAAAAAACGGCATCTCGGTCAAAATCGGGACCTTAGTAAATTTACCCCAATGTATGAAGGAGGGACCACAGCAAATATCTCCAATATCTGGTGTGATCCCTCCATTCCCGCCAGCAGCAATCCCCATAGGTTTCTATGGTAGATGCGATGCTGCCAGATTTATCTTTACCCGGACGGCAAAGATTGATCCCTGCAGCTGAAGATGGTGGTAGCCTATAGACTACAGATCACAAATCCTCCTCGGCAAAGGGTCCTTCCAGGATCTTCACTGGAAATGGCCGCTATGCATGTGTGGTCGTACAGTACAGTTGTCCAGTGTATCTGTGCTCATTATTATCATTGCTGCATTGTGGTGACCACTGACCAGTATATGGTAGTACAGTACAGTTGTCCAGTGCTGTTCTCGCTGCCTAGTGTCACTCAGTTCTATTATCCTGAACAGTGCACAGCGTATCTGTGCTCATTATTACCATTGCTGCATTGTGGTTACCACTGACCAGTATATGGTAGCACAGTACAGTAGTCCAGTGCTGTTCTCGCTGCCCAGTGTCACTCAGTTCTATTATCCTGAACAGTGCACAGTGTATCTGTGCTCATTATTATCATTGCTGCATTGTGGTGACCACTGACCAGTATATGGTAGTACAGTACAGTAGTCCAGTGCTGTTCTCGCTACCCAGAGTCAGTTCTATTATCCTGAACATTGCACAGTGTATCTGTGCTTATTATTATCAGTGCAGCATTGTTGTGACTAAAAGTCCAGTGTCTTGTGCTGCTTCTTGCTGCTGTAGGGTGCTGTGGTAGTGTCCTGTCACTGTGTATAGGTCATCATCATTCCAGTAACAGTGGTATCTGTCGTCTAATTCCAGATATATTACTGGCATATATATCCACACGTTAAAAAATGGAGAACAAAATGGAGAACAAAAATGTGGAGGGTAAAATAGGGACAGATCAAGATCCAATTCCACCTAGTGCTGAAGGTACTGCCACTAGTCATGTCAGAGACGATGAAATGCCATCAACGTCGTCTGCCAAGGCCGACGCCCAATGTCATAGTAGAGAACATGTAAAAGCCTAAAAAAAAGTTCAGTAAAATTACCCAAAAATCTAAATTAAAAGCGTCTGAAGAGAAGTGTAAACTTGCCAATATGCCATTTACGACACGGAGTGGCAAGGAACGGTTGAGGCCCTGGCCTATGTTCATGGCTAGTGGTTCAGCTTTACATGAGAATGGAAGCACTCATCCTCCCGCTAGAAAAATGAAAAGAGTTAAGCTGGAAAAAGCCCAGAAAAGAACTGTGCGTTCTTCTAAATCACAAATCCCCCAAGAGAGTCCAATTTTGTCGGTTGCGATGCCTGACCTTCCCAACACTGGATGGGAAGAGGTGTCTCCTTCCACCATTTGCATGCCCCCTGCAAGTGCTGGAAGGAGCACCCACAGTCCAGTTCCTGATAGTCAAATTGAAGATGTCACTGTTGAAGTACACCAGGATGAGGATATGGGTGTTGCTGGCGCTGAGGAGGAAATTGACAAGGCGCATTCTGATGGTGAGGTGGTTTGTTTAAGTCAGACACCCGGGAAGACACCTGTTGTCCGTGGGATGAATAAGGCCATTGACATGCCTGGTCAAAATACCCCAAAAATCACCTCTTCGGTGTGGCATTATTTCAACAGAAATGCGTACAACTGGTGTCAAGCCGTGTGTTGCCTTTGTCAAGCTGTAATAAGTAGGGGTAAGGACGTTAACCACCTAGGAACATCCTCCCTTATACGTCACCTGGAGCGCATTCATCAGAAGTCCTTGACAAGTTCAAAAACTTTGGGTGACAGCAGAAGCAGTCCACTGACAGTGACAACTAAATTCCTTCTTCCTCTTGTACCCAAGCTCCTGCAAACCACACCACCAACTCCCTCAGTATCAATTTCATCCTTAGACAGGAACGCCAATAGTCCTGCAGGCCATGTCACTGGCAAGTCTGACGAGTCCTCTCCTAACTGGGATTCCTCCGATGGATCCTTGAGTGTAACGCCTACTGCTGCTGGCGCTGCTGTTGTTGCTGCTGGGAGTGGATTGTCATCCCAGAGGGGAAGTCGGAAGACCACTTGTACTACTTCCAGTAAGCAATTGACTGTCCAACAGTCCTTTGCGAGGAAGATGAAATATCACAGCAGTAATCCTGTTGCAAAGTGGATAACTCAGGCCTTGACAACTGTGTTGGTGTTAGACATACGTCCAGTATCCGCCATTAGTTCAAAGGGACTTAGAGAATTTCTTGAGGTAGTGTTTCCCCGGTACCAAATACCATCTAGGTTCCACTTCTCTAGGCAGGCGATACCGAGAATGTACACAGACGTCAGAAAAAGACTCACCAGTGTCCTAAAAAAATGCAGTTGTACCCAATGTCCACTTAACCATGGACATCTGGACAAGTGGAGCAGGGCAGACTAAGGACTATATGACTGTGACAGCCCACTGGGTAGATGTATTGCCTCCCGCAGCAACAACAGCAGCGGTGGCACCAGTAGCAGCATCTCGCAAACGGCAACTCGTTCCTAGGCAGGCTATGCTTTGTATCACCGCTTTCCATAAGAGGCACACAGCTGACAACCTCTTACGGAAACTAAGGAACATCATCCAATTGGACTCTCCTGGGGATTTGTGACATCGGACAACGCCACCAATATTGTGCGTGCATTACATGTGGACAAATTCCAGCACGTCCCATGTTTTGCACATACAATGAATTTGGTGGTGCAGAATTTTTTGATGATGATAGGGGCGTGCAAGAGATGCTGTCGGTAGCCCGAAGAATTGCGGGCCACTTCCGGCATTCAGCCACCGCGTGCTGAAGACTGGAGACGCCATCAGCTGAAGCAAGAGGTGGTAACGAGGTGGAATTCAACACTCTATATGCTTCAGAGGATGGAGGAGCAGCAAAAGGTCATTCAAGCCTATACATCTGCCTAAGATATAGGCAAAGGAGGGGGAATGCACCTGACTCAAGCGCAGTGGAGAATGATTTCAACGTTGTGCAAGGTTCTGCAACCCTTTGAACTTGCCACACATGAAGTCAGTTTAGACACTGCCAGCCTGAGTCAGGTCATTCCCCTAATCAGGCTTTTGCAGAAGCAGCTGGAGAGATTGAAGGAGGAGCTAAAACAGAGCGATTCCGCTAGGCATGTGGGACTTGTGGATGGAGCCCTTCATTCGCTTAACCAGGATTCACGGGTGGTCAATCTGTTGAAATCAGAGCACTACATTTTGGCCACCGTGCTCGATCCTAGGTTTAAAGCCTACGTTGTATCTCTCTTTCCGGCAGACACAAGTCTGCAGATGTTCAAAGACCTGCTAGTGAGACACTTGTCAAGTGAAGCGGAACGTGACCCGCCAACAGCTCCTCCTTCATTTTCTACTGCCACTGGAGCAGCCAGGAAAAGGATAAAATTTCCAAAACCACCCGCTGGCGGTGATGCAGGGCAGTCAGGAGTGATAGCTGACATCTGGTCCGGACTGAAGGACCTGCCAACGATTACTGGCATGTCATCTACTGTCACTGCATATGATTCTGTCACCATTGAAAGAATGGTGGAGGATTATATGAGTGACAGCATCCAAGTAGGCATGTCAGACAGTCCGTACATATACAGGCAGGAAAAAGAGGCAACTTGGAGGCCCTTGCACAAACTGGCTTATTTTACCTAAGTTGCCCCCCCCTCCAGTGTGTACTCCGAAAGAGTGTTTAGTGCAGCCGGTCACCTTGTCAGCGATCGGCGTACAAGGTTACTTCTACAAAATGTGGAGAAGATGATGTTGATCAAAATTAATTATAATCAATTCCTCGGTGGAGACATTTACCAGCAATTGCCTCCAGAAAGTACACAGGGACCTGTTATGGTGGATTCCAGTGGGGATGAATTAACCATCTGTGAGGAGGGGGATGTACACAGTGAAAGGGGTGAGGAATCCGACGATGAGGATAAGGTGGACATCTTGCCTCTGTAGAGCCAGTTTGTGCAAGGAGAGATTGCTTCTTTCTTGGTGTGGGCCCAAACAAACCAGTCATTTCAGCCACAGTCGTGTGGCAGACCATGTTGCTGAAATGATGGGTTTGTTAAAGTGTGCATGTCCTGTTTATACAACATAAGGGTGGGTGGGAGGGCCCAAGGACAATTCCATCTTGTACCTCTTTTTTTTTTTTTATCTTTGCATCATGTGATGTTTGGGGCTAATTTTTTAAGTGCCATCCTGTCTGACACTGCAGTGCCACTCCTAGATGGGCCAGGTGTTTGTGCCGCCCACTTGGGTCGCTTAGCTTAGTCATCCAGCGACCTTGGTGCAAATTTTAGGACTAAAAATAATTAGTGATGAGCGGGTTCGGATCCTCGGAATCCGACCCGCCCGAACTTCACCTTTTTTTTACACGGGTCCGAGCGACTCGGATCCTCCCGCCTTGCTCGGTTAACCTGAGCGCCCGAACGTCATCATCCCGCTATCGGATTCTCGCGAGACTCGGATTCTATATAAGGAGCCGCGCGTCGCCGCCATTTTCACACGTGCATTGAGATTGATAGGGAGAGGACGTGGCTGGCGTCCTCTCCGAGTCCATTGTATTATATTAGAACTTAGTTAGTTATAATTGTGGGGAGGATTGGGGATGGGGAGCAGCTGTTAGGGAGTACAGTGCAGGGTTTTGAGTTTAATCCGTTGTTTCTCTGCCTGAAAAAAAACTCTCCACCATATCTGTGCTCACTCAGTGTGCTGCACTGCTGCATGATATATCTGTGCTGAGTGCACTGCTCACACTGCCTAATTGTGGGGACTGGGGAGCAGTTATAGCAGGAGTACAGTGCACAGTTTTGCTGACAGTGACCACCAGTCCAGTATACGTTTGTCTGCCTGAAAAACACTGTGGTGTTTTTTTTTTTCTTTCTTCATGCTAGTTTGTTTAGCAGTCTGCTGACACTGCAGTGTCCACCAGGTCCGTTATACAGTATATTATATATATAATTAAGCACTAAGCAGCAGTACGGTAGGCCACGGCTGTACCTACCTCTGTGTCAACTCGTCACTCGTCGTCCATAAGTATAAGTAATACTATCCATCCATCTACATTGTATACCTGTGGTGTTTTTTTTTCTTTCTTCATACTAGTTTAGCAGTCTGCTGCTGACACTGTCCACCAGGTCCGTTATACAGTATATTTATATATAAGCACTAAGCAGCAGTATGGTAGGCCACGGCTGTACCTACCTCTGTGTCGTCACTCGTCCATAAGTATAAGTAATACTATACTATCCATCCATCTACATTGTATACCTGTGGTGGTTTTTTTTTCTTTCTTCATACTAGTTTAGCAGTCTGCTGACACTGTCCACCAGGTCCGTTATACAGTATATTATATTTATATATAAGCACTAAGCAGCAGTACGGTAGGCCACGGCTGTACCTACCTCTGTGTCGTCACTCGTCGTCCATAAGTATAAGTAATACTATACTATCCATCCATCTACATTGTATACCTGTGGTGTTTTTTTTTTCTTTCTTCATACTAGTTTAGCAGTCTGCTGCTGACACTGTCCACCAGGTCCGTTATACAGTATATTATATTTATATATAAGCATTAAGCAGCAGTACGGTAGGCCACGGCTGTACCTACCTCTGTGTCGTCACTCGTCGTCCATAGGTATAAGTAATACTATACTATCCATCCATCTACATTGTATACCTGTGGTGTTTTTTTTTTCTTTCTTCATACTAGTTTAGCAGTCTGCTGCTGACACTGTCCACCAGGTCCGTTATACAGTATATTATATTTATATATAAGCACTAAGCAGCAGTACGGTAGGCCACGGCTGTACCTGCCTCTGTGTCGTCACTCGTCGTCCATAAGTATAAGTAATACTATACTATCCATCCATCTACATTGTATACCTGTGGTGGTTTTTTTTTCTTTCTTCATACTAGTTTAGCAGTCTGCTGCTGACACTGTCCACCAGGTCCGTTATACAGTTTATTATATTTATATATAAGCACTAAGCAGCAGTACGGTAGGCCACGGCTGTACCTACCTCTGTGTCGTCACTCGTCGTCCATAAGTATAAGTAATACTATACTAGCCATCCATCTACATTGTATACCTGTGGTGTTTTTTTTTTTTCTTTCTTCATACTAGTTTAGCAGTCTGCTGCTGACACTGTCCACCAGGTCCGTTATACAGTATATTATATTTATATATAAGCACTAAGCAGCAGTACGGTAGGCCACGGCTGTACCTACCTCTGTGTCGTCACTCGTCGTCCATAAGTATAAGTAATACTATACTATCCATCCATCTACATTGTATACCTGTGGTGTTTTTTTTTCTTTCTTCATACTAGTTTAGCAGTCTGCTGCTGACACTGTCCACCAGGTCCGTTATACAGTATATTATATTTATATATAAGCACTAAGCAGCAGTACGGTAGGCCATGGCTGTACCTACCTCTGTGTCGTCACTCGACGTCCATAAGTATAAGTAATACTATACTATCCATCCATCTACATTGTATACCTGTGGTGGTTTTTTTTTTTTTCTTCATACTAGTTTAGCAGTCTGCTGCTGACACTGTCCACCAGGTCGGTTATACAGTATATTATATTTATATATAAGCACTAAGCAGCAGTACGGTAGGCCACGGCTGTACCTGCCTCTGTGTCGTCACTCGTCGTCCATAAGTATAAGTAATACTATACTATCCATCCATCTACATTGTATACCTGTGGTGTTTTTTTTTTCTTTCTTCACACTAGTTTAGCAGTCTGCTGCTGACACTGTCCACCAGGTCCGTTATACAGTTTATTATATTTATATATAAGCACTAAGCAGCAGTACGGTAGGCCACGGCTGTACCTACCTCTGTGTCGTCACTCGTCGTCCATAAGTATAAGTAATACTATACTATCCATCCATCTACATTGTATACCTGTGGTGTTTTTTTTTTTCTTTCTTCATACTAGTTTAGCAGTCTGCTGCTGACACTGTCCACCAGGTCCGTTATACAGTTTATTATATTTATATATAAGCACTAAGCAGCAGTACGGTAGGCCACGGCTGTACCTACCTCTGTGTCGTCACTCGTCGTCCATAAGTATAAGTAATACTATACTATCCATCCATCTACATTGTATACCTGTGGTGGCTTTTAGTTGTGCGCAAAATATGGAGAACAAAAATGTGGAGGTTAAAAAAATAGGGAAAGATCAAGATCCACTTCCACCTCGTGCTGAAGCTGCTGCCACTAGTCATGGCCGAGACGATGAAATGCCATCAACGTCGTCTGCCAAGGCCGATGCCCAATGTCATAGTACAGAGCATGTAGAATCCAAAACACAAAAGATCAGTAAAAAAATGACCCAAAAATCAAAATTAAAAGCGTCTGAGGAGAAGCGTAAACTTGCCAATATGCCATTTACGACACGGAGTGGCAAGGAACTGCTGAGGCCCTGGCCTATGTTCATGGCTAGTGGTTCAGCTTCACATGAGGATGGAAGCACTCATCCTCTCGCTAGAAAAAAGAAAAGACTTGCGGCAAAAGCACAGCAAAGAACTGTGCATTCTTCGAAATCACAAATCCCAAAGGAGAGTCCAATTGTGTCGGTTGCGATGCCTGACCTTCCCAACACTGGACGGGAAGAGCTTGCGCCTTCCACCATTTGCACGCCCCCTGCAAGTGTTGAAAGGAGCACCCGCAGTCCAGTTCCTGATAGTGAAATTGAAGATGTCAGTGTTGAAGTACACCAGGATGAGGATATGGGTGTTGCTGGCGCTGGGGAGGAAATTGACAAGGAGGATTCTGATGGTGAGGTGGTTTGTTTAAGTCAGGCACCCGGGGAGACACCTGTTGTCCGTGGGAGGAATATGGCCATTGACATGCCTGGTGAAAATACTAAAAAAATCAGCTCTTCAGTGTGGAAGTATTTCAACAGAAATGCGGACAACAGGTGTCAAGCCGTGTGTTGCCTTTGTCAAGCTGTAATAAGTAGGGGTAAGGACGTTAACCACCTCGGAACATCCTCCCTTATACGTCACCTGCAGCGCATTCATAATAAGTCAGTGACAAGTTCAAAAACTTTGGGCGACAGCGGAAGCAGTCCACTGACCAGTAAATCCCTTCCTCTTGTAACCAAGCTCGCGCAAACCACACCACCAACTTCCTCAGTGTCAATTTCCTCCTTACCCAGGAAAGCCAATAGTCCTGCAGGCCATGTCACTGGCAAGTCTGACGAGTCCTCTCCTGCCTGGGATTCCTCCGATGCATCCTTGAGTGTAACGCCTACTGCTGCTGGCGCTGCTGTTGTTGCTGCTGGGAGTCGATCGTCATCCCAGAGGGGAAGTCGGAAGACCACTTGTACTACTTCCAGTAAGCAATTGACTGTCCAACAGTTCTTTGCGAGGAAGATGAAATATCACAGCAGTCATCCTGTTGCAAAGCGGATAACTGAGGCCTTGACAACTATGTTGGTGTTAGACGTGCGTCCGGTATCCGCCGTTAGTTCACAGGGAACTAGACAATTTCTTGAGGTAGTGTGCCCCCGTTACCAAATACCATCTAGGTTCCACTTCTCTAGGCAGGCGATACCGAGAATGTACACGGACGTCAGAAAAAGACTCACCAGTGTCCTAAAAAATGCAGTTGTACCCAATGTCCACTTAACCACGGACATGTGGACAAGTGGAGCAGGGCAGACTCAGGACTACATGACTGTGACAGCCCACTGGGTAGATGTATTGCCTCCCGCTGCAAGAACAGCAGCGGCGGCACCAGTAGCAGCATCTCGCAAACGCCAACTCGTTCCTAGGCAGGCTACGCTTTGTATCACCGCTTTCCAGAATAGGCACACAGCTGAAAACCTCTTACGGCAACTGAGGAAGATCATCGCAGAATGGCTTACCCCAATTGGACTCTCCTGGGGATTTGTGACATCGGACAATGCCAGCAATATTGTGAGTGCATTACATCTGGGCAAATTCCAGCACGTCCCATGTTTTGCACATACCTTGAATTTTGGTGGTGCAGAATTATTTAAAAAACGACAGGGGCGTGCAAGAGATGCTGTCGGTGGCCAGAAGAATTGCGGGCCACTTTCGGCGTACAGGCACCGCGTACAGAAGACTGGAGCACCACCAAAAACACCTGAACCTGCCCTGCCATCATCTGAAGCAAGAGGTGGTAACGAGGTGGAATTCAACCCTCTATATGCTTCAGAGGATGGAGGAGCAGCAAAAGGCCATTCAAGCTTATACATCTGGCCATGATATAGGCAAAGGAGGTGGAATGCACCTGTCTCAAGCGCAGTGGAGAATGATTTCAACGTTGTGCAAGGTTCTGCAACCTTTTGAACTTGCCACACGTGAAGTCAGTTCAGACACTGCCAGCCTGAGTCAGGTCATTCCCCTCATCAGGCTTTTGCAGAAGAAGCTGGAGACATTGAAGGAGGAGCTAAAACAGAGCGATTCCGCTTGGCATGTGGGACTTGTGGATGGAGCTCTTCATTCGCTTAACCAGGATTCACGTGTGGTCAATCTGTTGAAATCAGAGCACTACATTTTGGCCACCGTGCTCGATCGTAGATTTAAAACCTACCTTGGATCTCTCTTTACGGCAGACACAAGTCTGCAGAGGTTCAAAGACCTGCTGGTGACAAAATTGTCAAGTCAAGCGGAACGCGACCCGTCAACATCTCCTCCTTCACATTCTCCCGCAACTGGGGGTGCGAGGAAAAGGCTACGAATTCCGAGCCCACCCGCTGGCGGTGATGCAGGGCAGTCTGGAGCGACTGCTGATGCTGACATCTGGTCCGGATTGAAGGACCTGCCAACGATTACTGACAAGTCGTCTACTGTCACTGCATATGATTCTCTCACCATTGAAAGAATGGTGGAGGATTATATGAGTGACCGCATCCAAGTAGGCACGTCAGACAGTCCGTACGTATACTGGCAGGAAAAAGAGGCAATTTGGAGGCCCTTGCACAAACTGGCTTTATTCTACCTAAGTTGCCCTCCCTCCAGTGTGTACTCCGAAAGAGTGTTTAGTGCCGCCGCTCACCTTGTCAGCAATCGGCGTACGAGGTTACTTCCAGAAAATGTTGAGAAGATGATGTTCATTAAAATGAATTATAATCAATTCCTCCATGGAGACATTCACCAGCAGCAATTGCCTCCAGAAAGTACACGAGGACCTGAGATGGTGGATTCCAGTGGGGACGAATTAATAATCTGTGAGGAGGGGGATGTACACAGTGAAAGGGGTGATGAATCGGACGATGATGATGAGGTGGACATCTTGCCTCCGTAGAGCCAGTTTGAGCAAGGAGAGATTGATTGCTTCTTTTTTGGTGGGGGCCCAAACCAACCAGTCATTTCAGTCACAGTCGTGTGGCAGACCCTGTCGCTGAAATGATGGGTTCGTTAAAGTGTGCATGTCCTGTCTTGCACCTCTTTTTTCTTTCATTTTTCTTTGCGTCATGTGCTGTTTGTGGAGTATTTTTTTGAAGGGACATCCTGCGTGACACTGCAGTGCCACTCCTAGATGGGCCAGGTGTTTGTGTCGGCCACTAGGGTCGCTTAGCTTAGTCACACAGCTACCTCATTGCGCCTCTTTTTTTCTTTGCATCATGTGCTGTTTGGGGAGTATTTTTTTGAAGGGCCATCCTGCGTGACACTGCAGTGCCACTCCTAGATGGGCCAGGTGTTTGTGTCGGCCACTAGGGTCGCTTAGCTTAGCCATCCAGCGACCTCGGTGCAAATTTTAGGACTAAAAATAATATTGTGAGGTGTGAGGTGTTCAGAATAGACTGGAAACTAGTGGAAATTATGGTTATTGAGGTTAATAATACTATGGGATCAAAATGACCCCCAAATTCTATGATTTAAGCTGTTTTTTAGGGTCTTTTGAAAAAAACACCCGAATCCAAAACACACCCGAAACCGACAAAAAAAATTTTTCGGTGAGGTTTTGCCAAAACGCGTCCGAACCCAAAACACGGCCACGGAACCAAACCCAAAACCAAAACACAAAACCCGAAAAATTTCAGGTGCACATCACTAAAAATAATATTGTGAGGTGTGAGGTGTTCAAAATAGACTGGAAATGAGTGGAAATTATGGTTATTGAGGTTAATAATACTATAGGATCAAAATTACCCCCAAATTCTATGATTTAAGCTGTTTTTGAGGGGTTTTTGAAAAAAAACACCCAAATCCAAAACACACCCGAATCCTGCAAAAAAATTTTTCAGGGAGGTTTTGCCAAAATGCGTCCGAATCCAAAACAGGGCTGCGGAACCGAATCCAAAACACAAAACCTGAAAAATGTCCGGTGCACATCACTAGTAATAACAGACAGCCAAAAAGGTAAGAGGCCCTCTTTAAAACAAAGGTGTCACAAGGGGAGGGGGGGAAGGGGGGACTGCACTTGGCGACACCAAAATGCCGGCTCCTCCACGGTGATAGTGAGCCTGGAGCTGCAGTGTGACAATATCCTGCAGAGCCCAGCTCCTGTCACTGAGAAGGAGCTGGCAGCACAGCCAGAGTATCTGGGGGCAGCCCGGGATCTTTAGGGATGCTGCGCACGCCCCCTAGTGTGATGGAACCCAGGAACATCCCATGAAGCCACACCCCCATTGTGGCATACATGGGGGGCTTCTGTGAGGCCTTGCCCCCTTTCCGCAAAAGCATGTCCCTTTTTACGGAGCTCACCTTCGGTGCACACAGTTGGGCTATTGGCTGCAGTGGGTGTCACCAACCCCTGTGCCGCCACTGCCTTACAAGGCTACAATCGATAGGGAAATGTAAATTTGATACATGAGGATAAACACAACATTCAACCAAGAAAACGTAAAGTTATTTATAGACTGTGGACTTTGTAGAGGGCAGTTAATTAGTAGAATAGCTTACAGAGGATATGTAGGTGGCTGTGGAATCTGATAAGCTGCCCATAGAGGTAAATTTTCAGGGTATGCTTGGAGGTTTGGAGGCTAGAGGAAAGTTTTGTGTGTGGGAGGGCATTGGACAGAGTGGGTGCCAGTGGCGCACCCAGGGGGGGTTTCCGAGCACCCAGAATTTTTTTTTTAAGCTGCATGAGTATTATTTATGGCTGTCTAGCGTCCTCTGCAGCCTGCTGTCTTCCTGGTGGCACTTGTAAGTGCAATAAAAGTTTACTTTATTTTAATTATAGTACATATATATCCATGTGCATACATATATACACATGTATATACATATAAACACACACACACACATGATAGATATATATATATATATATACATGTGTATATATATATGTGTACTGTATGTGTGTGTACATATATATATATATATATATATATGTATGCATGTTTAATATGCTATGTGTATATGTATGTGTGTGTGTGTGTGTGTGTGTGTGTGTGTGTGTGTGTATGTTATTATTTTTTTATTACATTTTATTTATAGGGCGCCACAAGTGTTTCGCTGCGCCGTACAAAGGACAGTACAGGGAGACAAAACTTAGCATAACAGTAAATAAATAACAAAAATGGAGTGCAGGTAACAAAGAGCACCACAATTCTCAAAGCATAATACAGCTTAGATGTAAGTAGCGAAGGAGTAATCATTGTACTACTTGGGGCTGGTGGCCATAGATAGAGAAGGGCCATTTACCAGCAGGAGAGAAAGCAGGTAAAGATGGTCGCTGAGTGAAATGTGTCAAGAAGAGGGCTTAGACAAAAGGAAAGAGGGCCCTGCTCTGAAGAGCTAACAATCTAGTGGGGAGGGGCAACAGACAGATGACATGAGGTGTAAGCAAGCAGGTAGAAGCCTGATGGTGGTATGCGAGCAAAGCAGAGATGTCCAAGGCATGGGGCAGGGGGATGCAGGAGCAGCCTAAGGACTAGGTTATGCATTGTAGGGGTACGCTTTGATAAATAGGTGGGTTTTCAGTGCCCGTTTGAAGCTTTGCAAGGTCGGGGAGAGTCTAATGGAGCGGGGGAGCGCGTTCCACTGAAGGGGTGCAGCACGGGCAAAATCCTGAACTCGTGCATGGGAAGCAGTGACCAAGGCAGAGGAGAGGCGACGGTCATCAGCCTACCGTAGTGGGCGGGAGGGAGTATGAAGGGAGAAGAGGTATATATATATATATATATATATATATATATGTAGATATATGTATATATATATATATATATATATACAGACACACTAGTTTTACGGACCCAGCATATACTGGGTCACCTCAGTCCCCACCCCCGTGATTGGCTACGCCCAGTTCTGGAAACCCCCCCATGCAAATCCTGCGTTTGCCACTGGGTGCAGTATGATAAAAGTCCTGTAACTGTAAACTGGAGGTACATTATATTGAATTCTGCAAAATACAGACAGTCAATGTAGGGGCTGACAGATCACACCAGTAGAATGTTTCACAAGTAAAATTGGTCTGGTTGCTGCATTCAAACTGTGGATTGCATGTCTGTTTAGGTGAAGACCAGTAAGGAGGCTACTGCAATAGTCAATAAAGGAGATCATTGGTGTGTGAATTAACGTCTCCTGAGTGAAAAACGTACTGCATGTGCATGTTCTGGAAATAGGATGCGGAGAAAAAAGAACAGCTCTGAGTCAAAGATGATACTTATGCAGTGGGCTTGAGGAGTGTATAGATGTTATGTTTTTAACAGCGATAGAGCTGTAAGGTCAGTAACTTATAGTAAATGGTGGTAGTATTACTAGCTGTTTTTGAAATATAATGGATCTATCTACTAAGCCAGTGGTTCCCAAACCGTGTGCCGTGGCACCCTGGGGTACCTTGGGACACTTGCAGGGGTGCCTTGGATTGGTGGTCTACCAATTAAAATTATTTATGGTCAATGTAATAGGCAAAGCCAGTGCTGGTAGCTGCCAATCATACAATATGTGGACAAACAGAAGCAAATCCTGTCCCTCACCACACAACTGATCCCGAGGATAACATAAACACAATTTACTTCATTTAAAAAAAAAATTCTCAAGAATAAACTTTTGGCCTAGGGGTGCCGTGAAAAAATTCTAATACTCTAGGGCGCCATAATTCCAAAAAGTTTGGGAACCACTGTACCAAACCTTGGAGAGAGAGATAAAGTGTAGCAGAACTCTGTGGACCCCATGGCAAAATCTAGAAAGCCCCCCCCCCACCCCACCCCACCCCACACACACACCCTGTCATTGTCATTACAATGCCCAGTAGGGGAGCAGAAGAGAGAGAATGAGAGAGAGAGATGGAGGGGGGTTCAGGGAGAGAGTCAGAAAGGGAGAGAGAAATAAAGAGAGATAAGGAAAGAGAGTATCAGGGAGAGAGAGAGTCAGGGAGAGAGGAAGAGAGATATAGTGTCAGGGGGAGAGAAAGAAAAGGAGATAGATAGAGGTCACCAGGGAGAGAGAGGGTGTCGGAGAGAGAGTGTCAGAGACGGAGAGAGGTGAACAAGAGAGAGTAAGAGAGAATGTCAGAGAGAGAAAGAGAGGTAGAGAAGAAGAGAAAGAGAGAGAAATAGTATCAAGAAGAGAGACAGTTTCAGGGGAGAGAGAGGCAGCATCAGGGAGAGTGTTTCAGGGAGAGCGAGGGCGTGAGAGACAGCATCAGGAAAAGAGAGAGGGGGAGAGAGACAGTGATGGAGAGAGGGAGAGAGCAACAGTGTCAGGCAGAGAGAGATAGGGAGAGAGACTGTCAGGGAGAGAGAGAAACAGTTTCAGAGAGAGGGAGAGAGAGAAAGTGTCAGGTAGAGAAAGGGAGAGAGACAGTGGCCCCAAGTTGTTCACTCGCTAGCTGCTTTTAGCAGCATTGCAAACGCTAGGCCGTCGCCCTCTGGGAGTGTATCTTAGCTTAGCAGAATAGCGAACGAAAGATTAGCAGAATTGCTACTAAATAATTCTTTGCAGTTTCTGAGTAGCTCCAGACCTACTCCTAGACTGCAATCAGCTCAGTCCGTTTAGTTCCTGGTTTGACGTCACAAATACGCCCTGCGTTCGGCCAGCCACTCCCCCATTTCTCCAGCCACTCCTGCGTTTTTACCTGGCACGCCTGCGTTTTTTAGCACACTCCCAGAAAACGGCCAGTTTCCACCTATAAACACCCACTTCCTGTCAATCATACTACGATCACTCGAGCGATGAAAAAACATCGCTCGAGCTTGTGTAAAACTACCAAGTTTTGTGTTAAATTACTAAGCGCATGCGCGCTGCGTACCATGCGCATGCGCATTTTCCAACTAATCGCTGCGTTGCAAAAAACGGCAACGAGCGAACAACTCGGAATGACCACCGGTGTCAGAGAGAAAGGGAGAGCAACAGTGTCAGAGAGAGAGAGAGACCCACAGTGTCAAGGAGAGAGAGGTAGAGAGACAGTGTCAGGGAGAAAGAGGGCGGAAGAGAGACAATGTCAAGGCAAGAAAGAGGGAGAGAGACAGTGTCTGGGAGAGACAGTGTCAGAGAGAGGGATAGAGACAGTGTCGGAGAGAGAGACAGTGTCAGAGAGAGAGGGATAGAAACAGTGTTAGGAAAAGAGAGATACAGTGTCAGGAAGAGAGAGAGAGAGAGAGAGGGAGTGTGTCAGGAAGAGAGTGAGGGGGAGAGAGAGGAGCAAGAGAGATAGAGTCAGGGAGAGAGAGGGATGAGAAAGAGCACTACCTGACTCCGGCAGAGGTCTCTGATGGGGACGGACACTTCCTGGCATTACGCCCTACCCCTAAATACCCACGACTCGCGGTACTTGAAGCCGGCCAAGTATGCTATCGGCGGCTGTTCTTAGTGGGGGTGAATGTGAGCTACGGCCATGGAAGCTTTCTGTGTCTTTGTGCAGGGGGACCAGTGGGCCATTGAAGCAGCCTGGGCCCCATAGCAACTGCATACCCTGTACCAACGGTAGTTACGTCACTGGTACCAACCAACCATCTCCTAACTATCATTTTTCAATACAGAATGTAACATGGCAGCTGATTGGCTGATACTTTATCTCTCTCCACCTTATCTCTCTTCAAAGCTTAGCACATAGACTCCTTTGTTTGATTTGGAGAGAAGACAGTCAAAATGAAACAGAAACAGAGACAGGGCTCATTAATCAAAATTATTTTGCAGCTATTTCCCCCGAAAACACCCATTTTGAGGGATTAGCCGCAAGTATTTATTATCCCCTCAATGTATGCAGGAGGGACCACAGCAAATATCTCCAATATCTGGTGTGATCCCTCCATTCCCGCCAGCAGCCATCCTCATAGGTTTCTTTGGTAGATGCGATGCTGCCAGATTTATCTTTACCCGGACGGCAAAGATTGATCCCTGCAGCTGAAGATGGTGGTAGCCTATAGACTACAGATCACAAATCTTCCTCGGCAAAGGGTCCTTCCAGGATCTTCACTGGAAATGGCCGCTATGCATGTGTGGTCAGTGGGACCGCCGCTCAGAGCACATCACAGGAGTAAGCTCCTTTCGGATCTCCTGTCCCTGCGCATACTCAATAATACATCCCGCCAATACAATAATATTGCACCCAGATTGAACTGATTATGCGATTAATGATAAGTGGGCCCCATAGAGAGGTATGATGAGGATAAATAAGCTTGCTATCACACGTGTGACCATACAAGACATAAATGCCTTCTTGATTTGAATTTGAATCCGTGATTTACCCAATTTGTATAAACGACAGCTTTTGTCCTTTTTCAGTGTTTGGGAGCAAATGTTCGATTGTCATTTGCTCTCATCCATTACCAGATTTTCATTCCAACCAGCCAGATCTGTTGCAAGCCCCGATTTGGGTTTTCAGTTGCAAGTAATGAACATAGAAACACAAAATTTTGAAAAGAGACCAAATGTAAAATATTAATAAAAAGAAGAAATTTTTCATGAATTTACTAAATGTTGGGCAAACAGTTAAATGGAAGAGATTGTCATAATTTTCTGAATAGTTGCAGCTCTCCCGTTATTAATGTTACCCAATATGTCTGAGTAGACTTGGTGTAGTGAAGCACACTTATGTTTTAATCTCTAAGAGTGCATTTCAAAAGATACAGAGCTGCAAAAATAGGTGGGAATGCATACCATATAGGAAGGGTTGCCATCAGGGCCATCTTAACATATGGGATCACTGTGCTGCTTCCTTGGCTCCATGATTCTAGGAACCTTCTAGCAGCATGCTGATCAGTTGGATGGCTGGATCTATTTACCAATAAGAGTGCTGATAGCCATTCACTGTATGGAAGCATGTGGAGAGACACTGCGGTCCACAGGAGGGGTAAATTATGATTTTATTTATTTATTTCTGTTAATGGGTCTGGTGGGCTCCGGTACATTGCTTTGCCTAGAGCATACAATGCTGTTATGATGGCCCTGGTTTCCGTAATATCCATTTAATCCAGGACGCCTATGATTTGCGCAGGTTCTGTGGCTGGTTAAAGCCAGTGAAATGCAGGCTTGAATTAAGCCAGCCACAGAACCTGTGTAATTCATAGGTGTCCTAACGCATCATTTATCATGCCTGGATTGCATGTGCATGATAGTTTCTAGAAAGAAGCATAAAAGCAGAAAATAAGAATTTACTTACCGATAATTCTATTTCTCGGAGTCCGTAGTGGATGCTGGGGTTCCTGAAAGGACCATGGGGAATAGCGGCTCCGCAGGAGACAGGGCACAAAAAGTAAAGCTTTAGGATCAGGTGGTGTGCACTGGCTCCTCCCCCTATGACCCTCCTCCAAGCCTCAGTTAGGATACTGTGCCCGGACGAGCGTACACAATAAGGAAGGATTTATGAATCCCGGGTAAGACTCATACCAGCCACACCAATCACACTGTACAACCTGTGATCTGAACCCAGTTAACAGTATGATAACAGCGGAGCCTCTGAAAGATGGCTCACAACAATAATAACCCGATTTTTGTAACTATGTACAAGTATTGCAGATAATCCGCACTTGGGATGGGCGCCCAGCATCCACTACGGACTCCGAGAAATAGAATTATCGGTAAGTAAATTCTTATTTTCTCTATCGTCCTAGTGGATGCTGGGGTTCCTGAAAGGACCATGGGGATTATACCAAAGCTCCCAAACGGGCGGGAGAGTGCGGATGACTCTGCAGCACCGAATGAGAGAACTCCAGGTCCTCCTTAGCCAGGTTATCAAATTTGTAGGATTTTACAAACGTGTTTGCCCCTGACTAAATAGCCGCTCGGCAAAGTTGTAAAGCCGAGACCCCTCGGGCAGCCGCCCAAGATGAGCCCACCTTCCTTGTGGAATGGGCATTTACATATTTTGGCTGTGGCAGGCCTGCCACAGAATGTGCAAGCTGAATTGTATTACACATCCAACTAGCAAAAGTCTGCTTAGAAGCAAGAGCACCCAGTTTGTTGGGTGCATACAGGATAACAGCAAGTCAGTTTTCCTGACTCCAGCCGTCCTGGAACCTATATTTTCAGGGCCCTGACCACATCTAGCAACTTGGAGTCCTCCAAGTCCCTAGTAGGCGCAAGACACCACAATAAGCTGGTTCAGGTGAAACACTGACACCACCTTAGGGAGAGAACTGGGGACGAGTCCGCAGCTCTGCCCTGTCCGAATGGACAAACAGATATGGGCTTTTTTGAGAAAAAACCCACCAATTTGACACTCGCCTGGTCCAGGCCAGGTCCAAGAGCATGGTCACTTTTCATGTGAGATGCTTCAAATCCACAGATTTGACTGGTTTTAAACCAATGTGTTTTGAGGAATCCCAGAACTACGTTGAGATCCCACAGTGCCACTGGAGGCACAAAAGGGGGTTGTATATGCAATACTCCCTTGACAAACTTCTGGACTTCAGGAACTGAAGCCAATTCTTTCTGGAAGAAAAATCGACAGGGCCGAAATTTGAACCTTAATGGACCCCAATTTGAGGCCCATAGACACTCCTGTTTGCAGGAAATGCAGGAATCGACCGAGTTGAAATTTCTTCGTGGGGCCTTCCTGGCCTCACACCACGCAACATATTTTCGCCACATGTGGTGATAATGTTGTGCGGTCACCTCCTTTCTGGCTTTGACCAGGGTAGGAATGACCTCTTCCTGAATGCCTTTTCCCTTAGGATCCGGCGTTCCACCGCCATGCCGTCAAACGCAGCTGCGGTAAGTCTTGGAACAGACATGGTACTTGCTGAAACAAGTCCCTTCTTAGTGGCAGAGGCCATAAGTCCTCTGTGAGCATCTCTTGAAGTTCCGGGTACCAAGTCCTTCTTGGCCAATCCGGAGCCATGAGTATAGTTCTTACTCCTCTACGTCTTATAATTCTCAGTACCTTAGGTATGAAAAGCAGAGGATGGAACACATACACCGACTGGTACACCCACGGTGTTACCAGAACGTCCACAGCTATTGCCTGAGGGTCTCTTAACCTGGCGCAATACCTGTCCCGTTTTTTGTTCAGACGGGACGCCATCATGTCCACCTTTGGTAATTCCCAACGGTTTACAATCATGTGGAAAACTTCCCCATGAAGTTCCCACTCTGCCGGGTGGAGGTCGTGCCTACTGAGGAAGTCTGCTTCCCAGTTTCCATTCCCGGAATGAAACACTGCTGACAGTGCTATCACATGATTTTCCGCCCAGCGAAAAGTCCTTGCAGTTTTTGCCACTGCCCTCCTGCTTCTTGTGCCGCCCTGTCTATTTACGTGGGCGACTGCCGTGATGTTTTATCCCACTGGATCAATACCGGCTGACCTTGAAGCAGAGGTCTTGCTAAGCTTAGAGCATTATAAATTTACCCTTAGCTATATTTATGTGGAGAAAAGTCTCCAGACTTGATCACACTCCCTGGAAATTTTTTCCTTGTGTGACTGCTCCCCAGCCTCTCGGGCTGGCCTCCGTGGTCACCAACATCCAAAACTGAATGCCGAATCTGCGGCCCTCTAGAAGATGAGCACTCTGTAACCACCACAGGAGAGACACCCTTGTCCTTGGATATAGGGTTATCCGCTGATGCATCTGAAGATGCGATCCGGACCATTTGTCCAGCAGATCCCACTGAAAAGTTCTTGCATGAAATCTGCCGACTGGAATTGCTTCGAAGGAAGTCACCATTTTTTTTACCATGGCCCTTGTGCAATGATGCACTGATTTTAGGAGGTTCCTGACTAGCTCGGATAACTCCCTGGCTTTCTCTTCCGGGAGAAACACCTTTTTCTGGACTGTGTCCAGAATCATCCCTAAGCACAGGAGACTTGTTGTCGGGATCATGCTACTCCGACCTCCAACTGTTCCCTGGACTTTGCCCTTATCAGGAGATCGTCCAAGTAAGGGATAATTAAGACGCCTTTTCTTCGAAGAAGAACCATCATTTCGGCCATTACCTTGGTAAAGACCCGGGGTGCCGTGGACAATCCAAACGGCAGCGTCTGAAACTGATAGTGACAGTTCTGTACCACGAACCTGAGGTACCCTTAGTGATAAGGGCAAATTTGGGACATGGAGGTAAGCATCCCTGATGTCTCGGGACACCATATAGTCCCCTTCTTCCCGGTTCGTTATCACTGCTCTGAGTGACTCCATCTTGATTTGAACCTTTGTAAGTGTTCAAATTTTTTTAGATTTAGAATAGGTCTCACCTAGCCTTCTGGCTTCAGTACCACAATATAGTGTGGAATAATACCCCTTTTCTTGTTGTAGGAGGGGTAATTTAATTATCACCTGCTGGGAATACAGCTCGTGAATTTTTTCCCATACTGCCTCCTTGTCGGAGGGAGACCTTGGTAAAGCAGACTTCAGGAGCCTGCGCAGGGGAAACGTCTCGACATTCCAATCTGTACCCCTGGGATACTACTTGTAGGATCCAGGGGTCCTGTACGGTCTCAGCGTCATGCTGAGAGCTTGTCAGAAGCGGTGGAACGCTTCTGTTCCTGGGAATGGGCTGCCTGCTGCAGTCTTCTTCCCTTTCCTCTATCCCTGGGCAGATATGACTCTTATAGGGACGAAAGGACTGAAGCTGAAAAGACGGTGTCTTTTTCTGCAGAGATGTGACTTAGGGTAAAAAACGGTGGATTTTCCAGCAGTTGCCGTGGCCACCAGGTCCGATGGACCGACCCCAAATAACTCCTCTTCCTTTATACGGCAATACACCTTTGTGCCGTTTGGAATCTGCATCACCTGACCACTGTCGTGTCCATAAACATCTTCTGGCAGATATGGACATCGCACTTAAGGGGGGTACTCACGGGAGAGATGTGTGCTGAGCGATCTTAACACAGACCGCTCAGCACACATCTCTCAGCCCGCTCAGCACAGCGCGATGTGCTGAGCGAGGGGGAAAGCCGACGGGGGGGCCGCTCACTTCACACAACGGTGAAGTGTGCGACCCGCTAGATTGAGCCTGCATGCAGGCTCAATCTAGCACCGGCGATAGCGATGTGCGGGGCCGCGCATCGCTATCGCTGGGGGGCATACACACGGCAGATCCGTGCTTAAAATCTAAGCAATCTAGCAAGATTGCTTAGATTTTAAGCACGGATCTCTCCGTGTGTACCCCCCTTAACTCTTGATGCCAGAGTGCAAATATCCCTCTGTGCATCTCGCATATATAGAAATGCATCCTTTAAATGCTCTATAGTCAATAAAATACTGTCCCTGTCAAGGGTATCAATATTTTTAGTCAGGGAATCCGACCAAGCCACCCCAGCTCTGCACATCCAGGCTGAGGCGATCGCTGGTCGCAGTATAACACCAGTATGTGTGTATATACTTTTTATGATATTTTCCAGCCTCCTGTCAGCTGGCTCCTTGAGGACGGCCCTATCTATAGACGGTACCGCCACTTGTTCTGATAAGCGTGTGAGCGCCTTATCCACCCTAAGGGGTGTTTCCCAACGCGCCCTAACTTCTGGCGGGAAAGGGTATACCGCCCATATTTTCTATCGGGGGGAACCCACGCATCATCACACACTTCATTTAATTTATCTGATTCAGGAAAAACTACGGTAGTTTTTTCACATCCCACATAATACCCTCTTTTGTGGTACTTGTAGTATCAGAAATATGTAACACCTCCTTCATTGCCCTTAACGTGTGGCCCTAATAAGGAATACGTTTGTTTATTCACCGTCGACACTGGATTCAGTGTCCCTGTCTGTGTCTGTGTCGACCGACTAAAGTAAACGGGCGTTTTAAAACCCCTGACGGTGTTTTTGAGACGTCTGGACCGGTACTAATTGTTTGTCGGCCGTCTCATGTCGTCAACCGACCTTGCCGCGTGTTGACATTATCACGTAATTCCCTAAATAAGCCATCCATTCCGGTGTCGACTCCCTAGAGAGTGACATCACCATTACAGGCAATTGCTCCGCCTCCTCACCAACATCGTCCTCATACATGTCGACACACACGTACCGACACACAGCACACACACAGGGAATGCTCTGATAGAGGACAGGACCTACTAGCCCTTTGGAGAGACAGAGGGAGAGTTTGCCAGCACACACCAAAAACGCTATAATTATATAGGGACAACCTTATATAAGTGTTTTCCCTTATAGCATCTTTTTTATATATTTCTAACGCCAAATTAGTGCCCCCCCTCTCTGTTTTAACCCTGTTTCTGTAGTGCAGTGCAGGGGAGAGCCTGGGAGCCTTCCCTCCAGCCTTTCTGTGAGGGAAAATGGCGCTGTGTGCTGAGGAGATAGGCCCCGCCCCTTTTTCGGCGGCCTCGTCTCCCGCTCTTAACGGATTCTGGCAGGGGTTAAATATCTCCATATAGCCCCCGGAGGCTATATGTGAGGTATTTTTAGCCAAAAATAGGTTTTCATTGCCTCCCAGGGCGCCCCCCTTCCAGCGCCCTGCACCCTCAGTGACTGCCGTGTGAAGTGTGCTGAGAGGAAATGGCGCACAGCTGCAGTGCTGTGCGCTACCTTAAGAAGACTGAGGAGTCTTCATGCCGCCGATTCTGGACCTTCTTCTTGTTTCAGCATCTGCAAGGGGGCCGGCGGCGAGGCTCCGGTGACCATCCAGGCTGTACCTGTGATCGTCCCTCTGGAGCTAATGTCCAGTAGCCAAAGAAGCCAATCCATCCTGCACGCAGGTGAGTTCACTTCTTCTCCCCTAAGTCCCTCGTTGCAGTGATCCTGTTGCCAGCAGGACTCACTGTAAAATAAAAAACCTAAGCTAAACTTTTCTAAGCAGCTCTTTAGGAGAGCCACCTAGATTGCACCCTTCTCGGCCGGGCACAAAAATCTAACTGAGGCTTGGAGGAGGGTCATAGGGGGAGGAGCCAGTGCACACCACCTGATCCTAAAGCTTTACTTTTTGTGCCCTGTCTCCTGCGGAGCCGCTATTCCCCATGGTCCTTTCAGGAACCCCAGCATCCACTAGGACGATAGAGAAAGTGTTTAAGGTCCTAACTATTAGGCTGAAAAACACGCAGAAAGGTACAGTCTGGATGAATCTCCGTCCAAGGCTTAGTAAATAGATCCCTTTATCACTGTGCAATTTATCACTTTTAAAGCTTAGTACCAGTAACCCCAAGTAGGCTACTCAGGTTGCCACCAATTCAGTTATTTTTGCTATGTAAGTAGGAGAAAAATAAAAGGAGGAATAATAAGACTAAAGAGAGAGGGGTCTATTTACTAAGATAAAGTGTACGGAGATAAAGAATAAGCCAGTCAGAACCTAACTGCTATGTTACAGGTTGTGTTATTAGCTGATTGCCTGGTACTTTATATCCGTCCACTTTATTTCCATCCAAGGCTTAGTAAATAGACCCCAGAGACTGGGAGTTTTGTTGAGGGAGACCAGGTAATAGTAGATCATCTTATTAATTATTTTTGCTCAGTATTCACTACTGAAAGAGAGGGGAAGGGCCCACAATTAAGTTGCAAGTATATTCATAAAAATGAGGTAGATACAAGTACATTTACAGAGGAGGAGGTCCTGACAGAATTCCCAAGACTGAAAGTGGATGACTCAATGAGGCCAGAAGGGATACATCCAAGGATACTAAGGGCGGGATGTACCAACCTCTTGCGTTACATCCCGCCACACGTCACACCTACACTAACATATGCAATTAGTACTGTTAAGGGCAACACTCCCGATCAGAGCTGCCTTTTGCGATGGCTGCTGGTCCCTGGACTTCCAGGTTTATGTCCCAGGAGGTCGGATCCCTCTACAGCACCGATGCGGTAAGAACCCTATATGCTTCTATAAGGTAACAACAGCTTTTGCTGGCATTACCCTCCGCACTGGAAACATGGCAGGAAATGAGGTAAAACCCTGAAAACTGGGTTAACAGAATTATCCAACCAGCTAGCTACAGGAGTAATTCTAGAGGACTGGAAAAGAGCGAATGTAGTTCTACTGAACTGGATAAGATCTTGGGAAAATGTTACCAGTGGAGGATCTCAAGTATCTGTGCCAGTGCTTTTAAATATCTTTATTGGTGACATTGACAATGGTATTGAAGGGAAGTGGGCGTTTTTGCAGATAACACACATTTATGCAACCGGGTAGACTTCAAAGGATGGGTAAAACAAATTATTGATGAATATGCTGCTCTATATAAGAAACTGTTAATAAATAAAATAAATTAAATCTAGATAGACTAGAGGAATGATCAAAAGTGTGCAACTACAGCTTAATGCCAAAAAAAACGAAATCATGCACTTGGGTCTCAAAAACCCAAAGGCTAAATATTGTATCAAGGGTACTATAATGGCAACTACTGAGGAGGAAAAGGATCTAGGTATCACTATTTCAGGTGACTTAAAAGTAGGCCCCTTGGGAATGTTGTTTTGCGGACTGTGACTGCCAACATCACTTCCAAAATCATGCCCCAGAATACACCTATACTAAAAGTGCAAGGAGAGGAACATAGTTACCAGGGAAGCACAAATATGCTGATCTCTGCGTGTGCAGAGATCAGCTGTAGCAGGGGACTGACGAACAGTACCCCCGCCCCATACTCTCTGTTGCGCTCACTACAACAAGAGGAGGGGCTATAACTGAGAGTGTAAATGGGGGTGACATCTTTTGCCACTAGGGGGGTTATGCTTCTCCATAAAAATATTTTCTTGCTGGGGGGGGGGGGGGGGGGGATATAATAATAATAATAATACTGAAAATACATAAATAGTGACATCGGGGGGGGGGGACGTAACTGGGGGCTATCGACAATGGTGGTGAGGGTGGTGGTTCTGCCAGGGGATCTATTACCACCAGGGGGGTGGGGGTTGATAATGCATGGCATCTTTTACCACTAGTGGAAACATTTCTGATGGGGGGGGGGGGGTGTAAATTAAAATGACAATGGGCGACTATGTGCCCAGAGTGGGGAGTGGGGTGCAAAACACCCCCTAGGTATATTTTCTTTCAATAAAATATTTGAATATATTTTTTCTAAATAATTTTTACACATTATTAAATTAAAAAATATATAATTTCTGTGCGGTTTGGTTGAAAAAAAAAATCATCAGTTAAGTCGTTTCCCCTCCTATCCCATAAAATCATCAGTTAAGTGGTTTCCCCTCCTATCCCATAAAAGCACCACAAAATGCTGTGGGCACTGGAGAAGGATAGCTCACTATGGTGGGTGGGAACATACAGAACCATAATACCAGTACATATTAACATATAAATGTGCAGGTTTAATGTGAGATTGTATTCTTTTTCCAAGGAGTACGGTACATTTTTCTCATTCCGAAGAATGGCACTGACATTATTTATTTTAAGTAGTTCTTGTTTATCCTTTTTAATGAATACTATTCAAAACAGTATCACATCTTCCCAGTGCTTAATAATAAATTGGATGTCGTTTTATTGCACTTTTATTAAAACCCATCTGAGCACTTGTAAAAAAATACAGAGAACACTACGCTTCCCAGTATTAGCAGCAGATACATTATTGATTATAAGACCCACAGTGGGCTGTTTGAGCAAAAAAAATGCATTCTTTCCTGTAAAGAAGCTACAGCAAGTAAAATATATATTTTGTGTATATATATATATATATATATATATATGAGAATAGGCAGCACTCAGCGTCTTGGTCAAAAATAGAAGAGTGTATTTAAAACACCATCATAAACCTTTTTGGTTTTAAATACACTTTTCTATTTTTGACCAAGACGCTGAGTGCCGCCTATTCTTCTCTGTTTGTTTAACCATTGTTGCTGAGAGGGCACCAGCGCATTTTTCAACATTGAAAACGGAGTGCCGATCCATTCCAATCCTTATATATATATATATATATACACATATATATATATATATATATATATATATATATATATACCGTAGTGTACCTCCCGGCACTCCTGGTCCTATATGTTCAATGGCCTGGGTGCCCTCCGTTCTGGTATGGTTAAAGCGAACAAATACAGCGTCACTCCAGGGCTTGTTCAGTGCAAAATAGCAAAGTGTATTAGGCAAATCACAATTCCAACGTTTCGGGGCCCGCAGCCCCTTTGTCAAGGGCAGGGCCGGCTCTAGGCATGTTCGAATAGAGCGGCCACGCAGGGCGCCACCCTTAATGGCCGCCGCGCGCTGGCGCCACCATATTCGAGGCTGGAGCCGGCCCTGTGCATTGTTGGCCCAGCCGCCGTGACTCTTGTGTGCGCTATGCGCGCTGCGCGGCGCCGGTGTCTAACGTCAGATGCCGGCGCCACGCAGCGCGCATAGCGCACACAAGCGCCTTGGAGGCCGTCCGCCCGTCCGCCCTCACCTGGACCCGGACCCGCACTCGCAGGCCATCCGCCCGCCATCGGACAGCAGTACTCCTCCCCCTCCCAGCGCCGCAGGTATTTGGGGGGGAGGGGGGGGGCACATTTATGGATGGGTGGCAGTGTGGGGGCATTTATCTGGCACTGTGGGGGCATTTATCTGGCACTGTGGGGGTATTTATCTGGCACTGTGGGGGCATATATGCACTGTGGGGGCATTTATCTGGCACTGGGGGCATATCTGCACTGTGGGGGCATATCTGGCACTGTGGGGGCATTTCTGTATCTGGCACTGTAGGGGCATATCTGGCACTGTAGGGGCATATCTGGCACTGTGGGGGCATTTATGTATCTGGCACTGTGGGGGCATATCTGGCACTGTGGGGGCATATCTGGCACTGTGGGGCATATCTGGCACTGTGGGGGCATTTCTGGCACTGTGGGGGCATTTCTATATCTGGCACTGTGGGGGCATTTCTGGCACTGTAGGGGCATATCTGGCACTGTGGGGGCATTTATGTATCTGGCACTGTGGGGGCATATCTGGCACTGTGGGGGCATATCTGGCACTGTGGGGGCATATCTGGCACTGTGGGGGCATTTCTGTATCTGGCACTGTAGGGGCATTTATGTATCTGGAACTGTGGGGACATATCTGGCACTGTGGGGGCATTTATGTATCTGGCACTGTGGGGGCATTTATCTGGCACTGTGGGGGCATATTTGCACTGTGGGGGCATTTATCTGGAACTGTGGGGATGTATCTGGCACTGTGGGGGCATTTATGTATCTGGCACTGTGGGGGCATTTCTGTATCTGGCACTGCTGGGGGGCATGTCATGTGTAGCTGGCATGGCTGGGGAGCATATCATGTGTTCCCGCTAGGCGTCTGTGGCTAGGCAATGAGTCTCAGTGCTCTTCCTGGCGCAAAGTGTCTAACGTGCTCTGCCTGGTGCAAAGTGTCTAACGTGCTCTGCCTGGCGCAAAGTGTCTAACGTGCTCTTCCTGGCGCAAAGTGTCTAACGTGCTCTGCCTGGCGCAAAGTGTCTAGGAGGTTCTACCTGGTGCAGTGTGTATTAGCTGCACTACTGTGTGCCCTCCCTGTGATCAGCACCCTGCTCTAAAAAGTGAACACTATCATGTGTAGCTGGCACTGCTGGGGGGTATATTGTGTGTAGCTGGCACTGCTGGGGGGCATGTCATGTTTATCTGGCACTGCACATTATGTGTATCTGACACTATACTGGAGACATTGTGTGTAAGGAACCCTACTGTGGCTGCTAATTGTGTGCGTAGGGGGTGTGTGAAAATATATTTATTTATAGTCTAATAATATAAAGTTATGAGGACACGCCCACTTTTCCAGAGGCCATGCCCACTTTTCCTGGAGCGCGCGCGGGGGGGAGGGGGTGCTTTTACATGTTCTCGCTCAGGGTACTAGTAGGCCTGGAGCCGGCCCTGGTCAAGGGGGCTGCGGGCCCCGAAACGTTGGAATTGTGATTTGCCTAATACACTTTGCTATTTTGCACTGAACAAGCCCTGGAGCGACGCTGTATTTGTTTGCGTTATATATATATTAGAGATGTGCACCGGAAATTTTTCGGGTTTTGTGTTTTGGTTTTGAATTCGGTTTCGCGGCCGTGTTTTGGATTCGGATGCGTTTTGGCAAAACCTCCCTGAAAATTTTTTGTCGGATTCGGGTGTGTTTTGGATTTGGGTGGTTTTTTTCAAAAACCCCTCAAAAACAGCTTAAATCATAGAATTTGGGGGTAATTTTGATCCTATAGTATTATTAACCTCAATAACCACAATTTCCACTCATTTCCAGTCTATTCTGAACACCTCACACCTCACAATCCTATTTTTAGTCCTAAAATTTGCACCGAGGTCGCTGGATGACTAAGCAAAGCGACCCAAGAGGGCGGCACAAACACCTGGCCCATCTAGGAGTGGCACTGCAGTGTCAGACAGGACAGCACATGATGCAAAGAAAAGAGAAAAAGAGGTGCACTGTGGTCGCTGGACGGCTAAGCTAAGCGACACAAACACCTCAATATCACAGGAATTATTCGTTCTAATCAATGGTATTATTGGTACAAATCACTGGAAGAAAATGACAAAATCACTGGAATTATTCGTTCTAATCAATGGTATTATTGGTCCAAATCACTGGAAGAAAATGACAAAATCACTGGAATTATCGTTCTAATCAATGGTATTATTGTTCCAAATCACTGGAAGAAAATTACAAAATCACTGGAATTATTTGTTCTAACCAATGGTATTATTGGTCCAAATCACTGGAAGAAAATGGCAAAATCACTGGAATTATTTGTTCTAATCAATGGTATTATTGGTCCAAACCACTGGAAGAAAATGACTAAATCACTGGAATTATTTGTAAGCATTTGTAGAAAGTCGCTGCTTTCTGATTACAGAAATGCTCAGATATTC
This sequence comes from Pseudophryne corroboree, assembly GCF_028390025.1. Taxonomy (NCBI): domain Eukaryota; kingdom Metazoa; phylum Chordata; class Amphibia; order Anura; family Myobatrachidae; genus Pseudophryne; species Pseudophryne corroboree. Next base: position 674,775,358 of record NC_086446.1, read on the forward strand.
CTGCGAATCCACAATCCCTTCCCAGAGGAAAAAGAAATTGAGAAACCGTTGTTTGAGAACGTTTGTTCTCTTTCCCTTACAAAGGAACAACCCACTTTCCAAGAAGACTGACGTTTTTGGGATTATGGAGACATAATGTTTTTGAATACAAATCCTAAAGCAGGTGGGGTATTAGAGCAAAAGAGTGCAAGAGACCAGCCATGCAGTTTCTGAAATATTATGACAAAATGTTACTGTATTTCATAAGCACTCATTCCTAACTCTGCTAAGTACTGTTTGGTATACTGTATCTGGCTTCCATGAGGTAGTTGTCCATTATTTCAGCCTCCATTGACCTTTTTGAAAGCGGTAGAAGTTATCGATTCTTTTTTTATTTTATTTTTTCCCCTATTTTAAATTTTCTCCTGCATAGCCCAGTAAAATGTTGCAATGTTAAGTATTGACTTGTGCCTTCTGGGGGTCCACTTCTTCACCAAATCCAGCCAAATCTCATCCTAACCCTCTGTTCCACGTTCTCTATGTACCCCATCTGTGTCACCCATGTCTGTCTACCCCTACCCTTTAGATTGTAAGCTCTCACGAGCAGGGCCCTCTTCCCTCATGTGCTTATCCTTTGTCTTACTTTAATAATCTTCAACTGTACCACATCCAGCAGTGTTCTGCCACCTGATACTTATTCCAGTGTCATCTGCTGATGTAACTATGTGTATTTACCCTGTACTTGTCCTATACTGTCATCAACTGTAAGTTGCTGTTTTCCTGTTTGATTATTTATGTACTCTGTAATTGGGCGCTGCAGAACCCTTGTGGCGCCATATAAATAGGATGATGATAATAATAATAATAATATAGGGTGTATAATCCCCAGGTGTATCTCACACATTACACAGTACAGTATATAGGGTGTATAATCCCCAGGTGTATCTCACACATTAGGCGCTGCAGAACCCTTGTGGCGCCATATAAATAGGATGATGATAATAATAATAATAATATAGGGTGTATAATCCCCAGGTGTATCTCACACATCACACAGTACAGTATATAGGGTGTATAATCCCCAGGTGTATCTCACACATCGCTCAGTACAGATTACAGGATGTATAATCACCAAGTGTATAACACACGTCGCACAGTACAGTATACATACTGGTCACAACAATGCAGCAGATATTGAGCACTGATCAGGATACTAGAAGTGACACAGAGCTGCAAGATACAGCAATGGCCTACTGTACTGTACTATATATGTATACTGCTGGTCACCAAAATGCTGCACTGTCCTACTATATACTGCTCACAATAATGCCGCACAGATATGGAATAGATACTTGTCGTGACACTGAGCTGCAAGATACTACAGCAATGGCCTAATGTACTATACAACTATATACTGTTGGTCACCAAAATGCTGCACTGTAATACTATATATACTGCTCACAAAAATGCAGCACAGATATGGAATGGATACTTGCAGTGACACAGAGCTGCAAGATACAGCAATGGCCTACTGTACTGTACAACTATATACGGGTGGTATTCATGTGACCGGCGGTCTGCTGACCGACAGTCACATGACCTCCTCCACCATCCCGCCGGCTCAGTATCCCGATGGTCGGCATGCCGACCAACAGGGACTATTTCCACTCGTGGGTGTCCACGACACCCATAGAGTGGGAATAGAACCCGTGGCGACTGCAGGTCGCCACCGAGCCCGCAGCGTGGCGAGAGCAGCGAGCCCGCAAGGGGCTTGCTGCACTCGCCCCTCCCCGCCGGGATCCCGGCGTCGGTATGCTGCTGGGATCCCGGCATTGGTAAGCTGAACGGCGGTCAGGAGACCGCCGGTCAGCCATACTACACCCCTATATACTGTTGGTCACCAAAATGCTGCACTGCAATACTATATATACTGCTCACAAAAATGCAGCACAGATATGAAATGGATACTTGCAGTGACACAGAGCTGCAAGATACTACAGCAGTGGCCTAATGTACTGTACAACTATATACTGTTGGTCACCAAAATGCTGCACTGTAATACTATATATACTGCTCACAAAATGCAGCACAGATATGGAATGGATACTTGCAGTGACACTGAGCTGCAAGATACTACAGCAATGGCCTAATGTACTGTACAACTATATACTGTTGGTCACCAAAATGCTGCACTGTAATACTATATATACTGCTCACAAAATGCAGCACAGATATGGAATGGATACTTGCAGTGACACTGAGCTGCAAGATACTACAGCAATGGCCTAATGTACTGTACAACTATATACTGTTGGTCACCAAAATGCTGCACTGTAATACTATATATACTATACCCTCCAACTGTACCTTTTTAATAGGTACAGTACCTTTTTTTTATGGTCTGTACCTATTTTTGGCTCTCCAAACTTCCATTGAAAGTATAGGAAAAGGGGCGTGGTCACGCCCCCTTTACCTGTGGCCACGCCTCTTTTTCTAATTTGTACCGATTTTTGTGTGTAAAATGTTGGAGGGTATGATATACTGCTCACAAAATGCAGCACAGATATGGAATGGATACTTGCAGTGACACAGAGCTGCAAGATACTACAGCAATGGCCTAATCATGTACTGTACAACTACTGTATATACTGTTGGTCACCAAAATGAAGCACACTGAGCACAGATATTTGCAGGACTCTGAGCACAGATATGGAGCTTTTCAGGCAGAGAACATAGATATTTTCAGCACACTGAGCATAGATATTTGCAGTACACTGAGCACAGATATTTGCAGCACACTGAGCACAGATTACGGAGCTTTTCAGGGAGAGAACGCAGCCACGTCCTCTCTGTTCAATCTCCAATGCATGAGTGAAAATGGCGGCGACGTGCGGCTCTTTATATAGAATGCGAATCTCGCGAGAATCCGACAGCGGGATGATGACGTTCGGGCGCGTTCGGGTTAACCGAGCAAGGCGGGAAGATCCGAGGCTGCCGCGGAACCGTGTAAAATAGGTGAAGTTCGGGGGGGTTCGGATCTTGAGGAACCGAACCCGCTCATCTCTAATATATATATATATATATATATAATGACAAGGATGGTGTCCGGCACTCCAATGCAGCTGTAATCAACCAGTCTGGGTGCCCTTCCAAAGAATAATGTAAAGTGGGGTGTGACGGGCGGCACTCCAGCATGTAGATAAATCAGACAGAGAACCAAAGTAGTAGTCAACGTTTCGGAGCTGTGCTCCTTTATCAAGACTTAGGGAATACTGACATGAGATACATTTAAATACCAAACTGTGTACTCACCACGTGTGCACAGGGAAACCGCCGCCGCCGTCCGCTCCGGAGTTCATGTGACGTCATTGGCAGCCGCCGGCGCCCAGGATCCGTCGCAGGGGTGTAAGGCGGGGGGAGTGACCACCATCACCATGGTGACAAGTAAAAACAGACTGCGGAGAAACAGGCACAGGGATCAGCAATGCTAAATGCCATGTACAACTTATTATGACATAATAAAGTAAGCGTATATTGCGCTGTATGGAATCTAAGAACTGAAGATAATAGCATATACTGAAATGTGCATCTATGTCACACAGTGATGAGGGCATATATAATGCTCACGACAATGTACAGCATACTGCCAATCCAGTGAATAAGGTCAATAGCATATATATATATATATATATATATATATATATATATATATCACTAGACATATATTAGAGCAATAAGTCACTTAATTACACATGGAACTGTGGGCACCATCATATGGAGTGTAAAACCAAAATAAAGGACTCTGCTACGGTGAGAGCATAGATGAGAAATCTGTGTGCAGCAAAGGAGAACAAAAATTTATAGAAAACAAGTAAGTGTAAGTGATTCATTGAGTCCCAATGGTTGGACAGTTTGTAACACATGAATCCATCTCGCTTCTTTCTGGAGTAGGATACGGCCTCTGTTATCGCCTCTCGGATTGGGGGGCACCCAATCGATAATACGGTACCTGATGGAGGACAGGCTGTGATGCAAGTCCCTAAAGTGACGAGCAACTGGCTGATCACAATCTTTGCCTTCAAGGGCTGCACGTATACTGGACCTGTGTTGGGTCATGCGTTCCTTCATTTGTCTAGTGGTCTTGCCCACGTATAGTAGACTGCACGGGCATTTAATATAGTAAACCACGAATCTCGTGGTACATGTGACCGGATGCTGTATCTTAAATATTTTGCCCGACCTGGGATGCGAAAAGGTGTTACCTGTCTCCAAAAAGCTGCAGGTAGTGCAACCCAAACATCGATAGTTGCCCCATTTCCTACTTAAAAAATGGGTGGCTGAAGTGGCCGTGTGCTGGCTAATGTCATTATGGACCACTGCATCTTTGATATTTCTTCCTCGAAAGAATGATGGTAGAATGGTCGTGTCTTGTAACGCTGGTAAACTGCGGTCCTGTGATATTATTGGCCATATGTTCTTGGCAGATTTCATCAACGCATTACTTGAAGTGGTGTATTGTTGGGTCCAAACAATTCGATCCCCACGTGCCGCAGGGTTAGTTTTGTGTAATGCCAGTTGTCTAGAGATGGATAGGGCCTTTTGTTTAGCTATTTTTAGCGCTCGGGGATGATAACCACGTGCCAGGAACTTAATGAGCATTTTATCGATTTGGTCGATGGTGTCCATGGGGTCACTGCATATACGGACAATTCTCAAAAACTGTGAGAATGGAAGACCTTTGATTAAAGAAGGTGGATGATGACTGGCTGCATGTAACACCATATTACGGTCTGTGGGTTTGAAATACATAGAGGTGTGCAAAGTACAATCCTCCTTTTGTGTTACTGTCACGTCTAGATAATGGATGCGCTCAAAGCTGGTGTCAGTGGTAAATTTGATAGGACTGTCTTGACTATTGATGTCTTTCATCATGGCAAGAAATGTTTCTTGGGTCCCATTCCAGAACAAGCAGATGTCATCAATGTACCTGGTGTACCGGTGATTTGCTGACGTCTGGTATCATCTGCAAAGAAGAAATCTTTTTCCACCGCAAACATGTAGATATTCGCGAAGCTTGGCGCTACGCAGGAACCCATGGCGCAGCCTGAGCGTTGAATAAAAAACTTTCCGTCAAAGATGAAGTAGTTGCGCATAAGCGTTAACCGTAACAGTTGAATGAAAAATTCCACATCAGGCCCAGTGTACAGCAGATGATCCCTGATGTAGCGTTTCACCATCTCAATGCCATGTTCTTGTGGAATTGATGTATATAAGCTGACAACGTCAATGGTGCACATGAGCTGTTTTACTGGCAAAGGTGAAAGTTGCTGTAACCACAAGATGAATGTGGTCGTATCTTTAAGGAAGGACACTTCCTGATTGATTAAAGGCTGTAGAAAATGATCTAAATACTTAGAGATATTATAGTAGAGAGAATCTCTTGCCGCAATGATGGGGCGGCCAGGAGGTTTAACAGGATTTTTGTGAAGTTTGGGTATAGTGTATAGTACTGGCACCTTAGGCCAGTCCACTGTAAGGGCTTCTCTGGTTTTAGAATCAATGATGTGCATGTCCATGCCCTGAAGAAGAATTTCATCAACCTCTTTTTTAAAGACTTGAGTGGGGTCAGAGGCAAGCTGTTCATAAACATGAGAGTCGGATAATTGCTGATATATTTCTTCAGTGTAATCATGCAAATTTTGTATAACAATGCCCCCGCCCTTGTCTGCAGGGCAGATAACTATGTCACGGTATGCCCCCAGATTTCTGAGGGCAGTTCTTTCAGAGAGAGTTAGATTATGGTCGACCTTGCTTTTATGTAGACACTGTTGTTCCATAATGTTCTCCATGTGTCCCGTAAAACTTTTAATGTTACAGTTGAAGGGCTGTGGTATGAACATAGATGGTTTATGAACTGGTACACTTGTCGTTAGAGTAGAGGTTTTGCCAAAATGTTCTCTGAGCTTTAAGCGTCGGTCAAATTTAAAGAGATCCACTTTATTTTGAAAGCCATCAGGTTTCAGTGTAGGGGCAAAAGATAGACCTTTATGTAACACCGCAATTTCCTCAGCAGTAAAAGTGCGAGATGACAGATTGAAGATTATCTCTTCTGGTTGTACTTACGCTTTGGCTTGGCGCGCCCACTGCCCCCCACGCCGGGTGGGGGCTCCTTTGTTAGATCTAGGGTGGTGCGTGTGGCCACCCCTAAAGGGGGTTTCTGACTACTGGAGTATGCCCCTCGCTCTGCTCCTTCTGTCTCGCTAGAGGATGCTGCCCCACTGGAATGATCTGTCTCCAGTGGGTATCTGCGTAACCTCGGTCTTTGCTCTCGGTTGGGACCTCGATTGTATGCCCAGCTGTATACTTTAAACTCCGCGTAGTCGCATACCACAGTGGCCAACTTCGATTTTTTAAAGTTCACCAGATCCACTCGATATTTGTCCACTTGAGTGGTTAACTTACTGAGCCAATCTTGCGTGGTGTCAGACTTGATGGTGTTTAAATGGGCATCCTCAAACGTTTTAATTTTTTCTACAGCAATGTCCAATTCTCTCCTGGATTCCTCTATGACTAGTAAAATTAAATCATACGAGCATTTGTTAAGAACTGCCGCCCACCGGCGACAGAAATCTGCATTATACCTGCCGATAGTCGGGATGTTTCTGATACGGAATCCACGTGGAATACGTTTATCTCGATAGTAATCTGACAGGGATACCCCGTGGTGATAGAATTCTATCTCGCGCTTTTTGAGTCGCAGTAACTGTGCCACCAGTTGTTCAATTGACTCAGTGCCTGCAGATTCCAGTAATTTGGCTTTAAAAAGAATGTTTTCTGCTTCAGTGTCAGTAAGGGACAGCTGCTCGCCTGATGGTAATTGAAGATTGCTGAATCCAGCCGTTTCATCCGTGGCCGACAAAACACCGTGTGTAATGTTAAAAACAATCACTGTGACATCACTAGTGAAAAAACAGTCCGATAAATGAAGAAAAATGTGTTAGGGTGTCTTGACTGCAGTGGAAGCAAGCCTGTGTCAGGTTGCGCCACTGTATATAACGACAAGGATGGTGTCCGGCACTCCAATGCAGCTGTAATCAACCAGTCTGGGTGCCCTTCCAAAGAATAATGTAAAGTGGGGTGTGACGGGCGGCACTCCAGCATGTAGATAAATCAGACAGAGAACCAAAGTAATAGTCAACGTTTCGGAGCTGTGCTCCTTTATCAAGACTTAGGGAATACTGACATGAGATACATTTAAATACCAAACTGTGTACTCACCACTTGTGCACAGGGAAACCGCCGCCGCCGTCCGCTCCGGAGTCCATGTGACGTCATTGGCAGGTGCCCAGGATCCATCGCAGGGGCGTAAGGCGGGGGGAGTGACCACCATCACCATGGTGACAAGTAAAAACAGACTGCGGAGAAACACGCACAGGGATCAGCAATGCTAAATGCCATGTACAACTTATGATGACATAATAAAGTAAGCGTATATCGCGCTGTATGGAATCTAAGAACTGAAGATAATAGCATATACTGAAATGTGCATCTATGTCACACAGTGATGAGGGCATATATAATGCTCACGACAATGTACAGCATACTGCCAATCCAGTGAATAAGGTCAATAGCATATATATATATATATATATATATATATATTACTAGACATATATTAGAGCAATAAGTCACTTAATTACACATGGAACATGGTTATGCTGCTTGAAAAAGGCAAATAAAGTTGCCGAAACGTTGCAAAGCTTATGCTGCCTACATTGTGATTTACTGCAGATGATTTAGCCCGCTGAGTGCCGTATTTTGGATGGACGTTTGCACATTTTTTGAATGAGCACCGCGGCAATATTCAGAAAGAAGTGTGAGTGCCGGTTATACGAAGTTATATATATATATATATATATTTGTATATATATATTATACCTCACAACATGACTCAGAATGACTCATTCCAGAAGAAACACAATGCTCTGTTTCT